>NW_020194691.1:0-1200000 GCF_002865645.1 Hyaloscypha bicolor E | reverse complement strand
GCGGCTTATTTTCGAAAAAAGAACCCGAACTATACTAGACCGAGTATTAAGGAATCTAATATGGACTTATTAGCTAGCTAGATCTTTATTAATCTTAATGAAATTACTAAAAAGAAGTCATTCCTGGCTAAGGGTAATAAAATAGATCTATTAGAAATAAAGGGAAACGACTTGCTTATTTATAGTCTAACTATTCCTGGGTTTAGCTTAGGTAATAGAAGATAGAGTAAGTATTTAATCCTTTTCTATTATTATAACATTTTCTCCTTAGCTAATATATTAATATAGCAGAGTTAGTAGTTACTAATATTAAAGAAATTAACTAGAAACAGGCGGTATTAAATAACCTTTATATTCCCGAAAAGAAGAAAAAGGTTATATAAGCTTTTTCCGAAGCCTATATTAAGCGTGTATTAACTAATGCCTTTAATAATATTATAGAAGGAAAAGGGTAAGAGTTTAGTATTCTTTTATAGTATAGTATCTAGTCTCTATTTTCGTTGTAATTCTGCTAATATATTATATTAGTAGACTACTAGGTATAGGGAAGATCTTAATAGCTAAGTTACTTACCAAATATCTTTAGAGACTACTTATACTAGTCTCTGCTAGTGAGCTCGGTATAATAGTAGAGGCGGTTAAAGAGCGATTTCCGTATATTTTTAAGTATACTTCTTAATAAAAGGCGGTTCTTTTCCTAGATAAGGCGGATATACTTCTCGAATAGTACTTAGCCCAAGATATCTATTAAAATACTCTGGTCTATATATTCTTATAGACCTTAGAATACTATTAAGAAATAATATTTCTTACTACTAATAAAGTAGAGTAAATTAATAATACTATTACTAGTAGGATCTATTTTAAACTAAAGTATAATAATTTAAATCTAGAGTAGCGAACTAGTATCTGGCAAGATTTTCTAAAAAAGGTAGCTATACCTTAGGGAGCGCTAACTTATAGCCGTAATGCCTTTAATAATTGGGTATGAAAGGAGCATAATAGTTGCGAGGTAGGTTTGTTCTTTATATAATCGAGAAGTAAACTAATTACCATATCTTTTTAGATTAAAAACTTAGTATTTATAGCTCATGCTTTGGCTACTTAAGAAGGATGCCAAGTAGCTATGTCTTATCTAGACGTGGCTATTAAGGCATGCGAGGATTTCGAAGGCGATTTCAAGGGCGCAGGGCCAAAGGAGGCTATAAACGGTTATTTCTAACTAAGGCTATATTTTGAGAATTGGATAGTTAGATTGAGTTATATATATAAGTGCTTTGATTTCTCGTTATTTCGTCTTTTAATATTTATATGCTTTATATTACAAATGTATTCCGTATCTTCAAAGAACTTTTGAGGTCATATAACTGGTATTTATTCCTCAGGCCATAATAATCTTTTCTAGAACGCGATATAAAACTCCCTTCCGTATATACGCTTGTTCCCTAACGAATTCTGCCCTACTAGTCTACTAGAGGGGGCTCAAATGGGCTCTATATATTAAATATAATCCTATTATTATTACTATTGCCCTCACTAAGTCTCTCGTTATAGCATTGACTCCTCTACTAAAGCTATTCCCATACCTCTCACTTCTATGTCCAGATATTAGTAGTTAATATATTAAAGATTATTTAAAATTTTCAGATTCCGTCTAGATTTGACTCTTTCTTCTTATAAGGCAGTCACTATTAACTGGAAGGGCTTCTGTTACACATCGCTACTATAGCCATACTTATAGTACTTTCTATCTAATAGGTAGCGCTTTCTCCTGTAATTGCCCTCTTGCTATATATAATAAAACTTGCAATATATTAGTAGTATTAGTGAGAATCTCGTATGATTTGCGATATGTAATAAAAAATAAAAAAAAAGTCGGAATCTTAGCCTTTACCTATATCCAAGCCGTACACATTACGTACCAGCTATCCGTAATACGACCCCTTTTACTCGGGTGCTTGATTACCCCTTAGGCTAAAACGAGGATGTAATCTGCAGGGGATTGACTTGTTATAAGTAGCTTAAGTATTTTGTACTAGTCTAGTCACGTGCTGAAACCGTTTATTCTTAAGACCTATATGATCTTAAGACTTATATGGTTTTAAGAACCTTGTCTTGAGAGTATAGTAGTCTTGAAAGGATATTCTTAAGACTATATAGGTCTTGAGATTATATAGGTCTTAAGAACAGACGGGTTTTAACCCGAATCCCTTAATTCATAAACCCCTTGGCTTTAATTATCTTGGCTTTAATTACCCTACCTGGGATAGTAACTATATATTATACCTTATTACGTGAGATTAAGAAGGAAAACGGGCTTCTCTTTTATTATATATTATAAAAAGGGCATTTTTGAATCTAATAAGAAACATATAGCTTATTAGGTAAGAATTGCCAGGGACAAGTTCTAATATTGTAATTGCCTATACCGTGGCTTCTCCGAGCCTTCTCGAAGTATTTTAGACCTAGTAATCCGGAGCCAAGTAAGTCTCCCGTAACCTTTGCGAATTATTGGGTTCTGGGAGCGCGGTCATATTTAGAAAAAGAATTTACATAGCCATAAGCTAGCCTTTTTAGGTTAGATTAATAATTTTCCCCGCCCTATTTGGGATTCTTCTTAATAATTCTTACTTAATCTCTTAATACTATTTTCCTGAATTAAAAAATAGGCCTTCTAATACAAATACAGATTCCTTAAACGCTTTTATATCTCATAGTATTAATTAATAGAACTAGTAGTAATAATGCTACTACTAGTTATAATATATGAACCTAGCTATAAACCTAAGAACCAGGAAAACTAGTAAAGAAAAGCATATTTATAAGTATATACTTATCTTAATATATATGTTCTTTTCGTATATAATAAACCCTACTAAGATATAGTAGAATACTAATTAGATATTTATAGAATAAGTAAAGTACTAAGAATAACTTGACTCTTAAGGTAAACGGATCTATAGCTAATTCTTACCGGAAATAATAATTATAAGAAGCGGGAAGTATAATATAGAGAAATAATTATAAGTATCTTTACTCTAGATATTCTATAAGTACTCTGGCTTTCTTTGCAAATTACTTTAGAAGTAAATAGAAATATAGGATAATTTATTTCCTTAAAGTATTAATAATTAATATAATTAGATATAATGTGAGTTATTAAGACCCTATAGATATTATAGTATAAGCTTCTATATTTATTACTTATAGTATATATTCTCGCTATTAGTACTAAATCTAAAATACTCTAGTATAATATAATATAAAACTAATTAGATTATAAAAATAATAGACTTAAATAAATATAAAAGAGAAAGGCAAATTTAATAAAGAGAATAGTAAGTAAGTCCTAGAGGCCATATATTAAGTAAGGAAAGCTTCCAGATCTAAAAAGTAGAACTAATTAAAAGAAAAGAATAATAGCTATAGGCTAAGTATATCTTAAATAATTTTAAATATAGCTATTAGCTTTATTAGCTTTATAGGATCTATATTTAGCTTTAAATTATACTTCTTCTTATACTAAGTAGTAATAAAAAGAAAGCTAGTTAGATTAAATCTGTTTTATACTTCTATTTTTGCGGGCTATATTTTAACCTTAATTACTAATTATACTTTAGTTTTAATTACTTGCAAGACTAATATTCTAATAAATAAGAAGGTCTTATCTTTAGTTAAAAATATATTAGCCTTTTTCTTATAAATACGAGTATAATTATTTTCTACTTAATCTCGGCTTTCTAGTTCTTCCTTAATACTATAGGCTATATAGAACTAGGCCCTTTTATTCTTTTCTTATTCTATATATTTCTAAAGCAAGTTATTTATAGCCCTTTTATTTTCTATCTAATCTTAAAAGTTTATATACTATATTTAGATAGGATTTCCTTCTTTCTACTTATATAAGATATAGATTATAGGTTCTTTTAAAGGCTCTAGTCTATAGAATTCGGCTATAGTATAGAGAATCTTAATAAACTTATCTTTCTTAAACTTTTTACTAATTTCTATTATATAAATATAGCTTAGATATATATTAATTATATTCTTAATAAAGTCTTTATAGAAAAGGACCTTAATATAAGGGCAAGCTTATAGTCTAATTATAATAAAGAGTTACCTGCTATATACCTGGCCTTTTTTATTATTTTTTCTAAAATACTTGAACTTATATCCTATAATTATCTCTCCGTTTTTAGTAAAGCCCGGTTTTCCCGTATTTAGTTTATTTAATTTATAAGAGTTTATACTAATTTTAGTACTATTATTTATAATACTACTAGCTATAATAATAGCGGGAGTAGTACTAGTAGAAGTAATACTAGCAGGAATAATACTAGTAGGATTAGTACTAGATAATAGAAGCTTTAGTACTTTAGATAATAGCTTTAATATCTAAGTACTAGAATAAGTACTAGTATTAACTAACTTGGCGAGTTCCTATACTTTACTTTAAAACTAGTCTTTTATTCTTAAATTAATAGAATCTTTTTTAAACTTTATAGCCTAGAAATAGGTATTAATTATAATCTCTTTAATTCTCTTTATATTAATTAAGTTAATTATATTTTCTTTATTAGAATAGCTTTACTACTAGCTTACTATAGCCTTATTTGCCTCTAGAACTTCTATATAGAGCTTATTATTATTATTATTACTTAAGATCTTTTCTATAATAAGAGTAATATATATATAAACTTCTTAAATAAAGATTATAATCTCTTTATTTTCTATTTCCTTATCTTCTTTCTTATCTTAGATTAATTTTAGCTTATGATTTATTACTTCTATTTAGCCTCTAGTAATTCCCGATACCTTAATTATAGCTTGTAATTCCAGTAACTTAGTTAGTAAATAGCCAGTTATAGATATCTCGATTTACTTTACTAAGTCTTTTTATTTTAAATAACTTATAAAGCCTTTATTATATAGATCTGCTTAATTTCCTCGAGCTAATTAATACCAGAAATATTCTTTATACTAAGGATTTACTTAATTTCCTCTAGGAATATTACTTTTTTATATTATACTTACCGGGGTAATATTAAAATATAGCTAGGATTTATCTAATTAGGGATTAGTTTGAGTTATTAGTTCGTTTTATTTATTTACTCTTTACTAATTCCTATTACTATATATACTATTACTAGTACTAATATACTAATTAAATAAAGCAATCTATATTATTTAAGGTAGTTTACTTATCTAACTAATTATCTTTATTCTTAGTAATTACTAGGGCCTTTTCTAGATAGATCTTCTTGATTTCCTTTATCTATTATAGGTATGGCATTCAGGGCTTGGAAAGCAAGGTAGAAGGTCTCTTATAAAGACGATTTAAAGCTAAGGAAGGGAAAACTAGAATATAGGAGGCTGCGAGGAAGTATATATACCCTATAGTATACTAGTCCCGAAGGGGCTAGCCTTCTAAATATCTCTAGTATATTTCAAGTATATTTCCCTAGTAAGGCGGCCGTATCACGTATGCCTAGGAGGCATCTGGTATCTGGTAAAGTATCTCAGATACCGGATATCTGGGAATTATAATATTACTTCCTCCCTTTATAATAAGCTCGTCCCCGAGCTTTATATAAGCCATTAATCTATCTAATTTCATACTATACTCTTTCCTAAAGTAAAACTAGTATCTCGGATATAGATATTATATATGAAAGGCCAGTACCTTTATTATATAACCTAGGAGAATTTATTATTATTTCTATATAGTTCTAGATAAGTATTATTTTTTATATAGTCTAGCTAGTATTATAGGTTTTATAGAGGTCCTGGTATATTAATATTATTATTATAGAAACTCTATAAAACCAGGGAACTATTACTTAGTACTAAAGCTAGATATTATACTAGATCTTTATCCTAACTAACCTACTAAATTCTATACTTTAGTTTATTTCTTACTAGCTTGACTATAATAACCCGTTTAATACCATACTTTTATTTGCTATTCTCTAGTATTAATAAGGGCAGTTCCGGGTTTACTTAATCTAGTAAAGAATTCTGGGAATCTTTTTATAGCTTCTCTATATAAAAAACTGGGTATATCTTTATAGTTTCTAGTAATTTCAGGAAAAACGAGTAGCTATACTATTCTAGAATCTTAAATAGGCCCTTTATTTAGTTCCCTAGCTTCCGGCTCGAATAATCGGATTTCTAGTACTTTATAATAACTCATACTTTATCTCCTACTTTAAAATTAATTAGACGGCAGTATTTATTAGCTTATATTATATATTATTTCTATACTTGCTTTATATAGCCTTAGGCAAGTTATTATAATTTATATAATTAATTTACTAATACTTTAGCTTTATTCCTATTTAGTTTCTCTTTAAGTAAGTTAGCTTTAATAGAAAAGTTCTAGTTTAGAGAAATACAAGGCTTATAGCCCTTTTTAGTTATAAATAGAGACTAGCTAATAGTTTTATACTAAAGAGAGGCTTATTAATAATTAATTATAGTAACCTATTTATTTTAGTTATTCTAGTAATAGTTAATATACAGGCGTAATCTCTAATTAAAGTACTAATTAATAATCTTCGTTTATTTATTTATTTAGAGATAATTAGTTATAGAGAGCTTAAGCTTTATACTAATTCTCGTATAGAATTCACTTTAAAAATCGGATATAAATTAGGGTTCCTGATCTAATATAATTATTTCTGGAATACTTACTTAGTATATTATATAAAGTAAAAATAGAAATACTAATTACTTGGCTATAATTATATCTCGTACAGGAATTATAATTAGGCATTTAGATAAGTAATCTATAAATATAGTAACTATATTATAGCCCGATTTGCTTTCTGGATAGCTTTTAAAGTCTATAGTAATATATTACTAGAGGTAATTAGGAACTAGAAAGGGATATAGTAAACTAGGCTTCTTATTTCTAGGTATATATAATCTTCTATAAATATAGTAATTACTATAGTATTAATTAATATTCTTACCTATAGATAGCTAGGAATATTGCTTTTTTAATAGCTAATAGAGCTTTATATATCCAGGATATCTAGAAAGGAATTTATTATATACTTTATGAATTAGGGTAATTCGTAAAAGTAGTCCGGGGATTATTTCGTTTTCTGTAATATAAAGTCTTTTATAGTATAAAAGAAGGCCGTTTTATAGTATCTAGATATTACTTTTAGCTTAGGCTATTATATATAGCTTTTCTAGATCTAGTAATATATAATTATCTTATAGGATCTTATTTATAAGTTATAAACTACTATACTTGGCAGGAGCCTCTAATAATACTTCTATAGAAGCTACTATAGCAGAGTTTACTAGTAAAGCTTCTAAGAGAATACTTTTTTCTAGGGAAATTATATCTCTAATAAGAATATTCTTTTCCGGAAAATCTTTAGTATATATTTAGTTTTTAGAGCCGAATTCCGGATTAAGTAAGCCGACTTTATAAAGTATTATTACGAGCTATAAGTTATAGATAATCTCCGGATTAATCTTATTTTTAGAGAGAAATACTTGAGTTTATAGCTTTTCCTTAATTTAGTCCTAAGTATCTATTTTGTCTTATCTTTATAATAAAGTATTTACTTACTTATTCGATTTTCTAGAATAATATATAAGCTTGAAATAATAGTAGGATAAGAGCTTAGTTTATCTAGCTTATTAAGAAAAGAGCTTTTTAATAATTATAAAATATTCCAAGATATAATAATTAGAATAGGCCTTAAAAAGAATATCCTAAAGACCCTCTAGCTTAGCTTTCTATTCCTCTAGTACTCGAACTATAATAAGTATTTCCTTATTATATATATTATAATTAAGCTTTACTAGGAGTATGGTTTTGGAAAAATAAGCTATAGGATACTAAAGGCCTATTTCTAGGTCTTATTAAAAAAGTAGGCTTGTAATTACTTTTTTAGATATATTTATTTCTATTATTATAGGCAGATCTAGATTATAGTATTATAAAACCAGGATAGAAATTATAGCTTTCTTTAGATAAGTAAAAGCCTCTCGATATTACTCGGATTACTTAAAGGAAATTTTTTTTTTTATAAATAAGATAAGAGATCTAGTAATCCGTTTATACTTTCTAATAAAATATTTATAAAAGTTATAGAAGCTAAGGAAGAACTATATATCCTTAATTATCTTTAGAGATTACTAGTTATATATTACTTCGACTTTATTAGGATCTACTTTAATACTAGATATAGAGATAATAAAGCCTAAGTACTTTATATATATAACTTTAAATTCCGATTTCTTAATATCTATTTAAAGGCCGGCAAGATATAAGTAATCTAGTACTTTTTATATATACTATTCGTATTTTACTAGGTTCTCTAAGTAAATAAGAATATTATTAAGGTATATTATATAAAAGTTATCTAGATACTTAAAAAGTATATTATTTATATAGTATTAATATATAGCCGGGCTATTTATAAGGCCTTCCCAGAGAATATTATATTTATATACTTTATAGTAAGTACGGAATATTATTAGTTCCTGAGAATCCGGATTTATAACTATATAATAGAAAGCTTAGTAAATATCTAATTTAGTATAGATCTTGGCCTTAGATAATTAATTTAAAGTCTTATTAATAAAGGAAAAGAAATATTAATTCTTTTAAATAATATTATTTAGATAGCGGAAATTAATATAAAAATATAAACCTCTATTTACTTTCTTTATAAAAAGAACTAGTAGAGTAAAAGGAGCCTAACTAGCTTTAATAAAGCCCTTAGCCAGATTATTTTCTAAGAAATACTTGATTTCTAGAAACTCTTAAATAGACTATTACTAGAGGAATTAATATCTAATACTCTTAGTTCTTTTTAGGCCTTTAATCTGAATCTTATAATTATATAGTCTATAAAAAGGAAAGATATTAGATTTTTTTTTAGAGAAAATAGAGGTATATTCCTTAAGTTCCGGAGATAATATTCTCTATAGCTACTAAAGCTTTATTTCTCCTGGTTATTAATTCTCTAGGCCAGGAATAGCTTCTTTTTTCCGAGCTTTAAGCTTCTTATTAATCTTATAAATAGAGATTTAACTAATAATATTATTTTCTTTCTTGGCTATATAATTAAATACTATAAAGATAAGAATAGCTAGGTCTAATATTTGCTCTTTATTAAGAACCTCTTCCTATTTCTTTAGCTTTTGCTTGGATATTATATCTTAATTAGGCTATAAAAGCTTCTTTTTTATAGTCTTATATGATTTCCTCTAATTAGTCTAAAAGAAGAAAGATTACTTTAGAATAAAAGATTTCCAGAAATAGCTTATAATAGAATCTCGTTAATTAGTATCTTTTTAATATTTCTTATTAGGTTACTTCTCTAGCTATTACTATAAAATACTAATAATATAACCGAATTATATAGATTTAGGCTTATTCTTTAGTTATATAAGCCTATATTTTTTATAATTAACTAGAATATTAATATATATTACCTATTTCCTACTAAGGATAATATTATAATCTCTAAGGTTTAGAATAATTATAGGTATATTAATACTTTATTTATTAATTAGAAATAAGACTTCTATATATTTCTTAGTAAACTTAGCTAGCTTTTTATTAAAACCGCATATAGTATAGGATAAGAGAAGAAGTTATAGTTCTATTTCTAAGAATTACTTTATAAGCTAAGTAAGCTTTATATTAATAAAAGCATAACTATTAGCTCTAGTATTAATAAAGAAAGAAAACTTAATTCCTAATTCATTTATACTAATAATATAAGGTATTATAAGAGTATTTCCTCTTATTAGACAAGTCAAGTTAATCTCTACTAAATTCATATTATAAGTCCCTAAAGTAGAGACTTTCTTTAGGGATACTTATTTCCCGGTTCTATACCAGAATTAGAGCTTGAATTCTCCGAATACTTTACTAGAATAGTATATTCTAGTAAAATAGGAACTAAGCCCGGCTTAATTCTAGAAAAAGCTACCTTGGTTTCCTTACTATATAGAACCGGATAGTATCTAATATAGTAGTCAAACTTATTATAGTTATAATACTTAATAGTTAAGAGATCCTTAGTTTTTATAAGATATTACTTATACTTATAAGGGGATATATACTTAATAAGAGTAATTAATATAGGCTCTTTAAGCTTCTTTTTAGAAATATACTTCTTAGGAATATATAAGGGTATAGTACTAGAAGTAAACTTAGCTAGGATAGCTTCTGCCTTCTTATATTCCTTAGTCTTCTTATATATAGCCTTAATTTACTAATTATTAGTAGTATAGTACTAAGTAAAGCAAGTAGTATTAATAGAAAAATTATTATAGTATATATATACTAACTTCTGGAGTTTTAGTAAGAGCTTCTTATTTAGTTTATACTTAATATTTTAAAGACTAATACTATCTTCTATAGATAGTTATAAGAAGAAAGTATAGAACCCCTGAAATACTTAACTAGAGTATATTTAAAGCTTATTAAAGTCGTAATAAGCATTCTATATCTTATTAGGGTTAGAGTATAGCTTCTTTAGGTAGGAGTAAAGCTCTGAGAGCTAATAGTACTAATTCGGACTATCTTTATCTATATAAGAATTAGTTAGGGCAAGAGTATTACCGGTAAGTTTACTAGAAATATAGATAATCTTGAGATTTTCTAAGAAATATAAATTAGTATTTCCTTATAGCTTGTTCTTGACCTGAACTAGCTAGTTATTAAAGATAGTATAATCTCTAGTAAAGAGAGTTAGATCTGGGAGCTTAGTAACTCTAGTATCTCTAAAGAAAGTATGAGATATAGGGAATCCTAGATAGGAATAAGCGAGAGATAGTTCGGAATTCTTTTAAAAGAAGTTCGAAATAGCCGGAGTAGCCGGAGCAGGTAAAGCAGAAGTAGTTAGAGCTATTATAAGCTAATCTACTATAGCTATATAGTACTTAATATTATTCTTAAGCTTGGTATTATAGAGCTTAGTATATTTTCGAGAATAGCTTTATTATAGCTATAGGTATTCTTATATGAAATAGTTCTTTAGATATTCTCCTAATAGCTCTTTATAATAATATTAATATTAGAGAGTAAGATATCGGATTTCTTAGCCTATTTATATAACTCTCTGGTAGTAATATGGTTTTTGGTCTCTAGAAGCTTTATAATAAAAGCAGAGAGTTCTATTTTTATAGACTTGTTTATAAATTCTCTAGGAATACTAATAGGATGCTCGGTTCGGGAAGGGCCGCTAACGGAATGACCTGAACTAGTAGGAGCTTTACTAGAAGCCTTGGCGGAAGTTAATATAGTTCCTGGTTATATGGTATTTTAGGAAATCGACCTATTATACTTTTCCTCTACTATATCCTCTCTAGTAGTCTCGTTACCGGCATATATATAGGGCCTATAAAATTATAGGATAGGGCTTGAGAGTAGTAGTTAGGTTACTAGCCTATAAGTACCTATTACTCTAGGACTTAGTTAAAGAGTAGCCTTTATTCGAGGTTCTTTGATTTTCGGGTTTTCGGGGGGATTTCTAATATATTACTAGTATATATTTATAAAGGTATAAATACCTGATTTCTCTAAGGGTTCTAAAGCTTTTCGCTTTTATTATTCTGGAGTCTATTACTCGTATTTCTGAGATTCCGTTATCTTAGCGGTGCCTATATTACTAATAGTTCTAAATTAATTTATTTGAAATCCTTTATAGAATTAAAGGAAGTGAGCTTTAAATACTATTACGGGTACGGTATTTAGGGCTTGGAAAGCAAGGTAGAAGGTCCCTTATAAAGACGATTTAAAGCTAAGGAAAGGAAAACTAGAATATAGGAGGCTGCGAGAGAGTATATATATCTCATAGTATGCTAGTCCCGAAGGGGCTAGCCTTCTAAATATCTCCAGTGCATTCCAAGCATATTTCCCTAGCGAGGCGGCCGCGTCACGTGCGCCTAGGAGGCATCTGGCATCTGGCAAAGCATCTCAGATACCGGGTATCTGGAAATCGTAATACTATCTAATTAAGACGGCGGTTAACTTTAATACCGAGAACTTTCTTAAGCTCTGAAATCTCTATATTCTAATATAGTTAATTAGTAGTAATTCGCTCTGCCTCCAGGCCAGGAATAGGCTCTGGAGTCGCGAGGCCATTAGATTAAATAGTTCCTTTATTCTTGCCTATTTAAGCGGTTATAGTAGTATTAGTTTTATTAGGTGCGATATCTGCTATAATTATATTTTGAGACTAGTTTCTTAGTAATAAGGTTAAGATAATAATACTTAGAAGTTAATCTTACTTTACTAGTTCTTTTATCTAAGAAGATTTATATAAAAAAATAAGAGTCTTATATCTCTATCTCGACTTTCCGACTTTATATTTGAGTACTCTTTAATTACTCAAATTTATAGATATAAATCCGTATATATTAGAGAGAATAGCTATTTCTGGAAAGTCTACTTTTAGAAAAAAACTACTAGATATAGGGTACTAACCTTATATACTAGTATACTTATAATTCTTAAAGACTATAGCCATGAAACTTAATAGCTATTAGCTTAGGTTATAAGGAACTAGTTAGCTATAGCTCAAAAATAACTATAATACTATTTAAAATATTTAAAAGCTAATAAGTATTAGCTACTTAAAAGCTATTAGCTTTTTTAGTAACTCTAATTAAAGTTTAATACTTAAGCCTGATTTTAGCTATACCTAGTTATTAAGTAATAAATAGTAAAGTAAGACTATAATACTCTTGCTTAATTATAATAGTATAAAAGAACTTTATAATACTTCTTATAAAGTTAAAGGAAATATTACTATTTTGTATTAATTATAAGTCTTTGAGTATAAGAGACTAGTAAAGAAAGATTATAGGTAATAGAATTTATAGTTCTTTTAATATTCTCTTTACTAGGATCAAGTATAATAATAAGTTATTAAAGGATTATATAATATTAATAGGGCTATTAACTATATATATTGGGGCAAAAGGATTTCTAATACTAGTTATTTCTATTAAATAAATAATATGTAATATTTAAGTAATAAAGTTCTAGTCTTAATAATATTCCCGTATTCGTCTTTATTATTCCTATTACTTTTCTTAATTAGGCTCTATGGCTCTAATTAGACTTCCGATCCCCGATATACAGATTTTCGAGCCCTATAGGTCTTGAGTAATTACTATATACAAGCTATAATACTAATTAGATTATCTTATATATTTCTTATATAGTTATTAATCTCCGAAGTAGTAAGTAGATAACCATAGTAGCTATTATATATAGGTTCGTCCTATTTATATTTGGCGAAAGCCACTAGTTTTAACGTTTTTCCTAGACTATAGTAATTATATATAAAGACAGCGGGCTTACCAAGTTAATAAAGGCACAAATAGCCACGTTAGGGAAATATCTTTACTACTTGAAATTATGGCAGTATTTCCTTTTAAGTATTACAATCTATAATTTAGACTATTAATCATATTTTAAAGCTGCGAGAGCGAGAATAGAAGTATTATTCGAGGGCTACTGACTATAGAATAATTAATCGCACTAGTTATACTCAAAGATATGAGCTAGTGAGTTAAGATACTACTCGAGGGCTTACTACCGAATAACTAGTTACACTCGTATACTAGAGCGTGAGCTACTAAATTAAGATATTGCTAAAGAATGTCGACCCGCCGAAGGTTCGATTACAAGGCTGGTAGAGGTTTGGCTCGATACTACTCCGTTCGCAGGTTCTATAATGCTAGGCGGAATCTTGTGGAAATAGATTAGCTATAATCGAGATAGCACTCTTGTTTGATGACTGACCTAACTATTGAGATTCATTAGACTTGGTCCTGGGAATACCGTATTAGAGAGATCCCCTCCCTTTATCCATTCTGCACCTATGAATAATCTGTTGAGCATTAATCGGAAGGACATCATTCTCAATTCAAAGGCGCTGAAGCCATGCAAAGACAATTCGAGGTACTCATCAAGTAGTGATAGACAGCAAGCCCCTCCTTGCCGCAATGGCTGGCTGTACGCGGTCGGCGGCTCTGTTAGCGCCTGGATCAGCCAGCCCCTTGCCGCCAACCACTCGCTGCTAACCACTCCCTCTCTAAATAACCTGCCACCGCACCACCACTAATTACCTTTTATAAGCCGGAATTCTCGATACTTATAGTATTGCGATACCTATACCTCCTCATTATAGATGAGCGCTACGAGTTCAACTTTTATCCTGTTTTCAAGATGCTTTGTCAGGAGTGTAAAAATATATTCCGTAGCGATTTCCACAGCCTTCACAATTATTCAGTATATCAGGCATCTTTGGACAACCTAGGAGACATTTTCAGGGGTGCCACATTTCCTCCTAAACACAATTATCGCATACATCAGCCAGATATCTCGAGACTTTATTAATCAGCTCTTAAGGAATATTGGATCTATACGCAAATCTTCGAAGATGTTTGCAAGAAATTCATAGAAGAAGATCTATCCCCACAGAATTCGACCCCCGCAGAGATTACTAAGCTAATCCTCGAAGCTACGACTGGGGTAGAAAGAACAGAAGCCTTCGGCGGAAACTTTACTATATACGAGTTGAGAGATAGTAACAGAGTGGATAGAAGTAATATGACCCTCCACATATCTGTGAATTACTTACTTCTACTACGATTGGACTCTTATATATATAATCTGGCCGAATAGAGAGGTATATTAATTAACGCAGCTTAATAAATGGATCGAGTACTTTCTAATATTTATACTCTAGAATCAGTCAAAGGTTAAAGATATTCGCCCGAATATTCTATTAGTAGATTTATAGATTCGGATTGGCCTCTATATTATGCCCAGACTTGGTTAGAAACCTGTATTAATAAACATTCCAGATATTCTACGAAAATATCTGGCTAGTTACTAATATGCCTTCTCGATCTAAATGAATTAATGAATAGAATAATTCGCTTAGTCGAGACTAAGGGTAATAGAGTAATCGAGAACTATATAACCTTGAGTTACTATTAGGGAAAGGCAGATATATATAAACTTACTTCTGAAACTGCCTGTTACCTACTTGCGGGCTTGAAAATTTCTCTTTTACCAAAAATCTTTCAGAGAATAATCGAGGTTATTAGATTCTTAGATACGAAATATCTCTGGATAGATTTCTTATATATAATATAGAACTTAAAGGAAGATTAGGAGCGGGAATTAGCTTAGATAGGCAAAGTTTACTCTAATAGTCTTCTTAATATTACCGCTACTAGCTTAATAGACGGGGAAGGAGGACTCTTTACGGAACGACCTAGTAAATTGCCCCTCGAATTAACGGCTTGTTATACCTCCTTATCCTAGACAGATTATAGTAATAGTAATTTGCTTATTTACCGCAACTACCTTCTGTCTAGAATACTTCTAGACGGGCCTTTACTTTCTCGAGGTTAGGTTCTCCAGAAGCAAATAATAGTAAAGAGAATACTTTATTTCGGAAAAAAGTAGTTATATTAGAAATATAATAAGTATAATTACTGTGAGATTTATCCTATAGGTATTCCTAACTTTTAGATACGGCCAATAAATGGCAGATTTTTCAAAAAGAATATACTAGACCTATTTATAAAGTATTACTCTAACTTGGAAGTCGGAATAATAGATATAGTAAATACTAGTATTATGTAAACACCGTCTAATATAGTAGCAAGTTTGCATCCGAGTACTCTAAAAGGATATCCGTTAGTATTAATAGTATCCCTAACCTTAGTAGTTTTCTAAAGGCTAGTAATAGAATTCTGAAATACTAGTTCAAGTCATATAATAATTTTCTGGGAAAGTGTCCTAAGCTAAGGGCAAGGGCAAATTTTTATAAATGGAATCGAAAGCCAAATACAGGTAATAGATTTTTGGAACTATATTATTTCTATCTATTTACTATATGAGTTGACTTTTAAATAAGACAAGCTAGTTGCTTTAGCGGGTATTACCGAAATAATAAAAGTATAAATGGGATATAACTATTTGACTAGGATATAGTATACTAAGCTTGAACGAAACTTGTTATAGTCGGTTAGTAGTATATTCCAATAACCAAGAGAATATAAGGCACCTTTATAGTCTTGGGCAAGTATTAATAGTAGAATTAATATTCCTAGACGGGAATCCCGGATTAAGAATAAATTCGAGATTAAAATATTATATATAAGTATATAGAAGAAAATTACAGATAAGATAGGACAAGTAGTAGGCAGTGCGTTAATAGTTCGAGGACTATTAATAACGTGCTTTATATAAAAGACTAAGAACTTTAAGGACTTATTATATAAATATATTAAATACTATAACCCAGAGATTAATTCAGAGAATCCTCTAGTATGCTTTTTCATAATAAATAAAGTATAGTATAATGAGAGTCTATTAATAGATACTAATAAGCCTTTTAATATATTATTAAAGAAAGAGTTATATTATTTTCTAATTTTGTAAGAGGAGGAATTACATAATAACTCGTATAGTTATTTAGTTTTGGAACGAATAGAGAATCGAGGAGTATTTAAAAGATATGGAATATTACGTGTCTTCCCTATATGGCACGGTATTAAAGCTAATAAGAGCTAGGTAGCAGATAAGTTTTTGAATAATAGCAGAGAGGTTATCCTTAACGAGGAATAGTTCTATGGCAGAGAAGCTAATTCCGAGGGGAAATATACTATTATAATTATTTAGGACGAGTTCTGAGGTAAATGAAATTATTCTCTTAGAATCTGAGTAGGGGATTTGGGGGCCAAACTATAAGCCGGACGGCAAGACTAACCGAATTTGGTTAGCGTAAGGCGAAGAAGAATAGCCCCGCACCAAAATCCAATATTAGATCAAGTTAATTATTAGATTAAATCTATAATAATCTTTACTCGTAATTACTCGAGGGCCAGGACCCAGCTCGCATTAGTATTATATACTAGCTAACCCTTCTATCTCGTAGCTTTCTTTTACTAGTACCCGAACGGCCATTACTATAACAGATCTCTTGAGACAAAGAATTAAATATTAATATTAATATTACTATAACCTATCTTTATTACTACCTCGAAATACATATAAAAGGCAATAAAAAGAAGGAAATAGGGATTAGCTATAGGGTTCTTTAAACTTAGTCTAAAGTCTTACTAGTTTCTGGACTCTGGGTCCTAAAGTACTTTTTAAATCTTCTCTCGTATTATCCAGATTATAGTATCTCTTCCGAGATAGATTATAGCTATAATAAAAGAATTCCCCGTAATTAGCGAGATATTTTTAATTTGCTAGGAAGTCTTTATATTTCCCTAGCTTTACTATTATTATAGTATTATTTACGAAATAATAAATAACCTAATTATATAATTTCTTAAACTTCTTCTCTAGGTCTTCTATAAAAATATAATTAATACCTATCTAGCAGCCAGTTTTAGAACTTTTAAACTATATTTTATATTTTATATATCTTATAATATCTAATCCCGTTATAACTATTTTCTTATTAATCTATAAAAAACTAGTATTAATATATGCTTCCTACTATATAAGTTCCCTAAGATCCTGGCTACTTAAGGCAAAAGCCTTAGCTATTATAGCTTAAATCTTTTTCTACTTAGCCTCGAGTTTCTATTTTTCTTTCTCTAGCTATATTAGATAGTTTGTCTTAAATAGTTATGCCTTTAATAATCTTATATACTTATTATTATTATTAATATTAAGCTTTAGGCCTACTAATTCTATTTCTCTTTTCTTAATAAATTACTATATTATTTCTAGGTTCTTTTCCAAGCCTATTATTTAGCTCTTAAAGGCTTCTAGCCTCTTTTTAGTATTAGCCTTTACTATTTTTAGCTTCTTAATATATGAGCCTAAAAGTTATCTCAAGTTTTCCAGGTCCTATCTTGTTTTCTCTAATTTCTCTTATATATTACCTATAGCTTATAATACTATTCTTAAATTATTTAACTTTATTTCTAGGCTATAAATTCATTTTATTTCTTTTTATAAGATTTTAGTATTTATCTTAACTATTTTTAATTCTACTATAAGCTCTATAATAGCTGCTTTTCCTTACTAAAGTAGTGCTTTATTCTTTGCCTTAGCTATATCTAGTTCTTCTTTAAGAATACTTATAAGCTTTATATCTCTTTATATAATATTATATACTATTTTTAGGCTTTCTCCGAGGTTTCTAGTAATTACTTATTCTTATTATAATTACTTCTTTATTTCTATAAGCTTTTCCTTAAGCTATTTAATATGTTTCGCCTTTTACTATTAGTTCTTAGTAATTGCCCTTACTATATCTAGTTCTGCTTAAAGGTTATAGATAGCCTGACTTTCTTATTCTAGGACTCCTGCCTATCTATTTATAACTATAAGTATTTGCTTAAGATCCGGAGTTCCTATTTTGACTCTAGTACCTGTTTTATTTATAATAGTAAGCTGCTCGCCCAGAACTAGCTTCTATTATTCGAGAATCTTTATATAAGTATTTTTATTATATACTAGGCTATCCTGGCTATAGAGAATAATAAACTTAGTAATTAACTTTTTTAGGTTTTTAATCTTATTAAATTATGTCTTTACTAAAGGCAGATTTTTAAATTAAAGTTTATCTAAATAAATTGTCTTATAATTACTATTTTTATAGTTCGGCTCAAGCTAGAGTCGTCCTATAAAAGCTATACTTATCTTCTTTACTTTTTCTCTAGTTTCCTTAATCTTTATAAGTATTATATCTAAGGTCCTGTCCTTAATAATAGCTACTTCTTTGGAATTTCTTAGGTCTTTAGCCTACTATTAACTAACGAGTTCTAATTCGGTAATTCTTTCTTAGAAGCCTTGAGATATTACTCCGGTATTAATATCTTCTGGCCTTTATAAGTTATCTTTCTCTTATTAAGTAATTCTTGACTATAATACTTCTAATTCTATTATTACTTATTATAAATATATAGCAAGCTACTATTATAATAACTTTACTACTAATACTTACCTATTACTTTTAGACTTATATTCCGAGATCTCATATTCGAATTCTATAATTATTAAGTAATATTTCTCTAATTCATTTACTATTTCTTATTAATCTTAGTATTACTTTATAAATATAACTTATATTTTATAAGTAGATTTGTAATCTATAATTATTCTTTTAAGAGCCTCTATTATTTACTAATTCTAATAAAGCTTCTTAGCTAATTCTAACTATTATTATAATTCTTTCCGTATATAATTTCTCTCTATAGTCTCAAGTTTATTAATTCTCTTTTAATAATATTAAATTTATATAAGTTACCTTACTAAACTTTCTCGAGCCTCAAATAGCTTTATATTATTATATATATTTTTTCCTATTATATAGCTAATTATTTCTCGGTATTTTTTAGCTATAGTATAATTATAGCTTATATAGCCTTATATACTATATTCTGGGCTATATTCTAGATTATAGTTTGGGCTATACTATTCTAAAGTATATGAATATATTTGCGAGCTTAATTAAGGCTATTATTCTATTCTAGTATATACTAGATATACCTATTAATAGTCTCTAGGCCTATATTATACTAGAGTAATAGGTTAGTAAAAAGGGCTAGAATTTAAAAGAAGAATTATAAGATATTATACTTAATAAATAAGTTAATAATATACTTCTTACTAAGAGATATTTAGTAAATATTATAGAAGAAAAAGCAAGAATTATATTTCTTAAATATTCTTTTATATAATTACTCGTACTATTACTTTTTCTTTATATTTGAGATATTTATAGTCTATTATAATAATATACCTTAATATAGCTACTATTATATTACTTATATTTAGTAAAATAATTTGTAGTATAACTGGGTTTTAACTTAGAGATTATATTTATATCTATTTAGTAATCTAGCTTTTAAGAATATATCTTAAATATTTATATAGTCTGGGTTCTCCTTAAGTAGAAAATTAATTACCTTTAATTTAAACCCGAAAGCTTTAATAATTGCAGCAAATTCTCGCTATTATTCTGGATCTAGTCTAATACTAGAAATCTTATACTTACTATTAGTTTTCGGGACAAGATTCGTAATACGAAAGTAATTATATATTGAGAATATCTAAAGCTATATATATACTATCTAGAATTAGCCTTTTTCCTTTATAGAAATATTAGCTACCTTTATTTATTTATTAGTATATTCTAGTACTATATAGTTTATTAAATAACTATACTATATATACTATAATACCTCTCTAGTTTAATATCTTATAGAATTAATAAGAACTTTTATAATAATATAACTATCTTTAAAATATAATATATTAGCCAAGAAAGTCCTAATAAAAGAAATTATTTTATTAATAGCTAGAATGTTTTATTAAAGCCATATTCTAGTAATATCTTTACTTACTTAATAAAAGATTATCTTATTCTAAAATCCTCGTATAATATCTTCTTTATTTATAAATAATATTATTAGAACCCTTATCTTAATTAGTTTTATTATTACTATATCTATTTTCTTTATAAGCTCTAGGTTACTACTAATAATAAATATTCACGCCTTTCTTATACTATTAAAGTAATATATAAGTTCCTATTATTATTAGTTAGTATTTTTTAAGGTAAGACTAATGTACTTTATATTATTATATTTAAGATAATTAATATACTTTAGAGTTCTTTTATAAAAAGAATCCTATAATCCTATAAATAGTTATAATATAGCAAGTACTATATATAAGGCTAGCCGTTTCTTAATTATCTTTAAATTAATCTTTACTTATTTTGAGTAAAACTTCTTTTTCTATAACTTATTAATCTCGAGAAAATAGAAGATAATTCTATTATTATAAGAAATAGACTTAATATTCCGGTTCTATTTTTCTATATTAAACTAATAATTCAAATTATTTATATTATTAGCTTATTATAATTATATCTAAATTCGTATAAATACTTTTATTAAGAAAATTAATAGCCTATTATATATTATAAGAATAAATATATTATCTTATAGCTTCTAATCTATATTAGTTATAAGTATATATTAGTATAGTATCTTAAGAAAGCTTAAAATATTAGAGGTTCTTGGTATTTTATAAATCTTTAATAATTACCCTAGATAGACCTAATATCTAGGAAAGAATAAATAGGGATATTTTAGCCTATATATAGTTTTATTAAATATTTAGAAAATATTTCTAATTTCTAAACTCACTGAGCCAGAAATCTATTTTTCTTAATTAAAGCAAAATAAATAGCCGGCCTAGAGACGGCTTATATTTTAGATTCTCTAATCTTACTAAAGCTATACTTACTCGGGCTCTTTTAGTAAGATAGTTTAAGGACTTTGTATTTTCCTATAAATCTCTTATCCTATATAGGATATATTAAACTATTCGAGATTTATTTCCTATATATATAGTAATTATATACCGAGGCCTTCTTATTAACTAAATATAGATAATAAGCTAGATACTAACTAGATTAGATTCTAGTATTATAAAATAGTAGGTAATTTTTCTAAAGTATTAAATTATAAATATAATAAAGTATAACTCGGGAATAGTATTTTAAAAAGTAACTAGTATATAGTATTTAAAAGATATAGGTTAGGGCAAGAATAGTATATATATTTTATTAAAGATATAATTATCTATTATTATATTAGATTTGGTTAGATATAAGAATTATATTAATAGTATCTTTGAGTTTAGTAAGATTCAAATAAAGCTTATAATATATAAGTTAATACCTGAAGTAGTTCTAGTTAATATATTAAAGACTATAAGTAAGTAAAATATCTTATATATACTTAATTATTCTAATATTATTAGATTTAATAATAATAACTCTAGTACTAGCTACTAGTTACTAATAAAGGCTAGGTAAGATAAGACTAATTTAAAAAGGTAATATAAATTATATATTATAAAGCCGCCCTTATTTATTATAGTTATAGCTACTATAGCCTAGTATTTATAATTATTACTAGATATATAAAGAATTTATAAAGACATATATTATTTAAGAAATTACCTAGTATAGTAATACTAATATAGTATAAATACTTTATATATTTAAATACCTAGCTAGATAGAATCTTTTATATAATAACTTTATTATATAATATATACTAGTAACCGGAAAAGAATTCAAACTTAATAAGTCTCGGTATTTAAATATCTAAAAGTTACTAAGAAATAGTATAGTAAATATTTACTTATATTAGGTTATATAAAATAACTATAATATAGGAGATCTTTAATTAGTTAGTTGAATTCTTAAAGATATTCTTAAAAGAAGTAATTATATTCTAGATAATAGAAAATAAATAAACTTCTATAATATTATAATAAAAGAGCTTACTTTTAAAAAATATTAAAATATATTACCTAAATTACTCAAATAGTATTAGCCTTTATATAAGAGAGAATATAAAAATAGATCTCAGGAAAACAGACTTTATAGAATTACTTACCTTATTAGCTAGAGGTAATATAATACTTTTTAGTAATAGCTTTTGTCTTTTCTTTTTATACTAATTAGTATAAAAGGCATTATATATTATTCTCTAAATATTCTAAGCTTTAAATAATTAGATTCCTATAAAATACTTTCTAATTTCTATTATATTATAATTATATAGCTAATTAGATAGTTTCTATTATAATATTAACTATATTATAATTTTACTTTATAATAATACCTATTATTTTATAATTATATAACTAATTAATAAAGCCTCAAATACTATATTATAATTTCTGCTATATTATACTTTCTAAACTAATTAATTAAGCCTCA
Source organism: Hyaloscypha bicolor E (assembly GCF_002865645.1). Taxonomy (NCBI): domain Eukaryota; kingdom Fungi; phylum Ascomycota; class Leotiomycetes; order Helotiales; family Hyaloscyphaceae; genus Hyaloscypha; species Hyaloscypha bicolor. The sequence continues at coordinate 1,177,219 of NW_020194691.1, read as the reverse complement.
AATACTATATTATAATTTCTGCTATATTATAATTTCTGCTATATTATAATTTCTGCTATATAGTATCTTTTAAACTAATTAACTGAGTTTCGAATATTATATTATAATTTCTGCTATATTATAATTTCTATTATATTATAATTTCTATTATATTTTTTTTTTTTTTATATGTTATAGTTTCTGATTATATTATAGTTCTGATTTATATTATGAGTTTCTATTGATTATTATAGTTCTATTGATCATTATAGTTTGCTGATTAGTATTATAGTTTCTAGTTATGATATAGTTTCTTTATATTTAGTTTCTATATATTATAGTTCTATTTTATATTATAGTTTCTATTATATTATAGTTTCTATTATATTATAGTTTCTATTATATTATAGTTTCTATTATATTATAGTTTCTATTATATTATATTTTCTAAACTAATTAATTAAGCCTCAAATACTATATTATAATTTCTATTATATTATAATAAATAGCCTCAAATTCTTTATTATAAAAGATTTTAGATTTGGCCTTAATAAGCCTAAAATAGAAATAAATATATTTAAATATTATTTATATATCTTTATTATAATTTATATAAAATTAATATATAACTTAGTAATTTTTATAATATTAGATATTATATAGAATTATTATATATATCTTAATTTTATTTAAATAGCTTAGAACTAAGATTATTTAATAAAGTATTAGAAAATATAATATCTGTAATTTATATATATTATAAATAGTAATATTTAGTATTTACTAGATATAAAATAAGGTTAATATATATTAAGCTTCTAAAAGAATATATTCTTTAATTAGACTAATTAAATTAACTTTCTATACTTTATAATATTCTAAAAATATATAATAGAAGTAATTTATATTAAATATAAATTAGATATTTATTAATAAAAATTCATATCTTTCTTATTTCCTTTAATCTCAAGTTCTTTTAAATAAACGAAAACAGGCTTTATAAAATAATAAAGTTAAGAACCTAATATTTAAAATAAGCTAATTATAATATATAAGGCATTTAATAAGAATTTAAACCTTTAATATTATTACTTTCTAAATATAAAGCCTTTAAGGTTATATAAAATAAGCCTTTACTAAATAGTTATTATATTAAATTTATATTATAAGCTATATAAGACCTCTATTTATTTAATATCTCGTATATAAATAACTTACTATATTTTAGAAAAGATATTAGTAATATTAAATAGCTAATAGTTTTCTTAAAATTAAAGAATTTATATTAGCTAGCTAATATATTAAAGCTAAAATCCTGCTTTAGTAACTAATATAATAGAAAATAAGCTTCTATATAGAACTATTTTATAGTATAATCTTTATCTAGTTATATTTATTAGAAATCTCAAGAAAGAATATTATTAAATAATTAAACTTATAGCCTTTATATTACTAATATAATTATTTCGAGATAATAAACTACTAAGGGAATTTAGTTTATATCTCTAATTATACTAGAAGTTATTATATTTAGATTTATAAATCCCCGAATTAGCTATAATATTATTTAGTTATTTGAGGAAATTAAGCCCGAAATTATTAATTATTATAGAAAAATTAATAATCTCATTAAATATATAATAGTTAATTAGATAGTATTTCTTTTAGAAATAAGAATATTTCTATTTCTATTAAAGTATTAACTCGGCTACTTATATTTTAAAAATCTCGTCTTTAATTATCTTAAGAACTTTTACTAATAAGCCTATTATAAGTACTAATTTCCTATATTTATAATATAGGTATAATATTTGAAATAATAATTTATAAATATTATATGCCTTAAGATAGCTTCCTAATTTTATAGAATTAACTTTATATACTTATATAATAGCCGGATTCTTATAATAGTTATATATTATATTTATTATAAATATAAGATCTAGGGCCTAAAAGATATAGTTAGACTATTTCTATTTCGATAATTTAAAGCTAAAGAGAGAAGAGGATCTCGAAAAAGCCTCGGATCTAAATAATTATAAGCTATATACGGGCTTATATACTAGCTTAAGCTCGGGGTTATATATAATAATTAGGTAACTATAAATATCTTATTTAGATATCAGATATCTCTCTTAGATACTAGATGCCTCTCTAGCTCTAGTCTAGCCTTTACTAGTATTATATATTATAATAACTATAATATTACTTCCTTTCTCGAAATAAGCTTATTCCTAAGCTTTAAAAGTTCCTATTAAATTTCCAAGTTATAGGTTATATATTAAAAACTAGGGCCTTTTATATATAACTTTAAAGAATTTCCGTTTATATTATATAATTCCGGTAATATATTATTCTTAATATAGTCTAACTAATAGGGGAAATTCTGGGGTAATTCTAGCTATTTAGGGTTCTTATTATAGAAGCTCTAAAGAGCTAGGGTACTATTACTTAATAAGAAAGCAGGATATTACTCCGAATCTGGATTCTATTCTTTTTACTAAACTTAGTACTTTAGCTTCTTATAAAATAGTTTTACTACTTATATTTCTTGAACTTTATATTCTATTTCTCTATCTTATAGTTCTAATAATAGAGGCTCCGGATTTACTTATCCGGAAAAGGAATTACCTAAATCTTTATATAGCTTCTTTATATAAAATACCGGATATATTCTTATTAATTCCGGAAGCTTAAGCCTAAAGAAATATCCTATTTATTCCAGGATTTCATATAGTTCTTCTATTTAGTAAGCTAGCTTATAGCTCGAATAATTATTCTTCTAGTACTTAATAATAATTCATACCTTATTTCCTATTCTAAAATCTACTAGTTAGTAATACTTATTAGCTTAAGTAATATAATATTCTTATACTTATATTATATTCTCCTATATCTTTTACTATAATTTATAAAGCCATATTACTAGGGCCTTTATCTCTTATCTATTTAATTCTTTCTTTAGGATACCTAATTATACTTGGGTTTCCTAATTAAATAATATTTGCGGTTTATAGCCCTTCTTTATAAAAAACGGGAATTAGCCTATAGTCTTATAAACTAGGAGCCTTAATTAGATACTATAATCTCCGAAATACTAACTTAGTAAATTATATAGATAAGAAATAGAGGTACTAACTCTTTAGCTATTACTATATCTCGAACAGGAATTATAATAGAATACTTGCCTAGATAATTAATAAAGATTACTATTATATTATACTTGTTTTTATTTTCTAGGTATTTCTTAAAATTTACTAATATATATTACTAGAGGTAATTAGGAACTAGTAATAAATATAAGAGCCCTAGCTTCTTATTTCTAGAAATATAGAATTATTAGTAGGTATAGTAGTTATTCCTATACTAATTAATATCTATATCTTGGCCTAACTAGTAATAGCGGGCCTAAAGAAGCTATTAAAGCTTGGCTCGTCCTAGATATCCTATTAGGGGCTATATATATATCTCCTAAATAAGGGTAATATATAAGGGTATCTCGGATATTATTATACTATTAGATATAAATAGTTTACTATATTATAAAAAGAGGCTATTATGGTATGGCAGGCCGTACTCGTCGAAAATCATATTGTTTTGGCGGTTTTAAGGTTTAGGTTATATAGCAAAGGCCGCGGCCTTTTATACGTGACTTGCGGAAATCATATAAGAAAGCTGGTTTTTCTATAGACTTAGAGAATAATCCTTTATAAGTATTTAATTAATTGAGCTTTTATATACTATATATTATTTATGCTTTACTATTTACGCTTTTGATTTATTATTTTACTATCAAGTTACGTTTTATACTCTAGTATACTTTATATGGGTTTTTGTCTTATTATAGTTTCCCTCTCATACTATCTTATAATATCCAAATACTTTCTTTCTTATTTCTTATCTTATCCTATAGCTTTTCTAGCTCTAGTAATTCTCGGTTCTTATTTAATAGCTTATTTACTAGCTAGATACTATTATATTAGGTTTCTTCCTGAGCCGGGCTTACTAAGGCTTTAATTAGAACTAATTAGAGATCCTATATAATATTATTATTAATCTTTTATTATAAGAGGAGAATTTGGGTCTAGCAGGCTACTATTACCTTATTTTAGATAATTATATTCTTATATTTCCTATTTAGGGCATTTATTCGTTTATTTAACTTACTTACCTAATATATAAGCTTGAAATAATAGCGGGAAAAATACTTTACCTAGTAAGCTTGTTTTACTAAAAGCTTCTTTATAGTTATAAAGTATTTGAGAGCTTAGTAATCTAAGTAAATTATAAAGAATATCTTCTATAAGCCTTCTAGTTCCGCTTGTTATTTAGTTAAGGAAAGAATAATAGCAAGTATCTTTTTATTATAGATATTATAGTTTAGCTTTACTAACTATATAGTCTTAGAAAAAAATACTACCGGGTACTAGAGTTCTATCTAGAAGTCTTATTATAAGAAAATATCGGCTATAACTCTATTTAATATATTTGTTTTAATTATAATAAAGAGGTTCGGGTTATAGTAATATAGAATTAGTACTAAAAGTATAGCTTATTTTAGCTTAATAAAATCTTCTTAATACTAATTTATTTATTTAAACGGAATTTCCTTATATATTAGAGCTATTAGGGGCTTTACTATATAGCTATATTCTATAATAAAATATTAATAAAAGTTATAGAAACTCAAAAAGCCTTATATTTCTTTAATTATCTTTAGTAGTTACTAGTTCTTAATAACTATTATCTTATCTGGATCTATTTTAATATCTCTAGTAGAAATAATAAAGCCTAAATACTTTATATAAATAACCTTAAATTCTAATTTCTTAATATTTACTTAGAGGCTAGTATCTTATAATTACTAAAAAACCTTTTATATATAATCTTTATATTCTAGGGAATTATCTAAGTAAATTAAAATATTATTTAAGTAAGCTATATAAAAGATATTAAGGTAATTAAAGAGAATATTATTTATATATCTCTAATATATAATAAGGCTATTAGTTAGGCCTTTCTAAAAAACTTTATACTTATAGGCCCTATATCTTATATGAAATATTATAAGTTCTTCTAATTCTGGATCTATTTAAATCTAATAAAATACTTACTAAATATCTAGCTTTATATAGACCTTGGCTTAAGCTAGCTATATAAGGGTCTTATAAATAAAGGAAAAAGAATAATAATTCTTCTATATTAAGTTATTTAGCTTATAATAGTTAATATAGAATTAGAGAACTCTATTAGCCTTTTTTATAAAGAAAATCGGGAATATAAAAGAAAACTAGCTTGGCTTAATAAAGCCTTATTAGAGGTTCTTTTTAAGGAAATACTTGATTTCCTATAGCTTATAAATTAACTATTAATAAAGCAGGAAATATTCTAGGCTCTTTAGGCCTTTAGAATTATTAATCTAAATCTTATAATTATATAGTTAATACGGGAATAAGACATTTAATACTTTCTTTAAAAAGATATCTATAAAATCCTTAAACTCCTCTAGTAAGATTCTTACTAGCTATTATAGCTCTATTTCTTCTAGCTATTATTCGCCCGGAATAAACTCGTTTTCTTACTATAATTCTAGCTCTTTATTAATCTCGAAAAATAATATTATAAAGAAAAGATTCTCCTTCTTTTATAAGCTTATCTAAAAAGCGGCTAGTAAGATACTTATAATATTAACTATAGGCCTTAACTAGCTCTTATAGCTTTTCTTTAGATAATATGATTTTAATATCTCTATTTCTGGCTTAGGAGAAACCTCTATATTTCCTAAGGCTACCTGTATTTCTTTATAGTATTAAGCTTAATTCTTTTACTATATATAGCTTTCTAAGCCTGAATTAGAAAGAAAATAAGAGAATTTCCTTTTTATAAACTAAGATCTCTAGGACTTATTTATAGTTATAGCTTTATCTCTTTTATCTATATCTTCTTAGTACTAGTTACTTTTTCCAGGTTTCAAGTTCTTATATATAATAATTAGAACCTTATTCTAATTCTTCTTTCTAGGCTAATTATCTAGCTAGATTAACTTTTTATTCTTATAATTAATTAAGATACTAGTATTTATAAACTATTATTATCCTAAAATTATATTATACTTTTTTAGTCCTATAACTAGTATAGGTACTAGGACCTTCCGTTTATTAATTAAGAATATAAGCTTAATATAATAAGTAATAGGTACGGTCTACTTATTATTAAACCCTCTTATATTATAGGGTAATACTAATTAAATAGGCTTAATATCTAGAAATTATTTAATTATTCTTATAAACTTGAAATTAATAAAAATATATTCGTTTATTCTAGTATTAATAAGAGAAGAAGTCTTAATACCTAATTTATTATTACTAATTATATAAGAGAATACAAATACTTTATTTCCTAATAACTAGCTCAAATTAACTTCTATTATATTTATATAATATGGCTCTAAAAAAAAATTCCTTTAAAAGTTCTTATTTCCTTATTCTATATTCTTAGATAGCTTACTTATAGTAAATACTACTAGCTTGGCTACTAAAACTTACTTTATATACTTGGTTTTGGGCTCTAGATAGCTTCTAGACATATAACCAAATCTATTATAATTATAATACTTGAGATCTAAGGATCTAGGCTTCGGAATAATAGGCTTATTTATTACTAGAGTTTTGGGAGCAGGCTTTATATAAGGAGTGCCTTCTAAACTTGGCTTATTTATATCTTTATTAGCTTTTTTAGATATCTAGTCTTTCTTTTTATAATAAGCTTAGATTTACTAGTTATTTATAATATAATATTATATAAACTTTATAATACGAATAGCCGGATTATTATAATATATAGCTATAGCCTCTTAGAGCTTTCAGGTAAGCTTATTATTTAGGTTATTTTTAAGGTCCTATAGGTTAATATTTCTATCTATTATATATTTTAGAAATAGGATATAGAATTTCTAAAAAATCTGGCCCTTTTTTATAAATAGCTTCTTAAAGGCTTATTAAGTATTATACTTCTTATTTGGGTTACTATATAGCTTCTCTAGGTAAATATATGGTTCTTTAATAGTCTTATATATATATTAACTATCCTGGTTTAGGCAGGAGAAGATTAGTATAAGGATATAACTACTTATATAACCGGAAATATAAATAATCTTAAGGTTCTTTATTTAATAAATATTAGAGTTATTATAAAGCTTATTCTTAATCTGAACTAACTAATTATTAAAGGTAATACTATTCTTGGTTATATTTTTAAAAATAGGAGAGTTAGGAAATTTAACTAAATATCTATTTTCTAAAGTAGGGAAACCGGTTATTTCTATAGGCTATATAATAAGCTTCTTAATAATGGCTTTATTCTTTTATAGGACTTATTTAGTTTCTCTTAGCTAATTATAATAATTCTTATTATAAGTAAGAATATTATATATCTTTAGAATTAGCTTAATAATCTCTTTATATAAAGCCTCTGGGCTTTAAAATAACTTTTAGAAGTCTGCCTTTAATAAGACAGGTATAATAGGTATATGTAATAGTATATGAATAGGTATTAGATATCGTAAATCTAGTTTCCTATTTTGGGTATAGCTTGTAATTGGAATTATATGGATTATATAGGATTTCCTAATTAAGTAAAGGGCTTCGTATACCTAACTAAGTACTAGAGAATATATAGGGAGATACTCCTAGCTTTGGAAGAGGCATTAATTAGTCTCTTATTAGAATTAATTCTTGGAATCCGTTATACTTATAAGTATTATTCCATAGCTTACTTACCTTAACTACTTATATATTACCCTACTATTACATACCTTATATTCTAATTAATTCAACCTTCGGGAAGCAGTTCGTTATGAGATAGTCAAGCCGTTAATAGATAAAACCACTAATAGCTAGAGTATTAACTAGAAAAAGTGCCTCTACTATTACTAGGGCAACCCAGTCAGATACCCAGAGGAGCGCCTAGTTAGCTACTCTAGCTACTACCTAATTAGAAGAAGGAAGTAGAACTCAGATATCCCCAGAACTAGCTAGTAAGATAATAATAATAGAGAAGCTAGTAGTGGCTCGTTATTATATTACTAAGTTAGAAGTAGAGATATAATAAAAAGAGGATCTAGAGAATCTGGAAGCTCAGATTTGCTATCTTAAGGATATTTGAGTACCTATTATAGAACCTATTATACTACCGGTAGTATATTTGGTTTATAGAACTCTAAAAACCTGAGAATTACTAACTTATAAGGGAAAGAGTATTAAGGAAGCCCAGGACTTCTTCTACTAGGCAGAGCTAAAATAATATAAAGACGGCGGAATTACCTAGACTACAGATATAGTAAAGATTACATATTATACTTCCTGCTTTAAGAATATAGCCAGGGATATCTGGAAGTATAGGAAGTAATTAGTAGGTATTAATATTACGGATTAGGAGACCTTTATTAAGTTTATAAAGAATTCTATCTTGAATCCAGAGAACTATAGTAATAATATTTTTACTAAGTTTAAGAATGCAAAATAGTAGCCAGATTAGAATATTTAAAGCTTTATATTCTATTTAGATAGCTTATTAGATAACTTGGGATATACGGATTTATTATAAGAGTAAAATAACTTATTTAATAGCTTGAGGCAGGAGATTTGAAACGAGATTAATTACTAAAGAAATACTCTATAAGAAAGAAAGAAGCTTATTTCTATAATTATAAGGGTCGAGAATAACTTAAACTAGTCTACTTAACGGGAATATAATAATAAGCTAATAAATTAATAAAAAAAAGGAAATTAGAGAAAAAAAAGAGGAAATAATAAAGGAAAACGGAAAAGAAGTATATTTCCGTTATAAGATTTATATAACCGGGATAATAAAAGTATAGTAATAGGATCTAATATAATATCTATATCGGGATCTATAAAACCGGATATAACTTGCTTTACTTACTAGAAAGAGGATTATTATATTACTACTTGCCTAAATTAGGGAAAACCGACTTACTATAATTATAATAAGTCTGGCTATAAGATATATAAATATCTAGAACTAAAGAAGCCAGGAAACGAATATATCCCATAATAGTTATACTTATTTATATTACGGAAAATAAGGCCCCTAAAACAAAAATAGTAATTAAGGTTATTATTAAAACAAGAAAAAGTAAGTAAAGAGTTAAAATATTAGTTAACTCGGGTATAGAGACTAATTATATAAAGAGGAGATTAGCCTTAGATATAAGTATTCTATTAATATTAAAAGTAACTTTCTTATTCTTACTAGAAGAAAAGAGAATTTATTTATATAAAGATTATATTTTTAGGATTATTACTAAAGACATGCTAGGGAACTAAAGAAAGACTAATATATACTTTATATTATATAATTTTAATCTAAATTATATTAATATAATACTTGGATTCCTATAGCTTTATTAGATTAATTCCCTAATTTCTTTTAGAAAGGTAATATAAAAATACCAGATTTAATTATAGAAAATTAAAGTTCTAAATACTAGGAAATTTACTAAAGTAATAAAGTATAAAATATATATTTTTCTATTAATTACTTATCCTATAATAAATAACTAAAGAATTACTACTATTACTATAAACGGAATAGCTATATTTTCCAGAAAGTATTAGAATCTTCTCTAAGTATTCTTTATAGAGGCTATAGGTATATTACCCGACTATTATATAATAAAGTATTATATAGATCTGGAACCAGGATTCTAATTACTATATAGTCTTATATATACTTTATTAGAAAGAGAGCTTAAAGTTCTTTAGGAATATCTTAATACTAACTTAGAGAAAGAATAAATCCGTTATTTTACTAGCCTAGCTAGTACCCTAATTATATTTATTTTAAAGAAAGAAAGCAGCCTATATTTATATATTAATTACCGGAATCTAAATAGGATTACTATTAAGAACTAAATACTATTACTACTTATTAGTAAAATAATAAATAGGCTTTATAGAATAAAGGTATATATAAAGCTAGACTTAAAAGATACTTATTATTAGTTATAAATACGAGAGGATAATAAGTAAAAAAATAATATTTCGAATATATTATAGATATTTTAAGTACTATATTATATCCTTTAAACTATTTAATACTCTAGTAATATTTCAGGTATATATTAACTATATACTAGTAGGCCTTATAAATATTATTTATATAATTTATCTAGATAATATTTTAATTTATTTAGAGAATCCAGAATAATATATAATAGTAATCTAATATATACTCGAGTAATTATAGTAATACTAGCTTTTTATAAACTTAGTAAAATATAAGTTTAATATAAAGAAAATAAAGTTCCTGAAATTTATAATTAGCCCAGATAATATAGAAATAAAGGCTAGTCGGATTATAATTATTAGGGAATAGCCGGCCCTAAAGAATAATATTTGAGAAGTCTAAGTATTTCTGGGTTTTACTAACTTTTACTAGAAGTTTATTTATAAATACTTTAGAATAGTAAAAGGATTAACTAATTTACTAAAAACTAGTAGAAAACCACTATATTAGTTTAGCTAGATAAATAAGGCAAATAAGGCTTTTAGGAAGCTATAAATTATATTTATAATAGTACTAATCCTTTATTATTTTAATCTAGCCTTAAAAATTCATATAAAAATAGATACTTTAGGATTCGTAATTATAGATATAATTTTCTAGCTCTTTAGTAAGAAAGCAAAAGCTAGATAATACCTTATTACTTTCTATTTAAAAAAAATAACTATAATTAAGAGTAGGTATAAAATATATAACTCTAAATTCTTAGCTATTATTCTAGTATTTCATACTTAGTAGTATTATCTAATATATATCTAGTATACTATTATTATTAAGACAGATTATAATAACTTGAAATACTTTATAACTAAGAAAAAACTAAATAGTTAATAGATAAGATAAGTAAAGAAGCTAGCTATCTTTGACTTTGTTTTAAAGTATTAGTCGGGGTATAGTAATTCTGCTAATAGGCTATTAAAGAGGCTAGACTTTATAGTAAATATAAATAAAAATACTTTATTATTTATACTTTATAATAAGCTATAAAATATAGAATAGAAAACCCTATAGGTAATAGTAATAGAATACTATACTATTCCTATAATACTATAATATAAGGCCTAGAAAAAAGAAAATAGGCACTTCTTAATTAGTGAAATATTAAGGAATTCCGAAAAAGAAGTTTATTTTAGTAATAAAGTAGTACTAGAGATACTATTACTTGAGCCTATTACTAGTATAACTAGTTATAAATAGTATATACTACGGATTCTAGCTATATAAATAGCTAGGTCCGAAATAGTATATAAGGAAAGTAAAGAGATATTACTTAAACTACTATTATAGTATTAAAGGCTCGATTTATTAGTATAATACCGGTAATATAAATAGTTCTTAAAGGGAACCTTTACTAGAGTTATTAAAACTTGGGAACTTAATATATCTGGGTTATTAAGATATTAGGGTATTATCTATATACTAAATAAGCTAGCTTTTAAAAAAGAATTACTATAAGCTAACTATAATAATCCTATAAATAGGCATTTTAGTACTAGTAAGATACTAGAAATTCTCTAAAGAAAGTATTTCTAGTAAAATATAAGAAAAAATATAAAAGACTATATTAGAACTTGTCTTATATATTAATAAACTAAAGTAAAGAGATATTTATTATATGATATACTTAGTTTATTCTCTTTCTCCTCTAAGCTATAGTAAGAAATTACTATAGACTTTATTATAGGGCTAGTCCTTTCTAGGTTTTATAATAAAGTATATAATTCTATATTTATTATTATTAATAGATATACGAAAATAATATAATATATTTCAATTACTAAAGAGATCTTAGCTCCTGAGCTAGCGAAGTTATTTATATATTATATTATTAAAAACTTTGGTATACTTATAGGTATAACCTCTAATAAAGAATCTGTCTTTATAAGCAAGTTCTAGTTAAGTCTATACTTTTACTTAAAAGTTTAATAATAGCTAAGTATAGTATTTTACTTATAAACTAATAAATAAATAAAGAATCTAAACTAAACTCTAGAATAATACTTAAAGTACTATACTAGCTACTAGTAAGATAACTAGGTAATAAAGCTTACTTTTATAGAATTCATATATAATAACTTTATATATTTAATAATAGAAATATTTCTATTCTATATCTTATATGAATTCTATTCTAGTATTAAACTATATATTAAGAATAATATTCCAGAAAAAGAGGTACTAGTAATATAAGAAAGAGTATAAAGAATTTAAATAAAACAGGAAATATTAGAGAAATAATAGTAAAAAGTAATAGATATATAGAAAAAGTATTATAATAAGAAATATATTAATAAGAAGTTTAAGATATATAATAAAGTCATGCTTTATATAAAGAATATTTAATAGCTATAACCTAGTATAAAGCTAGTAAATAGATATCTCGGCTTCTTTAAAGTTCTGGAAATTATAAGAATATATAAATAGATATACTACTTGAAATTACTACTATTATATTAGATTTATAATATTTTCTATATTTTTTTCTTAGAACTATAATACCCGCAAGCTAGTATTATAGTAAAACTAGAGCCGGTCGAGATTAAGGATAAAAAGAAATTCGAAATAAAATCTATTATAGCCTATAGAAAGAGTAAAAAAGAAAAAAAGAATCTTATTTATTAGAAAGGCTATTTACTAGTAAATAATATATAGGAACTACTAAGTAATCTAGAGAATATAGTTTAAGAATTATAAAAATACTTAGAAAAAAGTAATATTATAATACTATTAGCTAAATAAAGATATAAAAGATAAATGCTTTTATTAGGAAACTATTAAAAAACTATATATTTATTCTTAGAAAAACCATATAAAAATTATTAAAAACTTTAATTTCTATATCCTATAAATACCTTACTCTTATAATTACTTTCTATTATTCTTATTATTATTCTTATTAGGATTCTCTCGAGAAATAGGTAGTAAATTAGCCTATAAAGCTATTAGCTATTAGTAAGAAATAAGAAAGAAGTAAGCTTATTTAATACTAAAGAATATTAATTATACTATTAAGAGTACTTTATACTTATACTAAGCTAGTAAGAATTACTTAACTTATTTCTTGGATTATTAGAAGAATTTATTAGTCTCAAATAATAGCTTTAATATAAGAAGTATATATAGTTTAATATAGAAAAAGAGTAATAATAGCCTTCTTTCTTTTAAGTAAAGAATAGGGAAAATACTTATATATATTAATAGCTTAAAGAAAGTAATTTAATTATATTATATATATTTAAGAAACCTTAGATAATATTAAAATAAGAAATAAAAGAAGGAATTTATAACTTATAGGATTATATTTCTTATTCTTAGAGTAGTAGTAATTATATATCAAGTAATTATTACTCTTAATATAAGTAAGGTCAGGAAACTTAGTAATATTCTTGGAATATTAAAGATAATAAAGGCGAATTAAGGATATAAGAGTATTAGTTAAATAGGTAGTAATAGGCTAATAAATACTAAGAGAAGTATTTATTTTAATAAATAAAGAAGTAAAAGAGGAAATTAGAAAGGGACTTAAATAAAGCTTAAATAAGGCTTAAAGAAGCTTAAAGAAGCTTAAAGAAGGCTTAAAAAAAGAAGATAAGAAATAAGGAAAAGCTAGATATAGTATTATAGTTAAAGAAAAGAAAAATTAGTTAGTAGAAAAAGAGAGGCCTTTTTATAATACTTTTTCCCTAAATAGTAATTACAAATTCGGAACCGGTTCTATATTAGGAATACCTAGAAAATTCTAAAAAAGGGATTTATAAATAAACCAGAAGATTAGATTAACTTTTCTAAGCTTTTGGGCCTATAGAATAATAATTTATTTGCGAATAAAGACTAAGTTAGGATTTATAAACTAATTAGGAGATTAGATAAGCTTTATATCTAATAGTATATACTATATTTATATTACCTTTATAAGGGGAAATTACCAGAGGCAATTTGCGAACTAGCTAGGAAAGGTTAGTAAACTATATCCTTAACTCTATTACCTGATATAATAATAGGGCAATTATAGGGAGTCTTTAGGGAAAGCCAGTAGCCAGAAAAGTTTCAGGAAGATATTTATAAAGCTATTTGCAGTTTTCCCAGGCCTTTTAGGGACAAGGGCCCAGAGAGAGAGTTAATATAATAGATATATATAATAGTATATAGACAGGTATTAGATATTGTAAATCTAGTTTCCTATTTTGGGTATAGCTTGCAATCGGAATTATATGGATTATATAGGATTTCCTAATTAAGTAAAGGACTTTATATACCTGGCTAAGTACTAGGGAATATATAGGGAGACACTTCTAGCTTTGGAAGGGGTATTAATTAGTCTCTTATTAGAATTAATTCTTGGAATCCGTTATACTTATAAGTATTACTTCGTAGCTTACTTACTTTAATTACTTATATATTACTCTACTATTATATGCCTTATAGTAGGTCTCTTTTCTTTCTCGGCTTTCTAAAAGAAAGTATTTCTCCTATTATAAGTATTAATAGAATATTCGGACTCTTTAAAAGACTTAATAAGAGACTCTAGTTTACCTTCTAGTAATATATTAGTAGTATCTTATACTATAGCTTCTTCTAACTTACCTAATTATTTTAGGACTTATTTTCTTATAGGTTCTTATTTAGTAATAAGATTACTAGTTTATTTATTTGTCTGGCCGGTCTAGGACTTTCTTACCTAGTTATTCTAGGGCTTTCTTTTATTCTAATATTAGTTAACTAATATAAGAGTAGCTATAGTATATTATATTTATATTTATTAAAAACTAATTAGGTAAGTATTATTTAAATTCTCTATAGGATTAAGAAATAAGTAAGCTTTAAATTATATTACGAGTATAAGATCTAGGGCCTAAAAGATATAATTAAACTATTTCTATTTCAATAATTTAAAGCTAAAGAAAGAAGAGGATCTTAAAAGAGCCTCGGATCTAAATAATTATAAGCTATATACGGGCTCACGTACTAGCTTAAGCTCGGGCTTACGTATAATAATTAGATAACTATAGATGCCTTGCTTAGATACTAGATACCTCTTTTAAATACTAGATATCTCTCTAGTTCTAGTCTAACTCTTACTAGTACTATATATTATAATAACCATAATAATATTATAGTATATTAAGGGAATTCTATTATAATAGTATTATTATCTTTAGTTTTATATAGTAATCTATTATTTTATATATATAAAGAAATAATAAAAGGCTTAGATAATATACTATATTAGGAAAACCTATTATTAATATAATTTATATATTAAGATAATATATTAGAAACGGCTCTAGAATAAGATAATTATTAATATAGTTAGTAATTATCTTAATATACTTATTATTATTTAATTAAAGCTAGTTTTAGTAATTTAATATCTCTATTAATTCTATTAGCTCTATATTAAATAAAATTACTTAAAATAAATATAGGAATCTTAAATATATTTATATATAAATATATTATTTCTAAAAATAAATTTCTATAAGGCTTTATATATATATTTTTATAAGTATATTTTTAAATACTAAAGAATTACTTATTTTAGCTAAAATAAAATAAATATTATAACTATTATTATAATTATTTCTGGAAATATACTTTTCGGAATTATAATCTTAGCTTTTTTATAATATTACCTATAAAATAATTCTTTTTCTTATATTAATTCCCGTTATCTTAAATTCTTTACTTATAAATATGCCTCTAATTATTTATTTTATTAATACCTTAAAAATATAAGTATTACTATATTACTTTATCTAACTAGCCTTCTTTCTATACTAGTAATTAATATTATAATTCTTATTATTTCTAAGAGCCAAATAATACTAATAAAATAACCTAGTAAAGCTATTTTAATTAATCTAATTTTACTTTTAGTATATAATAAATCTAATATATTCTCTAAATATATTTATATATTATAGTAGTTCAAGAATTTTATTTATAAATAGCTTAGTATTATTATTATAATTAAATATACTATTTACTTAATAGTTACTTTAAATCCGATTTATTCTAATATATATTTTTTTATATCTATATTAAATATAATAGATCTTATTATAAGTTATAATTAAGTCTAATTAAAGATTCCTATACTAAAAATATATTTTAGGCTATTATTAATATAGCTATTTTAGGTATATTTTTATTACTATTTATTTAATATTATATATATAAATTATTTCTAAATATTTATATAGCCTTAATTATTATTATAATTATTATAATCTTCTTATATCTTGCTTTTTTTAATTTTTTATAACTATTAATTATTTTTCTTATTATTATAGGCTTATTATATATTATACTTATTATAGCTTAAATAGGAATCTCTTTATAAAATAGAGCTAAAATCAGGATCTTTAAAGAAAATAAATTACTAAAGGCTAATATTATCCTAGCTAAGCCTTATTAGGTTTATATAAGCTAATATATTTTCTTATAAGTTTCTTTTATATTAGTATTCTCTATTAATAAATTATATTTCTTTTTTATAGTATTATAGAAATAAAATAAGAAAAATAAAACTAGAAATATTTTTATTTTTATTTAATAATAAAAGAAATTTACTTGACTTCTCTAGATATAACCTATAATAATAAGAGCTTATTTTAAAGGCCTATATAAGAAGTTATTTTTAGCCGAGAATTATAGTAATATAATTCTTTTTATATTAGGAATTAGTATTATAGCTTATTTAAGATATATTAAGTAATTATTTAATACCCGAAATTAAGGGCTTACTAGGATCCAGATAATAAGTTTCTTATAGGAGGTTAATAAAATTAAGCTATAGGATATAGCTATTAAGATAATATATAAGCTATTTAATTAAGATATAGACTAATATAATAAAAAGATATCTAATTAGAAAAATATAAGAAATTAATTTATAAGTTCTATTAACCGGTATTATAGCCTATATAGCTAATCCTTATAAACTAGGTCTTTTAATATACTATATTTATTTAATACTATAGGCTTAACTAGCCTGAGAAATCTAGTAAATTAATAAGAGATTATTAATACTAGAAATTTGGGGCTTTAAATACTACTAGTATTCTTATATAAAAACTAACTAATATAGAAATTCAGGGCTAGTATCTTATATATACTTTAATTTCTAGTAAGTAGTTCTATAATTAGACTAGAGAAATACTAATTAAGTATAGTTTATACTAATTATAAAATAACTAATATAATCCGGTTAGCTTATATAAATATACTTAAGATAAAAAAAGCTAGAAAAAAAAAAGTTATATTATATATCTATAATTTCTATTTAGATATTTAAATTATAGTAATAGCTTTTATATATAATATCTATATTAAACTATATTCTAGTTTCTTAAAAATAGCTTATATATAATAATAAAATTAAGAATAGCTTATAGTAATATAAATATATATTAATTAGATAATTTGAAAATATCTAAAGAAATAATCTTATTATAATTTCCTATAAAAATATAATTATATAAGAACTTTATACTTTATATTAGCTTCTTTTTACTAATCTAAAAACTTGCCCTACTTATATTTCGGGTAATATAGTAAAAGTTTATAGCTATTAATTAAATATTAGAAATCCCTAGCTTTATACTACTAGATAAAGCTCGCTATATAAAAGCATATTAGGCCTTAGCCTACTAATATTTAGTAATTACTTATTCTTTAATATCCGGGCCTGGCTTCTTTATAAATATCTTTAATAATATAGCAAATTAGAACCTTAAAATAAATATAACTTATAGTTATAAACCTAGTTATATATCTTATATTAGGCTTAATTAACTTAATTATAGAGGCGTATTATTCTAGTATTAAGGTTAGGTAATAGGTATTTAATATAATTAATATTCTATATATAGTACTAAAAATAAGGGCAAGTTTATATAAGCTTACTTATAATCTTATAGAAAGATAAAGGCTTAGTTAAATTCAAATATAGGTATTTATATATATTATAGACTATAAAATAAAAGCTAATTATCTCTTTGGAAGAGAAGTAAAGAGAGTAATTAAATAAGATCTATTTAGATTTCTGTATATTTTTAAAGATAAAAACTAGATAAATTAGTATTAATAAAGAAACTTATAAACGAGCTTTAACTTATAGCCTATATTAATAGAGATACCGGCCCTGCTAATAATAATAATCTTTTTACTCGATTATATAAGCTCTCTTAATTAGCTAATATTATCTATAGGTTTATAAATAGCCTAAAGTAATTCCCTTATTTTTCGGGCTCTTTTTCTAATTTAGTACTTCTTATTAATTAGTTCCTGAGTAGAAGCCGTCCGTTTTAGTAAATCCATATTATTATTAATTATAATTAGCTAGTCTATTTTATAATTAGTAAGACTTTATAATACTATATCTGGAACTCTTATCTCGAGAACTCTCTTAAGGGCATACCTGCCTCTTTCTTAACTTAGAGGCCATAGTTAAATTATTATAGGACTTCTGAGTTCTTTTTAAACTAATATTAGTATAAAATATATATCTATTATTATAGTATCTTACTAAGTCGGATTCTATAGATATTATTTTTATAATAATATAAAGTAGTAAGGATATTTGGAAAAAATAAAAAGGAAGCTAAGAGGGAAGTAGTTTAGAGAGAAGAGTACTGCCCTCTTATACTTGGAATAGAGGGTCTAATAGTACGGCTATAATAAACTCCAGGATTTACCTTACTAATATAGTTATATAAGCCTTTTATAGGATGTCTTTAGCTCGGAGGTACTGCCTCGTTAGAGAACGGCCAGACGGAGGCTTGGACTATTGGTTTCTCGATAAGGAATCCTCTTACAGGTAACAGTATACAGTGCTTCTTACATCAAACGCTCTCAGGCTTAACGGTGGCCATGGCTAATGCATGGACTAGGCAATGCTTCATATGAGCCATTGCAGCCAGCGACTAATAATATCTAGGAAGAAGTGGCGTAATTCTCAAATTCGGACGAAAGTCCGTTTCTCTAAAGCGTATTAAAGCTCATGCATCATTATTCTGCGACCACCGAAGTCTTGCGAGCTTTTGGGTCTTATTTCCATTCTACAAATAAATGGACGTTATTGGACAGGTCGCTCAGGCCTCCTTATTACTAAATGATCATACCTCCTGGCTTCCCATTCCATCCGTACGGAGGTATCACTTATGGCTGATCGAGTGGGCTATATCGGCATTAATGCATTATATATGGTGTATAGTCTGCCTTAAATCGAGCCCAAGTCCTTGGAAGACGGCCAGGGCATCTTGTGATAGCGGAGTCGAACCCTCGACTGAGGCTTCGGCGTCCCTCTAGCGCAGATTGCACGAAAGGTACGCCGCTAGAGGTATGGTCTGTGTAAGTGTATGCTATCGCAGCCGGGCACTCCCGAAAGACTTAAGTCGCTTGGCGAGAGTTGACGATGGTTTCAATTGATGAGGTGTTGCTTGAACTTGACTCTCGACTCTTCGCCCTGCATCCGCATCCGTCATAGATCCGTGATCTGTAATAACTGCCTCGATCTGCAAACCTTCCTTCTCATTCCTCAGCCCTTGGATAGTAGCTTCTAGCCGGATTGCAAGATGTTCGAGCTCTTTGCATTTACCTGCCTACTATAAGTAAAATAAATAACTCGATGGCATAAAAGGAGGCTATACTATAGAGTTCCTTTTTATTATTGCTAAGCTGCTTTATATGATCTATAGAAGATGTCAGATCCTGCTTTGAGACCCAGATCTAATTTAAAGAAGATAACTTACCTCTTGTATGAGAGCTCTCTATTAGGAGCCTACGCATAGTTTCTAGGTAATATCTCAGCCACGTTATCTTTATGGTTCTAGGGAGATATATTTTTCTTACTATATAGTATTCGATTCTCTATTTAAAGCAAGTTTATATATTCTAAAATAGAGGTTAGTTAATATAAAGATCCTGCTAAAAATTCAAAGAGAGACTTGCCTTGTATTTATCTATTATTTCCTTATAGGCGAGTAAAATATTCTGAGATAAGTGAGCCTGGGTCTCAGTTAGAAGCTTGGTAGCAGGAGGCACTTACGAACGGCGCCTTCTATAATATTCGGAAGGAGCTTAAGGGTCTTGACCTAAAGAGTTAGGCGGCTGTTAGAGGCATTCTTTAGTATTCCATAAAATATCTCCTTTAAAACTAACGGAAATTAGTAAGGATAAGAGAAGGATAAGTAAAGTATATTAACCTCGGAGTTATCTAATTTAAGGATCTTTATTACTAGGTAACGTGGGATCCTGCCTGTAACTATCTTTAACTAGTATAGCGGTGAGGCCGATCTCTTTGCCTAAAGTAGGACCTCGAGCAAGGTCTTAAAGTATATTTCTGGGAAAGATATTAATATTAGTTTATAATATTGACTTATGCTACTATAGCAGGAGTATCTATTATATAACCTTTGGCTGCGTTTATTAACGTAGTATAATTCTTTCCTAGTTAGCTCATATACTAGTACTTGAGTTCTACTAATAACTTACCGTAATAGATGGCTCAGGGGAAGATCCGTAAGTAAGAGGCCCTATTTCCCGTTATATTAGTAAAGTTATATTACTAAAGGACTTTACTATTAAGATAGCAGATAAGAAATAAAGAACTATAACATATAATATGGGGATCTCGCTTCTTTTATATAATTAAAAGGGGCCTTTTATCGAGTATTAAGTTTGCCTTGAAATATTAGGTAAACCCTGACTTTTGCTACTAAATATCCTTTAAACCCTTTGCCCTGGTTATTACCTCTATATATATATATAAGCCGGGCCCCCTTAAGCAGCTAACGGGGTACGGGCATAGTATAGCTATACTATGCTTTGGTCTAGACTCTTTTACCGGCGGTTTACTTCTCTAATAATATAATCCTATTAACCATATATACTAATAGGGATACTTGAGTAGCCTATATCTCATATCTAAAGGGGTCTTATATAAACGAGCTACTTAGCTACTGACTTATTAATTGCTATTAAGCCTGGCTATAGCCTAATATTCTCGTGGTTTATATAGTTAAGTGGTAGTAAGATACTTTAGCTTTAGGCTAAAGGATTATTAATACTACTTCTTATTATAATTTTAGCTCTGAGAATAGATATACCTTTAAGAGAGTAATCTCCGAAAGTAATTACCAAGGGATAGGGGAACCTAACTACTATATTGGGTTAGAGATTTATAGGCTATAATAGTGTAATACCGGGATAGTAAGCTATTACTAGTATAGCGAGCCGTCCTAACAGGCACAGTATTATATCCATAAATAGCCTTAAAGAGGTTATGCGTACTATGGCATATTACAAGCTTATTTGGGCAGGAGAATCTATAGATAGTAACTTTAGAAGATATTCAAATTATAAAGATAGGAAAATAAGAAGAAAAAGATATTTAGGGATATCGTGGGTTTTGATTTTAATAAAGAAAGCTACTACTTAAGCAGAAAGATATACTTGTAATATTATAGGGTTTAAATTCTATATTACGGGCAAAAGAGATAAGGATTATAGAGGAGAGACTAGTATAAATATCTTTATGATATATAGTACTTCTCCGTAAAATAAAATAAAAGAAATAGTTTTCTTTATATTTGACAGAATTCATTCTTATTTCTTCCTTAGTATCGGAATTATTCGAAATAGTATTGCACTTGATGCCTTTACCAGGTAGTTAAAGATAGAAGTGGATTTTGGCATCGTTAATAAAATACCCGATTATGCGCCCCGGCCTGCGCCGCCCCTGGTGCGGCCGCGTCGAGGTCCAGGTCCAGGGCCACTGCGGCATAAATACTATGCTTCTGCCCACCGAATACTACTCTTCTATTATACTCTTCTCTCTCTCTAACGCACACGTTCAAATTGCCCCCTTAGTACCCTACTTCGCAAGTCACTATTACTAGGTTTATTTACGTTTTTCGTTAATTCCCCTCCACCTTTCTTATAGACGTCTAATTCCAACTCTTCCGTAGTAAATCCGAATCGCCTACCACCACGTACGAGCACTATAACTTTGCTATTAACCGTCTGATATCTCGAGATTAATTATCCGCGGTGGGTTGGGTATATTAATACCGATAATATTAGCTGGTATAATGACTCGAGATGGCCCACCGCCTATGTTTACCCTCTTTCCGTACCTCCCTATCGAACTCCGAACCAAGATCTGGAAGTGCGCTCTCCCAGGTCCTTATATTATTTAACTACATAATACGGATGGTCACTTCTTCTTTTGTGGCGCTCGCGCTTTATTAGCACTTTATACCTGCCGAAATTCTCGAGAAGAAGCTCTCTCTGTTTTCGAGCCCGCTTTTGCTCATGATAAGCTACTACCGATATATATTAATCTCGCTCACGATACTCTCTATCTCGTTATTGAACCTAAGATGTTTGCAGATGCGTCTAGCTCATTCCCTAATCTTAAGGAGAAGATCCAGTCTCTAGCCATTGAATTTTCCTCGGTTAATGATCTCGAGACGCTACTTATCGCCATTAAGCGTTTATCTCCTCGCAAGCTTAGGGAAATTATCCTTATTATTGGGCAAACCGGGTTCCTTAAGTTGTCTCAGTTCAAGTATCCAGAACATATCAGGTTTTCTGAGGTAGATTCGCCTTCCTGGCAGATATGGAAAGACGCGATAGCGCGTGAGTTGGAAGGGTGTGTAGTGCGCGTTGTGGAAGCCAAGGTGGTCTTCTGATAGATAATGTGGAGGCAGCCAGGGACGATAACTAATAGAAGACTGCAGCCAATCCAGTACTGTCTAGTGTGGTTGACAGCCGTGGATGGTTGACGATACTGGATGGTTTCGCAGTGGGGTTGAACGGATCGAGAGAGAGAGGAAGGAGCGGGGTGGGCCTCGGAGATCTGCTTGTCGAAGGCAGGCCAGTAGATGGTCAACGACCATTTCAATCAACTACTGCGTATTCAGTGCACGTCCCCGAATCCGTACTCGATCAAAGTTTGCAAAAGTAAGTTGCCCTACTTGATACTGTATTACAACTGGCTAAATCCGTCTTCTACACAGTCTAGCTTGGTAGAAAGACAAGGGTGGGAATTCTAGAATCTGACTCTCAGCCAGAAGGACAACTGGAGATTTTAACGGTAAATGTATGTAATCAAAAAGGGGGCTTGTGAACGAGCCGTAGAGCGTACTTTGCATTTGGGTTGGCTCTCCGAGGAACATTTTCTGCATCAAATTTATTGTATTCCACCTAGTAAAGCATATAGCCGCAAACTATCCTATGTGCCCACCTGCGGATTCGTATCTTATTTGTCAGCGCAGCCGAGAAGTAGCAAGTGCAGGTGAGGTCTTGCAGGGGTAGAGTGCCAGCCTGGTCTTGTCAAACACCCAAACGTGCTGTAAGCTCACATGATAGGCTTCCCCTTCTTATCCTTGCTTACATCCTCGCGAATCTTCAAGCTGGCGCCTCTTCCTGTTCCATATCATCGCCACAGCTTATCCTGACTTTATTATATTTTGAACTTCGTTTGCGAGACCAACTTGTAGAGGATAGCAGGACCTTGCCTCATAATTGGCGGATGATGAGGCTCGATTGACGGAGATGCCAAGCTGATGCGACAAGTACCAGTATAGATAAAGTAATGTGTGGTGGAGAGCCAACGGTAAAGAGCGTGGAAAACTATATTGGCGACGTTGGAGGCCATGTTTGGTAGGGCAGCGTCTAGCGCCAAAATGAGGTACTATTATTACGTATAGCTATTTTGATTAAAATCGGACTAACGAGCCCCGTTCAGGATGACTTATCGCATGTTATTCTGCTAGTCTCTAAAAATCACGACAATATTACAAATAGGGCAAGTGAATAAAATTTTGTATTATCTCGGACGTGATACTAAGTTGTGCCAGTTATGCTATTACAGAGGCTCTTCCAAGAAGCCCCTCCTCCCATAGTCAAGTGATTGGTGAAGTTCAAATTGTCTCTCTGAAGGAGCTATACGAATAAGTGGCATAATTTTCCGAATAGCCAAGGCCAGAACCCTCCAGGATTTACAGGGACCAATCTCTATATTTTTCCCGGGCTGAGCGACCTGTATCTGGTTCAGGGTTCCCGTAACCTGTGAATAGTCCAATCGAAGATTCGGTATAGGTTCCTTGATAGCTCCCCAGTCTTGGGAAAAGGAAGTAATAGTGGCGTTACAGAACTCGGTTGGGTGGCTTTTCGGCTGCCAAAACCACGTCCCGTACTCCGGGGTTTTCTTGCGATATGTAATAGTCTTAGAAAGCTAATCAACCAAACGTAGTGCATTCCGCCTTTTCCTCTTATCAATTCCAGAGTTTGTTACTTTGAGTCGCTTATTCATTTTAATTAAGGCTATATACTACCGCTCTGGGATATACATATTCATACCAAACATGTAATGTTATTGGGCCCAAAAAGTTGAAAAGACAATACTTCCTCGTTTAGTACTAATAGAAAATCAGCTTTACTTTTACTAGTACGCCCTACGTCTATTTATATTAACTAACCTCGAAAGGTTAAACGAACTAACTGAACCTAGGTAAATGGGACCAAAACTACTAAAGAGAGGATAGTGACGTTATTATTATAATACTAACTCAAAGAGTAGTTCGTACTAGTAAAAGTGGTTTTTTGATTTCGGTTAGTATATTTTTAGGATCTTTCTCTTTTCCCTTGCTTTCAAAATTCTGCAATATTATGTTTCTCGATTAGTGCCTAAGGACAACCTTAATACCATTTGATTTACAAGCGGCCACTTTTAGGAAGCATACGAAGTTCAACCTATTAAAATATAAGTCCTCGAATATTAGTACCACAAAAGTACAATACCTTCTTGCCTCAGGTATTACGGAAGGATTAGTTACGCCGCTAGGAAATCAGTCAAAAGGCACTGCTCGAGATAAGAAGTATAAACAAGAAATACAAACACAGCTTTCATTAGGCAAGACGCCTCAGTCTAGAGTATCTAAATAAGAGGAGTTTATAGATTGTAATCTGTATTAGAGATAATCTAACTAACAGGCAGCTTTTCTTACTAGTACTAATTACGAAGCCTTATAAAGCCTATAATATCTACCTGTACTTTTATAGCTTATAAATAAAAGAAAAGTTAGATATATATACTAGACTAGTATTATTCTCACGCATATACTATTTATTACAAATCCGCTATTATATTAACCTTATATAAGTAAAGTATTATACTCAAAAGATATATTTACTTATCCTTAGACCTATAAATCCTGCGAATTTCAGAGCCTATTTCTTTAAAGTAACCTCTTCTCCTCTCGTTCTGAATCCCTTGGCCAAAAACATAATAGCAGGCATAATTATTAATAAGGTTAGAATACAACGAGTATAGCATATAAAAAAAATTAAAAAAATAATATATTCGCAAGTCCTATAAAGAAATAAGAGACGCAAAGCAAGAAGGTTATACGGTATATATATATAGGAGCCTTAGAGGGCAATAATAACTTAAGAAAAGTAAACGAAATATTTTAGTATATATTTTATAATTATTACTATAGTCTATTTTGCAATTATATTATCTTAAACATTACTTTACTACTATAAGTACAGAATTCCTATTAGTTTACTTATCTAAATAATGAGTATAAAGTAACTACTTACTAGATAACTTTAATATATTATATATTCTATAAATCCTTAAGTCTTTAATCTGACTTGCAAGGGTCTATAGATCTGCTATTATATAAGAAGTTCTATAGCTATTATTATATTAGAATTGCCTAGAATATTATTATAAGTATATAAATACTTATATTACCTTTATTATAAAACTTCAACTATATACTAATAGAAACCTAAGAGTTAAAGCATTAATAAAGATCTACTATCTCCTTCTATAATATAGTTACTTACTTAAAGCCTTCCTAGCTTCTTTTTTCTCTTTCTTATCCCGATTCCGACCGTAATAGAGGTATCTAAGGTATTTATTACGAGCTTTTTAAGACTCGTACTTCTCTTTTATAATATAACCGCACTTATTAAGATAATCCTTATATAATTATAGATTTCGAATTAATACTAGTACTTTCCAGAGCTAGCGAAGCTCGTCCTCTCTTATTATTTCATATAGAGCAAGATACTAGTTAAGACGAATAGTATAGAGCGGCTAGTTACCTATAAGCTAGGACCTAATAATCTCTAATAATCCGGCTTTGAAATCGTACTAATAGTCTTGAATTAATCCCCGAATATCCTTTATAATATAGTTATAAAAACTTTTAAATACGGTATTAAGGCATTGACTTTAATCTGGCTTTCTTTTACGTTTTCGATAATTTTCATACGGGTTCTCTTTATTCTCAATAATTCCCTTAGACTCTAAGTCAAAGGTAACTTTATATTTATATAGGCGCCTCTTACTTCGAGAGGTAATTAAGTACTTCGCTACCTCTTTATTATATAAGCTCTAGAGAATATAAATAAACTTTCTCTAAATAAAATAAGTTCTTTTTAATATATTTTAAACTATCTTTTATTACAGATACTAAGTAAATAGATAGAAATATATTAAATACGCTTGAAGTAACCTATTCTTGAAAAGGTTAAGTAAAAGTAATTCTAATACTAAAGATACGAGTAATACGAGTAATATAAGTAATTAGCCCTATTATTATAGAAATTTATTGAATTTTAATAAAGGCGTTTCCATTACGAGAAATATTATCTATAATTAATCTTAATTAAGCCTTTATAGTATTTATTTATAATTACCTTTTCCTGCTATAGTATTAAATAGAATAGGTACTATTTAGTTATAAGGTCTGGTACTAAGGGAAATATTATTATTACTAAGTCGGTTCTGATTTCTATATTTCCTATACTAATAGTTCTATAGTTTTAGTAATATTTTCTAGCCTTACTAAAACAAGTTAACTACTTTAATTAAATATTATTAAATAACTATAAACTATTGCCTTATAAAATGGGGTAGTATAGGAGAGAAATAGTTAAATTTCATTATTCTTATATATTAATAAAAATAGTATTATAAATTTAGAATCTAAAAAATTTGCTTTAGTAGTTATTTGCTTTATAAAAGACCCTAAAAATACAGACCTGTCTAAACAGGCTCGTTACAGGTCATGATTTCCTATAGGGGACGAGAATTATATAATTATAGACTTAGAATAATATTTAGAGTAATAATAAGTACCAGAATTCCGTATATATTCCCTAAATTTAAGTAAGAATATACCAAAAATTATTCTTTTTATAGCTTTATAACTCAATAATATTATACTATAATATATTCTAATATTATATATATATATATATCTAAATAAGAAGAATAACTTTTATATTAAAAACTTTCTTCTAAGACTTAATATTTAAGAGTTATTTATAAAAATTAAATTTTGCTACTAAATTTAGTACTTGATTTTCGAATATTAATATTAAATAAATCTCTTATAAATCTGAGTTATATAAATTCAAGAACTAAGCTATTTTAATCCAAATACTAATTTTTATAAAAAGTTACTAATAAAATCTTTTATAATAAGTCTATAAAGTAAGTAATTTTAGGTATAATTTTAGTAATTTTGGCCCATATTTACGGAATTCTAGTACTTATTATTAGAGTATGAATTCTTTCTTTACTATTTTCTAATACTACTTTTCTATAATATTACTATACTAATAGTACTAAGTTTATTTCTAGCCCGTAACCGGTTCTTAATAGGTATCTATACCTAGAAACTTTTATAATAGTATTATTAAGAGAATTCGAAATATAGGCTAGCCAGACCCTATAATATTAATTATCTTATTTTTGAGATAGTACTTATATATATATTATATGACTTTTAAGTATAGTAAGTTTTAATAATATATTATTTATTTTAATATTTAATTCTATAAAGCTATTTCTTTATAATAGTAATTTGCTTATATCCTTATATTCGTATAATAAATAAAGATAATATAATAATAGGGCATCTATAATAGTAAGAAAATAGAGATTCTTAATATTTATAGTATCTTATTTATTTTTCCGTAAAGTGTTTTCTTATAAATCGATTTATATCTATAGTTATATTTATAGGGAGATAGTAATTCATAAGGGGTTTAGAAAATCTCTTACTATATTAATAAACCTTTATAAAAATAACGCAAAAAAAGTATTATAGTTTAATTAGTATACTTTCTGGTTTACTAGAGTAGAAAAGGCTTATCCAGATACTCGAAAATTATAACCCATAGTTAAATTTTTAATATAATATAATATAAAGAATTCTAAATTAATAGAATTATTTTTTACAAATTTTCTTTTTATTTCTATTTACTTTTTATTTATTTTATTATTATAGATAGAGAACGGAATATAGTATATATAATATTCGAGTATCCAGACAAGTCTTATTAATTCCTGGTAAGTTTTTGCTATTACTAATATAATTCTTTAATATCTAGTATTTAAAAACCCAAAAATATATTATAATATAATAAATAACTTAAATAAAGAATATATAAGATATAGATAATATAATTATTTATTAGGCTAGTTCCAGAGCCTAAAAGAACTTCAAATTATTTTTTAGGAATATATAAATAGTCTAATAAAGAGTAAAAGGGCAGCTTTTTCTCTAGTCTTATCTATAACTATTATAAACGGAGCTAATTCCGTAAATTGTCTTTATATAATTCTGGAAATAAGTTAACTTAGTACTAATATTACTTCTTCCTAATATCTTAGTTAGTTTTTACTAGTATAGCTACTATTTTAGCTAGTAGTATAACTGACTTTTTAAGCTTATTTACCTTTAATTACTATTATTACTTTTGAGCTTTAGGAGAAAACTATAATCTAGATTACTTATTAGATAACTCTTTAACCTATTAGATCTATTAGTTAAATATTATATAATAGAGAAGTTAGTATACTATTTTTGTCTCTAGCTAGTTAATCTAATCTAGTAACTTCTTAGTAAACTCAAGAAAATTATAAAAGTTACTACTATTTAAAGCTATATAATTATTATTAACCTTAACTATATATAATATATAGTCTTTCCAAATACTATTCAAGTCGCTTTTATTAAGAGAAGTTTATCCTAGCTCTAATAGGGAGGTTAGTATATTATAATAAATCTTCTTTTCTAGAAAGTTAACTTGGTCTAATAGTTTCTTAATAAGCCTAAGAAGAGTTTTAAACTCGCTAGTATCTAAAGTAAAGGCATTATTATTAGCCTTAATTATATATAATATATATTTTTTCTAAATATTATCTAAGATACTTTTATTAAAAGGGGTTTATTCTAGCTCTAATTAGGAGATTAATATATTATTCTAAGTCTTAATCTATTAGTTTAAATATAATCTTATAAAGTATTTTATATATTACTTTTTTCTCTAAGAAATTAACTTAATCTAGTAAGTTCTTAATATACTTAAAGAAATAATTAAAGTTAATAGCTTCTAAAGCTAAGATATTACCCTTAATCTTAGTTATATAATACTTATACTCTTTCCAAATATAATCTAAGTTTTTTTTATTAAGAGGCAGTAATAGGAATATTAATATATTATATTATAGTTTTACGAGTCTGGGAAAATGCCTGTTTTAGAAGTTAAGATAGATAAGAGAAAGAGCCCGTATTTATAAAAGCAAGCAAATATTCTAAGACCTTATTTAAGGTAATATAGTCTATTTTTCTGTCTTTTATAAGACTTGCCTTATAAGCGGCTTAAAAACGGTTATAATATTCTAAATATAGGAGTTTTCTGAACCGGAACCAGATTCTCTTTAGCTTATTATCTATAATAGAGATATAAATACTAATACTAACGAGAATATAGAAAGTACTCGGTAAGAAAGAGGCAGTAATATTATTACTAGAGTACTAATATATTATATTTATTAGTTTAAAGAAGTGAATCCTACTAGTAAAGTGGGTATTTTATTCTGGTTAGTATATTTTCAGGATTTTTATAATTACTTACCTATAAAGGAGTCTTATTTCCTCTTATCTTTTGCTCTCCAAACTTGAATATTATAGGGAGGTTCCCAAAGCGTTCTAAATATAGAATCGCAAGGTAGTTTAATCTTACCCTACTAAAAAAGGCTTAGTAATCCTTGGGAATTTCTAGTTAAAGCCTATATATTATAAGAATTAAGGAATGTCTCCAAGAATAAAGGTAATATTAATTAGAAAGGCTATTATGTTATAGTATTTATAAGGCTTTTTAATTAATTTAAACGAGACGTTTTTTGTATGGTTTAATTTCCTTGTAAACTTAAGGAGAAGCCTCCGTTAGGAGAATTTTCCCTAGAGTATTATAATATATAACAAAAATCAAAAATCAAAACATATTTATATAAAATTTCTGCAGATATTACGTTTAATCCCGGCCAGTATCTGGGTTCCGGACCTAGTAATTATGGGTAGCACGTGAGTTAGGTCAGGTAACGCTGAAAACGAAACGCTATTTTGGGTTCCCAAAAACCGTTAAAAAAAAAACATTACAAAAAGCACGAATTAAATTTTTGGAAAGCATACCTCAAAGCATCTCGAAAGTCCCTCAGAAGGGTCAGAACTAGCCTCTTGGGCTAGGCATTTTCCTTTTGGCATGCCTAGCCTAGCGAGCGCCCGTTCTGATCGATCTAAAGGGACACCTGTCACTTCCACCAAGCACTGTACCGAAAACAATACGAAGATTGCGGCATAAAGTGACGGGATTACAGGGCATTTGCACCGCAAGTCCACTTTCAGGCCACTTTCTACTACACTCACCCACTAAAGTCCCCTATATTTCCAGGCTACTCTCCTATAAGCACGCTATAAACTATAAACAAGGGGTACCACACCTTTAGAAGGCATATCCCCTGTACTTACAGGGGCATACTCGCTAAAGGGTCCTATAATAGCTCTCTCACAGCGCCCGAGCGCTACGGTTGCTCCGCCAGCAACACCATAACCCTTGAAGATTTTCCACCACCTTGGAAATGTCTCACAGCCCTTGTTTTAGGGGTTCAGGCCTAGAGTTACAAGGCTTATAGCAGGCGCAGTACCTTAAGCCACACCCTGGAGTCCGCTAACACCCCTATGCGAACGTAAATGCCCTGTAATCCCGTCACTTTATGCCGCAATCTTCGTACCACGATAACTACGAGAAATGGCCCTTCTCCTTTTACGGGATAGGCTTCACACTCAGTAGTAATATAGGAACCTGAGACCGCGGTACTATTGCCAATAGTACATAGCATTTGCAGTACGTTTCACTAGAGACCCGAAGCCTCACTCAATATCCAAATCTCCCAAAATCTTCAAGCTAGTGACGATAACCGGACTATACGATCTCGACGCACGACTTATTATCACACACAGAACACGGAGAGGAACTTGCCCCGCCTCTCAATATCAGGCTAAAAGTGATGCCCATACTATTAGTCGATTAGTCTCCCCCCGATGATGTCGCTACGATCTCGATCTTGTATACAGCAACTTTATCTATTACCATATATAGAACAGAAGCTACGATGCGCTCCCCCCACGCCTCTCTTAGCGCCACTGCAGACTACGAGTGCCTTGCCCATACGAGCAGTCTACGTTTTCCGATAGAACTGTCAGCATCACAGCAGAATCACTATACACAGAGCAGGTTGAGGCATGAGCCGGCATACACTCAACTATCCAGATTTGCGAATATTTTGGTCCGTATTTGCACTTCACCTTGAGGACACTATGATGATGGGTTTGGGAGAAGTCACGAATTTGAAGATTTATGGGAGGGAGGGAGTTGAATGAATGTTTAGCGGTAGCAGGGGGAGACCGAAGGTTCAATGACACAAGAAGGACAGCAGAAGCGGCTGCCAATGAGCCATACACATGAAGAAGACACAAAGCACTCCTTGACACGGATATGTATATAGACATAGATGGGAACCAGTCCGCCCAGCAGAGGAGGTTGCTGGTTACTTTCGGGTGATGAAGTGAGGTGCGTTTATAAATGTAGACGTAGTTCGGCAACGGGTGCCAAAGCTGGGCTACTCCGGCATAGCAGTCCTACGGACCGCTGGAACCGAGTATGAATAAATAAATTAATTAATCAATCAATCCCAAAAACCGTTAATAGATTGTGACCCGTACTAAGATAGTCCAATTGACCTCGATATTTATCCAATATATCTATAGCGCAGACCAAACAACTTTCTATCTAGTAGATCCTCCGCTTCTCTAATAAGTATTAAGTCCTCAAACCTGAAGAGCCAATCTATCTCCTAGTACCTGTTATATCCCTAGTCTGAAAGTCCTCAATCCTTACTATAGGATTGTCTTGTCCCTTCCGGTCTTTATAGAGCAGAGATTTGGTGCCTCGTTTTAAGAAGCTAGCCGGTGTATATCTTTCTGCCCTAGGATAACTCTGATCCTATAAATTTTTAGATTATAGGCCTTGGATTAAAAGAAAGCCACTCACGACTTCTGTTAAGCTGAGCGGCCAGGAAGGTCTATCTCTAGATATGTAATTAAAGAGTTTTCCGTTTCTCCGTCCCAAAACGTAAATGTTATAGCCAAACTCGCTCCTTAGCTCGTCTGCCTTTTCCATAAAGGTGATTTTCCTTCTCCGAAAATTGTCTATCACGCCTTTTGTCGAGCGCCATTGAGATCGCGGCTCCTCCATGCTTCAAAGCGACTTAGAATACTCCTCCTCGAGTATTATGGGCTATTCGATGCAATGGTTCTCGAGCCCCCTTTCGTAGCGTCCTTCGATTAGCCGATGAAGAATATTTCCATAACTCGCGTATATTTTATCTCTTCTCGATATATTATATTAAAGCCGCAGTGTTTTGTCTTCGAGTTTATCTGCTTAATTTTGGTCAATATTCAATTGCGGAAAATAAGAACGATGTCTCACTAGATAATACGATATCACAGCTGATATCCATAGTTGCAGACGGAAGATGACTGAATCTTCCTGCCATTTTTTTGAGCAGAGCTGACTGCGAAAAGGACGATTCTGATTCTGCGGACGAAATCAAGAGCTGACGGAGATTCTTAGATGGTTGGAAGCTTGTATATTCGAAGGGGGGGTGGATCTTTGATGGATACCAGGGTCGTGGTACATGGAAAACAACGGGTACCAATGAAAATCTGAGCAAAAAGATATTTGGTACTTCTTGTCGCGCTGGCAGGAGATTCGCTGACGGCCTTTGGTGGCCGATTGCCGCGACCACCAAGGCGCTGCCAAGCCTCGCCGCAAAAGTCTCCTGGAGCGAGCCGCATTCAGAAAAGAATATTCGAGAATTTACACAGCCACAGGCCACATTTCTTGATCTAATTAAGCAGGCCCGGGCAAATGCTACTGCCGCTAAGGCTGCTTCGAAATTATTTTCCGCCAGCCAGCCAACACGTCCGTCCCTATATGATCTTCACTCGTCCTCAGTCTCATCTCAATCTACAAATGCAGCGCAATATCCATGTGTCTCAGTCATCGTCTCTGGTCAATCAACAAACTCACAGAGACCCAGACCAGACCAACGAATGAATCGCCCAACGCCAGAAAATGAGAAGACGCATTGCAGGTTTCAATAAAGTCATCGCACATTGACGTGTATCATCCCCAGTACTACTCATACCCACGTCGCCTTCCCATGTCTTACCCAACCTTCTCTCCTGGGAGTGTGACTGTCGTATGACTGTTCGTTTGTTTCTTGCAGGTCAGCCATGTCCTCACTTCATTGCGCAACAGTCGTCTCCCTCAACCCACTCGGACCCTTCTAGTGTCTTCTGCCCAACAATGTCGCGCCTTCGAGGTTGAGTTCAAAAGCCCCCTTGCGATTCCTAACCTGTTGCTTCGCCGCCGCCGTGACTGCCGGACTATGTTGACCGTAGCCCTTCTGCTGCGGTACTCTCGCAGCTGCTGCAGCATTCAGATTTGTGTTCCGTAAGCTTTGCTCAACCTGATGCACATCCGCATCTCTAGCCTTAGGGACCTTGGACGGAATGGCAGAATCTTCTTCATCTTCGTCTTCTTCGAGGAAATCGTCGTCATCGATTGGGTTGAGACCGTTGGCTGCTGCGGCGCCTCGGAAACCTTGCTTGAAGTTCTTGCGACGCTTTGCTTCCTCTTCTTGTCTGTGGACTGCGTAGCCGACGTCGAAGACTTCACGTAGATTGACTGCGCCTGGACTTCTGAAATCCATGCGCTTACCTGCACCTGGTGATTCGAGAAGAGTTGGGTCGAACACCTTGAGGGTGCCGCCAAGTTGCTTTTGTCTCTCAACAGCTGGGGTGGCGAGTGGTGGAGCATCGAGAGCAGCGTATGTTGGTTCCTCGGTACCTTTGATCCACGGATGAGCTAAGAATTGTTTGATAGTATATCGCTTGGCAGGATCAACGGTAAGGAGATGCGAGACAAGATCCTGAGCTGGCTTCGAAATGTCATCCCACCACGGTGACAGGAATGTGTATTGACCTCTGGCGACCTTCTCGGTAAGAACCTGGATACTCTCATCGTAGAATGGCGGGAAACCGCAGAGCAATGTGTACAACACACATCCCAATGCCCACATGTCGACGCTCTTCGAGTAACGCTCATCCTTGACGATTTCCGGTGCAGTGTAACCAACGGTCCCACAAGGCGTCATGGTTTGGTTGTCCCACACAACCTTACTCAGACCAAAGTCAGCAATCTTGATCTTCCCAATTCCACCAGCCCCCACACCCTTGATGAACTCTCCCTCATCGACCTTGTCTTCGTCCTCGGGAGCCTTGGGCTTTGGATGCTTTGTTGGTATGACAGGAATTGGTGAGAATAATAAGTTTTCAAGCTTAATATCTCTACAATGACGTCAGTAGATGGCCAAAAAGTAAAACATCAAGAGAACGTACCTGTGGACAACTCCACACGTCTCATGCAAATACTCTAATGCATCTGCGACCTGTGTAATGACGTGTCGCGATAGATCCTCGCTGAAGTATGTGAGACGAACAATTTGATGGAACAATTCTCCTCCTGGTGCCAACTCTAGTATGATATAGTAGTACTGTCTCGATTCGGAAAAATCAACCAGCTTGACGATATTAGGATGATCGAGCTGACGCATAATCTGAACTTCCTTCAAGATATTCGCCCTCTGTGCTAAACGTCAGTAACTGTTAGAACCAACCATGACTCTCCTCCATAAGAAATATTATGCGCACCTCCACAACCTTGGGTTGCTTTGTGAAGTCCGGATGAAGGTGAGCATCTCCCTAAGACACCACCAATGCTGGCAAAGATTCCAAAAGAAGACACAATCAAATATGACCAAGGAAAGGGTGACTCTGTCGTGCCAGACACTCACCTGCTGAGAGTTCATCTCGAACTTGCGCACGACTTTGATAGCCACTTCTCCAGCCGTACCGTCCAGATCTCGTGCTCTATAGACATTGCTGAAAGCGCCGTCTCCCATCTTCTCGATAAGGTGCCATCTTTCCAGTCCCGGGTATCTTGGCAGCTTTCCTTTGCTCTCGTTCTCTTCCGCCACTATCCGCGCGAGTTCTTCCTTGTCGACCTTGGTGCCTTTCTCCTGCTTGTGTTCTGCTGCGTGTGCGGCTACGTTCCCGACTTGTGCTCCGCGGTTTCGATTATCGCCGTCTGCCACCGAGTATGCGTCGCCGTGCGGTACCTGATGAGCCTGGCGCTGAATCATGTTCGGATTCTGTGGAAACAATGAGCTGAATATCCCCCTCTGAGATGTGGATTCTGTCGCTGTCGACTTTAAAAAGGCAGCCACAAAAGTTTCTAGGGTTTTGTCTTTCGTGTGATCGGGGTTCAGGTCCGTTGATGGGTTTAGTATGAACCACCACTCCAAGGCCGCTTCTTCGCTCGTTCGGCTAGATTCCCACGATTGGTCGACTCCAATATCATCTGCAACAGGCACTTTCCCCTTCCAGTCCGGATCGAGATGAGAACTCGGTACAGTCTGTTCATCTGGAGGATCGTCGAACTTCAACGACTCACCATCATCTTCCATCACCAGGTCACTGTCCCTTTTGCTAGACGCATCACTTTTGGAATCATCAAGCCATGAAAGAGATACCAAAGCCAAAGATTGTAAGTGCTGAGCGATGTGTTTCTGCAAAGCACCTTGATTTTCTCGTACCTCTAGACCGGAACCTTTATCGACTAGGTCTTCTGGGAGGTTATTGCAGAGAGGACAAATAGTAAATAAACGGGATTCGGCACGCGCGCTCAATTGTGCCAAGGCTGGAAGCTGCGAATTGGCAAATGTTCCGGGATGTGCGAGTTTCATGTGCTCCATATACAAGTCTTGGTCGTCGAATGATACTGGCTCATGAATAGGTGCCATGCAGTCCCAATGCAGCGGTACGTGCTCATTCTGACTGTGCGTTATCCAATCTGAGAAGGTTTGAAAGTATTCTTGCGGATTCTTGCAGTTGCCAAAAAGGCAGACATAAGGAGCAAGATCTTTCATGACATGATGCCTGGATATCCAGTCAGGAGAATATTCTACAAGAGACGAATTTATAGGACGAGTAGTATATTTTATAGAACGACTCACTTCCAATACGTTCCACGAGCTTCTTTTGCAGGACAGATAATAAAGCAGTAAGGGCACTCGAAAAATCCACTCCGATCTAATTTAGGCTCTGCCGGGAAGTTCAAGATCGCGACTTGAGACGGCGTTCCAAGCATAGCCGTAGAAGGGGCTTTCGAGGTCGTTGACTGAGGTCGATTGATGAAGCGCTTCGGATCGAAAAGGGAGGCGGATGTGTTTGAGAGAAATTGTCTTTTGATTTCTGGCCGAGTTGGGATAGTCGCTTCTATTGGTCTGCTTCGATCTTGGTGGAAAGCTCCCAGGAGAGGACGCTCATCCGTGGAACGCCGTGTGAGCTTGCGCTGGTGTCTTCGGCGATACGCAAGCTGATTGCGTCGTCGTGCGAGGGAGTTAGCCAGACGTTTCTGGAGTTCCTCGCAGGCATCTGGAAACTTCTGCTTTATGACCAAAACCGAGAGGTGTGCATAGAAATCAGTCCAGTTATTGCCTTGATCGTCTTCATCAACAAAAGCAACAGCTTTTGCATCTCGAAACTGTGCGCCGGATTTCCGGATCGAGGCCGACAGTCTGTTCAGCCGACAAATTGCATCTTCTACCTCAGTACGGGCTTCCAGGACCGAGGTGGGAATCGCATCCTCGACTGAAGCTTTGTTTGAGGACAGAGAGGAAAAGGTGAAGGAAGAAGTGGACAATGCAGGAGAGTGGCCCTCGCTGGCGTCGCTGCCACTGTTACTGTTACCCGTTTCTTCTTCGTCCTGAACAACTGAACTGGTGACGGCTAGAGCGCACGAGGTCAGCAGCCGGAGTCTAAGGTTACGGTTTGGAGTCGGGAGGCAGCCCCTGAGAGTTGGGGAGCTGGAGGCAGCGGAGGGCCTCTCCACTTAGTACTTACTGCACAGAAGATTCTCCCGCAGAGCATCGAGCAGCCTAGAAGATCGGGGTTCAGTACTGGCTTAATGAGGTATGTCTCAGGAGCAAAAGGAGTAAAGAAAGTCGGATTGGGATGTGCCAGGAGTAAACGAGAGGAAGCGAGCATGTATCAGGAGTAGGGAACACAGAATTCAAAGAGCCTGATCCTCCTTACTGTAGTATCAAGCTGCAAACCTCGTCCGAATCTCGAAGCCGGTAGTCGGCCGAAGCGTGGCCACGAGCAAAGACGCCCAGATTGGCGGCCCAGATGCTGAATCTTGCCATCTGCTCTTCCGCCCACGCTGATGATTCTGCATCGCCTCCGTCGGCCGGGAGGACATTACCGGTCAGGAACGCGTTGAAGGTGCCCACGCAAGTTGCTGCTGAGTCGGCAATGGTGGCACCGTCGGGCGTTTGCAAGGCGGCACCGGCATCGATGGCGGCTGTGGCCATTTCAACTGCAGGGCCGGCATGCAGACAGGGGCGGGAGAAGAGTGCGGCGTGGTCTTAGAAAGAAGTGATATCGAAGCAAAGGAGGAGAGCGGGGAGGGTTGGGAGGTGCGTGTCCAGACGGTCGGGGTTGGGATATATATGTGATTGTGAACGGTTGGTTGGTCATGTGAGGTGTGAGAAGAGAAGCGGGTGGGTGTGTTGGGTATCACTGCTGAGTCGGCCCGCAAAGTTAGGGTATAATGAAACGCACAAATCTGCTATACAGTACAATATATGCTGAATATATTATTCTGGCCCCTCTACTCATCGCTGTCGCTGCGCACTGTAAAAACAATCTCATCGTTCCAAAAAGCAGCATATTATCTCGGTGTTTTTCTTGCCCCCGCTTTGCCTTCTGCTGGTGTCCTAGTTCGAATCTCTGCCCACTCACTGTGCGAGCGCAGTCCTCCTCTGGGTGCCAGCCCCAGACCCT
Source organism: Hyaloscypha bicolor E (assembly GCF_002865645.1). Lineage (NCBI taxonomy): Eukaryota > Fungi > Ascomycota > Leotiomycetes > Helotiales > Hyaloscyphaceae > Hyaloscypha > Hyaloscypha bicolor. The sequence goes on along the minus strand of NW_020194691.1, from coordinate 1,138,802 downwards.
CGGAGCTGAATGGCATCAGTCCTCGTCCCATCCTCTTCAACCCCATCGACAAGCCAAAGCACGCGCGCTTGCAGAACTGCCGGCAACGGCAACGACAATATATAATGGCTCCGAACCAAGAGCTGCTGTTGCTCATGTCGGCTGTGGTTCCAGAGTTCCTGAAACTCGCGACCACCTTCACCGACAACAGTGCGGCGGCGATCGCGGCGCGCCGGCCATTGGAGAAAGAAGCATTCTACACGAAGCTCCACGTCGAGTTCAAAAGTCTCGACGAGACGTTGTCCTCGTGGGATCGCAATCTTGACATTCCAGAGCCTGTCGAGCGCACGCTGAACCGCGCGCTGGATGTCCTTGAGAGTCGTTTTGTCAAGCCTCTGGTACGAAACCCCTCAGCCGCGTCTCGTCTGAGAAGAGACCGCCGCTTCACCCTTTTGACACTAAGTGATCGCGTTGTTCTTATTCTAACATATGGATATGGCAGGGCGAACAACACCAGCTACGACCTGGGTTAATCCGAACGAAGCACGGCAAGCTGCGTAATTTGCAACGTCAAGTCCAAGCGGCTCGTGCCGAGGGTGCAGACCTCAAAGTGGAGGAGCTGCAGGAAATGATACACCTGGCTCACAGAAGAAAGGATGATCGCACCCACATGGTCAATCGCCTCACAAAGTGCAACCAAGAGCTGGCCGGCCTGGCGGCCAAAGCTGCAGCGCGACAGCCAAAGCAAACCTTCCGAGCCAAGCCAGCCAGGGACGCTGCTCAGACGGTGTCTTCCAATCTCCCCACCTCCCAGATCAGAGATAGCGCCACTTTACTCTACAACATTGTCACTCAAAACTGGAAATGCACCGGCCATAACCCCCATACGGCAACGAAGTTGCGCTTGGCGACTCATCGAGGCAGTTCCAGCGATGCTCGCTTCGAAATGGCGTTTTGCTGTGCTTCTGATACCGCAACAAAATGGCAAGAGAGTGAGATTCTGCTTGTTCCAAGAAAGAAGTATGTTAGTTGAATTTCATTGTTGTTGCCGAGCTTTCCTGACCCGTGTCGTATCTTCAGACGAAAAGCCGCTGGGGTTACCTCCAAACAAGTCAAGACCAAAGGCGTCACGTTTTCCCTGCCTCAGAAAGAGCTATCCCGTGCCCAAATCATCAAAGCAGAAGACCGATGGCGGGTCGAGGGCATTTGCGAACTGGTCGACTCTATTTCGGCGCGGCCTTCCTACCGACTAAAGCTTCTAGTTGAAGAGGATAACTTGTGGCGTCTAAGTCCGATCTCTGCTATTGAAAACATACAAACCAAACAGCCAGTGTCTTTGGGGGAATTTTTGAACCTGGATTCTCGATCCTTTGATCGTGCCAAGAAGAGGGATAAGTTTATTCTCCAAGTAATCCTGGCAAATGGCCTCCTGCACTTCTACAAAGGCCCATGGTTGCTGAAAGATTGGAACAAGACACATATATGCTTCTATCAGGCTAAGAGCCAAGATCTGCCGGATTTGACCAGACCCTATCTCTCGACGCAATGTAAGCCTCTAGAACAAGGTAGCGAGGAAGAGGATGTAAGCTTTCGAATTCATCCATACCCCGGTATCTTGGCACTTGGAATCCTGCTATTGGAGATCGAGTTGGGTCGGCCAATTGAAGATCAGAGACCCTCGGACAGCCCCAACAACGCAGAAGGATTCAATGTTGATGCTGATCGTACGGTTGCTATGGAAATGTTGGAGGAGTGTAAGAATGACAGTTCCATCGATTTTATCAATGCCGTGGACGCTTGCCTGGACGACAAAACATTCATTGATGAATTTGGTCGAAACGCATCCTTCGATGACCCGGCCTTCCGACAGCAAATATTCGAATTCATTGTAAAACCGTTAGAGGACGCCTTGGAAAAGGTTTTCGGGATATCTGTGGAGAAACTGGATGCTCTCCCTCCCACTGTTCTTCATCAAAACATCCCAAAGCCACAAAAGAGACAAGTGCTCTCACATTCTGCTCAGATATCGCACCAAGCCGACGACGCATCTATGATGCAGAAACCTGATACGAGAAGTCTGGTAGCCGCAGAGACATCTGGAAAACTAGGTTTTCAAGTGTGCCTCTACGATGACAGTGAGGGGAAAGGAACTGTTAGTGACCAAATGTATGTCACAGCTTTCGATTGATTTGATTACGTCGTACATCGCTGAAAATATGCAGGTCCATACGAGCCGACAAATGGTTCATCGATTTACAAGACAGGGTTCACCCTTTAATACAAAGGGCCAGGAATTCGAATCACTCGGCGGTGTGTAAGGTATTTCCTCGGCCTGGAAGAGTAAGGATAGCAATTCTCGACACTGGTATTGAGCTACCTGGGGAAGGATCCTGGGCCTATGAGGATCGAATACGCGAGCAGAAAAGCTGGGTGGCTGATGACGATTGCGATACTTTCCTACAGAGAGGCGACAGAGATCTAGATGGTCACGGTACTCATGGCGCAGCATTACTTCTTCAAGTCGCCCCAGAAGCCGATATCTTCGTGGCCAGGATTTTCAAAGACCGCAAAGAAAGTAGGGGAAGTATCATGGCTGAGGTGATCCATAACAGGATCGCAAATGTAATGCTACTCGTGTCTTGGTGATCTTCTACTCAACTAACAGGTCTCTAGGCTATCAAACATGCAGTCAAGGAATGGGAGGTCGATGTCATCTCTATGTCGTTCGGCTTCGACCAGTCTGTTGCGATTATCGATGAAGCTATTCGGTTTGCAGATGACAAGAAGGTCATCATGCTAGCTGCAGCATCGAATCAGGGTGGAAACAGCAACATTGCTTGGCCAGCAAGACTTCCCCAAGTTATCTGCATTTACGCTACGGATAGCCTCGGGAACAGGTGTGATTTCACGCCAACCGAATCCCCTCGCAGCGATAATTTTGCCGTTCTTGGACAGGCTGTCAAATCATGCTGGCCACCCCATTTAGGGGAAGGAGAAGAAGTCCGCAAGTCAGGTACGTCGACGGCAACTCCCATTGCAGCTGGTATTGCAGCCATCGTTCTGGATTATGTGAAACTTGCGTTGCCCAAATTAGAGCCTGAGTTTGTAAACCGAGAGGCGGGTATGTTAAGCAAATTGAGATCATCTGCGGGTATGAGCACTGTCTTTAGGCAGATGGCGAAGAGGAAAAGAGGGGGATATGATTATATAGTTCCTTGGGATTTCTTGGATAAGAGGAAGTACAAGGAGACGACTGTATGTGACATAATTCTGGCAGATCTTAAAGATATATAGCGCTACAAAGTAATACCCGTTTGCAAAGTCTGAATTATGTGGTTCAGTTATCAGGGACATCGAGGGATTCAGGTCTACAGGGAACTGAATTGGGATCAAGTTCTGAATTACACCATGTGATTCAAGACCTATAAATACAAGCTACCTCCCACTGTACAATGGCAGTCGATTTAGCAGTCAATTTAGCAGTCAATTCAGCACTTCAAGCTTCTATTATGTGTTGCACAGTGCTAACTCGTAACAGTACCTGCAGGCTGCAGCCCACTTCATCATGTGACGCTTCATGCACCTCTTTCAGCTGAACTCCGCTCACCTCTCCAACTCCTAATCGTAAACCACCCTCCGCCTCACCCTCTAATCCCACACATAACCAACCCAAACAACAAACAACAGCCCCAAAACACAAGCACAGAAAAAAATGGCCAACCCCAAAAAATCCTACCACCTCGCCCCCAACTTCCATATCCCCGCAACCGGGCCCCTTACTCTCGGGACCATAATCACATCACCCTCGACCCCCGAACGAACACTAACCGCCAACCCGCTCCCGGTATCCATCCCCGCATCCCAAATCTACACGTCCTCGCAAAAGAACTGGAGCGCAACGCGGTCCTCGCTCTCCTCCTACTCGGGCGGCGTATGGACCAGTTTCTTAGCCAGCATCCTCGGGATCAGCGCCGATATCGAGGGCGATGTGAAGAGAGAGACGAAAACGGAGTATAGGGTAAAGGAGTTGGAGACGAGGTGGTTTTCTCCTGGGGAGGAATTTATTGGGGAGGTGTTGAAGGGGGGAAAAGTGAGGAGGTTTATGGAGAGGATGGGGTTTGGGAAGGGGGTTTTTATGGTTGTGGGGATTAAGGTTGCGAGGGGCTGGAGTGAGGGGGTTAGTAGTGGGGTTAAGGGGATAGGGGGGAAGGTGAAGGTGGGTGTTGATGGGATGGTTGTAGGGGGTGTGCCGGTTGGGGTGGGACCTAAGGGGGAGGTGAAGAGGGAGGTGAAGGATGGTGTTAGTTGGGAGATGGGAGGGGAAGGAGAAGGGGAGGGAGATGGAGGTTTTGTGTTTGCGTATAGGCTTGTGAGGATTAAGAGGAGGGGTAAGGAAGGGGGTTTCAAGGAGGAGGATTTTAATAAGGGCGCGCTATTCGAGGATGAAGTTGGTGGTGGGAACGATGAGGAGAATAAATGGGAGTGGGAGGATGTGAGGGACGGAGAGGGAGAGGGAGAGGATGGTAGGGCTGTGGATGTTGTAAATGACGATGTGGAGTAAGCGCTTTAGAGAGAATGCAATGATATGACCAGTACCGCGTTGAGACCAGGTTTGGCGAGGTTTGCCAATTCTTTCTCTTTCGTATACGGAACCATCGCATTCCTTTTCATGGTCCTGGACGACGTATGGTACAGTGACCCCGCATAAGTCAGCCATTTTTAAAAACCCCACCAAAAACAAGCCTTACAGAAGCACGTCGGAACTCATCTTCAATCACTGGCTATGATATCGCTGCCATGGGACCGTTCTAGCCACGGCAGTGCTGTGTCTAGCAACGAAGTAGAATGGGATCATGACGATCAAAGTCAGCCCAACAAGAAGAAGAAGAGACCGAGTGAGGAGTCCGACGTCGGATCAGATGACCTTCCCAGGCCAATATTCTCTGATCCTCCTCCCAGAGTATCAGAGACGACGGACCAAGAATCAATTGCGTATTCAAGGCTGGACGGCAGGGCACCCGCCGAGCCATACAACGCAGACCCGAGTGTGCAATTTGTGATATATGAGATGATTCAGAGGACCGAGGTTACAAACTTCATCGATCCAGCGTGGGAAACCACCCGGGTCACCTCCGGTGGAACCGAGTGGGGATTCATGGAAGAAGAGCGACCACCGCATTGGAAAGGTGTGATGCGATATGATGGACATTCGAACGACTTGAAGATGACTTCCTTCATCAGCGCGTGGATGGACAGGAGGGCAGAGTTAAAAGAGCCGATAATTAATGAGTCCTTCCAGGTTGATCCACTCGCGATACCTGCTGTTCATCCGCACACAAACTTCGATGAAGGGAGGACGATTGATTCTGATATAGAAGCTGATCTCGACGATATCAAACGTGCACAGAAGCTTTTGGTCAACATGACCCCAATCGTATCTACGCCTGCGTTTCGTCGTTGTGTACGTACCGTCTATCGTGGGGATTTTGCCCAGATGGAGCAGGAGGCACAGAATGGCCGGCGCCGGGTCCGAAAATACATGGTCGCTGACGATCTAAGTGATGAGGCTACTCATGCTTTAGAATGGACTGTGGGGACAGTCCTCCGCGACGGTGATACTCTGCTTGTGATCTTTTGTGCTGACCAAGAACTGGGAGCTACTCCGAAGAACATGGGTGCAGACGACCCACGAACAGAGGGAGAAAAAGAGCGGCATAGAGCAGTGCAGGACATGACGGATAGAGTGGTGAAGCTCCTAAGGAAGACAAACCTTCAAGTCAAGGTTGTTGTCGAGGTTATATATTGTGAGAGCCCGAAGCACCTGATGACAGAGGTTATCGATTTTATCTCGCCAACCTTGGTGATCTTGGGGGGCAGGGGAAGGAGAGCCCTGAGAGGGTAAGTCTTTCTTCAAACGACTTGACGGCAGCGAGAGATCCCAACAGGCTGACATTGTATGCAGTGTTATCCTTGGCTCCTTTTCTAACTATCTTGTTACAAAATCTTCCGTTCCTGTGATGGTGGTACGAAATCGTCTTCGCAAGCATAGCAAGAAAAATAAGGAAGCAGTCATGCGCCCTCTTTTCGGAGGCCTATCTCATGCGAAGGTTGACTGAAGAGTAATACCTGTAAGCAGTAGCCATCGCTGCTGCTCTACACTAACTGATTTCTGAGCCTAGAGACCGGCACCTTGGAAATGAGCCTTTCGGATGAGTGCCTATCGTATTGAAGTTCAGAAGATGGGTGCCACTGCCTCTCTATCACCTAGTCTCTGGCGTGCTTCATGGCTGAGACCTTATCTCAGGGACTGTCATTTCTTTTTTGCGGCTGAGGCTCCATCACCCTTCAGCTGGTTGAGAAGACTCCGTAGTCCTACGAGGATTCATAACAAATGCCACTTAGTTACTTTAATCAGCTTGTGAAGCTCTCATCAAGACAGCTTCTTTAAATAACCGCAGGCACAAGATGCACCTTCCCTGCATGATTTTGAAGGGGAAAGTGATCTCAAGAGCCAGTGCCAAATTTATCGAATTAGTTGGATTCTAATTTGGCTCCCTGCTCGATTCCTATAATTAGAATGACATAGGGGAGCCAAATCGGACCCCTTGGATGGAGGCGACTCTCCCATCTGAGTAAGCAGTGTCATTCGACAGACCTTGCACCCGGTCTCCTTCTTTGATGCGGGCCAGATACTTCTTGTGCCCGCCTCTCCTTCAAGACGCTACCGCCGCCGCCGCCGGTTCCTCATCAGGGAAACGAATCGTGCGATCAAGGGAGGCTGGAGATGAGACGACATCTTGTAATATTATCCTACTACAAATTTGAAAATAATCAGGGACGTTACTGTTCAATGTGTTCTGAAGATTTGTAATATGAAGACGGCTCACCACAATGTACACGTGCCAGCGAAATCCAAGAGCCATGGATCAATAAAGCGTTGGTGATAAATGTGGCCGCAAGGAAGTATTCGAACATTTTTCCTGTCGAGAAAATCTTCTGTGCAAATAGGACAGCTCGCTGGCTCATGACCCGGTCTTGACTGATCTCTGGTCTGGATGGTATGTATCTTTGGTGATGTTTTGTTGCTGGAATTTGGCACGCCGGGATCCAACCAATCATTTTTGACCCCGATCCAGAAAGCGGTCACGTGAAGCAAAGACAACTCGCATGCGCAGCTGCTTCCACATCACCGCCAAACACTATAGCATTTCTTTCGATACACAAAGAATATACTATAAAAGGAAATGCAATATTTAATCTATCATATCCTTTAACTAGGACTCTAAATCTCACCCAGCAATTAAATCTCCCTATAATCTATATAATCTAGAAGGTAATAGAAAGAAAATGTCCATGTAATATATAGGACAGCACAAAAACAAAAACAAAAGAGAGAAATAAAAGACAAAAAAAAAGTCGGCTGAGTAGCCATACGCTTTTCGTGAAGCATCCAGGGGTCACGAAACCGTCCCGTGGATGCTCTCTGCGTGATTCTGGAGATGCTGCTTGTGCTACAGCCCCATTCGACAGACCTTGCACTTGAGCCGATCCCCTTCTTTGATATAGGCCAGATACTTCCGCTTAAAGTGCTTCGTCAAGTCTCCCGGACTAGCAAACTTATAGGTGCGCTTTTCAAACGGCAAGCTCTGCTCCTCTAAGCAGAGGAAACAGGTAGTGGTTCTCTTCTCTGTAAATACTAATAATATAGTATTACTTAACGCTTGCTTCTCGGCCTCAGCGGCTGCCAGCTGCGGATTGATCTCCTTCGACGGCATTAGACTCGTCCGTTGCATTAACGACCTCTTGCGTGGTTGGATAGCGGCTCCCCCTTCCTGGAAGTGGCAGTAGGCAGTAACTGTATTAATAGCCGTATTACGGCGGCGGAACTCTTCTTTAAAAGTCATTCCCGGGAGCGTTATTACCGTCTCTGCCAAGCGCTTCTAGAGCGGGGGCATCTCGTTATTCTGGTCCAAGGTAGTTTTTATATCCTGGCTAAGCTTAAGCCCAGAGAGCTGCTACTCGATCTCATTAACCGGGTATTCCAGATCCTACTAGTCTTAAATATACTTGAGAAATATAGCTCTTAGCCGCTGCCTAGTATTAAAGATTATATAGCCAATAATCCGGTAACCGGGCTACTATATTACCGTACCCTGGAAGCGGCGCTTCTACTTCTCCCGCTCTATAATAAGGCAGCGGATAATAGGATCCTAATTAATAGATAGAGATTTCTCGGATATAAGTTCTTATAGCTAATTAGGATTAATCTAGTAAGTTATCCGATAGGTTACTCGTATTAGGTTATACTAAGGTTTATAACTAAAGATAATAGCTTATATATTAGTAATAACCGTTTACCGGAAATAGTACTTAATAAAAATATTAACCTTAGTATATTATATTATAAGTAAGAATAGGATTATAAGAAGGAAGTTATATAATATATATTATTCTAGTTAAAGGCATTACTTATACTATATTAGAAGTAATATAAATATATAATTTATAGGAATCTAGTAAGTATATTAAGCTACTTTATTTATTTTAAAAAAGTTATATATAGTAATAGCTAGTTAGGCAAGATCTCCTAGCTATATAGTATCCTAATAGATTTATAAAAGATAGAGATATTAGTTATCTCTAGCTTTAAATATAAAGGCAGCTATTTATAGCTAAGCGAGATATCTAGCTTACTAATTCTCTTACCTAATATAAGACTCGGAACCAAGAATATATTATTAGTAAAGATAAGGTCTAGAAAATTAATATATAAACTAAGAACTAGAAATAGATTAAAGATAATCTTGGGAAATATAAATATATTCCTAGCTTTTATATAAGTCAAATATCTTAGCTAGAATAAAAGAAGAAAAAAAAAGAAATAAGAAAAGGCCTAAAATTAGATTTATATATTTTTTATATCGAGATATTTCTTTATAAACTCGTATATAAACTTAATTAGAATCTAATAAGGCCTATTACTAAAGTCCCGAAATAGGTTTACTATAATATTACTATAATAAAACTTAAGAAATACTAAAGATTAGTTTATAGAAAATATAGCTAGCTAGTAAAAGAGGCTAGTTTAAATCTAGTACTAGCTATATATATATTTTTACTTTATTATAATTAAGTTAGTTTATAGGATATTTATAAGATCTTTAATATATATTATAATATTATTATATTTCTTTATTAATAAATAATACTTCTTTACTAGCTTTCTAAGAACCTATAATAAATATTTTATTAGCTCTTATTTATAATAATTCAAATTAGATTAAGTAAGTAAATAAGAAATATTACTTATCTAATATATATAATAGTTTATTTTTTTCTTAATTTTCTCTCTAGTTACTTATTTATATATAAGCCAGAAGATCTTCTAGTATATTCCGAGTATACTAGCTAACTAGATACTTATAAGCCTTTTTCTATTTTTCTTCTAATATTAATTTAATATCTATTTAAAGAAGGCCTTAAAGATATAGTAAGAGATAGCTAGTATTACTTAGGCAGGATTCTTTTATATATATTTATAATATCTATAAAGAGAATTAGATTAGTAATTTAATAGTAAAAAATAATAAGTAAGAAAAGAATAGGATATTTACTAATAAAAATTTCTCTCGATTATATCTAGGAAAAAGAAACTACTATTAGTATAATTCTTATTTTTATTCTCGGATTTATTAGAGTTATTCTTTTAGTTAAGGTAATATTCTAGTAAATAAATATTTTCCTTTCTAGTAAGCTATTTTAGATCTAGTAGGTCTGCCTTATTATTTCCGTTAATATTAGTATTAATATCTATTAGTATAATATAAGTATTATCTGCTATAATAAGCTATTTTAGATCTAATAGGTCTGCCTTATTATTTCTATTAATATTAGTATTAATATCTATTAGCTCGGTCTTAGTATTAGTCTTCTCTTACTTATTTCCTATATTAAAATAGCTCTCGATATCTAATTCATTACTATAGAAAGAGAAGAAAGAGCTTAGTATTAGCTATTAGTAATAATATATATTAACTAGATTAATTAAAGAAGATAATAGTAGTAATAATTAAAAGTAAAGAAGTAAGGCCGAAGATATAAAAAAGGAGCCTGCTACCTAAGTAATAGTAATAAGCAGGAGAAGAGAGAGATAGAGTATGAGATAATAATAATTAAGTATAAGAGGCTTAGAGAAAAGAAGATAGAAAAGAGAAAGAGAATAAGTAAAGATATAGGATAGCTACTATTTTAGGTTATTTAAAGAATAATAGGCAGCCATTTTCTACTTTTCTTCTCAGAAAATATTAAATAAAGATAAGAGAAGTAGTTCTAAATAATAACCTGACTTACTTACTTTCTTTAGTATTCCTATAGCAGGTTAGCTAGGGGTCTCTACTATTATACTGCCTTGGCTATAAGATATACGAGTACTAGGGCAGTATGAGATTTTGGCAAGTTAGCTATAGAAAATAGTAATAAAACTAGCCGAAAATAGTAGCTAGTTTGCCGTCTAGTTATTAAATAAAGTAATTAAATAGTTTTAAAAGCTATTTTTTCCCGGGAATTTAGTTATTATAAAAGCTAATATAATAGTATTTTATATATCTAAATTTTAATATTTGAATTTAGGGCCTTTAAAAAAGCTATAGATATTAATATAAGTCTCTTTATATATATATTAAAAGAGCTAGTTATTATAGAAATAGTCTTGAGCTAGTTTCTTTAGTATAATAAAAAAAAGCTTATATTAGTATTTCTTATAAAAGCTTTATATATTAGTAAATATTAAAGAAAATAATAAGTTTATAATTAAAATTACTATTAGATCTATTATATTTTTATTCTTTAATATAAATCTTAATAACTTTTCTAATAAGTCTTATAATTAAAGATATTTAGGAAATATTTAAATATAATTATAATAATAATAATAGAACTAGTAAAAGTAATAAGATTAGTAATAATATACTATTTATTTCTAGAGCTTTTATACTAGTATATAAATCTAATAAAGATATAGAATATAATAATAGAAAAAGTAATAATAATATAAGAATATTAAAAATAATAAATTCTAGATATTTATTCTTAGTAAAAGTAATAAAGCCTAATAAAATTAGTTCCTTAATAAGATCTAATCTAGCTATTAATAAATCTTTATTTATCTAATTATATTATATATTTTCCTTAATAATAAAAAATAAAGTAATTATAATAATAAAAATACTAGTATTTTATTATATATATATATTATTATATTAAAGAACCTTATATAAGTATAGTATTTCCGGGAGTTTAAGCTTATTAAAGTTTCTTTAATAAATAAAGTTCTTAAAGTTATATTTAAATAGCTTCTAAAAGTTATTATTAACTATTTTATAAAAAATATATTAAAATAGCTTAATATCTAAAAACTCAGATATTTTATATATTATAATAGTATCTAGATTAATTCTATATCTTTATTTCATTATTATTTCCTTGAAATTATTAGTTCTTATAAGTATAAAATAATTAGATTAAATAAATCTAATAAAGAAATTATTTATTATAATAAGTTCTATTATTATATATTCTATAGGCTTATATCTAGTTCGAGATATAGTAAATTAATAAGGAAAGTAAATTCGTAAAAAGAAGAGTAATTTATAAGATAAATAGGTAAGAGTTATTATATTTGAGGTAAAAATTTCATTTATAATAAGAAATTTAGAAAGTGAAATTTAAGAAATAAAATATTGAGATTTCGGGAAAACTTAATAGTTCTAAAACTCAAGAGCCTTAGATATTTAGGTAATTATAAGAAAAGTAATTTTTTATAAAAAAGATAGTTTTATAAAATAATTAGATAGTTAAATAATTAATTATTTAGTAATTAATAAGAATAAGTATTTTTTCTTTTTATAAAACTAAATTATAAATAAAAATAATAATTATTTCTTTTTTTTAATATAATTTAGTTAGGCCTTAATAAAATTAAATATCTTTTTCTTTTTATAAAACTAAATTATAAGTAAATGTAATTACTAGTTATTTTCTCTTTAATATAAAATAATAGCTTTATTTTTAAGAAACTAAATTTTAAATAAGTATAGCTTAATTCTTCTTATTATTTAATTTATATATATAAACTAATTAGTATTAGTTTATTAGAAATATAAAATATTATTATATAATTATAAAATATTATTTATATAAGTTAGTAAAGTTATTATTTAGAAATAGGAATTATAATATTATAATATTAATATATAATTCCTAAATTTACTAAGCCTAATAAAAACTAGCTACTAGTTAAATTACTAATATAATATGAGATTATATAATTATTATTTATATTTTATTATTTCTAGTTATTTTTATATTATATAATTATATTATATAACTATTAATAATTATAGCTATATTAATAAATAGCTTTAGTAGCTTTAATAATTAAATTATAAAAGTATTAAAATTATTAATTTTTTAAAATAAATTAAAGCTTTATTTTCGAAAATTATTAAAAATATAATTATAAAATACTTTTTATAATTTATATAAAGCCTTTAGTTTCTTTTTCTTTATATGCTTTTCTTTTATTTATTTCTTTTTAATTGCTTTTACTTTAAATATCTTTTCTATTAATTTAATATTTATTATTCTTATATTTATAATTTTGTTTTTATTTTTTTAATACTTTTTTCTAGTTCTTATACTTATTAGTTATATTAATTAGCTCTTTATTAATTATTTAAAAGAGAATAGTATTAGTAATTATTATAATAGCTGAATTTATAAGCTTTTAAACTATAAGCTAAAGATTTTAGAAATGCTTTTATATATTAATTTAAAAGGCTTAAATTATTAATTAATAAATAAGAACTCTATTAAGCTTATTATTAATCTCTTTATTAATTTTAAGAATAGCTTTAATATTAGTAATATTCTCTAGAGTTATAATAATTAAAGAAAATAAATTACTAGATATAATTAATTAACTAAATAAAATAAGAAAACGAGAAATAGAAAAAAAAGAAAATATAAAAGCTTTTATATATTTTCTTTTTTTTATAAAATTATTATAGGTAATATACTAATAATAATTTCGGAATTAAATAGAAAAAGACTATACTTTCTTTAAAAGAAAATAATATTATATTCTAACGAGTTTTTTTTATAAAATATATATAATACAAATATATTAGGGGCCTAAAAACTCCTATATTATATAATTAAAAAATATAAATTAAATAGACTAAAAAATAAAAAAGAATTATTTTTTTCTCTTTATAAAATCTTATTATTTCTAGTATTATATAAGAATTATAGCTATTAAAAAGAAGTATTTTATATTTTTCTTTTTTTGATTTTAATATTTCTAGTTTAAATATTTTTTAAATTACTTAATATAAAGCTTATTATTTATTTAATTTTTCTTAGAAATATAAATATATTTAGTAAATAATATCTTAATCTAATTCTTAAAGAGAACCTTAGTTTTAAAAATAATATATAAACTAAGAATTTGTTTATCTAAAAATATATACTTAATTAATAAAACCTATTTTTAATTACTTTATTATATAATCTTAGGAGCTTTAGTTTTCCTAAAATAAATAATCTATATTTTAGCTAGTATTTCTATTATTATTCTTTTCTTATCTATATTATAAATATTATTATTATATATATTATATTATATTTTCTTTATATAAAAGAACTTAAAATATCTTGTAATTTATTCTAGATTCTTTATAATAATTTGATCTTTATTAAGAAATAATATAATTCGAGATTTGAAATCGGAATAATAATTTAGGAAATCTTAATACTAATTTATTTTAAGAGAATTCTTTTTTAGATCTTTTTTTTATATTTTTAGTAATTTAATTATTATTTTTTAAACCTAATAAATTATTAGGGGCTAGTTCTATATTTCTAATTTTCGAATATAATACTAAATAACTACTTCTTACTTCTCTAATAATTATTATCTTATTACTAGATCTTATTTCTTTAGTTTTGCTTTATTAATTTAATCTTAAAAAATTTCATATATAATTTTATATTCTCTTATATATTTTCGAATAGATTTAGCTTTCTTACTAGTATTATACTCGAGATAATTATTATAGGCTATCTATAATTATATATTTTTAAAGAACTTATTAGAATTATTAGGAAATTTAATATAGTAATTTTTTTTATAAATATATTAAAGAACTAAAAAAGCTTTAGAAAATAATTAATTTAGTAATAAAATATTATATAAGTATTAAATTACAATTTTTTAAAAATAGTAATTTTGGGTAGTTAAATAATTTAAGTAATTAGCTAGTAAATCTTTTTACTAATTATATAAGTATTATAAGTATAATTTTTAGGGTTTAAAAAATAAAATAAAAGATTTCTTATAAAAATAATTTAAAGCTAAGAAAGAGAAAACTAGAATATAAGAGGCTATAAGGAAATATATATATCCTATAATATACTAGTTCTAAAGAAACTTAGCTTTCTAAATATCTCTAATATATTTCAAGTATATTTCCCTAGTAAAGTAGCTATATTATATATATCTAGGAAGTATCTAATATTTAGTAAGATATCTTAGATACCGGATATCTAGAAATTATAATATTATTTCCTTTTTTATAATAAGCTTATTCCCGGGCTTTATAAAAGCTATTAATTTATCTAATTTTATACTATATTCTTTCCTAAAATAAAACTAGTATTTTGGATATAAATATTATATATAAAAGGCTAGTGCCTTTACTATATAATCTAGAAGAATTTATTATTATTTCTATATAGTTTTAGATAAGTATTATTTTTTATATAATCTAGCTAGTATTATAGGTTTTATAAAGGTTCTAATATATTAATATTATTATTATAGAAACTTTATAAAACTAGAAGGCTATTACTTAGTACTAAAGCTAGATATTATACTAGATTTTTATTCTAACTAACTTACTAAATTCTATACTTTAGCCTATTTTTTACTAGCTTAATTATAATAACTCATTTAATACTATACTTTTATTTATTATTTTCTAGTATTAATAAAAGTAATTCCGGGTTTACTTAATCTAATAAAGAATTCTAGAAGTTTTTTTATAGCTTCTTTATATAGAAAACTAGATATATTTTTATAATTTCTAGTAGTTTTAGAAGAAATAAGTAGCTATATTATTCTAGAATCTCAAATAGGCTCTTTATTTAATTTTCTAGCTTCTAGTTCAAATAATTAGATTTCTAGTATTTTATAATAACTTATATTTTATTTCCGACTTTAAAATTAATTAGATAGTAATACTTATTAGCTTATACTATATATTATTTCTATACTTATTTTATATAGCCTTAGGTAAGTTATTATAATTTATATAATTAATTTACTAATACTTTAGCTTTATTTCTATTTAGCTTCTTCTTAGGTAAGTTAGCTTTAATAAGAAAGTTCTAGTTTAGAGAAATATAAGGCTTATAGCCTTTTTTAGTTATAAATAGAAACTAGCTAATAGTTTTATATTAAAGGAAAGCTTATTAATAATTAATTATAGTAATTTATTTATTCTAGTTATTCTAATAATAATTAATATATAAGTATAATATCTAATTAAAGTACTAATTAATAATCTTTATTTATTTATTTATTTATTTATTTAGGAGTAATTAGCTATTAAAAGCTTAAGCTTCTTTTTTTTGAGCTTTAAGCTCTTTATTAATTTTATAAATAAAGATTTAATTAATAATAATATTTTCTTTCTTAGTTATATAATTAAATACTATAAAAATAAGAATAGCTAGATCTAATATTTACTTTTTATTAAGAACTTCTTTTTGCTTCTTTAGCTTTTATTTAAGTATTATATTTTAATTAGGCTATAAAAGTTCCTTTTCTATAGTTTTATATAATTCCTTCTAATTAGTCTAAAAAAAAGAAAACCGCTTTAGAATAAAAGATTTCTAGAAATAGCTTATAATAGAATCTTATTAATTAGTATTCTTTTAATATTTCTTATTAAGTTACTTCTCTAGCTATTATTATAAAGTACTAATAATATAATCGAATTATATAGATTTAGGTTTATTATTTAGCTATATAAGCCTATATCTTCTATAATTAACTAGAATATTAATATATATTACTTATTTTCTATTAAAGATAATATTATAATTTCTAAGATTTAGAATAATTATAGATATATTAATACTTTATTTATTAATTAGAAATAAGACTTCTATATATTTCTTAATAAACTTAGCTAGCTTTTTATTAAAACTATATATAATATAAGATAAAAAAAAGAATTATAGTTCTATTTCTAAGAATTATTTTATAAGCTAAATAAGCTTTATATTAATAAAAGTATAACTATTAGCTCTAGTATTAATAAGAGAAAAAGACTTAATTTCTAATCTATTTATATTAATAATATAGGATATTATAAAAGTATTTTCTTCTATTAAATAAGTTATATTAATTTTTACTAAATTTATATTATAAGTTCTTAAAATAGAAATTTTCTTTAGAAATACTTGTTTCCCGGTTTTATACTAGAATTAGAGCTTAAATTCTCTAAATACTTTACTAGAATAATATATTTTAGTAAAATAGAAACTAAGCTCGGCTTAATTCTAGAAAGAGCTACCTTAATTTCCTTATTATATAAAACCAGATAGTATTTAATATAATAGCCAAACTCGTTATAATTAAAGTACTTAATAATTAAAAGATTTTTAGTCTTTATAAAATATTATTTATATTTATAAGGGAATATATATTTAATAAAAGTAGTTAATATAGGCTTTTTAGGCTCTTTTTGTAACGGCGGGATTAATATAATAGTTAAAGGCTTAAAGTTTAAAGAATCTCATATATTAGAAAATACTAAGCTATGAAATAAAGTAGGGAGAATGCCTTAACCTTTAATATTATTCCGTTCAAGTAATTCTGGCTTAGCTTCGTTTTGTGCCTATTTCCGATATCCTGTCCTTAGTAGATTATATTCTTATACTAGCTATTATATTACCCTCTTTCTAAAGAGAAGTCTAAATACCCTTATTTAGGGAATTATTTAGCTATAGTATAGAAAAGAAAAAAGAGAAAATAATGGCTATTAATCCTATTTTATCTAATCTCTATAGCTTATTTATAATTAAAGTATAGTCTTGACTCTGCCAGAATAACCTAATTTCTAGTATATTCCGGCTAGTTCTTAGTATCCGTTACTTGTATTATGCCTATACTCATATTAATAATATAGTCTAGGAGTACTATATAGGCTATGGCTAATATTAGAACTATTATTATTAGGCAGTCTTTAAATAAGGATAGTAGATCGAGTCTATTTATTAATATAGGCTTTAATATAGTAGCTTGCTTACCTTTTTTCTTAGTTAGAGTAGTAGTATTTGGCTTAATTATACTATTTCTGAGCTACTTAATTAATTTCTAGGCCTTCTCGAGCTTAATATATATATTCTCAAGTTATTTCTCTATAGTAAAGACTTATATATTAAGGGTATTTACTTGAGCTACTTTATTATTAAATCCCCGGGCCTTAAGCTATATGATTTTAGTTTTATAGAAGCTTCTAAGGGATTTTCCGACTTTCTAAATAGTATTATTTACTAATTTATTAATATCTATAGGGTATTACTTCTTTAATTTGGCCTTTAGGATTATTTACTAGCTCTTAATTTCAGACTAGTACTTTATATAATAACTATTACTTAGTACTATACGTTTTCTGGTTATAATAGGTGTCTTAATACTAGTTTAGCTACCTTTATTATAGTTAGAGTTTCTTTTATTACTAGATGTTTTTTTATTCTTAGTCTTTTTATTATTAGAATTCTTATTATTATCTAATATCTTATATTTCTTAGATGAGCTAGCCTTATTCTTTTTTGCCTTCTTAGTATTTAATTCTATAAGATTAATTAGGTAGCCCTTATTAGTACTATTTATTCTGCCTATTTAATTATTAGACTTATTATTACTAGTAACTAAAACCTCTATTTTATTATTCTTAGAATATTCTACTAAGATATTCTCTATAGTAATTTTAGATATATTCTCAAGAATAGTACGGGCCGTATTTTATATATTAACCTATTTTTGGGTAAGGGAATTACTATTTTCGTTTATAAAGGTAATTTGGCCGGTAATTATATTAATAATAATAATAATTACTAAACTTGAGATACCGCTACTATTACTCAAGTTATCTAGGATCTGGCAAGTAGCCTTACTTAGTCTAGCTATAGATAATATATTACCGGGATTTCTTATCTATTTTATCTTTATTAATAGTTTTATTAAGGCAGTAGTAGTAGTATAAATAGTTAAGGTTATAAAGATTAAAGTAGTTAGGAAGATTTCCCTTAATTTTTAATAATATTTCGAACTAATATAGGTAAGTATTTACTTTTGGTTTAGTTTTGAGAATTTACTTTTTTTTATTTTTATAATTTGCCTAGATAATAAAGTATAATCTAGTATAATAAAGAAAGGTATTTTACTCAGATTTCTAGAAAAGAGAATAGGTACTAATATAGTAAAATAAAGGAAATATACTAGAGTTTAGATAAAACCCGGGAAATATCTAGGTTTTTCTTTTTTTTCTCTAGTTATAAAGGCCTTATTATTAAGATTTATTATTATCTGGGTAGTCTTTATTAAAATTATTCTCTTTAGTATACCGAATTCATTTATTTAGCTAGATAAGAAGTCCTGCTTTACCAGGGTTCTACTTATAAAATTTATATAGTTTAAGTACTAAGTTCTTAAAGTTTAATATAAGGTACTATTTATTATTTATATTTCATTTCTTTTATCTAACTTTATAATAAAGCTTACTATAAAGTACCTTAGAAGAAAGGATCTTTTTAATTTCTTATTCGAGTTTGCTATTAACTTTAGTAAAATTAGGCTCTTTATTAGTCTGGCCAGGTAGTGGGTTAGTAGAATTCTTATAAAGTCTATTTATATAAAAAATTAGCCAAATCCTATATAATAAGAAAAGATCTAATTAATATAAATAGCCGACTATTTTATTAATCTTAAATGATTTAGTAAGAGAATAGTTTAATTTATTAGACGAATAGTCTGTTTTTTATATCTTTTTAATTATATAGACTATATCTCCTGAACTAAAGTCCGGTCCTTACTATTTCTTATTAGCTTACTTGGCTTAATACTCCTAAGTTACTACTATATATTCTCGGGTATAATTAATAGTAATATTAATTCTCTTAGCCTACTATTATACTTTCTCCTAATTAAGTTTCTTTCTTAGTATTTTAAACTCTATTATTAGTAATATCTAGTTAAAGTTTAGCCTAGGTTTATATTTATAGTTAATTATTAAGGGAAATAAGCCGGTTAATTCATATAAGTAGGCAGTACCTATAGTATTAAGTACTAGAAGTAAATTTACCTAATTATTCTAGAAATAATTAATAAAGAAGCAAAGTCAGATATTAATAATCTAGTTAATAATTTCTGTTTATCTATTAGTTTAGGCATATTCCGTAATTAAGAGCTTTAGCTTAATTCTAGTTAATCTTAATAGTTTATTTATAAAGTCTAAAATAAATTAGGGTCCTTAGTTATTTATAATAGTAAAGAAAAATCCTCGGAATTACTAGATATAATAATAAAATAGGCTAGTAGTAATCCTGGCTATAGTATTCTTAGTTATTAGTAGGCTTATATATTATTATATCTCTTATTTATAAAGCCAGGAATATAGAAGTCTATAGATAAATCGTCCCATATTCTCAGGAAAACCGGTAATAGATATAATAGGCCTAGTATTTTGTCTCTTAGCTTATAAGACCTTTAATATTCGTAATAGTTTACTATAAAGTAGTTAATATTTATAGAAAGAATAGGCTATTAGTAAAGTCTCCGAACTAGGATTTTTGTCTTATTTTAACCGGGATATATAGTAGTTATTATATTATGAATTTATTATAGGAGCCTAGTTTATAGATTATTATATTTATCTAATATAATAAGTCTTTTATTATAAAGTATATAGCTATTTAATATTTCTTATAGTTCCGTATTCTCTCGGGCTTTCTTATATTTATTCTCTAGGGCTAGGTCTATCTAATTAGCTTATAGAACTTCGACTATAATAAATAGCTCATTTATTTCTTTTATTTTAGTAAAAATATAAGCCATATTTATTATCTTAGTAAAAGCGAGAATTAGATCTAATAAGATAACTTATCTAGTTCTTTTAGCTTTCTTAGCCTGCTTCTGGGTTAGTATAAGCTTGTTTTTTCGGGATAAGATATTAGTAATAGTATTATTTTTACCTGGCTAATAAGTAATCTAGTAATAAAATTATAATAGAAAACTTATTTATTAGATTTATTATTTATTTAAGAGCCTCTTAGTACTAAAATACTCGAGAGCTTTATAGTTAGTAATAATTAGAAAATTAGGCAAGCTAATTAGTTCTATTTACTATTTCCAGAATCCTTAAATAATAGCAAGGAATTTCTTATTATAAACTTTATAGTAGCTTTTAGCTTCTTAAAAAGCTTTAAAGTAAAACGAGACCGGGTATTATTATTCATTCTCTAGGCTTTTTTAAAAGAGTATACCTATAGTAGCTAGATCTAAATAGTCAGTTTCCAGGCGGGTTTCCTTATTATATTTAAAATAAAGAAGTATAAGAGTAAAAAGAAGTAGATCTTTAAGCTAATTAAAGGCATCTAGCTAGATTTTATTAAGTATAAACTTTAGCGAAATATTCTTTTTAGTTAGACGGTTTAGGGAATAGGAAATATATTTATAGGCTTAAATAAACCTATAATAGAAGTTATAGAAGCCCAAAAATAACTATATATCTCTTTTTATTATAGGTTAGTACTAGTTTCGGATAATAGAAATTTTAGTAGAATTTACTTATATATCTTAATCCGAGATAATAAATCCTAAAAATATTATCTTAGAGACTTCAAATTCGTATTTATAGATATTAACTTATAATCTAATATTCTAGAGCTTCTATAAAATTATTCTAATATATTATTAATACTTTTTTCTTATTTTTAGAAAAGATTAGTATATTATTAATATAAGCTAAGTAAAAGTTATCTAAATAGTTTATTAGAATAGTATTAATATATTACTAGAAAATTACTAGACTATTATAAAATCCAAATAATAGAACTACCGGTTTAAAGAATTCATATCTTATCCTAAAAGCTATCTATATTATAGAAGCTAGTTCTATATAAATTCGGTTAAAAGCATATTAAATATCTAATTTAATAAATACTAATAATTTAGCTAATTAGTTAAGAGTCTCGGTAATAAGTAATAAGAAATAGTAGTTCTTTTTTATTATAGTATTTAGCTATTAATAATTAATATAAAATTATAGGCTATTATCTTTCTTTTTAATAAATAAGACTAGTAATAAGAAAGAGAATTTAGATAGCTTAATAAAACTCTTTTTCAGGTTCTTAATAAAATACTTTCTTATTTTTTCGAGTTTACTAGAGCTTATCTTATAAAGATAGGCTATTTTTATTAAGAAGTCTAATCTATTAAAACGGAGCTTATAGTTAAAGAGTCAAGACTAGGGAAGCTCACCCGCCGCTTTCTTAGAGAATGCCCTAGCTATATTATATAGCTATATAGGGAAAAATACCCGGAGCTTTTAAAGTTCTTTAGGATTAAAAGATAGTATATTATTAAGAATATTGGATTTATTTATATCCAGGAAATATATTAGGTTACTAGTTTAAGTATAGTATCCGGCAAGCTATAGTATTAGTTATCTAATTACTATAAGTAATAATAGATATCTCTTTAATTTATAACTCTATTTCTTAAGTATATAATTAATCTCATTAATAGTAACTAATCCGACTAAGTTACCGGGGTTTTTAGTATTTAATTAGAAAGTAGTTACTCTAATAAAATAGCAGAAATAGTCTAGTAGCTTAACTATTTCGAAAGTATTAAGGTCTAGCTTTTTCTTTCTTGCCTGGTATTTAGCTTTTCTTATAAAAACATCTTATAGAAAAATAAGAAGTATATTCTTTTACTTCTCAGGTCTGGTTTTACTAGTTTCTTTTAGGATCCTAGTTAGAGTATCTTTAAAGTAGTTATCTTTTTAATATTTCTTATTAAAATATTAGATTTTCTAAATAAGGCCCGGTTAATTTGTCTTGTAGTTCTCTAGCTAATAGAGTTAATTCTATTAATAGTCTAGTAAAACATTATACTTTACTAGCTATTTTCTTTCCAGGATTATATTATAAGAGCCAAGATTAGTAGTAAGCAGGTATTATCGAGTTTAAAAATACTAATTAATAGCTAGATCTATAATAGCTATATATTAAATAGCTTTACTAGGTTATTTATTAAAACCTTATAAGGAAATAAGAGTTTTAAGTTTATATAAAGGCATTTATAATACTTTTATTAGGGAGCAAATATGCTTTTAGTTAATTAGAATATATATATTTGCTTTAGTATTTACTAAGTATTAGAAAGTTATAGTTTTGCCTTTCTAATATACTTAATAATTAATAAAGAACTAATTCCCGCTAATTAGCTAAGTGAGATCTATGGGTTCTTAGTAAAGTTCTTATTTTAGAAGAGCTATTTCTATACCTAGAGCTAGACTTTTCCCGACTTATTAATATTATATTCCTTATTAGATAATAAGTAAGAGTTAGTATTCTCGTTATTTATCCCTAAATTATTAGCTCTCTCTAAATAATTCTCTTTAATAAGTATAACTTTATTAAAGTTAGGATAGGTACTTTTTATATATCTAGGCTTTTTATAGCTATAATAATAAAGACCCTCTGGCCGGTCTAGTTTCTTCTCAAATTCTTAATAGACTGCCTTCTTTAGCTATAAGAATACTGGCTACTAAAGTTAATTTACTAGATATGGAATTATTATAACTTCTTGGATCCCGGTAGGCTTTCTAGCCCGAGGTAATATTTAATAGCAAGTAGTTTCTACTAGTTATTTCTCCTAAAATTACTAATTTTTAATTAAGAGAAGCCTATTCTCTTATTCTATATATTACTTAGTAAGATCCCTAGAAGCATTAAACTTCTTATTACCCAAGCTCTTAAATAGCTCGAGATTTATTTTATTTATTAAATTATTATATTAGTTATCTAGTAACTTCCCTAGTTTTATTATTAAGTAAGTAAACTTTACCTAGAATACCGGAAATAGCTTATTTCTTTATCTCAGGTATTAGTATATCTCTTTTACTTCCTAGTACTCTATTTTTTTGCTTTTATTATAAGCTTACTAGAGAATCTTAAAGATCTATTTAATAGTTAAGATTTATTCGACTAATTCAGGTTCTAGTTAATTACGGATAAAGTTACAGGTATTTCCGGTAACTAGTTATATTATATAAGTAATTTTTAGTAGTTTACTATTAAATTCAGAGAAGTTCTATATTAGTTTATTTCTTATATTAAATATCTAATTATTAATTTAGTAATTATTCTTACCTATAAATAGGGCGGGATCCTTAATTCTAATAAGTTATAATTAATTACTATAAACTAAAAACAGGAAAGAGCTTTAGTATTAGCTCCCAAATGGTTCTCCTAATAGGGATCTATAGTATTCCTAAATATCTGCCTACTTGGATCTTTACTTTATTACTTCTTCTTATACTAGTCTTTCCCTTATATAAAGTTAACTAGTAATTACCTTTAGCTTATTAACTTTCTTAATAAGTTAGTTAATATATAAGTGGAATTTCTAGTAGTATTTCACTTATTTATTAGTTATAAAATAGTATTTATTAATAAGGTTATCCTATATAAGTAATCTTTACTAGGCCTTATCTATTTTCGAAGTATTTATATTAATTTTAAGTTCTAAGTCAGCTAGTTATTTCTTAATATCTTCTTCTAGAATAATATTATAATAGCTTTCCCGGTAATATAAGTTTATAATATTAAAGTCCGGCTTCTCCGTTTTATTATACTAGGGCCTCTTGTCTAATATACTTATAGTAATAGTACTTGGCCCCGGGCCGTCTATAGTAGCTTTAGAAAGAATATTAGCTATAGAGGTAAGTACTAAGTAAGTTCTTCTTATTTAATATTAGCGAACTATAACTAATTATTATCTTATCTAGTTTTAAGTTAGTAGACTAAAACTAACTATTATTTTTTCTTATTTTAAATTAGTAAACTACTACTAATTCTTCCTATACCAGGAAAGGGAACTAGTTCTTTTACTCTTATTAGTATTAAGGGAATATTATCTGCTCTAGTTAAGGGTTAGGCTCCGAGATTAACCGGATTATAGAGGATAATGTCTTTTTTCTTTTATATTAGTAAAGGACTAATTACTAGAAGGAGAATATTATTTGCTCTAGTTAAGGGTCAGGCTCCGAGATTAACTAGGTTATAGAGGATATTATACTTCTAGTTAAGCTCTCTAGTTCTTTGTAATTCGAGGAGATTATTAAATATTAAAAGCAGTATTTTGTCTTTGCTTTCTAAGAACAAATACGGGTTCTTTACCAGTAGTATTATATTGCCTCTATAGGCCGAGTTAAGTAAGCTTAGTATTATATAATAGCAGGATTAATATAATAGTTAAAGGCTTAAAGTTTAAAGAATCTTATATATTAGAAAATACTAAGCTATAAAATAAAGTAGGAAGAATGCCTTAACCTTTAGTATTATTCTATTCAAGTAATTCTGGCTTAGCTTCGTTTTATATCTGTTTCTAATATCTTGTTCTTAGTAGATTATGCTCTTATACTAGCCATTATACTTTTTAGAAATATATAAAAATATAGTACTAGAAATAAACTTAACTAAAATAGCTTTTACTTTCTTATACTTTTTAGTTTTCTTATATATAGCCTTAATCTACTAATTATTAGTAATATAATATTAAATAAAATAAGTAATATTAATAAAAGAATTATTATAATATATATATACTAATTTCTAAAGCTTTAGTAAGAGCTTCTTATTTAGTTTATATTTAATATCTTAAAAACTAATATTGCCTTTTATAAATAATTATAAAAAAAGAATATAAAACTCCTAAAATACTTAATTAGAATATATTTAAAGCTTATTAAAGTTATAACAAGTATTTTATATCTTATTAGGATTAGAATATAGCTTCTTTAGATAGAAATAGAATTCTAAGAGCTAATAGTACTAATTCGGACTATTTTTATTTATATAAGAATTAGTTAGAATAAGAGTATTATTAGTAAGTTTATTAGAAATATAAATAATCTTAAGAATCTCTAAGAAATATAAATTAGTATTTTCTTATAGCTTATTCTTAATCTAAACTAGCTAGTTATTAAAGATAATATAATTTCTAGTAAAGAGAATTAGATCTGGGAGCTTAATAACTTTAGTATTTCTAAAAGAAATATAAGATATAGGAAATCCTAAATAGAAATAAGTAAGAAATAGTTCGGAATTCTTTTAAGAAAGGTTTAGAATAACTAGAATAAGTAAAATAGAAATAGTTAGAGCTATTATAAGTCGATTTATTATAGTTATATAGTATTTAATATTATTCTTAAATTTAGTATTATAAAGTTTAGTATTCTCGAGAATAGCTTTATTATAACTATAAATATTCTTATATAAAATAGCTTTTTAGATATTTTCCTAATAGTTCTTTATAATAATATTAATATCTGAGAATAAGATATTGGATTTCTTAGCCTATTTATATAATTCTTTAGTAATAATATAGTCTTTAGTTTCTAGAAGCTTTATAATAAAAGCAGAGAATTTTATTTCTATAAACTTATTTATAAATTCTCTAGAAATACTAATAGGATATTTGGTTCGAGAAAGGCTACTAACGGGATAACTTAAACTAGTAGAAGCTTTACTAAAAGCTTTAGTAAAAGTTAATATAGTTTCTAGTTATATAATATTCTAGAAAATTAACTTATTATACTTTTCCTTTATTATATTTTCTCTAGTAATCTTATTACTAATATATATATAGGGCCTATAAGATTATAAAATAGGGCTTAAGAATAGTAATTAGGTTACTAGCCTATAAGTATTTATTACTCTAGAACTTAGTTAAAGAATAGCCTTTATTTAAGGTTCTTTAATTTTCGGGTTTTTAAGAAAAGTTTCTAATATATTACTAGTATATATTTATAAAAATATAAATACCTAATTTCTTTAAGGGTTCTAAAGCTTTTTGCTTTTATTATTCTAGAGTTTATACTTATATTTTTGAGGTTCTATTATCTTAGTAGTATTTATATTTCTAATAATTCTGAATTAGTTTATTTAAAATCCTTTATAGAATTAAAGGAAGTAAGCTTTAAATACTATTACGAATATAGTATTTAAGGCTTGGAAAGTAAGGTAAAAGGTTTCTTATAAAGACGATTTAAAGCTAAGGAAGAGAAAACTAGAATATAGGAGGCTATAAGAAAATATATATATCCTATAATATACTAGTTCTAAAGAGGCTTAGTTTTCTAAATATCTCTAGTATATTTCAAGTATATTTCTCTAGTAAAGCAGCTATATTACGTGTATTTAGGAGGCATCTAATATCTGGTAAGGTATCTCAGATACTAAATATCTGGGAATTATAATAATAAGAAATAGAAAAGAAAGAAAATTAATTAATAATACTTTTATATTTTCTATAATATGAATTAACTTTTAATACTAAAAACCACATACTTAGTATATACTAACCCTAACCCGTAGGGCCTTTATACTTTAATAAATCCTAATATAGAGAGCTCTTATTATTCTCTAATTCCCCGAACTAACCCGGACCCTAATTCCTAACCCTAAGCCCCCTTGCAAGCTTGAGACTAATTTGAACCTTCCTAGTTCATATATAATAGAATATAAGTATTATATATAGGTCTTATATAACCTATATTTACTTAGTTTACTAAATATATCCGAGTTTTTAGCTCTTAATTATTAATATTATATTATATATACCTGTATTTACTATAATAATAAAAAAAGTATATATATTATAATAAGATAGGTATTATAATAATATTAAAGAGCTTAAATTGAGCTAAAGGCTATATATTAAGCTAAAAGTACTAGCTATATACTAAGTTATATATAATAGTACCATATAACTAGTATTATATAATAATATATAAAATATATATCTAAAATATAATTACTATAAAACCTATTTATTTACTTAGCTAGCTATCTCGCTTCTTTAAATAATAATAGTAATTAGCTAAATAAACGAACTATAATAACTTAATACCTCCTTATAGTATAATCTAGTAACCTATAATAATTAGTCTACTAATTATCTATTTCTTTAAAGAAATATAGGGCTAGAATTAAGTTTCCCGATCTAATAATAGCAAATCTCTTTCTTATTATTATTACTACTCTGACTCGAATTAATTCCTCTATTATTTAATATTAATATATATAATTCGCTCGCCTGTCTCTAATTAACTAAGACTTTATAAGAAATTAGTATCTTATTTCGCTTACTAATAAAGGAAGTCCGACCTTTTATATACTAATAATATATATTCTTAATTAGGGTTAAGGAAATATTAGAAATATATCTAACAGGCATTTTTATACTTGGGTTTATTTATATTATTAAGAGGCTTAGGCTATAGAGATATATTAAGGCTTAGAAGTTATATAAAGATTATTTGCAGATAATAAGAAGACTTTAGTAGAATGGTTTTCGTTCCTCTTTCTTTAAGCATTAGCGTCTACGACCGGAGTCCGTCCCTGAATATTAAACTAACTTATCCTGGAGGAGCGGTAACCGGATCGAGATCCAGAAGGGGAGTTTTCGGGCTTTCTCCCGAGGCGGATGGCCTGGAGATCCAAAAGGTGGTCGTACTGGGCTAGTCTGGGGCTGTGGACAGGACTTTCTTGGTTTAGACTATCCCTTTCATATATATCTCCCCAGGCTAAATAATGATAATTAACCTAAAGCTCGATTAGCTAAATAAACGAGCATATGCAGAGTTTGATAATATTGATCAATTTAAGCGATACTATGGATTAACTAAAACCTCCCCTTACCCCTCGTTTCCTCAACTCGAAGAAATAGTTCCTCACTGCCCTCCAAATATTCAACATAACTCTCAATATCCAAACGAACCCAGTCACGAACTTGTTCCCACACCTCGCGGAAAGCGGCTTTCGACAAATTATCCATTACTATCAAATTATTTTTATATAAGTTCCCTATGCAATACGCCCTCCCCCTGCCAAGCAATATCCCTCCCAATCACCTCCTCCTCTCAATATATACACCCCTCCCCCTCCCCACCACCCCTCTACAAAAGCGCCATAACAGCGCCCACAACACCCAACATTCCAACCCCAACCTTCACACTCCCCGCCGCACTCTTCCCCGTCGCCGACGTAGCACTCGCACTGCCCGTACTCGTCCCACTCGGCGTCGAGCTCCCCGTAGCCGTTGAGCTCCCACTCGTACTCGTACTCGCACTCGTCTTCACAGTCGAACTTCCCGTCAGTGTCGTCAATCCAGAAACAGAGGACGTGGTGGATGCGGCTGCGGATGAAACGGTGTTGGTCGAGATGATGGAGAATTGATTCGAGTAGTTGGTTATGGCTGTATTCCCATCATCGACGATCTCGAAGGCGTAGCCTGTGCCTGCTACCAATGTCGTCGGCGGTGTCCACAAAAACGAACCCGAGTTTTGGATTGATGCTATTTCTTGCTGTTAGCATCTCTGCTTCTCTATTCCTTGGGTGGCTCGCAAATTCGCAGGGGAAGGGAAAATGAAAGGTAACGTACGAGCAATCGTCGCAATGGTACTTAGGTGCGTAGGATCGCCTTGCCGTAAGACTAAAGTGATCGTATCTACGGTGCCGGTTGACGGCGCCCAGGTGATGTTTATCGGCGTCCCGGCTGTGACTGAGGTGAGGGTCGTGAACGTGAATGGGTTTTGTGCTGAGGTGAGGGCGGCGAGCGCCGCGATGACGACTGAGGCATATGTTGAGAAGTGCATTTTCGGTGTCTTTCCTTCTTTTTCTTCTCTCTTGAATCGCTCTCTTCAATTATCCCGAATGCAAGTATTAAAAATAGATACTCAAAAATATATCGTGTACGAAGAACAATCACATATAGAGATGTGGACGTAGATGCCAGTGAAGAGAAAACGAGAGAAAGAGCAAACCCAGATGCGCACTCAAGCCACGGAAAGCACGACCCTTTATGCGGCCTCCCAACAGCTTCTCCACTCCCCACGTCTTTTTTCCAAGGTTGAGTTTTAGTTTAGTTTAAGTTTCCTCGTCGGGACAACGAGCCCACCAGTAGCGCCGATCCGCCGACGCCATGGGCAGCCTTCTCCCACTCGATCGCTTGTTTTTTTCGCCCCTTTTCCTGTGGCGCTTGCCACACCTCTCGCTTTCCTTCCCGGGACCCCTCAAAACCCCATCCATCAAACCTTGAAAAGACGAGGGCGGAATACGAGGCCGCCCGAGAATACGACGTTTACGTGTATTGACGTCTCTCCCTTGCTGCTGTATTGGCTTTCTCATGCATGCATGCATGCATAGGCCCAAAAGGTATGCAGGTACGGAAATCCCATGATTTGCCACTCGCTTAACGTAGACTTGGGCAGATATCGCGCCACACACGATCTAGCGTTGACCCTTGCCGATCGCTCCACTCACCATTTTTGCACCGGCCCAGTTTCCACTTTTTTAACCTCGCTTTCTTAACTCTCTCGGTCCGAGGTCTGGGACTTTGCTTGGTCCCGGCTTTCCCTGCAAATATGAACTTTCTCGTGAAGAAGACATTTGAGAAATTTTGAAAGGGGGTGGTGCAGCGTTCAATACTAATGATTTATTTGGCAAGGAAGCGTTGAATACTCGCGTTGAATTTTCGCGTTGAGTATTTGCGATGGTGGCTGACGCAGATACCAGCGCCACCAACAGGTCTGCCCACTTTGAGCCTATTCGGGAGGGGCGAAATCATTATTTTTTGTCGTCGTGCGTGCGTGCGTCATGATTTGCATGGAAGAGTGGGGGAATGGCTAGCATGAATTTATGATATTTTGGGAGGGAGAGGAAGAACTGGCGAAGATCTTGGGGGAGTGACGTTGAAGTGCAGGGGTGAATCCAGGAACCGTGAAACTGCGACATGGTCGCTGCATGAACGGTTGGACCTGGGGATTGTGGGGAGAGGGTTACACCAGTCAACACAGTAGGAGAAAGAGGAAGGGGAGGTGATCTGGTACTTTTTCATTTTATTCATTGAGTTACACTACATACAGCAAACTAAGCAATCCACAAGAATCAAATCTCATCAACACAGGTATATCCTCCCGAGCATCTATCTTTCCTATCCACCATCCAGCCCCGTTATACCTTTCTCTTGTACTATGCAAACGGCAATTAATTGCGCCTCCCATATGCAACCACTATTGCCTGAACCAATCAGCTTGAAAACCTCCCGCTTTCCTATCCGCAACAACGACCTTATTTCCGTTTTCAAATGCGAGCAAATGAAAAATATAGACAGATAATCGCAAGCTATGCATTAAAACCTTCCCCGGCTCTTTTTAGTATATTTAGACATTTCGTAAAAGGTATTGGAAAGAGGTTTAGTTGAGGCTGACCATCGCCGCGAAAGCGAGGAGGATCAGCGCGAGAGGAGAGGCGACGCTCGTTGCGGAGTTTATCTTGGGCGTCGTGCTCGAGCTTGTACTCGTTGGTGAAGAGGACGTCTTGGTCGCTGAAGATGATAGATGGATTAGCATACATACTTTGAGCAGAAAAGGGGGATACCGACTGGTCTTGGTGTTGGTTGTAGATGTAGATGTCGAGTTGCTGGTTGGGGACGGCGTCGCGGAAGAAGTGCTGCCTGTGCTGGTAACAGTTGAGGCAGATCCTCCAGTCAATGCAAATTGCTTGCTGTAGTTTATTAGTTTCGAGGAGGAATCATCAATCTCGAATGCATATTGGCCGGCCGCAAGATTTGTTGAAGGGGTGTAGGGATAGGAAGTTCCGGTCACTCCGCCTACCAGAATATTAGCAATGATTCAATAAAGTATCATAAATCCTTACTCTTGATTGTCTCGACCAGTGAAAGATTGGTGGAGGGCCCGTTCATCAGCTTGAGGGTAACGGGTCCGGAGTTGAGGTCCCATGTGAGGTTCATAACACTGACACCAGCTACATAGGAAGCCGCAAAGAAATCGGCGTTCATTGTGAATTCCACCTGCGCATTGGCGAGCGTGAACGCCGCAGCAGCGACGAGGAACTTGGTGAACTGCATTTTGACGTATGTGAAGGTATTCGAAGTTCGTGGAATCCGAGACCTGGAAACTCGGATTAATCTCCCGGCGCGAACTGCAGAAGCGACGCGACTCGATGCGTGAGGAATGCAATGGCGCTGATCACGTACCTGAGGTAATTTTTGATGGCTTAACTTAGCTTTTGTCTGAATTGGGGGTTCTTTTTTGATGTGTAGCGATCGCGACGTCAAAAAGAGAGGAGGTGGTGAGGGGAGGAGCAGGCTTGTCTGAAATAGAGATTGCGGTTGCTGTGTTTTTGCCAGGGGTCACCGCACAACGGCGATGCATGGGCCCGCTTAACCGCTTTTGGCACCGCACTGCATCGATTGGGCCGATTGTTGCCCCTCTTATTCCTCAGTTGGGGATAGCTTCACTGCGAGTTGCAGGGTCAACGGTGAAGTCTAAAAAACTTGGCCACGGGGTAGAAATTGAGTTGCAGGGGCAACCTGTCCAGGAGACATCTGCTGGTCAGTGATAACAGTTGGAGAAGGTCAGATTTACGACGTCAAATATTTGGCAGGTTTCACGGCTTGTATTTCTTCTTTGTTTCTTGCAACACGGCTGCGGGGGTCCGCGTTCAGGAGTTTGTTGTGTTATGCAGGTACGATTCTCGAAGGCTGCTGTTATTCTTGGACGAAAGCATCGCCACGGCACCTGCCAAGGAGGAAGTTCTTCGAAATTTCACTTTAGGGACGCGCAGCTGCATACCTGATCAAGTGATCGAAGAGATTATGTTGGCCCACTTGCGCAAGTACCTTGTAAATTTACGAGGCATCTTGAACGTCAGTTCTTCAGGACGCGGTTCATGGCACGTGATCGTCGACTCCAGCACGATTCTTGACCTCTGGCAACATCAATGTGCACTTTAGAGCGAGGGTAGTCTCATACTGTGTATTTTCCCTCTCTTTTCATTTCCTTTTGATTTCAATCTTTCATCACGTCGTGGTGCGGAGTCACCCGATCTGAAGAAATATATCCTCACGTGACACCCATCGATTATCCTCTAAATCGGGAATACCAAACCTAAGATGTTAACTTTTTGTTGCACATCACAAGCGCAATTCTGCTGTTTCTGTGTTGGAAACGTTTATCAACCGTTTTATAATCGATTGAAGTATGTTTTTATTGGGTTTGTAGATCACATGACTTTGTCAATCACGTCCCCAATCCACCAATCAGCGAAATAACGAGCGTGATCTCAGATCTTTGTTGCATATCGCACACCTCAGATGTTTAACAAATGTTCCAGCAAATATTTGTCAAATATGTATGTATGGCTTTAGAAGTTCGGCTCAACGTTCTGTGATCAAGTCAGGTAAGCCGTCGAGTTCGGCTCTCAATGGATCAACATGAAGAGATTTCAAAGCCTTCTATCTCGCCTTCATTCTTTCATAGAGGCCACGGCTGCTTATGTCGATGTTGCTGTTGAGTTCGTCGGGAGGAGCTCTTGAGCTCAGTAGCTGTAGGTCGTGACGTGCCGGCATCCTGCCACTTTTTGTTTCCTAAATACTCCCTCAGTCTTGGCCTTTTATCCTCCACATTCACCGAGGGCGCGTAGGCATGTCTTCAGCGTTAGCGGTGGTGGCGATTGGATCCCGCTTATGATGAAACCTCGCGGTATGCACGTAATATGATGCCCACATCCCCTTACAATGAACCTCTTTTCAACCACTCGCATTACTTCTGATTGGTGTAGTACCTCCCTTCGGGCCAGTAATAACTTCCGTACCGCTTTGGGATCTATCAACTTCGAATTTGGTTGGCTGTTTGTGCAAAGTAACTCGGCTCCAGTCTTTGAATAGTTATGGTACATTTCATGAATAGTTCATGCCTCTTAGACAAGACTCCTAGTGTGAGTTGCGTGGTCGTCAGCCGCGGAATTGCTTACACGACGACCACGATTTATTGGTCAGGCATTGAATGAACATGCAATTGCCTCATTCCAGGCTAGGCCTACGAATTTGATCAAGATGTTTGGAATTGCGAAAGCGTAAGAAGGTGCAGAAATCTGGGCGGAGGGGGGCAGCTCTTCTTGGTTGAAAACCCATCTACTCTCCATTGCTTTTCATTTAGTAGTCCAATAAAGCGCCAAAGAATGTCAAAATGCATGCTGTACTTCCATCCATGCATATCCCGGCTTCTGCCTTGTTGCTCCTGCTGGATGTCCAACCCAGTACCGCTTCCCCAGCACCAGCGGAAGCAGAAATAGTGCCTCGTGCACTGCATGGTCATTCCGAGTTTATTCAACGATGGTGCGCAGATTGCGAATCAGCGTTCGGTGTAGCCTATTAGCATATCGCTCTACCACATCACAATTTCTATCCAGTTCAACAATACTCTTGCAATTATATCGTGTCCTTTCCTCCAAGCAACCACCTTATGCACGACCACGAAACTAACCCCACTCACCTACGACTTCTCACCCCAGTCAACAACTCCAGGAACTAGTCCGCGCTGCCTCCCGGAAGAAACATCTGGACCCGAATCCACAAGCAGTAACGTGCCTGGTCCCGGTGCAGAACTAGTTCAAATCCAAGTCGGCTCCAATATCCTCCATATCATTGATGTTGCGGATCCGATTGTCAACAATTCTGTCGGTGGGCATTCCGATCCGGGGAAGTTGAGCTTCGTGTAGGGAGTGAAGGCTGGAATTCGTGGAAACGGAGTAGTTATGCGGTTGTTGCTGGGGATGAGGGGTGGGGGTTTTTGGTTTCTGATGAATAATAGTTGTAGCTTTTAGTGTGATAAGTGAGGGGGTTTTGGCAATGGGTGGTTGAATTTGGGGTTCGTGGTTCATGGCTGCTGGGAAAATATTTGGTTGATTAGGGGGAAGCTTTAGACTATGAGCTTGAGAGTTCTTCCTTATTGAACCCATTTCCAATAAAGTTGAGAATTATCGTTTACTCGATCTATGCAGCTTGTATAAGTTGAGAAAAGATGTAGGCGTTTGCTTTTGTTCATCACGTGGTCAACCCATCGGCTTCCTCAGGTCTCCTTCAATTCTCATCTAACTAGAGGAGAGGATTGAAGTTTCACTGCAATCAATACGCTCCAAGATTGTCCGTTGAATTCGACTCTAATCTGTTTCGTTAAACGTTTGATAGTTTGGAAAGGAGACTCGCCCGAAACTTGTACAACGTGACTCCCTCCGAGATTGAGAACCAATCAATTTAAAGGAGATAAATTTTGTTGCACATCGCACTTCTTACGTTGGTGGAGACTCCCCGGCTATCAAGAAACGTTCCCCTGTCGATTTAGAATCGCTTCGGAATCGAATAAGATGCGAGTCGGTGGCGAATAGGAGGCAACTTTGTGTCAACTCTCCCAAAAAGCAGCCCTGACAACGAATCATTTTAATCGACATAGCTGAGTGTACTCCATACCTCATCTACTGCTAATGCTTTTCAAGCTATATGAAGAATATTTGATGACCACGTCGAAACAAATGCTCCTGGCGGCAGGTGAAAGAGCGAATACATCGTTTCGAAAAGAATAACACTCCTCCCAGCCAGAAACAGCTTAAGAAAAAATGGCTTCCGACCTCTGTCAACTTTCCATTCACACCAAACTGGGAGGACGGAATGAAGCAAAAGAATAAAAACATCACTAGATACGTAGAAACGGTGGTAATACTTGAATAGCGCCAAAGATGCGACTCGATTGTTGTGGGGAAGTCGAAATTCCAAGCTGCGCATTGAATACCACCTAACACCATGATACCCAGTCGGATATCGATAACCAAACAATGGCCGACCTCACCTGAAAGTGAGTCGTTTGGCATGGGCTCATTGTCTGCTAACTTTCGATATTGGCCCGTTGGTGACCGAATAACGAGTTCTCTGACCCCGTAAAGTCGGTGCTGACAACTTTCGTTCTGTAGCTCAGAAAAAGGGTCAAAGGAGTCTGATGGAATCTGGAGTTCGGTGACCGGTCTTATAGCTTGGGGCTTGGCCCACCACAGGAGGTAGGTCAGTAATGTTGAGGCTGCAAATCCACAAGCGGTGATCTCGAATTGTGTACTTGGTAGTCTATTCGCAGCTCTGGCTATTATTTGCACGACTATCCAGCTGACCTGCCCAATAGCTGCTGCTTTTGTAAGCGGATCCCCGTTGCTCAAATCGTTGAGGTGTTCTGCTGTAATCCTTGGAAGGGTTGGAAGCAAGCCATTCCTCCTCAACTCCAATATGTCGGCTGTAGCTACCACTCCGGTCTCCATATTTCTGGCCCCATACGGGCGGATCACGAAGCCGCCCATCTCAGCATAGTAGGCATGGGTTTTCGTCCAATTCGAGATCTCCTCCTCTGACAAGCTTTCGCCATCGAAAGCTTTGAAGCTCTTGACCTGGCCCATTGAACGTCTCGCAAGGCGCATCTCCGCATACGCTTTCGCACCCAAGAATTCCGGAAGAATCAACGTAAAAACCATCCACTTGAACTTGGTGAAAAAGCTCTTCCAAGTCCATTTCAGATCGCCCCGCCAGCCTTGATCTCGACCGTTTCGCTGCTCCGGAACATTGAGGTGCTGCACCGCCCAGATGCAAATGGAGATCGTCAATAAACCGCTCCAGAGAATATCGAACGTTTCGCGTACGTTGGTGCCGGAAACAAGTGTCGTCGTCTCGGTTGGTAAGGTGCAGTTTGTTGAAAATGTGGAGGCTGAGGCGAAGAGCCTTCCCCATATGTGTTTTGGATGGCCTGGAAGCATCGCTTTTTTGTCAAAATCTTAGATAAACTGGATGAGCTTGAGACACCATAGTGTGTAGAGATAGATATAGGCTTATGAAAGAGGAGGAAGAGAGTGAAATTTGTGCGAAGAGAGGTCGTTATGAGGCTGCGGCTGAGCTGAGGCTTAGTCCAGCGCTGTCTCACATTCCCTACCTGTCACGTTTTTCCACGTTTATCCTTGGCCGCCGCTCAAGGGATCAATTGATACCAATCTCAAATACTCAAAATTCGGCTCAGCTGGGTTGTCATCGACTTTGGAGTTTGCTTTCATCTTGATTTGGGCCCTCTAGAACGATATGCTTATTCACTCAGGCCAACACCTAAATTCAGGGGCTCGCTAAAACCAGGTCCAGGATATTGCATCGCTAAAAGTATCACTAACTTACAGCGCAACTCGTCTTTGGTAGCGCATTACGCGCTAAGGTTGTGGCCTCTCGATTGCTAATCAATAAACTGCAAGCCATAATCAATGCTCCACGAACGATTTTATGACCATGATCTCGGTATGCAGTATTAGTGACAGAAACGAGCTCTATCTCTTTAAGCGGTCTTAATTTTGGTTTCTTCAAGTTCCTCGGACAAACTTGTACGGACCAAATCAGCTTTGAAACAAGTCGCGGCAGCTGGCTCCGATGCTTGGCCACCTCAAGCGTTCACAGCAGAAGTGACGCGGACTCAATTCATTGTCCGATTTCCGACCCATGGAAGTAATTCGTTCAATGCTGGTATGAATATCTTTTGCTCGAGGATTGATTGCCAATCATTGAAATCATGTTGTGGTTGCACGAATGGAAACTTCGCTTCGGACGAGATTTGGCGGACGAAGAGAAGTGCTCCAAGGCAGAGCCACCACATTGAAATTATTCCAACAGGGCGGAAATTTCGAAGTCCGAGATTTATAATCACTGGGGAAAACGGTGCGATTTTTTACGGACGAATGTGGACAGGCAGAAAGGCGTACGTCAGGCTTACAAAAATTGGTATGAGGCTCCCAAAGGGACTTGACACCTATAAGGAGCGAGCTGAATCTTGAGTACTAAGCCTATATTTTCCTGTATTTTATTCTCCAAATCCACAGACTTCAAGAATAGACCCACTGAATCGAATAATGTCACATACATCCATTAGCAGCACGACCGAGAAGGTGGCGGATCTCGAGTTCGCAGACAATGGAAACGACACAGGAGATATCGAACGTGAAAAAGAACAAACCACTTTCACCGAAAATACTGGAGATCACCCAAAGGGCTTCAGACTGGCAATGGTGATTCTGGCTCTGGTCCTAAGCGTCTTCTTAGTTGCTCTCGACATGGCAAGTTTACATCCCCACTGGCAAGATTCGCGATTCTGACATTTCACAGACTATTGTAGCAACAGCCATACCTCACATCACCGATGAGTTCCACAGCTTAGACCAGATTGGCTGGTACGGGTCGGCATTCTTCCTCACACTAGCTTCCTTCCAATCCACCTGGGGCAAGGTTTTCAAGTTCTTCCCACTGAAGGCATCATTCATGACCACAATTGCTATTTTCGAACTGGGAAGTTTGATATGTGGTGAGTGGAACACATTCTAGACCAAGGACCGGCAGCTTATTTAATAATAAAGGAGTTGCCCAGAACAGCAGTATGCTCATTGCAGGTAGAGCCATCGCTGGGCTTGGAGCTTCCGGTATCTCCACCGGATGCTACACCATTATTGCGTTCGCAGCACCTCCCCGCTTGAGACCCGCATTTACTGGTATCCTAGGAGCGACATTTGGGGCTGGCAGTGTTGTCGGGCCTCTTTTGGGTGGTGTGTTCACTGATAAGGTCTCTTGGCGCTGGTGGTACGTTCTCACTGCCTTGTGCTCTTGGGCTTAACTGACTTTCAAGTTTCTACATCAATCTCCCAATAGGAGTTCCCTCAATTATCGTCATTCTTTTGCTGTTCAAGACGCCGTCAACAGCCAAGCCTTTGCAAGCCCCACTATTGGAGAAGTTCTTGCAAATGGACTTCACTGGGACTTCCTTGGTCGTGGCAGCGACAATATGCTACCTTCTTGCGATGGAATGGGGAGGCACCACCAAGTCATGGAGCTCAGGGGATATGATTGCCATGTTGGTTCTCTTCCCGGCGCTGATTCTTCTCTTCGTCTTGAACGAATGGTGGCAGGGCGAGAAAGCGCAACTCACCTTTAGGATATTGAAACACAGAACTATGCTGGCAGTCTGCCTCTTTGCTTTCTTGTAAGTTTGTCACCCTTGAATGGTCTTTCCGATACTTATAATATGAAAGCTTTGCTGGGTCTTTTTTCACTTTGCTCTACTACCTGCCAATTTATTTCCAAGCCATCGACGGAGTATCCGCACAAGCATCAGGAGTCCACAATCTTCCTCTCATCATTGCACTGAGTGAGTAACCACGTCCCCAGTTATTTCAACATCCGTACTAAAACTGTTAGCAATCTCGACAGTTGCTTCTGGTGGACTGATATCCGCCTTCGGCCACTATGCTCCAATCCTGTTCACTGGAGGAGTATTGACCACAATTGGCATGGGATTGATCTATACCCTCCAAATCGGCTCGAAATCTTCGCACTGGATTGGCTTCCAAGTATTAGCAGGTTTTGGCGTCGGCTTTGCCTTCCAAGTCCCTCAAATCGTCGCCCAGTCCGTCTGTGACCTTCACGAAGTGTCGCACTTCACAGCCATCAGCCTCTGTAAGTCCACACCCACCAATTCGGAGAAAGGTTATTCATTAACGAGTGGCAGTTTTCCAAATGATGGGCGGTACATACTTCATCTCTGCGGCACAGTCGATTTTTGCGAATAAACTTGTTGATCACTTGAAGGTCAATGTTCCTGAGATTGATCCAACGACGGTGGTTGGACTGGGCGCTACGCAGTTCCGCAGCATGCTACCTTCCACAGCTATATCAGGTGTTGCGTTGTCGTATATGAAAAGTTTGAATATTGTGTTTGTGTTGGCTACTGTATTGGCTGGGGTTGCAACTGTTGTTAGTGTGGTTGCGAGGTGGGAGAAAATTCAGGTCAGGATGTAAGGCCATCAGTGTGGCAACATGGAATAATCCAAGATTGACGGAGAGCGAGTTGTTTGATTCAAGACTGTAACACCAGGCACTGGTTGAGGTGGAATTTCATCTTTCTGGTCATTCATTATAAGCAACGCTATCAGCCAGCTGAACAATTTGCCCTGCAGACATATTCGGTTTTCATGCACCTTTTTGTACCGTCAACTAGCAGAGACACTGCTCCCATCATATTCTCTCATTTTCAAAACAACCAGAACAGTATTATCCTTGCAAGTTCATTTGATAGTCGGTATTCAGCATCCAGCTCCAGTCTTGATCGATATCCATGGCAAGTGC
This sequence comes from Hyaloscypha bicolor E, assembly GCF_002865645.1. NCBI lineage: Eukaryota > Fungi > Ascomycota > Leotiomycetes > Helotiales > Hyaloscyphaceae > Hyaloscypha > Hyaloscypha bicolor. Next base: position 1,099,417 of record NW_020194691.1, on the reverse strand, counting down.
ATCTGGGAGTAGAAAATCATGAGGTTCTGCCGAGGAAGGAATCGACTCTATGTTTTGAACATTGTTCGCAAAGGAAAACGCATTGAAAACATCGATACCGATGATCGGGTTCCGAACCTGTTTCCTAACTGTTGATGGCAAGGCCGCTTCTTCCAAATGACTTGCAGGCCCTTGTGTAGTTCCAGTTGCAAAGCTGCTTCCGGGAGTCACGTGCATCGTCCCGAAATAAGGTATAAAGATCTTTCGTCGAGGCGAATTACCTTCAGCTGCAAATTGGCCATTTGAGATCGAGACAAGGGTTTCCAGCGCCTGAAAACACTGAGCGGCGATCAAATTTTCCGGCTCCGCTGTCACGACCCTCAGAACCTCCATAGTCTCATACACCAAATTCCAGTCTTCCGCCTCCTGACCGGTATCCCTTGGTGCTGATGCAGGTCGGTACCCCAGCAAACCAAGAATTAGAATTACTGCTGCCGTGAACGTCTGAAAATCGACGACACGGCAGAGGTTGATCTTTCCGCCAGCTAGCCCGCGCATTCTGATGTATACTCGGACGATCTCGCGGGATCCAGTCAGGCAGGCGGTGCGATTGTAGTTGAATTCATTCGAGGCGGGGCATTGGAGCATGAAGGGGAGGTGGAGATAGGCTTTTGCTTGGTAGTGCCAGAAATGCGTTATTAGGCTCTCATGATTCATGAGGGCATCTTTGATGCTGAAATTCAACGATGTTGCAATGGGATTCCACGAAAGAGGTTCCAAATGGGTTGCGAGCACGTTGAGTTCATGATCAATTTGAATTGTGGTCGATAACAGGGTGGCAATTGAGATTGGCATCGCTTGGTTCCGCTGACTGATCCTGCCGACCAAGATAGCGAGTTTTCTTCTGTAGTCTTCACTGGAGGTGACACCAACAGTTGTTGAAAGGTCTGTCTGAGGTTCCAGGAGTGGCACCATGAAACTTGGCAAGCCTAACATTAGACTGATGTAGGCGTCACACTGCACCAGATGCCACCAAACGTTTTCTCGTCGCTGAGAATGCAGTGACGAAACCGTTGACGCTTGGGACGGAGGTCGGTGTAGCCCCAGCAAAACAGCATGGGAGAGCGCCTTCCTGATGACCGTCCATCCTTTCCGTGGCCGACCGAGATTTCCATAAAATTGGCCTTGTAGTATAATACATTCGATGCCTTCCAAGGACACCGAGATCTCATCGTCGCACACAATCAATCGATCAACAGTCGACACATAGTGCTGCGTCAAGTCGTTGAGGGGCATCGGTAAGTTCAGATGGCCAGTTTCATACTCATTGGGAAGGCATTGCAAACTCATAGCCAACCACGATATCGCACGGCCAATGACAGACGGGTTGTCCTGATTGAGTGCCAGAAAGACGTAGTTCTGAATTGTCATCTTGGGATCCTCGGAGCACATGTATGGATGCAGCGCCCTGAGGAGATCCCACCAGAAGCCACCAGTCTCGAGGATCTCATACATGGCGGAATGTGATGGAAGCAAGTCGGTAAGAGCCTCGCAGATTTTGGTTCTCTTGATTCGCGACTTTCGGAAGTGTGGACTGCTTTCGTAGCTCGCTGGTCTGAGAGAGCCAGTGTTGAACTCCCGGGAGATGGAGTCGTTCAAACCATTGTTCAGTCCGTCTGTGGTGAGAATAGCATTGTCAAATAAGGAAAGTATAGGGAGGTGTTCGGCGGCGGCTGAAGGCAAGGATGAGAGGGGAACTGTTATCTCCGATGAGGTGCGAAACGAAACAGTTGGTTGTGCCGTTCCGTTGGTTTGCTTTTTTGAATCTGCTGGCAGCCTACTCTTATTTGGAGTAACGTCGCTGCATTGCCGCATTGCTGCTAGCTCTTGCTCTATCTGAGAAACCCTCTCACTCAGGTTCAACCTCGCGTGGGTTGGAGGGACGGGTTCGCATTCTGCTTGACTAGCACATCGGATCCCATGTGAAAAGCAAGAAATGCAGGCGGATGGATTGTCTGGGCGAAAGACACAACGAATTTTACGATGCCTGCCTGAAAGAAAAACATTGTCAATATTTGTGGAGCTTTTTCAATGACTAATACCCACATTCAACGCAGCTTCTCGTTCCTTTGCACAGTTCTCAAAGCCGAATGGCATGAAGTGCTTGATGAATCAGACATCGTGAGAAATTTTAGACGGAAGTGAACAATTCAATAGTGGGTCTGGAAGGGCTTTTTGGTGCAGGAGATCGTGTTACAAGATTCTAGCAAAGACGATGTTGGAGTTGAGAAGGCATTTGGGAGGATTACCCAAGCTGCAGATCCCACGTGGGTGGCTTGTTCGGACGAATTTCAACGGACGAAATTTCTGCGGTGATATCAGACATATCACCAAATTATTATTTCTCGGTAGATAGAAGAGAAGCAAGAAGGATGATCTGAGCTTTGAGCTTTCTTAGTCGACATGTTCTTCATCAACTTCTTACTGTGTGCGGGCTTTTGGCCCCCTTTGGTGACAAGCCTTAAAAGCTTCCTCCGGAACGCCACAGTGGCGGCGCGACCCCTATTTTTGCCGAAGACACGTGACTCCTGAGGGACTTAGCGGGCGATATCCAGAGTCTGGCTTTCAGGGCACAGGGAACCCTTCCCTAAACTTCTTGCTAGCTATCGGTGCTGAGTATTTTGAATGATAAGAGGCCTCGGCGCAAAAGGCCAAGCAAGAGCAACCGCTGCAAGGCGTGCCAAGCCGGCGGTTTCCTGTGGAGATTAATTTGAGCTGAACGCCTCATGCAAGGTTTCGATTTCCGGTGTGAAAAATCCCAAAATTGGTCTGCGGTAAGAAACAATCTCATGGAGTTAAGCCACCAAAGCTTTCTTCGGACGTTGTGGCTTCGTAGGATCCTTCGAGGGTCAGATCAAATCTTATTTAATCGAGTGCCTCATGGGTTGTATCGATATCTGCGGAGCAGATTCGCGTTTTCCATCTTCTCATTCAAAGACGAATTAATGATTCAGTGAGGCGGGGGGGAGGGAATCTCAAGGCCTTCAACTTCTTCTTATCGAAATATTAAAAATTGATAGGGGGTCCTCCGTTTGTCCAATAAGGAGGTCCAGAGTCAGGCTTAAGGACGGGTGGGATTTTGGCCTCCTTTCGAAGTTTCAACTCCCACGCCGGCTGAGACTTGAGCACAATGTCAATGACAGATTCAGGAAAATCACTCGGAGGCTTTTACCAACAAACCAAACCTCGAGAGCACCTGCTGGAATAGGGGTGTCACTTGGAAGTTGGAAACCCACCAATACCACTAACAGAGCAACAGGGGTTGCATTTTAAGCTTTCCCCCTCCCCAGCGCTCTCTCATCATCACCATCGATATCTACAACTTCCCATTCAGTTCACAGATCCCTTCGTCCGGTGAGACATTGACAGCGCTAGCGGCCGCATAAATGCGGATGGCTTGATTGGAGGAGACGGTTGTATTCTGACTAAACAGAGGATATTCGCGTGCGGCCGCTAGCGAGCCAATGTCTCACCGGACAAAGGGGTAGTGCATCAATGCCCACAGATGCTTCACGGGATGCTTTTCAATTGCAAGACACTGACTTTTAAATAAAAGTATAACAATTGATTGGTCTCACCCCACAATTTCCACGATGCCGCGCACCCCTATCATGGTGAGCAGTGACATCCTCAGAGCCGAATTGGTACACACTACTCACACTTACTCGCGCCGAACGAAAATACTCGACCAGCAACCTCACGCCGCAACCCGCACGGTCGGGAAGTCCTCTAACATAATGTACTTGCGTAAGTCATGCGCCCAGGCCTGTCATTTCATCCCCACAGGTCAAGGAGATTTTATAAGGACATCTTTGTCCCTTGTTAGACACACCCGAGCCAACGTCGCCGTACCATTTCGAAAATCCACTTCATGATTCTCGTCTCTTCATTTGCTGTTAGATAGCCATGAAGTTGTTTCAATTCCTCGGGCTTGCAATGCCAGTCTTGGTCAATGCCCTTGCTGCGACCGACGAGCCTCAAAGCGCAGTATGTTCACATCTTCCTCCCCTATTCAAGCGTCAGTTTTGACATTTGGATTGCCATTAGGACCCACCTCAATCAGGCTACCTACCTAATCACAACCTTGCTCCCTCCACGCTCGCGGGTTTCGCTAAGAAATGGAATTTGAAATTCAACAGCAATGAGAAACTATATTCCATGCCCGTAGTCTATACCCCGAGTGGAAGCACACAGGAGCTTGTTATCATAGGCTCCATCCAGAACGTCGTGCGGGTTGTTGACAGTGCTACTGGACAACTTGTCAAAATCCGGACTCTCGACGCTCCTTACATCTCATCTGATTCCAATTGCAATGACGGTGCCACAGTCGGTATCACCGGCACCCCTGTCATCGAGTAAGGTTTATTTACCTACTGATTTACTGTTATCTTACCAGAGCCAGGAAGCTGTGAGCTGTGTCAGGAGACAAGGCCACTTCTTTGTTCCCACCATTTTTTGAGAATGTAACAGAGCTAATTTGTTGGGTAGCCCAGCCACCGATATCATGTACCTTTTTTCGAAGGGCTATATGAACGGCCTCGCGGGACCCCAAGGTGTGGCAAACGGTTCGGCCTCCACTATAAAAGATCCAGTCTGTTTCATGATACTTGCTGACGTGAAGGCTAGGCGCGTATAAAATGTGGGCGCTCCACATCCCGGACTTGACCGTCGTCCCCGGCTATCCCGTCCTCATTCAGGGCCCCGCCTCCAACGACCCCACAAAATACTTCAATGGCGGCGAAATCTTGCAGAGACCCGGCCTCACAATGATCGGCGACTCTATCATTGCAGGGTTTGGAGGACACTGTGATAGCATGAACTATGTAAGTTGTCTCCTTTCTCTTCTCATACTATTGTGGTGGAGGTACTCTCGAAGTGTCTCTCTCTTTTGGGCATAAGCTGTGTTCTTTGACGTATACTGATTCCGAGGTTCTGGAATCTAGACTGGAATTCTGCTCACAGTCAGCAAAACTACGGGGCAAATGCAAGATCAGATGGTAATGATGGCAAGCCCAGGTGAGCAGTTCATGGACAGCCCAAAACAATCACCGTAGTGTTGACTTTATCGCGCACAGGGTCTCCATGGGCGCCGGATCTCCAAGCCGGAAAAGGTGGCAAAGCCGGGATTTGGCAATCGGGAATGGCCATCGCTGCGGACCTGGACAAGAATCGAGTCTTCTTTGCGACAGGGTAAGGTCTCTAAAGTCTCTTTAGGGTATTAGACAATCTCACGCAGATGACAGCAACTCAGATGTCAATGGTGATCTCGGGGGTATCAACGGAGCTCCACATTCCGGGAAAGTTCCCATCAGCACGTTGGGCCAGGCCATCGCAAATATTGGTGTCGATCCCGTTAGCGGAAATCTAACACAGCAGGACTTCTTCGTCCCCGTCGGCTACGCCAAACTTAACTCTGGCGACAAAGATTTCTCTGCTGGTGGTGTCAGCCTGCTTGACCCCACCGTCTTCAATGGAGGCGGTGTCAACAGGGTCGCTCTAGGAACCAGCAAAGTAGGAACTCTCTATGTGATGGATGCTGAAAACCTTGGCGGCTACAAGCAGGGTAAGTACGGCACCAGCGAAATATAACATCTGTTAATTCGAAACGAACAGGACCCGGCGGTACTACTGACGGAAGTAAGCGCTGACGAATTGCGAGAGTCCTTTATGAATCCTGCTAACTTAGAGAAGTTCTCCAAACGATCGTTCCTCCAAAGGGATCGTTCTACAGTGGCGCTGGCAGCTACCCCGCGGAAGGTGGTTATATCTAGTATGCAAATCTCTACATTGTTGCAGATCACCAGGTTGAACGAGAACAGCTTCTGCCACACCGGTGCTCCTCTGCAAGCGTGGAGGTTGACACCTGATGCTTCCGGCAAACCAAACTTCAAGTTCGCTGGGCAGTCCGCCCTTTCCGTCGGTTGCCACGGCACTCCTACCGTAACCAGCCAAAACGGGGTTGCTGGCACTGGCATCGTAGGTACTCCCTCTACTCGCCTTCAGGCCATTGCTCATAGGCACCTTTCCAGGTCTGGCTCTCCGATACCACCAAGGGGTTGATAGCTTTCAATGCCGTGCCCAACGGCAGCAGTGTCTTGACTCAAATCACGGTTCCAGGAAGCGGTGGTCTGACCAAGTTCCATCGTCCCGTTTTCGGAAACAACAATGGTAAGAAACCGAATCACCTTCATCTTACTCCTTCTGGTCTTCACACAGCCCGTGCGGCATTTCTGGCTCACGCTATAAATCTAAATAGGACACTGCTGACTCCCTCCTGCCTTAGTTTTCGTTACAACAAGCAACCATCTCATCGCCATCGGTGGCCCCAAACTGTAGACTTGCATGCTAATATATCCCCCTCTATGGCGTCCAACGGTGCTTGGGAACTCTAGGCTTGCTAGCTGATCGTTGAGTATTATACTATGATCACTGCGGGCAAGTAATGGAGGTTGATGTAATCTTAACTGTGTATCTCGTAATCTAATTTTGTATCTGCCAAGCGTATTGGTAGTTTATCATGTCTTGGTTGGAAAATATCTCTGGATTCATAACGTGAAAAGCAGTGATTGTTAAAGCTCGTCCGAGCGAGTGTATCGAAACAGCTTCAAAAACCCCTCATTCCCCGTCCCTCTTACATCTACACTCCCAAACCCATTAAACACCTTCGCAATTCCAAGATAAAGTTCCGCATATGGCAAGTCAATCCCAATACGAAGATCACGGCATAAAGTGACGGGAATTATAGGACAATTTAGTTACCAAGTGCGCTAGAAACAGACACTCAAGTGCCGTTAAAGCACAAATTCCCTGTAATCCCGTTTCTTTATGCCGTGATCTTCGTAGTGCGGGGCAGCCCGAACACTTGGCAAGGTCATGCCACACCAGGGAAGGCTTTTCATTGCAAAGTGGTTCCTCGTACTTCTTGCTCTCAAAACTATGTCTTAAGGAGCCAAACCATGTTTATCAAAAGCTAAAGTCACCCATCAAACCCCCTAACGCCCAAAGCCCAAAATTCGCCCATTTCATTAAGATTCGAAAGATATCATTCACCGCTGCCACCTGTCTCGCTTATTAGCCGAGACCCTCGAATTCCCTCTTAACACCTCCAAATACCTGGCGAGTTGCTAAATGATCCATTAAGAAGAGTATTGCAAATAGCAAGGAACAGTGATTTTGCATAAATGGTTGTCTGATTAAAAGAAGCTCTGAAGGGAGCCTCTGGATCTAGCTAAATAAAGGGGCCGCTGAGTAAGCGAAGCTAAGCTCCCTAGTACCCGTATCCGTACGACAAAGAGGAATACCAACGTTATGAGAGAGTATCGGAGATTCCGGATTGCTGAAGGAGAGCGAACTTACCGCAATGAAAGGGTTCAAGTTTGGAACTGTTGGGGTGAATATTCGATTTTCCTCCGATACGACAATTTCATGGAAGTGGAAGTGAAGCCCAACAGATTATTTCTCTATGACTATTTACAGGCAACAGCGTGTTAACAGCGTGTCGTGATAATACAACAGTGTTGCAGAATAAGCTACATGGTAGAGAAGCAACGAGGAATCATCTCTCTCGCCAGCTCTAAAGTCGTACAAAACCAGGAGCCCCAAAGCAAAACCAGCAACGCTATGTAAAACCAACGAGTTAGTATGTCTCCATCACTCCCCAAATCTTACAAAATCATATGTTCCATGGCAAAAAAGAGAAAAGTATCCTTCTATCATCCACATATGCAAAAACCAACGAGTAAATGATCCCCCCATCATGCCATTCGTAGATGTCGTACAGTAGAATAATTGATGTCAAACTGTGGTAAAGTAACGCATCCAAGAAACAGACGCAAGACTCGGGTAAAAATGCTCCTGAAATGCTTCCTAACCAACCGCACATACGTCGAAATTTCAAATTTGTACACTTCAGCAGCAGATCTCCCCAGCTGTCCCTCCAGGACCCAAGCTACTTCTTCTTTTTCTTCTGCTGCTTGTCCTTGGGGGGCCGAGGCATGTCGCGACCACTGCTACTATTGCCTCTTTCCGGCTGGGTCCGCTTCGTTCCGCCCTTTGAAGTCGGTGCTGGTTGTGGCTGACCGATACTCTGCCCAGGAAATTGTGCTTGAGAACCGGATTGAATTGAAGGGCCTGGTTGAATTGATGGCTATTCCCCCTGGCCAATGTGCTGCGCTGTTCTAAACTGCTGCGGGATTTGGGCAGGAGCACGTGCGATCAAGTTTGATTGCTGAGTCCATTGGCTCTGCTGCTGAGCTAGCTGGGTTGGGGGTGGATGACCGCTACTCGGCACAGCGAGTTGTGATTGAGAAGAGGATTGCATTGAGCCAGTTTGCATGGATGAACTTGGCTGGTATTGCGGATGTGGATGTTGGGCTTCCGGTGCAAACCCTCGGTTCTGCATTGATGGGCCAGATTCAACCGACGACCTTTCATATTCTTGGTGCTGCTGTTTGCCGTGGTCTACGCCTTGACGCTTCAACTGGACTAGCTTGTTTTGAACCGCATTCCCGGTCCTTCACTGAGAAAGTTGTTGCCCTATGTCGTTATAGGTGACACCCTGTCGAGCTAAGTCTAAGAGGATTGTTACATCATTTGGGGTCCATCGGTAGGCTTCCTTTTCCTTCCCATGTTCTCCCCATTCTCTCCGTACTTGTTTCTTTTTCTCTCTCCGGATCTTCTGGATTGTAATCACCCTCTCAGTGTTCTTAGCCTGGATGCAATAGCTACGCGAGTCCTATTTTCAAAATACGTCACCATTGTCAAAGTGGTCTTCTTTTCACGTTGGAATTCCCAAAGAAGTTCATGTGCTTGTTCGTAGGCAAAAGTTTGGTCGTCCATCCAACCTGGTCCGAACCCTTGTACATGGCTTTGAGTTCCGGGGTGAGGCCGTAGATAGAGTTGCAGTTGTTGTCTCTGTGGTTGTGGAGGAGCATACCCACCTCCAGGAAATGCACCAAAGTGGTGTGGTGGTGGCCCCATACTGCTTCCGGTATGAAGCCGTTGCGTTTGCTCTGCTAAAGTAGTCATAGGATCTTATTCCGTCTTGGATGGTTGGCTGCCGTGATGACTGAAAAGGTTGCCCAACCTGCCATTATAATCACCTTGCTGATGCCCGCCACCACCAGAATGTAGGTGACTTTTCTGAATGTGCCCAACATGTGTGGTTGAGTTTGGTGTAACTCCCACAGAAGAATTCAGCCGGATCATACAAGAGGTCATTGTAATCGACAATAAAATCATACAGATACTTGTGTGGGTCCAAGCACCTCTTACAAGGGCCAGGTATCTCGTTGTACGGTGCCCATACCGTGCATCTCAGTAAATTAAGCTCCTTGTCACCGTGTTTTCCACATAAGAATACGATTTCCCTGCCATCGAAGGGTTCCAAGTGTTTTCTCTTATCGTTTTCAAACTCGGGGGGCCTTTTGCAGTCCGGATAGTAGCGGAGATGCACTACACACTCGGCACATTTTTCCGTAACTGCCATAGCTGTCGAGTCTTGAAACAAGCCGTATCAAGCTCCTGAGTCTCAGGTTTTGCTTCCGCTCTTGAAGTATTAATCTGCTATGCTTTGTAGATATTGTCGCGTTGATTTAGATTTCGAAGGAGGTAGTGACCGCTTTCTGTTGTGTGTGGAAGTTTTTGTTGTAAACTTTACTATTGTGAAAGTTGAAAGATTGAGGGCGGTGTTGCGCTATGCAGAACAGGATATCATGTTTGGTATAGACCCCGGGTAGAGGGGCCTTCATCTCTTTGCGGGAGAACGTTAATATTGTCTTAAAGATAGGTGGCAAGGGAACTGGCGATGCTGTATGGAGGTATTCTGAACTCATAACGCGGTGGTGAGAGTTTCTTCAGTGAGGGGGATTTTGCTGTCTTCGAAGTAGTGGTAGAAGAAGGTGATGATCTTGTAGAGAAGGAATGTCCTGGAGGTGGAAGTGTTGGAGTTATAGTAACTTCTCCGTGTGGAGGAAGAGGAACTGTGCGCCGCCTACGAAGCTGAATTCAATCGGAGCGATAAAGCGGTACCGATTCCCTGTTATCTTAAGGTGGAAACCAAGAGGTGGTACTGCAGAAGTAAGATGCGTATGCTAGCCTTAAAAAAAAAATGCAAAAGATGATAGTGCAACCTTTTTGCGTGGAAGGTAGATCTGTTATGCGTGACTATGAAAGTAGGTGCAGGTGGTAAGGAAGGAAGTTGTTCAGGAGCGAGAAAGTCGCGGTTTTATATTCGAGCCTCAGCTGATATTATGAGGCTGTGAATCCACCATCCTGAGAGAATTTCGCATATGCTGTAATCGAATGCCTTGGGCAAAGAGAATCATTCACAAATACCGGGATTTTGGGGACTGCAGCGGGGTGGTGATTCATTCAAACTGACAGACTAGAATGCTTGAACTTCAAAATTACTGGTCAATTAATCACAATTTGCATGTATTGACTGGAGTGCTATTGAATTGGGTTAATCAATTTTTGATTCTCTTTCACTGAGATCCCCTAGCCAGTGCCTCGTTACTAGAAGGTATCATCACTACTAACACATGAACTTCACCTCAAATACAATACCCCTTCAACTTCTTGCGTGGAGCAGCACCCCCTATCTCAAGATTACGCCTTCGTACAGCAGCGAGAATAGAGAGAGGACCTATTCGAGAAACCCACTACCTTTCCTTCATCTACACAACAAATACTGCAGTACCCTTCTCGAGACATTAATACATCTCCCTCCTCCACTTTCAACAACAAACACAGTCTTCAATATCACCTTCTTCATAGTGAACAAAGGATCGATATCCGCGCATAGAAGAGGAACAGATATACTTTAGTACTAATACATTAGTATTATTTGCGCGCCCACATTACGCCATGTCGCGTGAACAAAGCCAAGAATTTGAAGATCTAGTAGATTTATCAGGAAGGATTAGGGAGAGCCGATTACATCCCGGTGCAGAGACACAGGAAATGGGGCGTCGGAGTGGCCAGGAAAGTCACTATAGTCATGGTAGTCGTGTAAGTAGTCTGTTTGGGGGCATGCTCAGTCATTCTCGAGAGCATTCGATGGGAGCGCATGAGAGGGTGACCTTGGAAGAGAGGATGAGGACTCTCACGACTACCAGTGATAATATGGGAGACCATCGGCCGCAATCCCGAGCACCGCCTAGCGGGGAACCGGCTATTTCAGACTTATTTCTCGAGAAGGAAAGTGAGCGGGCGCAGGTTAAAGAAGAGCATAGACAAGAGCGGCGAAAGAGGGAACAAACTCTAGGTCGTGCCGATCCTTCTAAAAGGGCGAGAGTTCGCTGGACATCAGATGAAGTGAAACTTCTTCTAGAAAAAAGTGAAGAAGGTAAACAAATCCCTGAAATTGCAAGGGATTACTGGGGCCCTGGTAGACGAGATGGTCATTGGCCGCTTAGGACAGCAGACGCCTGTGCAAATAAGCTAAGGGAGTTGAAAAAGAAGCGTCCGGAGAACCGGCCTCTGGAGGGACCGTCACCACCTCTCCAAAAGTCACCTTCTCCAGAAGGGTCGCCAAAATTAGCTGTTCTAACCGAGCAACAGAAGGAATTTTACGACAGCGTTTGTCGTAATTTGTCCTCGTTCCCACGGTGTGGAGCTTGCTTCGAGGTTGCAGGACCTTGCGGCAAGAGAGAGCCAAAATGCCCTCGTTGTGCCAACAGAATGCTGATATGCAGAGATGTCACCAAGACCGAAATTCGTCGGTATCTTCAAAGAGCAGCCAAAATACTCAACGTGGAAATAGAGAAAGTAAAAAGAAAAAGTCCACAAAAGAAGCAATCAGGCAAAGACGACGGATTAACAACAAAGGATGACGAAGAGATTCTTAAAATGAATGCACGAAAGGAAGCAGGTGAAAAGATTACTTTTACGGACATGGGGAGAAGACTGGGGAATAGGTCAGGAGCTGCTATCTCTAAACGGTTGAAGATTCTGAAACGGCAGCAAAACGCGCTAGAGATAGTTCAGCAGCAACAGCAACAGCAACAGCAGCTACCACCTAGACGGGAGGAAGGAATGCATAGAGGTCATAATACTTATTCCTTAGGGCAAGTGGGATCGATGCGTCAAAGTCATGCTGAACGCCCCCAATATGTGGGTCAAAGTTTTCAGTCTCCACCCCAAATTCGTCACCAATCGCCAGGGCACTTAACAGATGAACAGATTGCGCGAGGACGAGCGTTGATGGCAGAGAGTCCGCCGGGGCAGCAACATCCATCGCTAGGCATGGCAGATGACGACATTGCTCGTTTAGAGGCTTTCAACCAAGAACACCCAACCCAACAGCAACGTGGTTCAACTCCGCAGTCGTCTCAGTCTGCCGCTGCGCATGCACCCCTATCTCATTCGCACCCGCCGGCACAACAACATAGACCAACACAGCAGCCGGCCAGTCCAGGGAAGCGCCCCCGGCGCAGTGTGGGCTCCGATAAGCTCGATAAGCGATAATTAGATAATCGCGCTAATTTGTTGATAATCGATAATTATCAATAATTGGCGATAATTATCGTTCTAGGCAATGAGGGGCCCGGCAGAATCTGCCCCTCCTGCTCTCTGTTCTAATTAATTAATTAATTAATTAATCTTTATACTAGTTCTTTAAAGAATATAACTAATTTAAGATATATTAAAAAAGTAATAATTTGAGTTATTACTTTATTAATCTAATAGCTAGCTAACTGCTTTGCCTTAGACAGTGTGTCAAATGAATAGATTAGATTAGAATACTAGCTAGTAATCTAATTTATTCATCAAAAATACCCACTAATTATATTCTAATCAGATTCTAATTGAGGTAATCATGAATATTCATGAATACTTTGATTACTATACACGTGATTGTCTCACGTGATATACTAACCTAATTAGGTATGGCTCCCGATCTAGCATCGTCTTTGCATGGCTTTCGACCCACTAATTAGGCAGCGAGGTGGCGCTAAGGAGACACTAGAGCGGGATCTCTACTTAATTAGGCTAGAGTATCACGTGCTATAGTCACGTGCAGAGTAATCAAAGTATTCATGAATATTCATGATTATATATTCTAATCTAATCAAATTATTTAAGCATTGCGGTAATTATATTCTATTTAAGCTAATCATGAATATTCATAAATATTTGGAATACCTTAATTACTTTTTTAATATACTGGCCTTAGATATAAAGATTAATTCCCTAATACCTGACCTAGTTACTTTACTAGTAACCCAAGTAAACTAACTATCCTATAATACTACTATAAGGCATTTGCTAACCTTACTAATGCCTATTATTCCTAATCTCATTCATTAGACTAGTTTTATATCCTTTTTCTAGATAGTAACCCGCTTTATATAAATAGCTATAAGTATTACGCTTTACTACTTCACTGGTAAATTTAGCGTCACGTGATCGCGATGACGCATGCGGCTAGCTAGTATTTAGAACACCAAAGCTCCTGTATATACGAGCTTCCCTCCTTAGTTTAGAATCCTCGGATTAAGAGCCACTTTACCTGCTTTCCAAGCCCAGAGCCCGGTTTCGTGATATTAAGGTTCGTTACTAGAATTAGATTAATATAAAAATTAGTATAATTAAGAAAAATGACTTATATTTAAACTCTGTAATAAGAAGCGCCTCTGCAAACTCTTATAAAGTATATAAAGCCAAAGTATAGATATATATATCTTATTTATTTTCTTGAGTCAAAATCTCCTTTACTAATTAATAAAATAATATCTTTGAAATTAATAAATTAGTATTTCTCTAATATTTTCTGATTTCTTAAAAGGCCTTAGCTATAAATCCAGTTAGTAGATATACTAATATTTTTACTAATTAACTAATTACTAGGTCTAAACTTATATTTTCTCTTCTTTTATATAATAGTAATAATATGGCCTTTTTTACTAAGTATCTTTCTTAAAGCCTTGTCTATAATAGCCTTCCTATAAATAATATACTTACTATTAGTTTACTTAGTTCATATTATAGTTAAATAATTAACTAGAGATTATAATTACTATATCTTAATTAGTATAGTAATTAATATAAATTAAGAAATATTTTATAAAAAGAGTTAATTAAGGAATTAAAGTAATATAATTAAAGAAAAGATATTAGCTAAGATAAAGTAATAGGAAAAAGTAAAGTAATAGCTTAAAATTTTTTTTATATATCTTAAAAGTAAATTATTTTATATTATAAAATCAATTTTATTTTACCTTATCTTATTTACTTTTTAATTTCTTCTTAATTACTTAATTATATTACTATATAACTTTATATAATAACCTATAAGTTAGTATTCTAATATACTAATTAATTTACTAATTTCTATATAAATTATTCTTATAGTATATTCTATAATAATAAACTATAATTAGTAATTATTATTAAATTATTTCTAGAACCTAAGGTAAGTTTATATTTATATTATATTAATCTTTATACTAATTATAATATTATAAGATAATAGCTATATTAATATAGTATCTTAACTAGCTTCTTTTATTAGATCTATTTATATTATTACTTATAAAAGAAAAGTATTAATAGATTTATTTTAAAACCCAAATATTATAAAAATATATAAATATAATAAAGCTCTTATAAAAGATCTTATTTATATTAAGATTAAGAAAGTAAAAATAATAAATTAAGGTATAATTATAATAGTAAAATATAAGGTAATAAGCTTAGTAATATATAAGAATACTTTATTATTAAGATAGCAGGAAATAATATAGGAATCTATTATAAGTATTAAATTAAGGAGGTATTTTTAGAATATTTCTATACTAATCTTTATACTAATCTAGCTTTAGAGAATAATAAGGAAAGAATTAGAAAGTAATTAAATAATTACTTGGCTATAGTAAGTATAATAGTAATCTAGTATAAGAAAATATTAAATATAATTCCGAGAATAATATATAATTTAAGGAAATATAGAAGACTAAGGAAAAGCTTAATTAAGAGAAAAAGATTAAGTGAGTTTTAGAAAATAAAATAAAAGAAAAAGCTAATAATATATAAAAAGCTTTAGCTAAGATATATAATCTCTTTTTGAATTAGTATAAAAATTAGTATAAAACTAACTAAAATAGAAATATAAATATATTAAGTTTATAATATAATAGGAAACTTAGTAAAAGAAAAAGAGATTCTTATTTTATAAAATTAGATTATTATATAGTAAATATGAATTTTACTTATTTTTATATTAATTATTAATTATTATATAGTAGATATGAATTTTACTTATTTTTATATTAATTATTAATTATTAATTATTATAGTAACTATATTATACTTATTAGTCTTACTAAATTCTTTATATTAGATAAAAAGGCTATTTAGAGAAACTTGGCTAGTTAGATATAGAAAGATAATAAATAGGTTAATTTTCCTAATTCTATTATTTAGTAGCCAGAATCCGAGACTAAATTAAATATTACTAGCTTTTATTTCTTTACTAAATCTCAAAAAGGCTATAAAATAGTAATACTACTAGTATATACTAGAAAGAAACTAAAGAATAGCTTATACTAATATGTTTTTTTATCTAATTCTAAGTTATAAGTTATTAAAAATATTATAGTTATTTAATAATATTTGAGAAATTTTTTTAGTAAAAATAGTAATTAGCTAGATATTATATCTTTAAAATACTAGTAATTATAATTATACTAATTTTTATACTAATCTTATTATTTTTTATTAGTATTAATAAAAATACTTAAAATTCTATTTCTTTTCTAATACTTTAAATATTTTACTATCTTTAAAATCTTAGCTATTATTTAGGTTTTATTCTATAATACTATATAGTAAGTACCTAAAAAGATTTATTTTACTTTAGTACTTATTACTAGAATTAAGAAAATATTAATTACTATAAGTAAGAGCTTTAGCTAGTACTTTCTTTATATATCTTAATATTATTATTAAAATATAAATAAGTCTCTAATATTATATGGCTTCTTCTAATAATAATTCTTATATTTATCTTAACTTACTAGTTATATATATTTTCCTAATATCTAAATAATCTTATTAAAATTATCTAGTTCTCTCTTTATTAGCTATTTAATTTCCTTAATTAGTACCGAATTATTAGAAATAGATATTTAATCTTAATATTTCTCCCAAAGATTTTTAACTTTAATTAAAATAGGCTAAATTTATTTTTTCTTCTAATTAGCCCTAATATATTTTATATAATAATTCGGATAAAGTATAAGAGTAATAATATAAAGAGGTATATTATTAGACTTATAATAATATATATTAAAGATCTCTTATTCTTTCTAGATTCGAATATAAAAGTCTTTATTATTTATATATATATTTAATTATATTATAATTAGTATTATTAATTCAAGTAATAAAGATTAATATAAAGATTAGTATAAAGATTAGTATAAAGATTAGTATAAAGATTAGTATAAAGATTAGTATAAAAATTAGTATAAAAATTATTACTTATTAATAATCTATTAAATACTCGAATTAAAATATTTATTATAAAAAGTATCTAATTAATAGTTATAGTATTTCTTTAAGTCTTAAGAATAGCTCTATAGAATAGTTTAAAAAAGATAGAAATTATCTAAAGCCTTTTCTAGTTTTCCGGACTAAAGTAATCTGATTTCAGATCTATAAAATACTTTTTATAATAAATATTAAGATAAGTATATTACTAAAAAATAATATTAAATATTATATACTAGTTATTCTATTATATCTAATTATTAAGAGAAATTATTCTTCTAATAAAAGCTTTAAATCTAGTAATCTAACTAGGAAAGTAATAAATATATATAATAATATTATAAAGCTAGTCTAATAGTTCCAAAAATCGAAATTTTATTTGTTTTTCTTTATTATTTAATAGGGCTTCTAAATCTCCCAAGTTCTCTTATTTATTAAATATCTCTAATTCTTTATTTATAAAAATATTATAAAATAAAAAGGCTTATATAGAAAAGTTAATAATATATCCTAAATAATAAACTCGCTATTATAAAATATCTTATTCTAATTCTTCTTTCTTTAGTAAATAAGCCTAAATAGCTTAATATAATATATTATTTATACTAGTATTATTACTAATAATGGCTCTAAGTTATTTAGTAATATTATAGTCTTAAAATATAGGTTATAAAACTATAAATTAGTTTTCTCCTAAATAATCTAGTACTATATAAAGAGCTAGAAGGGCCTTTATATAATTCTTATCTTATTATTTAATAAAATATATAATAATACCTAAAAGAAAATATTTTTATAAAAAAGTTCAGATATTAAAAGCGAGATAAATACTTGAAACTATAGGTTAGAGTTTTTATTATATAATATTCTTTGAGCTAATCTAATATTTCCTAAGCTTTTTTCTTATATAAAAATAAGTTATAAAAAGAAAAAAACTAAGATTCTGAATTAAATACTTAATAAAAGATATGAAATTCGGGCTATTTAATTATTTAAAAAAATAGATTATAAATAATAATTAATAAAATTAAAGCTTTATAAATTATTACTTAATTAAAATATTATTAAAAAATATATATATTAATTTCAGTTATTTAGTTAAATAACTTTACTTATAAGTAAAGCTATTATAGCTAGTTAATTACTTTTAATTAAAATAAACTAATTTCTGATCTGCTTTTAATAATAATATTATATACTAACTTAAGATAATTATATTAATTAGTAGAGACTAAATATTATATGGCAACTGCGTGCTAGTAGTCACGTGCAGGCTCACGTGACTACATTCCTGTATTTAAGCTTTGGCCACTTGTACCAGACCTCTCTTTCCTCTAATTCATTTATATATTATTATTATAATATAATAATAATGTTTTATTATAATACTAAAGTCAAATAAATATTTAGTAGATTTTCCTTTTTATAAAAAAGATAATAGTAGTATTTGGGTAGTTTTCTTATATCTAGATACCCGAAATAAATATAAGCCCAAATAGCTCTTATAAGTTCTCTTTATTTGAAATCAGATTTGGATTAAGTTAAGTTTATATTAGTAAAGGCTTAATAGATTAATAAGGCAGATTTAGAAGCCATATTTAAATAATAGAAAATAAAATACTATTATATATTAAAAAGAGAATAAAAAAAATATAAAAATTTTAATCTTTTTTAGAAATAATAATAATATAAATCTTAGTATTATATATTAAATACTGGCTAGTCTATATTATATAATAGACTATTAAATAGAAAGTATAATAGTATATTTATAATAGTTTATTTTTATACTAATCTTTATACTAATTAGTTTATAATTAAACTAGAAAGCAAGATATTTATATAATAGAACTTGCTTAATAGCTAGCTAGGTTTACTTTTATTAATAGTATTATTAAGGTAATAAGGCTTGCTTAAGGGCTAGCTAGGCCTACTTTTATTAATAGAATTATTAATAACTAGATTAAATACTAGCTAGTCTATATTATAATAGACTATTAAATAAAAAGTTAAAAAGTCTAATAATATAGTAATAATAGTTTACTTTTATACTAATTTTAATACTAATTAGTTTATAATTAAACTAGAAAGCGAGATATTCATATAATAGGGCTTACTAGCTAGCTAGGCCCACTTTTATTAATAGTATTATTGAGGCAATAGGGCTCGCTTAAGGGCTGGCTGGGCCTACTTTTATTAATGGAATTATTAAGGTAATAGGGCTCGCTTAATGGCTGGCTGGGCCTACTTTTATTAATAGAATTATTAATAACTGGATTAAATACTAGCTAGTCTATATTATATAATAGACTATTAAATAAAAAGTTAAAAAGTCTAATAGTATAGTAATAATAGTATACTTTTATACTAATCTTAATACTAATCGGTTTATAATTGAACTAGAAAGCCGTAATGGGGCTCGTTTAATGGCTGGGCCCACTTTTATTAATGATAATTATCGATATCGATCATTTATTAATCGCTTAGCCGATAACGATTACTAATTAATAATTTCGATCGATAATTTATCGGAGCCCACACTGCCCCGGCGGGACAGTAGCGGTAGTAGTCTTGAACCTCCTCGCCCTTCCAAAGCTAGCAGGAGGGCAGGGAAAAGAGGAAGTAGAGCGAGTCCTGGCCGGGGTGCTGGGAAGTTTTGCTACTGTTGTGTACAACTTTCAGTTTTCAAAAAAACTATAACTCGTCCTTGAGGCAACATTTTCAGCCAAGTTTTCCGCGTTATTTTTGAATTCGTTGCGTTTGAGGTGGTACGACAGCAAATATTTTAGTGTGCGAAGAATGCATCCTGGGATGCTGGGGAATGATTCGCTGTGGAGTTTCACAGGATATCTGGTTTCGTAAAATTTTGAGAGAGGGGGGGGGATAGAAGGATGTTTACTCGTCGTTCTCGGGTAAAGGAACTAGTTCTGTAAGATTTGGGGGGATGGTGGGGCATTCTTACTCGTTGCTTTTGCACGGCGTCGCTGGTTCTGTAAGATTTGGGGCGATGAGAGAGATGCTTACTCGTTGATTGTCAAAAATTTGCGGACAAATTTGCGGGTCTGTTGTGTTAGCCGACATGCTGGTAACATGATATTTCCTGTCATTAAAAAAAATCGTTGAGCTTTACTCGTACTTGGACTTGGTTTTGAAGATATCGGCTAATTCAGGGGCTCGCTTGAGCGGTTCCTTGGCGCTAAAACTAAGCTCTTGCCCCGCCGAGGAAAGAACCTTCGATCACTTTCAACCACACCTTATGTTCTCACCCAGTAGATTGATGTCATTCTCAATAGGGTTTCTCGAGATTTGGCCTCATGATTTCAGGGGGTGCAACACCCAACCTCATCGCGGCATAGTTCCAGCTCCTACTCAGCCTCCACAGCTTCCACCAGAATGAGTCAGACCGATCTTAAGCCTTGAGCTAAGACACTGTATTCACAGCCACTACATATCAAAAAGGTAGACGCCCTTGGAGCTTGAAATCAATTCACAATATTTGCCACTTCAAGCTCGATTAATCTCATAATGGCGCACCAAACCCATGCTCTGCCCTGGACCACCCTAGCCTCGAACTTCAAATACAACATATCGTATCACTCACATCCTCAACTTCTGGACATTCACCCCCAAAAGAAACCAAATCAAGCCAAAGACTTGGCGTACTTCTGCAAAGCGTTCGCGAAGCAGATTCACGATTTCGGTGTTACTGAACGAGCGAAGTACCCACCTGTCGACCACTACAAGAAGCGTGCTTCAAGTTGGGTGAAATCCGAAGTTCCAGCCTCAGAGACCGAAGGAAATGGCAATTCGGGGAAGCCTGGAAAGGGCAGAAAAGCATCAAAGGAAGAAATCGAGACGAGGAAAGTCATTCCGACCAGACTCATCAAACGATACCCTTATGTCTCCCTCCCCCATTGCGATCGCAGAGGCCAGAACGTCCAGTCTTGGCTCCTAGATATGCCTCCAGAGCACAAATTCGTAGGGTACGGAAACTGGATACAAGCGGGAGAGATCATCAAGATCCTCATGATGGAGGCATCCTCGGCTCCGCCTGCACTGTCTGCAGAGACTGCCAAGGGCGATGCTGCGGATGGCGAAAGTCTGAAGGTAGAAGCGATGGAGACTCTACTTCTCATGGCCAACCATCCCAGAATGAAGATTCTTGAGCTGAAAAATATGCATCACGGACATCATTTCGGTGTTTCTCGTGTTGCAGAAGAGGCTATCAAGGTATACATTTACCTGAATCTAATTATTGCGATGAGGGATGGTGGATCAGATGTTTGTGACTCTGTTGATACTGCTGAAGGTGAGAATGAAGGGAAACAGAAGAGGAAGTTCATGGGTTGCGAGAGTTACGAGGGGATGCTGAGGAATGTGGCAGGGAGCTACGATGGAGATGCTCAGACGTTGGTTCATCGGGTATTCTTTTTGGGGGGTCCGGCTGAGTCGTACTGGTGGGGACAGACGTCGAGCAGAGATGTACTCGGGGATCTGGAAGGGCTCAGAGAATACTTGAAGGGTATTTGGAGGGTAATGGTCATCTACGATGTTATCATAAGAGAGGCTGGAGGTGACCCCACCTGGGAGAAGGAGTATGAGTGGGCTTTTAATGCAATGTTTGGAGTTCGATATGAGATGGACTACTAGGCTACTGTACTAGATAACTTAATCCACCTTAATAAGCAAAGCTTCTTTTTCGTTGCGCACATCATTGCTTGGAGTCGTGGCGTTGGGAATCTTGAGCTAGCCCCAGCTTCCGGTAAGATATCTACTTCTAATGCGATCCCCACAACGAAGAGGCTTCGTCAAAGGGTAAAAGAAAACAATTAAATTACCTGAACCTGGCAATTCATCCGTCGAGAGAGTGTGTTTTCGTCCATTGCTCTCTGCAACGCCCCTCCGCTGCCCAGGCAGCTTCTTGCTGCTCTGGTGAAAGTTCGGTAATGAGCTCCTCCATCGCATCTTGTCGTTGAAGTTCGCGTCGGAGGTGGTCCTCTCGCTCTTGGACTGCAGATTTCGAGTCTTTTTGATTGGTGGTGCTGGGAGCGTCTAATTGTTCGTCAATTAAAATCCACGTAATGTAATTGCTGAGCAACGACTCACTTCCTTTCACAACTTGCAAGAACCTCCGGTAGAAGCCGTGAATACGACTTGTTGCCTTGTTCTGAGGCCCAACAATTTTGATGAGACTGAGTTCGTGGGATGTTCGACTCAAGTCCAGCCCGTCCCTTTGCTCGAAGAAAAAGTCCTTGAACTGAGAGAACGCCTTTGATTCGAACAAGAAATCATTGCTCAAAATCACATCGTACGGCAGACCGTCCATAATATGAAAATCGCAGGGTCGGGAAGTCGAATCCTCCTTGCCAAACCGCCATTCAACACCAAAGGCGATACCACAGGTATTTGCGAGACTGCCATCAGCGAATTCGAGGCAGGTTCTGTAAGCATTATCCGTTGAAACCCAGTGAATGAAACGGCGTTCCTGTACATACTGCTTGGATATGAGCATCACATCCGAGCCAGTATCTGGCAGAGCGACGGCAGTATGACCGTTGATTGAGCCCAAAATCCGCTGTTTGGGGGCTCCTAAGAGTCTCAAACGAGGTATGTGAAGAGAGGGGACGAATTTGCTCTTTAAACGACTAGAAAATCTGGTAAGAGTCTCTGTGGTTCTGAGGAAGGAGTTGCTGAGAATGACGTCGTGGACGCAACTTGGCATGACTGTGAAGACTATGCTGAATGTTGACTTCTCTCCTTCAAATGAGAATGGAAGGGATACTGTTCCGGTGGAAATGGTCTCCCGGTTAGGTAACTGAATAGATCGCTGGAACTCAGAGTCAAGCTTTATCCCGTGGAGCTTGATAAAATGGTCTGAAACAATGTTCAGCTCAGAGCCAGTGTCTGGGATTGCTAATACGCTGATGCCCTTGAGGCTGCCCATAATAACCCATTCTTCTCTACCCGGTGGAAAGAGAACATTGTAAAGGAACTTCGCTCCAAGATGTACCACCGTAAGGAGAACCTTCGAAAGGCATGGGGCCAGGAGGCTAAGTATCTCGAGTATAGCCACCGTTCGTCTGCCACTGGGTCACTTTTCAGATCTCGAAACTCCACAGAACACTTACTTGATATTTGACCAGCCATAACTACTTCTCTGTTCCAGGGCAAATTGAGCCAAGTGGGTCATTGGAATCGTTGCAAAATGTGAAAAGAATGTTCATCATCACGAAGAGGAACCAGATCAGACTTTGTTTGTCCAAATCGTGGTATCGATTGGAGGAGTGGATAACTGTTACCGTAGTTGATAGAACAGGAACCATTGCGAAAAGTAGTGCGAGATTCCAAATAGAGAGCAGAATGTGTTTATCACCTGCCCAGATGGATACTGCAATTGTGATTGGCACAGCAGAAAGAACCGGGACAAAGTACCAGTAATAATGGAGGGGGGGTGACCCAAAAGGGATAAACTTAAAGGCGTCGAATCCTAGTCGCTCAACATCATTATTTCTTTGGGAGAACGCCCAAGGATTGTAGGGCTTCAATTCAAAGCGGCAGTTCCACCAGCTTCTTGGTAGCACAGTCCTCTCCTGCACCTGAAGTCCAAACCGAAAGTTTATGAGGCGCGAGATGGCTCGAAAGGTGTGAGCGGCGGTAATGCGATCCATTGCCCAGCTCAAGTCCGATGGAACGAAGTCAACACATCTGAAGCCAATAGTCATCCAGTTGAGAAGTAACCATAACTTTTTGAGGAGGTTGACATATTTCGGATTCAGCAATCGGATAAGGTTGCTCTCAAGATCTTCACACGCAGCCTGAAAACAACATCCCACGGCAATAAACTTGAGGATGAAGTTGTAGTCGACAATTCGCACAGAAGAAGCAGGGAAAATTTCGTGGCGTAAATGCGCAAAGACTAACTGGAAATATGCCCATACCAGAAGACTAACACTGAATGCCTTGCAGAACCTGCTCATCGATCTGCATCGAGACATGAATGGATCGAGATTCTCCCAGATACGGCCAATTATGCTCCATATACGTTGAGGTGGTGGTTGCTTCAACAGGCGTGCGTGGAATTTAGAAATGTACAAGGGGAGGGATAGACCATGGCCAAATGCGAAGATGACGACTGCAGCGCAGTAGAGATGCGCTGCTAAAACTATCCATTCTTTTTTACTCAGCATGAATCTAAGTTGCCATCAGTTACAGCCTCCTTCATAGTAGACAGAGCCCTACCTAACGCCATTAGCTTTGGGTTCGAAAAAATGGTCAAAGCCGGGACTGAAAGGTAGTGCCCAGTCATCGAGTCTCCATCTAATTCTATAGGTTAAGTTGAATCTGTGTGACAATTAGTCAGAGCCGACTTCATATTATGATGGATGGAAACCTACATAAGAGGATCAGGCTCCGGCTGGAAGAAGTGGTCGAAGACGGCAATGCTCGTCGAGGCTGGCTGCCAAGGCTGCCCGAGCCCACACATCGAATAACGCAGCCAGGACGGCGCCGTAGAATCCTGGAATCTGATGAAGGCTCTTTAATCGACAAATTCAAGAGTTTTAGGGCAGAGGAGGGATGGAAGCAATTGAAAAAGTGGGAATGCAAGGTGGGTGGTTGCGAGCCAGGCTAGTCCGCCTCACCGTCTGCCAAACCCGCGTGGCTTGCTGCGCCCCTCTCGATGGGTGCCAACTCACCCAAGTCATCTTCAACTCAGGCTGGCGGCTAGATATCTCATGATAAGTATTCGATTCCATTGATCACCAAATGGCAGGAACAATGAGCTCTGTCACCAATTTATGAGTCGCAAACCTCTAGACCCGGAGGCAGGAAGGCCGCCTGAGGCATGGCGGGATGGATACCCGGCTGTCGCAGCATGGATGGCGAAAGATCCGGACAGCGAGTCTTTCGTCTATCGCAAGTTCGATAAACTCAGCGCGCGGAACTTATTGAACCTCCAGAGCGAACTGATAGATCTGGAATCGAGACAGGACAAGTTCGATGAGGAGTCGAGGAACTCAAACGACCTGGTCCTGAAACAATCGAATAGGAAATGGGAGACTTTTGTGAAGAATGCGGCAGAGCGTGAGCAGGAAAGACAACGAATGGAGCTTAATAAGGAGATTCGAGCGAAGTTGAGAGAGTATCGTGAGTGATAACCCTCGCCATTGTGATGCCTGGAGGTTGATTTGAAATAGACGAGACTCTCCTTCTTCAGAGTCAAATCGCAAATCTAGAAAGACCGAGTAATCGAGTGTTGTCTGCATTCCGTAGCTGGTTTACAGGTGGAATCCAACCGGCAACTGGAGCAAAGATCGACCCAGTGCTAGGTGGAAGAGCAAAAGATACGCTCGATGACCGCCACGATCTTGTAGCCCTGCGAACGCCGGCGGATAAAGATCCATTGTCGTTGTTTTTGCAGAACCACTGGCCATTTCCTGTCCGTATCTCCCCAAAATCTATCTATGTGATACTTACTTGTGTACCAGGTTCGAAGAGCTGAAGATGGCCAAGGAACTACTGGCCACTATCTTGAAAAGCATGTTGTTTGGGCAGTTGCAATCATCAGCACAATCATTGCAGCCATACTGCTCATTGGAGCAATAGTTGGCCTGTACACCGTGCAGAAGACTGAGTGGCGTTTGATCATGTTGAGCTGCTTCACGGCCCTTTTTGCGATCAGCGTGGGGCTTTTGACGAGTGCTCGGAGAGCCGAGATATTTGGATCAACGGCAGCGTATGCGGCTGTTCTGGTGGTATTTGTGTCGAGTAACCTGGCTACTCTCCCTCCTGGGGGCTAGAAGAAAGCCAAGAATAATGAAAGAACCGAATCCAGCTACGATTCTCCTTATTGCCCCCTAGAATATCGAAACGAGACCTGTAATTACACGAGACCATAACAGCAAACTGAAGGGGAAAATGGCCTTCTCTACCTTCTCTCTCTTGCACCAGCCTCCCGACTCCCCGCCCCTAGAATATCGAAACGAGACCGTAACAGCAACCTGAAAGGGAAAATGACCTTCTCTACCTTCTCTCTCTTGCCCCATATCTAACCCTTCTACACAATGACACCAGTACAATTTTTTTTCGCTTTCCAATCCTAGCTACTAGGAAAGGAAGGCAACGCTCTAGTGTCGGAGAGGAATATGAAAGGAATGCGAAAGGAACACGAGAATGATATAGAAGGGAAGTGCAAATCGCAGAGAGGAGAGCGTCATCACTCATCGCTCATCGCTCATCTCGAAATCTTCTTGCAACTAGCAAGATATCACCTATTCATCTCTTTCAAAACAGTGCTAGATGAAGCTGAAAAGCACCAAAGCCATAGGAGAAGTACGGGGGCTGACTCGAACAACTTTTCCATTCCAAAAGCCGAGTACCAATCCTGTCCTTGTAATGCAACGTCAATCTACATACCCCCAATCCATGCTGATCAGTTCGATTTCGATGATTCGATCCCCAGACCCACTATCAGCTCCTCAGAAATCTCACGCCCTCCCCACGCCTATCTAAAACTCAAAATCCCCCCTGAACCCTTCAATATCCATGCCGACCACCACCCGCTCCGCCAGATCCCTGCGGTTCATCTGGCTAAACACCCGTCGTAACGTATCATACAAATTCGTGCTCTGGTTCTGGCTAATCATCCGCTCGAGCTCCTGCTCCGTGACGCCTAGTCCGCCTTGCCCCCCTATCCCTCCGCTACCACCACCAAGAATATCTCTCGCCTTCTCTCTTCCCTCATTTTCGACCACTTTGTGCATAGCCAGCGCACCAAGCAGGTGCTCGGCAGCTTGCTCATAGCTGCCAATATTGATGCAGCTAACCCCCAGATTGTATCTAGCACGAACGAAGTTCGTCCGCAGCGTCAGCGCTTTCTCGTAAGCATTGATCGCCTCCTCACTCCGTCCGGAATTCGCAAGTGTAGCACCGAGTCGGTTCCAGAGGAGGTGGACCTGGTCCCGCTGATTGACAGACCCGGATTCCGTAGACGCCAGCGCGGCGGAGAAACAGTCGACGGCCTTGCCGTACTCTTCGGCCCCGTAGAACAGCACGCCGAGCCCGACTTGCACGTCGGGATCCATGTGCTCCCCATCTGGACTGAGTTGCGCGGCGCGGATGAAGAGGTCGGTTACTTTTTCGTGTAGCAGGTGCCGGTCGGTGAAGCCTAGGTCGGAGGGAGAGGAGAGGTCGGTGGGGGAGATTATGGTGGGGTATTTGATGGAGAGCCAGCGCTCCAAGGTTCGGTAGGCGGTGGAGTCGTAGCCTTCGTTTGTGTAGGAGACGGCGAGGCCCATAAGTGCGGTTAGGTTGTTAGGATCGAGGTTTACTGCTTGCTCTAGTGCCCGTATGGCGGGGATTTCTTTCTCGTTTTGAGCTTGTGCGGATCCGAGAAGGACCCAGGCGTCGATGTGTTGCGGATCTTTTTGCACTGCTGCTTCGAAAGCCAGGGCTGCGAGAGACAAGTTACCTCCTTCGTGCATGATTCGCACGCCTTCTTCGAACGGATTCGAGACATCTTTGAAGAGGTTATCTTCTTCAAACATATACTCCCCTAAATGCGGATCCCGAAAGGGACTTTGATGAGCCCCAAGATCATCGAAACCATCCCATTGATCGAAATCACCCATATGTTCCGCGATGTTCTCCTCGGAAACTAGTTCTCTGGCAGCGGCAGTCTCAGCTTGTATGCCCTTCCAAATCGACTCAAAGTCGCCAAATTCATTGGTCTCGGATTCGAGGACTGACCTGTCCATTTCATTGAGCTCTGCTTCCCCGGCCATTGCCTCGTCTTGCTCTCTGGCCTCGAGATCAATCTGCTTGAACTGCTCTTCCCAGTGCTCGTCATCTAGCTCGATCATCTTGCCTTTTCCTTTGGCATCTTGCTGTTGTGAGAAGTTCTGCTGTGGTTGGAATTGAGGGCGGTTCATCATCCCCAGTCCCATTCCCATGCCGCTGCCCATCATCCCCATCCCCATCCCCATTTGCGGAGCCTGATACGAAGAGAAGCCATTCTGCATAGGACTTTCTGTCCTTATAGCAGGTCCCATCTGCTGAAACCTTTGAAAATCCGCTGGACTAAACGCCGTGCCTTTCGGAGCTTGGAACGCAGCCTCCATCCTTGCCTGCGTCTCTACACCCGGATTGAACTCTTGTGCCCATCCCCCCAGTCCAGGCGAACTCGAGCCAGTTCGCATATAAGGATTTCGGTGTAAATCGTGTTGCATAGCGAACGCTTCCGGCATCTGGGGGCCCTGTTGCATGAAGTCGTTCATCATCTATTTCCGTCAGCCCCCTTCCCCCAGAATAAAACAGTAGGGTATCACTCGAACTCACAGCATCCTGACTCCCACTCATCCCCAGCCCATTACTCCTCATGCCCTGCAGATTCGCCGGGCCTCTGCCAACCAGGCGATCGCGCTGCAAACTCTTATCATCGCTGCCCAGCTTCGAGAACTGCGAGAGAGGGTTGCCGGCTGTGCTGCACTCGGCGCCGCCTAGGAAGGACATCTTTGCTTTCCAGCCCTGCGCTCTCTATCTCGTGTCCTGTGCCTTCAAAACGCAAACGTCTCTGTTCGCTCGCCACGCCACAGCTCGCCCTTTGTTTATCGCTTTCGCTTTGCTCCGAATATGACGCACGAGTGGAGGAAGTCGTAGGAAGGCAAATCTATATGCAGATGCTCGCAAGTGTTATACCAGAAGGAGCGTCGTGTCGTCGTCGGTAAAGGAGTTCGTCGTGTGTTTCGTTTGTCGGGGTCAAATTGTGGGGAAGCAAGTGCTTGCTCGGAGCATTTCAAATCGTCAAAGGCTGCCTGTTGTTGCTTCTGCCGAGGTGTCGCGATTCCCGAGCCGCGAAGCGCAGCCTTGTTGACAAATCACATGCCGAGACTTTCTGCTTTCTTTGGCCACCCAATCAGCAGCTACATATCCAAAACCAGAACAACGATCACGAGCTGAGCTATGGGTGAATTGGAAGGGAAGGGAAATTGACAATGAGAGGGTTTAGTTGTAGACAGTATTTAATTGATCTACTATTTGCCCTTCGTAGTCCTACAAAAGAAACCAACCATTCCAAACATAATATGCCGTGAGCGGAGTTTTTAAAACATCTTGGAAATCCTCAGTCTTTCTGCGCCAATGTCCCAAAACGCAGAATCCCTTATTTTACAAGCAAGTGAAAGCTTTAAGACAAGGTAGAAAGATGAGGGTCCCCAAAGTCCATCCAGGCCGATGATGCCTCCGCGCAACTTTTGATACAACTCCCGTGCTCCTACCATCAAATTGCACAGATCCTTCTCCAGCACAGCTCCAGCCCATCGTACATTCTAAACCACCTAGCTAGCGCAGACATGAAAGTGATCAAGCGAGTTGATCAGTATCTGTCCTGTTGCCCGATTCGTCCACCAGAAGGTGGCGCACCACCATCACCCCTTGCCTCCCTGCTACCAGCACTGAAATCAACTCTCAATTCACGACCATAAACCTCCTTTCCAGTCAATGCCTCCTTGCCCTTCACCGCGCTTTCCACGTCCACGAAATCGGCGTGTGCGAAGCCTCTTGGTTGGCCAGTTCGACGATCAATGGCAACACGGACATCGATGACGTTCCGAATCTCACGGAATAGCTTGTTGAGATCAGCATCGGACATCTCGAAGGCCAGATTGCCGATGAAGAGCGTCTTGGAGGGTGGGTTCCCGCCGGAGGACTCGCGCTTGGTCTTGGTCATGTAGTTTACAACCAGGCGGCGGCCTTCGAGGACGGTTTGGTTCTTGGCTTCGATGGCTGCAGCGGCTTCGCTGATGGTTTCGAACTCGACGTAGCCGAATCTACGGTCATGTTATCAGCGATTAATCCCTGCTAGCTATCGAAATTAAATCTGGAAATAAGGGAACATACCCTTTGCTCAATCCTCGAGCATCAGTAGCAACAACAGCGGAACCAATCTTGCCAAAGGGCGCAAACTCCCTCTCAAGATCAGCGGCCGTGACATCGAAAAGCAAGTTGCCAATGTAGATGCCCGGGGTAGGGATCAGGGGTTTGTCAGGTCCGAAGCTGCGATTCTCTGCGTTACGGGCACGCTGCATGCCTCGATCACCGCCGTAGCCGCCTCGATCACCGCCATAGCTGCCTCGATCACCGCCATAGCCACCTCTGCCACCGCCGTTTCTGTCATACGGTTGACGGCCACGACCGCCCGCTCTCTCGTGTCTGGGTTCACGGGGTGTATAAGCATTAGAGCCAGCATACGCGCCAACAGCTGCCGCACCATCGGCGATGGACTCCGTAGCTTGCTCGTACGTCTGGCTCACGGTCTCAGCTGCTGTATCAGCGAACTCTGATGCGTGGCTGGATGCGGACTCGGTTGCAGAGTCGATGGCCGATTGAACGGAACCATGCTCGCCATCAGCAGACTCTACTGATGACTTCTCAGTAGCTTCATCACTGTTGAAGCGCCGGAAAATCGAGGGTGTGAATGCGCTTTGGGCTTTCGTTCGTAGAACGAAAGGGGTGGACGTGGTGATGGAGCGCGAGGAGAAAGCTGCGTGCGAGGACGCAGCGCGGAAAGCTGCTCGGCGGATGAGATGCCTTCAATTTTTCCATTAGCAGAGTGTCAATTGGGAGCTGGGAGATTAGGTTCCACGTACATGATTGCGGATGTGTAAAGAGTGGACGAGTGTGAGGATTCTCGATGTCTTGGAATGAGGAACGATGGCCAGAAACTTTTTTCCACGACATGGACTTTGTTAGCGTGGACACTAGTCCCGATTCGTGCTCTGCACAAGAGCATGTCTCCTATCCCAGCGAAATTTTCGACTATGAGGAAGAAGAGCACGATGGACTCGCAGTGGACAGAAAAAGGGGTACTTGTTTCTAATTTCGCTGTCTAATGTCCTCTCGAGGTATAGTACGTACGAAGCCGAATCCTTCAGACATTATCAAATATATCGAATAATGAAACCTTTCAGAGATCAATTCCAGCATCGCCATGGGACATTGAAAGTAGGGGAGTGCCACATTTCATGTCTAACGCGAAGATACATTTCCAGCAGTCTAAAGGTTTCGTTGAACGATCACAGCTTTCAATTTCCATCTGCCGGTAGTTCAATTGTGTAGAGTCGGCGTATTCAGCCCCTGAGGTCACGGGTTGGAGTCCAAATATCTCAATTTCACACAAAGCAAAGCTCAGAAACAACTGCTGACTCTCGAATTATTTATCCCTTAAACGTCTACGTTTGGAAAGCCTAGTATGCGATGTCTCGCCTGTGGCATAGAACGAGAAGCCACCGTCTGAAGATCAGATGCAAGTTTGCAAACCCCTCTCAATCCATCCCACCCCCCTCAATCCGAAGACCAAGATGAGCAAGACCAGGAAGGGAGAAAAGGTTGCGGGTATAGTATTAACGCCGTATTTCCAATATGCCATTTTTTGTCAGTCATTTTCCCAAGCACCCGTAAAATCAATCATTCTCCAGAACGCCAATTTCTTTATGCAATCCACCGTGAACGCCGCCCAAGACGGTGCCAAGTGAGAAAAGTTAATATGTCATGTCTCCAAAGAGGAGGACAAACCAGCCGCCAGCCATGGGTATTTTGCAAAGTATAGAAACAATCCTGCGGAAGAAATTTGTTCTCCCGACAAATATGGTGGAAACAATGATGGAGATCAACGAGAGAACCGCCAACGCCGCCAATCCAGCAACACATGTCATCGAAGAAACCAGTGTTGATGAACCAGATGAGGGTTTCCCAGTGTCGTAAGTGCAGGCCACGAGTAGTCTGATGCAAAGCAAGTGATGGTTGCTCCGGCTGTGCCGCGGTGTATCGTATCACGTAGGGCCACTTATCGGCAATGCGAGAGCGGCGGTAATGTATAATGTATTTTGTGTCGAAAGAAAGGAAAGCTTAATCGTGACAACGTTGACAAGGGTCAAGTATTGGAGTGATGGCCACGAAGATCAGATGTATGATCCGCGTGAAGCAGCATTGCGCTGGTCGTTGCTGTATTGGACACCGTTCATGCCATCGTTGGGGATGTTGCGGAGCGGGGGCAACTGCTCGGACTGGACACGGTAGCCTGGAGCATGAGAATGAGCAGGGGCTGGCTCCGGAAAGGCGCGGATGACGGGGCCGTGGCCCTCGGGGTTTTGGAGGACGTGAATATCAGTACGAAGCTGGAGATTTTCCAAGCGAACATTCTGCATCTCTTGGCGAGTACCGTCAAGATCCTGCTCCAAGCGGCGATTCTGGGTCTCAAGACGATTGATAGCACGCTTCTGATCCTCAATCACTTGCCTCTGACGGTTATGCTCAGCAATAGCTGGAAGAAGTTAGCACTGCATTCAAGAAATATAAAATGCTGAAGCACTCGCCCTTGGTCAGAATCTCCCACTTGGATGCCTTTGCACCCCGGTCGGGGGCTTGACAGTCACGCAGGTGGTCGAACAGGTCCTTCATCTCCATGCGGCGCTTACGCTCGGCTAGCTTGTGCGAGACGCGCAACTCGGGGGTACGCGAGTATGGCTGAGAGCTCGTCGGGGAACCGCCCTCACCATTTTGAAGTTCGCCAATCTGGCGATGCTGCAGGCTGTGGTGATGAGTCGAGACTTGGTATTCGGAGGACGCACGGGATGCACGAGCTGGGCCGAAGTCAGGCGGCATTCCATCCTCGAGGCGGCGTTGTCCAGGAGGAAGAGCGCGAGACTCGGTCGTAAATTGGCTTGAAGCAACCGAATCGGCGAAGGAATTGCGACGAGAATCATCATAGAATGAGGTACCATGACGATTTCCAAGCTCCTCACTGGGACGAGCAGCAGAGGGCAATTGGCGAACCTCCTCCTCGGGGAATGCCCATGCCTGTCCCTTGGTTGGTTCAGGAGCACGTGCAATGGCACCAACAGCAGGACCTGTGATCAGGGGAGCAGTGCGCGAGGCACTAATACCATCACCCTGAGGCAATCGTTGGAAAGTAGGTTGATAGCCATTGCTCAAGCGAAACGGACCAGAGTTGCGATCTGGATGAGTTGAACCAGGGTTCCGCTGTTGGGCCAGGGAGCTCTGCAGCGAGGTGGTGGATTGGTTCGCCGAGGCATATGGTGAATTGGCCAGTCTCATGTCGTTGAAGTTGATACCAAGAGTCGAGTTGACCGAAGCACGGCGAGAATCATTGGTTGGATTCGCATTCATGCCACCATGTACCTCGTGCTGCGTGGGGAAGCCGTAGTTCGGGTTGTAGGAAGACGGGGAGACGATTGAGGCAACACTCATGGCCCCCGAGGTCGGAGAACTTAAAGCATGGGTCAAATGTCCTGTAGATACCGGCGATGGGGTATTATCTGTGGCGGAGGAGGAGTCGGCGCGGCCGATGAGAGACTCGACAGGAGGCAGTCCGCCTTGCGATTGAGTCGAGTTGTCTAAGAGAAGCCGTCGTCAGTAAAGATTGGATTGCAAGACTGCAAGAAGAGTGAGTGCTCACGCTTACTACCAACAGAGTAATAAGCACTGTCTCGATGTTCATCGGGCTTGTTAAGAACTCCAGCGAGGCCCGTAGGGAGCTTCTGCTGGGTGGTTTGGGGTGCAGCCATTGTTGGAGGTTGTAATCGGATTGAAGTCGCGATAAGCAAGTGCGCTGCGCAAAGCTTGACGGAGAACGGGAGGGGAGGTGTGAGAGCAATGCAATTGAGTTAGAAGAGTAAGGAGCAATTGGAAGCACGCTTTCGGAGCGAGAGAAGGTAGCAAGGCGCGCCTCCAAATGTGGTGTTCGGGCTGTGGAGGGGAAGGTCTGTGGAGAAGTGAAATTCGATTTTCTCTCCTGGCAGACGTTGAGGATGTGCAGACTAAATTGACCAGGGCGTCAAACTTTGCTCTGCAGACCAGCCAATAGCGTACCCCGAACCAGTCGTCGTCCTCGAAGTAAAAGCGAGCGTGAAGGCTGTGAAGCTTCGAAGTGTTTGCGGACTTTGCACAGTGAAGTGTGGCCCGGCGTCGTGAAGATATCCAGACGTGAAGCGTAGACCCCGAAGAGGAGAAGGGCGAGTTATGTATGAGGACTGGTCCGTCCCTCGAAGGACGGGAGGTATAAAAGCAGTCTAGTTCTCGTTACTGGGCTCCGCGGGTAGCCAAGCACATCGGTCCAAAGACCCTGGGGCCTGTCGAATGCCTGCAGCAGTGTGGAAGCAGCGGACGGGGACGGTGGAGGCACGGTGGAGACCAGGACCGGGTTCATGATCACAGTGCAGTTCGACAGGGGCGCGATCCGTGGCACAAGGATACCGTAGAATACTGGAATGTGCGTGGTAACGGGAGAAGGCTGGGAAGAAGCCATGGGTGGGGGGGGGGGGGGGGGGGAAAGCCAAGGGCTTCAGGGAACTACTAGACTACTAGTAACTGGTGGCAGATGGGCAGATGGGTGGACGCCGGCCTGGCTCCTTGTCGAGCCTGTGCTCTTGTGCGTGGCTGTGGTGTCACTGGTGGGTGCAGTCCGGAACACTCTAACCACATAAAACTTGGTGGGAACTCGGGGCCGCTGCGAGCCTGCGATCAGAAAGGTGCCCTGCCCCCGCGATATCTGAGAGAGAGAACCCCTGGGGCTTGAGTCTTGACAGGCTTTGTGTTGTTGCACTTCTTTCATGCAGGAGAGTCCATGCGTGGAGTTGTCCTGTCCCTCTTTGGGCCGGTGGGCTGTCTGTAAGCCGGGCCTGGAAACTCAACTCGTCAAAAAAGTGAGCCGGCTTCGAGGTCTTGCGCCAGTGCTGCTGCTGCTGCTCCTGCTGCCGGTGCCTCTGCGCGCATATGCAGGCGCCACGAGCAGCAGGTAATCAATCGATCTCGTCTTTCCTGTTGCGACACACCCCTTCTTCCACTTCCTCTTCCACATGGCCTGGTGCAGTTCGGAAGCTATTAGAGCGGCATCCGATCCTGCACTTTTCCCGTTCCCCCATCTGCCTCTGCCTCTGAACTGCCCTCTGCATATCACTGGATTTTGGTCCTACTTGAGTCGTTGTGTGCAACTACCGTACTTGACTCGAGTACCCGTCTCAAATACACTGCGCAGGGTTCATTCTCCTCATTGTCCTAATTGTGCATCCGGTGTTAGCTGGCTGTTTGCTCGTCGAGTCGCTCCCCGGCGCATGCAGGTCTCGCGAACCCACAGGAACCGCTTCATGCAGGCTGAAGTGTAAGACTGTGTGGCTCTGAGCGATGAGCATTGATGGCATGCTTTCGTCCCAAACCGTTGTTGATCTCAGCGTGCAGCCTTGGGGATACAGTCAGACCTCAATCTCAAGTTCTAATAAACAGAGAAACTCCGCCCGACAAGGTGTTTGGCGGATCAATGGGCCGGGCAGGGAATAAGGTGTAGAGCACGCACGGCAAGGGGCCGCTGATAGCAAGTGATAAGGGCGAAGCCCAGGGATGAGGGATGAGGGATCCCACCTGGCAATCAATCTGATTATGACATCGTGGCACAGCAGAGCTCTGGTTCGTTGATGCTGTACTGAACAGTATCGTTATGTCCAGTTTCCCGCAATGGCTGTGTCGATGCCGGTGAAGTGTGAGACGTGGCTTGCGAGTTAAGTTAAGCTTATCCCCAAAGTTAAGGTGAACAGCCCGGAAAATAAAAGAAACCTCAATCAAGGTGAGGAGTTAAACAACGGCTCCAACCAGCCACCGTTTGGCGGCTGAGAGACTGTACTGTACTGTACTGTACTGTACATGCAGGTGCAAAGCCAAGGCTGGGTTGAACGGGCTGAACGGGTTGAAGGGTTGAAGGGAAGGGTTGAAGCCTTGAAGCCTTGAAGCCTTGAAGGGTTCCCAATGCCCATATGGCAGCCAGCTTTCCCTCGAGTCGTACCTGACAGATGCTCCACCACCACCCGGCCGTCGCGCCATGCCCGATGCGGCCTCCAGAGTAAGGAGCACAGCTGCACAAGGCCTGGGCCAGCCAATCCGTGTTTGTTATCTTCATTCTGTATCCAGCCTGCAAATGCCTCTGTGGACCATCAATCATCATTGTCACCCTCATCGTGTTCATTATCATGATCATTACCATTATCATCCTCATCAAAAACATCAGCCAAAAGGCACCCCTTGGTCTCTTCCCTGTTCCCTCTCACTGGTTTGGGCGTCTGCACTGTTTCAGATGATGAATCCGCCGCTCTGCATCGTGACATTGTTAAGCTTACCTGGACGACTGCCCCCAGTGGTCGACGCCCACCCTGGTTGCCCGGCACAGGCGTGCTTGCTTGCTTGCGCATCTTCCGCGTGGCAGGCTGGACTTGGTTGGGGGCCGCATCTACAGTAAATTACAATAATCTTCAATCGGACAACACCTTCGCCCGGGAACATCGCCAGATTCGCAACGAACTCCCCCATCTGGAAGCCAGAAAGTCTCCCTACAGCTTCACCGCATCCGCGTACGATAACCTGGCCTGCCAAGACAGCAATCTTGGGCCCCCCGAATGGAGTCAATTGTCTGTTCACTCCTCTGGCAGGGTTTTTTTTTTGGTATTCAGGCTCAATCTTTCCATCGGTGGTATTTCCTGCTGCAAATCACCGAGATCTCGAGCCGACGTGCAGCGCTGCCGCCGATGAATGCAATGGCTGGCGCTTGATCCACGTTCAACCAGCAGTGTACTGTAGGCGCAACTGTCCGCTCGGAACTTGCCCCATTGCGAGATGCTGGGAGTCTGGAGCCAGCGAGAGCCACTCATCTCGAGGTCCAAAATGCCCGAGCGATCGCTGGCATCAGCAGCGTGCAGGCATGGATCTGTAAGGGGATGCCTATCTATCGAGAACGGTCTCCTCGTTGAAGAACAATCTCACCACTTCTGGACTGACGACGAGGGGCAGGGCCGCAGCCGCCACCATTCATACTCGCTCCTGATATTCTACAATTTACGCGACGAACTGCTAACTACTGGAAACTACGACGGCTCCACGGGCCAAGAACGTGGTAAATCTCGACGATCCACGATCCATATTACTGCCAACAACGTGCGCGGGTCAGGATGAGCGAGCATCTTCTCCAGGCTTTGCTTCTCCAAACGGGCGAGCACCCTGGCGTTATTCCGCCTCCAATGTGACAGCACTTCCGAGGCCATCCTGGATGGGAAGTGTCCATGTCGATCAATCATCACGGGCTTCAGTCCCTCGTTACACAGCACTCCTCGGCGAGCACCAGCACATGGCTCGCACGGGCCCCGATGCTCCCATTCCAGAAGGCCCATTTCTGCTGTACCTTCTTGCAATGTATCGGTGGCCTCAGGCCTTGAATCGGAACATCAAGCCTGCAGATGCAGTTACGGCATCCGTCCGCATCCGTACCACATGGCGTCCTGGCATGAATCTCATTCACGAACAAAGCACCACCCAATGCCAGGATCCTGGCTGGCATTGGCGAATACCCGAGAGGTATTACTTCTTAAGTTCCTCCCCTTGAAGGTGAACGCAGATGAGTCGGCAAATAGTCTCGTGGGACAGTTGAGATCTGCAGAATGCCCTCTCCCCGTTGGGTACCGAATAGCTGGGCCCATCAAGCACTCCTTGATCATGCCCCAAGCGAGGCTTCTACCGCCGTAACGTGAGTGGATGGGTAAAATCCTCGTGTGCAGGCAGTAAAGGGTTCTGCACTTCCAACAATGTACCATGCAGACCTCGAGGCAGACTGGCTCGAACGGTACGGAAGGTCGAGATACGTCAAGGCCAAGTCTCAATATCCTTGAATCTGCTGCAGTTAGAGTTTGCTCATTGGGAAGGTTCTCGCCAGCGAGGTCCGGGCCGGTACAGGCTTGAGGACAGAGCTTGCAATCCCAAAATACCTCAGACAAAGCCTATTCTTGTCTTGCCCTCCTCTCGCCCGCTCACTGCCCACGTTCCGCAGCAGCAGAGAGGCAATGACGAGTTAGATTTGCTGCCCGCCTGTTCTTCGGCATGGCTTCCCCCTGTGTGGAAGGTTGTGAACTTGTGGCGGCCGTAAGACGGCAGCGCGACAGCGCCCAGCTGAGCATCTATTGGCCTGCTGCGATCTGAACCTCTCCCGCTGCGGGGCCAACGCTAATCTTGGCAGCTTTGGTCGCAGATCGATCGGTGCGCTAAACTTCAAAACGACGACTCGACGTGCGAGCTCACATCCCCTTTTCCTTTTGTGCTGCCTTTGCTTCTTCGTTGTGCGAGACAAGGTGTCTTTGGCCAACGGGATTCTCGTGTTCCGAGCCTCTTGACATCTGAAAAGAAAGATGGGCCATGTGCACACAACGACTCGGCGACCTTGGATCAGTATTCCCTATCGAATTTGCCATGGCAAAGTATCGGACCCATTGAGCCTCAACCGCAGATCCGGTAATAGTATTCTAGCAAACACATTTTACGGTGTCGAGATATATCGTCGTTGCCGTCACCGGACAATTGCTGCTTCAGTCTCCCTACCCTCAAGGTAGTGTGGTTGTACGAGGCGAACATATGCGACATCGGTACTCGCTTCACACTTCAACATGAAGGCTGAATACATGATTCAGTCGTCGCACAACATTGAGCGTTGAAAGTCTAAAACACCACAGACTCACTTGACCCCATCAAATCGATCCGAGGAATCGGTCCGTCCTGTAATTGATGGGCATTCATCTGCCTCGTGTATCACAACCTCTGTCTCATTCCGAGTGGGCGCCGCCACGAGTCACCAGCCTTCTCTCAAACAATTGGCTACACCCCAACGGACATCGTACAAACTACATCACCCAAATAGTTTCCGTCTTGTGGTTTATACAGTGCGTACTTGCAAATTACTAGAGCATGAATATGCGTTAAGTAGCGGTCCGATTGCTGCCTCATCTTGAATCTGTTTGGTTTCCCTTTCTCCGCCGATGCCGGACGCTTTCATCCTGCATTCTCGAACACTTCTATAGCACAAACATGTTTCTTACCACTTCCTTCTGGTGCGTGTTACAACGCATCAACGTCCCCAGATACTACACTTCAGGCGGAGGCACAACAGACACGCATGCAGGGACCGGATGCCAATAATTAAGCTCTATTAAGCTCGTCTATACATGCGTCCTTTCGTGAGAAGTTCGGGGCGAGCTCCTCCCTCTCGCGTTTTTCATCTATTCGGCTGTATCAGGTTAACATCGACCCAAAACCCTCACGCGTAAGGTAAGTTTATATTGGGGGAGGGCTTTCAAGGATGTTCTCGGCTCGAGGGGATTTTCTATTCTGGCTCCCCGACTCCCCAAAACTTACGGATCCCGAAGCCGAGAGCTGAATACAGCCCGAGCGAAACTTCACCCAGGCCAAGTATATTTCTTTTTCGGCAGAAGGCATAGGCAGCCAATGGCTTTGAAGAAAGGCACCAGCCTTTCTCACAGAAAAGTACTGGATACAAACACCTGGCCCTCATCGGGCGTGAAACTCTCCGAAAGTTGGGGGGAAGAGAGAAGGTCTAGATTACGACACCTAACCCCGCTTCCGTGAAGCTGGACAAGAGGGTGTGTTGACTAGACGCCACCACAAAATCAAGCTTCAGCTTCATCCCACATACAAGTTTCAGGCCATGCAAGTCCCACAGGATACAGCAGGTTCGCAGGGGCGGAACAAAAGCCTTCCATAACACAAACACAGGCACACAACATACCGGCATTGTACCCGGCTCCCCATCTCATCTCATCTCATCTTCTCTAACACCACACTTCCGTCCCACCTTCCACCACTCCCGAGATCCCGCATCTTCCCTTCAGGTACTGTATCTCGTAACTCAAATTCGAGGGAGACAACCCTCCGTCCTCAGATGAACGGTGGAGAAATGGAAATTTGGAATGGGCCGGGTAGCTGCGTAGAAGGATCTTAGTGCCTCTAGGAAGGGGAAGAGTGCAGGATCTGAGATGATGCGCGTCTGTTGTGCTGGTAACGTTTCTCCCATTGCGTCTCGAGCCACCTTTCACTTGGGGTAATGGTGCCTGGAGATCTTATCTTGGTACAGTCCATGTGCTAATGATCAGATCGTTTTCAACGGCTTTCTCCCCAACCACAACTCAAGAGTGTGAGAGCTGGCTATCACCCAGGAACTCGAACAAGGACATTAACGTGCCTCTAGACTCCTTTTCACGTTGTCTAAGACTAAGATCCTGTGGCTGAAACACCTCGATCTACATCCACCTTCGCCGGTTCCTAGATCGTCCGCCTCTCCCTCCCACCCGACTCCCTCAACCGCTCTCCCAACTCTCCACATCCAACCATCCCCCTCCCACGCATCCGTACCTGAACCAAGTCCACCAGCACCCGGAACAGCTTCCGGCTGTTTCTGTGGCTGGGCTTCTTTTTCTTCACAACCCGGCACCCGTCTCGATCTACTGGGTCTGCGTCAGTCTGGGGAACATACACGGGGAAGGGCGACGGATACCCGCATGGCAAATCGCGAGTTCGTAACCCTGTTTTCACTTCACGTTCAGATCGCGCGGGCATCCTCCACCTTCCTTTTCCGCCTGCTAAACATCTTCCACTCCCGACAAACATTTTTCCTGCCTCCTCCTCCCGCCCCGCCACAGCTGCAAGCCAAAGAGCCAGGGCGAGTAAAATCCTCATCGACTGGCTACCAGCTCCCCGGGACTCGGGAATCGGGAGCTGCGGTTGGGGATTGGATAGCCTCTCGTGCGGGTGGAGGGCAAATGGGCGTCAGATGCTGTGGGTTAGCACATGGGTATCTGGATCGTGGGGATTTGGGGTTTGAGATCGTGGGATGCTGGTTCGCTGCTTCGTGTTTAGCTGGCCCCTTGCTTCGTGCACTGCGGTCCCGGGACTCGTGGTTTGGGAGAGGTGAGCGGGTTCCTTTTTTCGCTGTTGCTTGAGCGTTTGGATTGCTGAGCTGAGCTGAGCGGGTTTTCTTTTTTTGCGCGGTGGGTTTGGGGATTGTGTGGCTCTGGTGTGGGGAGTCGGGTGCTAGTTGGTTTAATCTGGGTCGAGTCTCGAGTTCTAGTGGTTGTGGGAGAGAAAGGTAGGTCCTTGCAGGTATTAGTTCTGTGTTAACGTAGTTGGTGTGGGGATTTGAACGAGGGGCCTAGTGATGCTGCTCAGTGGGCTTCCTTTTTTGTTGCAGGCTCTTCGTTGTTCTGAGAGTCACTTCCCCCTTTCATGAGTCGCAGGTCGTATTTTGCGGGTTGTTGGCGTGCTTTCATCGTGTCTGGGTAGAAGATAGGTCTGTGTGTTCGTCACTATGGGTTTTGGCCTTTGCCGCTTCTGCCGCCTGCCTAAAAGCTCCTCCACCTCGAGTTGTCTTTACTTCTTCAGCTTTTTGGCCTCCGAAGATCTGTTTCTACAGACCAACCGGGGATGCCGAAACTGTTAGATATGCTGTGCTTCTTGGGAAGGGTGTCACTCCTACAAATTCGCAAAATGGGCTCAGATGAGAATCCCTTCGGGCAGCTTTGCATCTACCTTCCCGTTTATGTACTGTATGATTTCTGTTCAATATCTGCAAGCTCTCGAGTCCGCCTTTCTAGACAAAGCCCAGCCCCTGATTCCAGCTCTTTGTAAACTTCTTCCACCCCACATCTTCCAACTTTACACATGCTGCCACCCATTATCAAACATAACCTGCATCTCATTAACCAAACACTCGATCCCATCCTCATTTCTCTCCTCAGACTGTAACCCCTTCAAACTCCCCACCCCAATCTTGCCCCTCCCTGCCCTCCTCTTCCCCTCCAATTTCCACCTATCTACCCGCCCCTTCACCACCCTCCCCTCACTATACGCCTTCAACCAGCCCGTCCACCTCACAACCCTATTTCCCCACACACCTCTCCACCTCTCCCCCTTTGCCGGCCACGGCCTCCCATCTCCACCCGGCACCCCATCCACCTGATCCCCGACATCCGCTTTAACCTCCGCCCCATAATTAACAGCTGCGTACGTGGTACTGTTATACGCAACCCTCACACTCGGATTCACCCACACGCCCTTCTCCGCGCTCAACGGGTTATCAGCATGGATCAAACAGCACTCGCTCCCCTCCAAATGTGCCTTTGCCAGCGAATCCGGGATCCCGCGGAATTTCAGGGGTTGGTTGTCTTGCTTGGGGTTCTTGTGTGCTTGCTCTACTTTTCGGAAGGAGGAGGGTGGTGGTGGGTAGAAGGGGTAGGCGGAGAAGGCGATCATGCCGTTCCAGCAGGATTTCACCGGGATGGGGGATAGGTGGTTTAATAGGGTGATGGAGGGCGAGTGCGAGAAGTAGGGGTAGGTTAGCGTGGCGGTTTTCTGGCCGGTTATGTCACGGAGGGCGAAGGTGTCGTAGCTGGGGGTGTTAGTGGGGTTTAATTTTGGGAGGAGGGGGGAAAGAGGCGAGACGTACTATTTTTCGGGGTTGGAGGAGAAGTCCAGGGCGCAGGCTGCTGCGTAGTCGCCGTCACGGGTTGAGAGGAGAGTTAAGACATCTTCTGTCTATCATTTGCCATCAGCTACGAGCTCAAAATAAGGAAGAAATGAAAGAAGAGGATGTGTGTCACGTGATAAGGGGAACGTGACTCACCGTAAACACAACATCATTAATCCAAAGCACGCGATCAAACCGCTCATAACTCGTCTCGTCAATTTCCAACAACGGCGCCATAACCTTATTCCTCAGATCCGCCAAATACGGAATCCGCCTCAACTCCCACCCCTTCTCGCCCCTCGCCGTGAAAATCCAGCCCTCCCGCTTCTCCTCCGGGACATTCTTCAACCTCTCCGCATGCTCTTCCGCATCAATGCCCAACACAATCCTATTCTCCACCCCAAGCGTATTCAACTTCAGTTCCAGTTCTCGCAAGGCGCCTTTCGTGTCTTCCTGCGATCCGGATTCCAAGATGGAGACGTAGACGTTTTCGGGACCGAGGGTGTCTATCAGGCGCAGGAGGGCACTGTTCCAGTAGAGACGCAGCATGTATTCGGAGTTTCGGGCCATAGAAGCGATGAAGATCCTTTCATTGCGGAGGGAGGGGGAGAGTATTTTGGTGCGCTGGGGAAGGGGGGAGGGCCGCGTGATAAGGAGCGTGTCGATCACGAAGATGAGGAACAGTGTTATGAGGAGGGGTTTGGGCCGGAGGAAGGTCCGCCTGAAGGAGCGGGGGAATATCCGTCTGAGCATGGTGGTGGAGGTGAAGTGTGGAGAGTCAGGGGGAGAGGTTGGGCCATGTCATGTGAGGCTGACCCCTGAATCTGAGCTGGAGATGAGGCTGAGAATGGTGATGTCGTCTTGGGTGTCCCAGGCTGAAGCTATCGAGCTCTGCAATGGTGGGAAAGGTAAATGAGTGTAATGAAAGGAGTGAGATGAAGCCCGGCTGATGATCTCCCTGTTGTAAGTTGATGCTCCGGAAGGATTCTGGACGTCGACGTTGGGAGGTTTTGAGGCTGTGCAAAATGATTGGCCAAGAAATTGCAGGGGTGGGCTGGCCGACGTCAGGTGATAGAGCCTCGGCCATCGTCAACTTCCTCTCGAAGCTTCCCTCTCCTGCTCTCAAAAAATATTTGGATGAAGAAACAGAATTCCCCAAGGCACAATTGGTTCTAATTCATGCCGGTTTGTGATCTGGAGAGGTCTCGAATTATGAATATCTCGCGGGCGACAGGGTTCCCTTCCCAAGCGTCCTCGATGAGCTGCTCCGAATCACGCAGATGATCTCAAACATTGCATCTCATAGGCTACCATTCCGAAGATTGAACTTTCAGTCCCCCTTCTACTCATCAATCTAATACATTCTTCACGGCATGGAATTATGGATCGAATGTTGTGGGACAAAGCTGGGATGAGGACCATCCCAAACATTCCATCCAGACCACCAGCTGCCGTTGCACTCCTGAATAAAAAGAACGTACACGAACTATATTCTCAAAGAATGTTTTAAAGTCGCTGATTCCCTCACTTACCGAGCTCTCAGTCACCAAACCAAACCAGGT
The DNA here is from genome assembly GCF_002865645.1 of Hyaloscypha bicolor E. NCBI lineage: Eukaryota > Fungi > Ascomycota > Leotiomycetes > Helotiales > Hyaloscyphaceae > Hyaloscypha > Hyaloscypha bicolor. The sequence goes on along the minus strand of NW_020194691.1, from coordinate 1,055,968 downwards.
CACCATCAACATTCCATCCCCCTCTGACGGCGCCCAAAAACCAAAGCTCGATACTCTCCCTTGAGAGATTTTATACCCAATCCAACAAATACGAGACCTCATCTTTCCACGGTCCGCTGATCCGGATCTTCAGAGAGTGGGAGATGCAGAATTTATCCGATGGTTTGAGATCCACGGTACCTATCAGGAGGATCCTTGCCACCAATCATGGGTCATGGGAGCGTTATTACAAGCTAACTCGCAGCGCTTGTTCCTGCCCTGTAGAGGTCCCCCGAAAATTGATGCTACTCATATCGAGATACATCCGTATGGAAAACGTGAGGTACAAGGGATGCCTCTATGCATGAGAATGGATATGTGTGGTCTAAAGTGAATACTCATACGTGATGCAAGAGAAATTGCTCTCCTGATTTGTCATTCTCTCATAGCTCCTTTCCTGGAATTACCCCAAATGCCCCTGAAATGCCCCCGTGAACAAATTGCTGACTCTTTCCTCCACAGCTCTGTTCAAAATATTCGCCAAGATGTGCAAGAACCTGAAGTCGGTGGCCATTATGCACGGGGACCGCTCAAGTCTCTAGCTAGCCGCCGTTCTCAGGCTCCCCCTTCCTTCCTCCGACACCTTGACATGGCTAGTATACAACCCCAACAGAGAAACGAGAAAACTGGAAGAGACAACAAAGGGAAGTATGACGAGGAGATGGCAGTATGTGGTGGAGGGAAGAGTAGGCGAAGAGAAGAGTTTGAAATTGCAAGTGCTGGGAAGCATTCGGTAATTAGAATAGAACAAACTCTTGGATATCAATCCCCATCTTCTTCAAGTTCTCCGAAGTTAGTCTCGGATCAGACCAAGTCCACTCTTTGGTCTCCGAACGATAGAACCACTGAGTTTTGAGCTCACCATCTTCAATCTCTATATCAGGCCCGTCCAAATCCCCGTAATGAACACTACATCCAGTCGGAAGGGGTCCCGCTCTTGGATCAAGCTGTGTGGGCACGCCGTTGCCGTCGATAAACACTGGGAATAGTTTTCCCGCCACATCTCTCCAGCCAAATCGACTCCCCGGGCTAAGAGGACCCAGGAGGGCTTCTCCGTTCATCATGCCATGCACGAAGCATTCTCCACCCACTTGATAGCGATTTTCCTCAGTATTTGTATATCCAGAACCGCGCCCGCCAAGAGAGCGGCGGTGACGGAACCCGAGAATATCGTGGCAATAAGAGCGTCAATCGAGGGCACTCCTCCAGTTTGTGAGGTTGCATATCTGCAAGCCAGTTCCCAGGTTTGGCATTTGGTGAGTATCTCTGGGGACTTGGCGTCGTAGGGAATGGCTTCAAAAACTTGGTCGATCACACATATCTGCAGTCCTTGGATGGTGAGGCTGTTGTCGGAGGGGTCGTACCGACTTTCCTCTCTTGATCTTCCAGTGGCCTCAGCAGCATAGAGGGCATTTCCGAGCTGATAAGGGACGGAAAAGTCGAACACCCACGAAGGAAGCGGCAGAACTGAGGCCGGGTCAATGAATCTGCAGAGGGTCAAAATATCCACTCGTCGATTTGTATTGATTTCTTGGAGAACGGTATTTTTAAATACCTCTTCAGGCGCTTTGGAGTAGTTTGGAACAATACCAGCTGAGACGCCCTCAGGTAAAAGGCTCAAGATGGCATATATTCTATCTCGAGGGTCAAGACAATGGGCTTTCTTCGTAAGAAGGGTAACATTAGGCAGATTGGATAGAGTACTACATTGGTTCATTGCCGAAACTTGTTCGAGAGCTTCAAAATTGAGAGTTTCGCGGAGGGTTGTGAAAGCGCGGTACATAGTATGAATCCAAAAAAGAGCAGCTTGAAAAATTGGCAAGGGGAGGACTGTATTGCCGGTCATAACGATAGCTTCAGCAGCAAGTGCCATTTCTTGAATGACCCAAAGTCTCGTGAACCCTGACGATCATGTCAGTACTGTAATATGAAGGCATGCTTGGACAGACTTAGAATGCCTTGGATTGTGTGAAGAATATTCGAGGAAGTGCAAAAAGTCTTAATGGGGGTGATAGGAGACCTATATTGCTCACATGGCCGCTCCAAGAGCCTCCCAATAGCCACAAAGCTTGTTGCCATTTGTGCCCTGTCTTCAGCATTATTTTCCAGCTTTTCGGCCAAACTGCCTCGCTTGATAGAGATGTTTTTCCAACTCGCTCCCACATTGTGAACATCGAGTCCTTCTCCCACATCCCTCAGTGTCTGAACCGCCAATGTACTTTCATGGGCTTCTTCCCCGAGCCAAAGAATTACCAGTCGTGCACTGCCATAGATGGACGCCATCTTGTTGACCTGCTCACTTCTCTCCACTATGTCATCTTGATTGATGCAGATAGCGTCAATCCACAAGAGTCTTGGTTTCTTCGCAAAACTTAGATGCTGCAGTGCCATGAAGAGATTCCGAGAAATTGCCAGATGACTCAGTTCGAACTTCGAACGGCCGGAAAGAAATCGCCCTCTCCTCGAGCGTCGGGGGAAACACTTCTTTGAAGACGTCTTGACAGTCACTTCATGTGTCCGCTCTGGGGAGCCCCATACATAGGACAGCGCCTCGTAGGCCGGAGGTGCCGAAGAAGGGACACGGATGATCTCGATTTCGATGTCACCTGATGAGGATGGAGGCATCAGTTTGAGCAGTCTGATCTCATCCGGATTCTTAGAGAGTGGTTCGTAGGCGTAGGGACTCCTTTTGTTGGACATTTCGAGACAAGGCTGCGTAGTTTAGCGGCAGGGGAATGCAAATTAACCAGTGGAAGTCGATATTGGTGCTTTCGTGGTCTGCGTGACGGACTGTTGCCGACGGGAGACTTAGGAGGTGTAAAGGTAGATGCTAAATTTGGACGAATATCACAGGAAGGATGTAGGTCCCCCTCGTATGGAGGAGCATTTTGAGCTTCCATTCAGCCTGCCCAGCCGTGCCACTTGGAACCACACCACACGTGACACGATTACGTCTGTCGAGCTCGATGTCTCTTTTCGTGATATCCTCCTTCGTCGGCCCAAGACTGTTGTTCTGCTTGGACTGGGAAGCCATATTCGGTGTAGATAGCGATGAGAGGCATTGACTGCAAAGGAAAGTGTGTTGACCCCTTAGCTTGTAGATTCCGCTGGGTCATAGTTCTAGCTGCTTTAACTCTCTAACTACGGTACATTAAACTCCCCGAGTCCACAATTTCGGTATTCGGCGATACTGATCGCCGATTCTTCAATTCTTCCCAGTTCCTTGACTCCCATCAACATCGAAAAGGGGCCCCCTATTCCAAGTACCGACGTCGACATTGAGTGCTGACATATTCAGTCTGTGGGCCGGTGGGCCTCGGCACGCGGAAAAGTGATCCCGAGCTTTCTGCGACGCCAGCAAAACTTCTCTTCAAGCGCGCTTCACCAGCGTCACCTTTCCTTGCCATGTCCAGTACTGATTAATAATACACGACAAAATCCCGACAAGTCCACCCCCATATTTCCAGTCCTGGCCAAGGGGGAATTGCGACACTTGTGGCTGAACCTCGTCACCTCCCCCTTGATTTGGCCAATTAGCCTTTTACTCAGCTGCCGTCTGGCACCATGCTGATCAATCATGCCAGGAAGCTGCAGCCATGCAGGGACAACAGGTGGGGGCATGGAAAGGTACAAAGGATGAGGTGACCCCTCCATGGTAGGATACTGCTTCCTTCATACCCGTTGTCTCTCACCAGTCTTCCACTTGACCTCCAGCAATCTTCCCTTCAAACCTGCTGCAAAAGGACCCGAAGCCTCCAGCTTGGCCTCAAATCCACAGAGTATTCCAGCATGTCGTCAAACCTCTTCAAGCCCCTCAAGCTGGGCAATGTACAGCTGCAGAACCGAGTTGTCATGGCACCCCTCACTCGATTCCGTGCCGACAACGAGCATGTCCCTCTGCCCTTTGTGGCCGAATAGTATGTTTCTTCTCCGTTCCAAAATTCGTTCGATTGGAACATTGACTAACACTCCCCAGCTACGCACAGCGCGCCTCCTCTCCCGGGACCCTCCTCATCACCGAAGCAACCTTCATCGCCCCTCAGGCAGGCGGTTTCGGAAATGTTCCCGGAATCTGGAACGAAGCACAAATAGCATCCTGGAAGCGAGTGACGGAAGCGGTACACGCCAAGGGCTCCTTCATATACCTCCAGCTGTGGGCGTTAGGAAGGGCAGCTAGTCCGGCAGTACTAAAAAAAGAACTCGGTCAGGAAGCCAAGGTTATCAGCTCAGGCGATTTGGAATTCGAGGGAGGTGCGAAGCCGACGCCCTTGACAGAGGCAGAGATCAAGGAATATATTGGCTTCTATGCTCAAGCGGCTAAGAACGCGGTGGCGGCTGGCTTCGATGGCGTGGAGATCCACGGCGCGAATGGGTATCTGATTGATCAATTCCTCCAGGATGTCTCGAACAACAGGACCGATTCATGGGGCGGGAGCATAGAGAACAGAGCGAGGTTCGGAATCGAGGTCGCAAAGGCTGTCGTCGCAGCTGTTGGTGCGGAAAGAACGGGCATCAGATTGAGTCCCTTCTCCGAGTTTCAAGGCATGAGGATGGCAGATCCTAGACCGCAGTTCAGCTACTTCGCGCAGGAACTCAAGAAGTTGAAGCTGGCATATATCCACGTCGTCGAGTCTCGCATCGCTGGAAACGCAGATGTCGAGCAGACGGATAAGGTCAACTTCCTCGTTGACGTGTGGGATAATCAGAGCCCAGTCCTAATTGCTGGTGGCTTCAGACCGTCATCGGCGAGGACTCTGGTCGATGAGGAGTATAAGAACAAGGACGTTGCGGTTGTGTTCGGACGGTACTTCATCTCGAATCCGGATCTGGTATTCAGACTCAAGGAGGGAATCGAGTTCACGCCTTACGACAGAGAAAAGTTTTATAATAAGAAGCAGGAGGATGGATATACGACTTGGAAGTTCAGCAAGGAGTTTGAGGCTCAGGCTGCAAAGTTGTAGAGAGATGGTTCCGTTAGCGACCGGACAATGGCCAGGAGCAACTGTAGATGTCGAGCAAAGAAAGAAGAGAGTGGATAGAAACCAGTCCTGAGTTTCCTGGAGAGAAGCGGGACTATCAGGAAGCGTCGGGCTTGAATAGTCCCGGCCTCGATGGACCTGCTGATACTCAACGTTTTAACTGATGTAGATAGAAGATAGACTAGATAATTTACAATATCATAGAAATTCGCCTTTCAAGTTGCAAGTAGCAATGCCTTTCTTCCATTTGTCTTCTTTTGCCATTTGCTATTCGAAATTTTCAGCGAGTTCGGCTCTGAATTGCTGTGTTGTTGCTCTCCGTAGCTGCTTGATTGGTCACCGTCTCCGTATCGTTTTTTATTGAGGACATGCCATGGATTGAAGCCGAGCAAGCATAATGCAAATTGTTATTTGCAACTGAATCACAGCTATCTGATGCAGTGATGTCTCCTTCTCTGGGCTTACTCTACTGTAAGCGAGACGCGTTGCTAAAAAAAAAGGGGGGGGGGGGGATTTCTGTCGAAAAAGACTGCAAAACCGACGCCTCTATCCAGATGCATCGGGACCGGGGGACTAGACGAAATGAGTTTGTTATGCAGTAGATTTCGGCCATTCCGGGCTATCGAAGCAACTTTGGAAGCTATGCTCTAAACTTACAACACTGCTACGATGTTAATTGACCACCTCTTGTTTGGCGAGCACACGTGATTCCGCCTGGCCAGCGGTGGCAGCCGCGATTCCCAGAGATAAAGGTGCGTATCTCTTAGTGTTACACGCCCAAAGGCAGAAGGACGACATTGCCCGTGTGGAGGATCGTGCTGACTAGGATTTCCATTCGCTACCAAACTGTAGGCCACCAGTATCTTGTAGTTAGCCGATCAACTGAGATATCAGCATCCGAACGAAGGTTTACGAAATGCGAGACAATCCAAACACCGCTCAATTGTGAATTCATTATTTTGACTGACGTGTAAACATACAACAGTGCAGTGCAACGCCGTGTCATCAAAACAGCCAACACTCATTGTCTCCCTACCGGCATCGTGCCATCTCTGGGTTATCCATACCTGACTGTGTGTCGTTTTTGACAATAGCTAGAGTCAAGGTGTTCATTTAGCTGCCAATTAGGCATAAGTCAAAATCGCGATGCAGATCTCAGTACGAAGCAGATCCAAAACTGACGTGGTGGGCCGAGCAACAAACAGCAGCACGGAATCACGATACCGACACACTGGATATCTTTATTTACGAGTACATTTCTAGTAGACACATCGCTCGCTGTACTTTTGTCCGTCCAGCTAACAACATATGATACAAAAGTCGTCCCATCCCATGCTCCTTTTAGTCAACCCTCAAAATTTTTGGTCCTCTCTTCTTCGTGGTCTTCTTCTTCTTGTTCCCTCTGTCGAACGACGCAGCAGAAGCGTGGTCTCGGCCGACGTTGTCGAGATCCTTGACCTTGTAGATTCGGATGATCCAGTTCTCGCTGGTGAAAGCCTCCTCAACTGTATTGAGCGTTGGACCGACATCTGGCAACTTAACGCCTCGGACTCGATCTTGCGCTTGCCCGGCTGGGAAGAGCGTGTTGTAGTTGTAGTATGACATCTTGTACCTATATGCTGCGTTAGCCATTGCGCCTCACAATGAAACAAGGGTTCGTACATCAAGCTGTTCTTCATCGTCTCGGTGGCACCCTCGTCCACTCTGTATTCTCCTCTGTCAGTGAAGAAGTCACGCTCCTTCACCTCATCAGGCCAGATACCCTCGGCAATTCTCACCATCCACAAGAACTTGTTGATATCGTCACCTGAATAACCCAAAAGTCCACCGAAGACGACCAGGACGTAGTCGACTTCATGCTGGCGCATGATTGGATAGCTGACCTCCTCACGGGAGCTCATAGCCTTTCCAACGGTAGCAATGTGAGTATTGTTCCATGTGTTGTTGTCCACAAGGGTCGGTCTGTCGGCCATGCCACCAATTTGGTACCCATAATCCCACCATGACATGATTTTCGCATCTTCGGGTGTATTCTGGCGAAGCCATTGATATGCTTCACGGTAGTCATCAATGATATGTTGACTTCCATCTGGCATTCTGCTTGCCAATACAACGGATGGAGACGAGTAGGCATTTGACGTGACCCAAGTGCAGTGAAGCACGAAAATCAGGAGATAGGCAGTCATGGCGCTGACAACCGAAGTCTTGGAGAAAGTCGTGTAAATACCGACAAGTGGCTCGCGCATGGAGCGCAGCCCGTCCTGTTTACCCGTTTTCTTGCTCGATGAGCCATTGGCTGCCTCTGAAACCTGAGCATCTGTTGGTTCGGCTGGGGACTTGATAGTTAAGTAGGTATCGAGGACATACGACAATGCCATGGCCGCAGACACGCAGACGATAGGCGTAAGCGTAAGCATAAGACGGACCATAACGCCAGAGAAGTAACTGGCAAGAATGGAGTAGACGACAATGAAGACTTGCTCATCGTTAAGCTTCAAGAAGCAGAGATATACTCCGGCAGGGAAGAGCCAGATTAGCATGTTCAAGTCAAAGAAGTAAGCAGGCCAGGCCGTTGGCTGATGCTCGGAGACGGAGGCAATAATAGGAATGTGGATCTTGGCATAGCCGGTATCCCAAAGCGAGTAAAATCGCCCAGTCCATGGAGCGATCACACCAGTTATGGTCAACAAAACCAGACCAGCCAACGCCACGAAGAATACGGAGACGGCAAATCCTGTGACCAGAGTCTTGAATTGCCTGCTTGGTACACCTGCACGGATGAAGTCGACGAAGCCTACAAGTTGGAGAAGCCCAAAAATGCCTGAAATGAGTTAGCGCTGAAGTAGAATTTGGGCCTTAGCAAGCTTACCAAGGGCAGACATGTGTTCACTGCTTCGAATTGGCAGAAATCCAACGAATGGAATTTGCATGCTTGCCAGCGTCCCAATTGCGAACCAAGTGCAGTAGGCAACGTACACTCTGGGGCTGAAACGTCCCATGCATACTAGCACAAAGACGTGGAGGGGGATCAAGTTGGTGATAAAGACATATCCACCCCAAGCAGACACCATGTATCCGTAGAAAAGGGCACACAATGCACCCCAGAAAGCCGACCCAACCTTAAGAGCTTTGATCCAGAGGAAGAAGGTGAAGACAAGGAGGAAAATGGCAATAGCCTCGTTATCGTAGCTGCCAGCAACTGATCGAGATATATAACCTGGGGCAATTCCCATGAAGGCAGCGGCTAGTAGACCAGCAGAAGGAGATGTGGTCATCTCATTGGTGAAGAGATAGGTTGCATATGCGGTCAGTCCAGAAAATCCCGGGGCAAGCAGCACACAAATATTTCTAATATCGACCGGAATCGTGAGAGCTCGGAGGGCATGGTAGATAACGCCACTGGTCACCATGAGACCAGGATAAAGGGTTCCTCCTGTAACTCGACCAAGTGGATGCCATGTTCGGTCATCGAACCAATCCCAGAAATCATAGAAACCATGTTGAACGAGATATTTTGTTGCTCTGAAGTTGAACCAAGGATCGACTGCATCTTAATTAGCTGAAGTCGTTCGAGTGTGTGGCATTTGTGCATAGAAGTAGGAAGTTTGGTTCGAGGGAATGGAACTGACATTCGTGAATGATACTTTCGAAACCTAGGAAGCGCGCAAGTCAGCAGAAATTCAATAAACAATTCTTTATCCGCAATTCCATTTCAGAGTTTGACAGTTCCAATTCCTGGCAAGCCGGAGTCCAGAATTTGGTATGGAGCACTGGCACACTTACGAATGACGGAAAATAGTCGACTGGCAATCGCAGCAGCTGCAATTAAGCAGAGAATCGTCAAACGAAGCACTCCCCTCGTATTCCTCCCCGTGCTGCCCTTGAAGAAGGGTTCATCGTTTATGTCCGACATTGTTGGTGGATGAACAGAAAAGTTGTCGGTGTCTACAAAGTCGCATATCTGTTCGTAGCTGAAGCTTGACGCGGCTGCAGGGTTAAGCGGTTTTAGGGCGGCTGATCACGTGAAGCACTTCGAGGCTGAAGGTGAAGGGGGTTTTGTTCAGTGCATCGGTAATCTTGAGTTGGCTTCCATGTATTCTAGTTTTCCAATTGAATTACAGTCGTGCATATCTCCTGAGAAGAGAGATGTAAGTCTTCGAAGCGTGAGAAAATCTTCTATCACAGTCCAAAACCATCTGACATACAGCAGAGAGGATAAAGCACATTGCAATCTCGCCAGACTTTGAACCTTGCCGTTGGATACCCTTCAACCTTTCTTCCAATTATGATACAATGTACAAGAAGTATGCTAAGTGACGTCTAAGGCTTTTGTATGATCGCAATGACATCTCTTCATGCCGTACCAGCAACCACAAGTCACTCCACCAGCCCAACCCTTCTGTCTCAGCCCACCATTACTTCACGGCCCTTCCTGCTCTATCCTTCCGTGTCCTATAGGTTCTCGGCGTCCACAACGTTCAGGTACGCCTCCAAATCAAACCTACTGTCGTTGGGATCTCTTATAACTATTCGAAGTCCGTTAGCACTGCTCTGCAAACAATCCAACACAGAAGAGACTATATTCTCCAAAGCATATCCAAGTCAAGGTATGCTGCAGTCCCAAAGCTCGGCTTGGGAAGATAACGAATGCAGGGACAAACATACTTCCTCCGCTTTCCGTCTTTGCACTCGCTGGCAATTTCGATTTCGAGTATTCCGCCTTCGCCTTCTCGATCAATTGTTGCTTGTGCTCGTATTCTCTATTGATCGCAGCTAGTTTTGCAGCTGATGTGAGCTTTGCTTGGTGGTACATTCCGTAGAAGATACCAGCGCCAAGTGCTGAGTATCGGAGGACCTGCGAAAAAATCAGATTAGCTCAGAGTTCGCTGGAAGCACCCGAAAAGAAATAGAAAGTTTTGCAGCGATTGAGAGTAGCCGCCTCCAGCGCAAGGACAGAAAAACGTACGTTAACCCCCGTAGAAGCCATCGGAAAGCTGTCTTCGTGTCCTAGCGAACGTGCGGATTAGGACACAGGAGTCGGATCAACCGCAACTTGTTGAGGCGTGTCAATTGACAGGTTATCGCAAGCGTAGGAGTCGCCGGACGTTGTTGTGGACAATGCGAAGCTTTTCTTTTGAGGTGGTCGGAGAAGTTCTCAAGCTGCCCGGGATTTTGCGACATCCGGCCACGTTGCACGTGATCTGAAATTCGCGGTTCCTCCAACGACGCGACGATGCAGGAGAGGAGAGACGTCAAGCAACATCCTCGAATTCCATACTGCACATTCAGAGACGCGATTTTCAGGTTACAAGACCACCAAGTCTTGCCCATCGAAAGCAGATCGCTCCCAAAATCGTTCGGTGAGACTGGCCAAAGCCGACAGTTCCTTCTCTACCGATATGCGCATGCTTCGCAGGCACAATGCAATCACGTAGAGATGAGATTTTGGCGAAGAAGGCGAAGCTCGCGGAGATGAAACGGCAGAGGGAGCTTCGGAGTACATCTTCAACGCGGCAAAGCATAGGAGGTACTAGTGATGTAAGTGTCCTACGTCTTGCTTGAACATTCGGGTACTGACAGTCTCTAGCTTGCTGCCCCAACACCGAGCCGAGGAGAAAGTCGTGCAGAGTTCGACAAGTATCTTGAATCAATATTGGATGGAGGGGGAAAAAGTAGGCCTACTTCGACAGGACCTGCAGGAGCAGGATCCCCAGCTGGCAAAGGCAGTCGTCCCAACAGTGTGCTAAGTGCTGGAGAGCTCAGTAACGAGAATTCGGAACCATCAATTGGCCAGCCACCGCCTCAAACATATTCAATCTCGACGCAAACTCTATCCACTGCCCCTCTGGCAACCGTCTACGAATGCCCTCCTTCGCCGGTCAAGGAGGTCTTCTCCTATAGTAAAGGTGTGCAAACCACAGAAGAATGGGGGACACAGACAACAAGACCAAAGGCGTTTGAAGACTCAGATGAAGATGAAGGGGAGTCTCCAGCAACTGCAACACCGAACAAGCGGTTGAGTAGGAGAGACAGGGACCGGGAAGAACAGCTGCGAGAAAACATTAGGAGGGAAATTGAAGAGGAGTTGAAAGCAACTCGAGATCTCCTCACTGATGGCCCCTTGAGGCCAATCTCCCACACGGCTGCAAATTTCCCGGCAAGAGTCCTTACGACCGAGGAACTCAACGCTGTCACTTCTTCTGAGGATTTTATGGACTTTGTCGAGCGATCAAGCAAAGTCATCGAACGAGCTCTAGATGAAGAATACGACATCTTAGCAGACTACGCTCTCAGCGGGGAGAATGGCGTCGAAGATGACGATGATGAGTACGGAAATACCAGAGGCAAGGGAAGACGGAGAGTCAAAGAAATAGCCCAGTTCTATGATGAGAGGTGGTCAAAGAAGAGAATGATCAGCGACATCAGCTTTTCTCCCAAATTTCCTGAGTTGGTCCTCGCAGCATACACCAAGAATCCCTCGGCCCCTCACGACCCAGATGGACTCGTTCAAGTCTGGAACATGCATCTCCACGACAGACCAGAGTTCGTATTCCATGCACAATCCGATGTCCTAGCCGCCAAATTCTCCCCTTTTCACCCCAACTTGATTATTGGAGGCTGTTACAGCGGTCAGGTCCTCCTCTGGGACACCCGAGCGAAGTCCTCCCCAGTCCAAAAGACACCACTCACTGGCTCTGGGCACACTCACCCCGTCTACTCGGTCGACATCGTCGGCACACAAAATGCCAACAACATCATTTCTTGCTCCACAGACGGCGTCGTCTGCGGCTGGACAGTCGACATGCTGGCTCAACCGCAAGAACTTCTAACACTCACCACCCCAGCCCCCGCCAAAATCGAAGATCTCTCCCCAACCTGCATGGCCTTCCCCCAAACCGACCCAACCTACTTCCTCATCGGCTCTGAAGAGGGCACCATCTTCCCATGCCACCGCTACGATCGCGCCGGAGCAAAAGCAGGCGTCGATCAACGTGTCAGCTACCGTGGACACGCTGCTCCAGTGATGTCCATTGATTTCCACCCGGCTCGTGGCCCCGTCGACCTCGGAGATCTTGTCCTCTCTTCCTCGCTCGACTGGTCCGTCAAGCTGTGGAAAGTTCGTGCTCCAGCAGCTACCTCGACAACAGGGATTACCGGTGAAGGTCACTCCGTCACTCCCATCTTGGACTTCACGCGAGAAGACGTGGTTTACGATGCCGCCTGGTCGCCCGTCAAGCCCGGTGTTTTCTCGCTCGTCGACGGAGCAGGGAATCTCGAGGTCTGGGACATCACAATCGACACGGAAGTCCCACTCGCAAAAGTGGCCCCTAGCGGCCGAAAAGGGGGCAGGAGCATGATGAGCAAGAGCTTGAATAAAGTAGCATGGGAAGAGAGCGAAGGCAAACGACTAGCAACAGGAGGAATTGATGGCGGTTTGACTGTCTTCGAAGTCGGGCCAGACTTGGGCGGCAAAGAGAGCGCACGCAACGAAGAATGGACAAGCGTGAAGAAGTTGGTTGCCAGATTGGAGTCCGCTTCTGCTGTGGTGCAGCCGCTGGGCTTGAATGGCACACACCGGGCTGCGTTATAGGGCGCTGCCGAGGTACGGCGTGTGTTGATTTAATGCATATATACCCACCCTAGTGCTCATTCTTCACTGGCAAATTGAACATTATGATTGTGTTACTTCATTCATTCGTTCGTTCGTTCTCAACTTGCTTTGCTTGCTACCCTCAATGCCCGAATCCCATACTGCGCAATACAGAAATCCGATTGTACCAACACTTGAGCTGCTTCCAGGTACAACGCAGCTAGCTCATAGTTCCAGGCGGTTGAAACCCATGGGGGTGAAGTTCGCATTTTCCTCCCGTGCATTGGACGACTTTGCATCATTTCGACTCATAGGCCTTGACTTGGAGACATGCCCGTGGATGACTCTCTTTTGCGGACGCGAGCGTTGATCGTGTCTCGAAGGTCGTGGGACATTCGGGACATTCAAATGTGCATCCGGCTCCTAAAAGGACTGCAAGTGAATGTCCCAGATTGAAGTCATAAACCGAATAAGAAAGAACTTGAATGGTCCAGATTGGAATCGTGCATCGAATAGAGGATGAACGGAGTATGCCTACAATACCAAACTCATTCTCCAGCTTTGGCATTTGCTTCCCCAATAGTCGGACCTTTCTTGCGTCGTTACGCTGGAGAGCGTCGCGAAGGGAGGCAGACTTTCTCTGGTACGATCTTTGAGCACGCTCGAGTCTCGTCGTAACATTCACACCTTAGATCTGTTTCACTTTAGCACCGGCTTGAAACTTTATATTTGGGACCAATGGGATCTGCATCGTGGACAAGGTACAGTACTTAACTTGCTGGGTGCATATGGTTTCGATGCCAGCGGCGTCAAGACCAGGATTGGTTGCGGCGCTAGGCAAAAGCGGAGTTAGCAACTAGTCTTTGCTCCATACAGGTTTAAAATGTTCCGGCAGGATTAGTGACGTTGAATTCTCTTCTCAGCACCTACATATGATTGACTGCAAACTTCGACCTGTGAAGCTTAACTGCATACTCCAAGGCACGGCGACATTGAGCACGGGTGAAGGTGAATTTCTGTTTGCCTTGTCGAACCCGGTAAGGAAGACCTTGGTCGTTGTCAATTACTGGCGGATCGGATGGTATTGACGTTTGTCGGCGGTCATCCTGAAGTTGAAGTTAAACGTCGAGCGTGTCGTTATGCTCCTCCGCACTCCACGAGATCAACCTCGGACTCACCTTTGGCGCCATCATCGGCGCCAGTAAAGTCGATGTATTCGGGTGAAGGGCGAGCCATGGCATTGCCAATGTCAGACTGTTGCCGGCGCAGTGGCGGTCCAGCAAGAGAAGTGTCCTCCATGTTGGTAAAACGTGGGTTGTTGTTGTTGTTGTGGTTGTTGGAAAAAGCCTGTCCGCGGAAGCAAGTGAGAGTGGTGAATACCGAGGAGATCGCTGTCTTCGAACCCGAAAATGAGCATCAAATTGTACTCGAAGGTTTGGAATCTCCGGAACTCGCTGCTTACTAACTGTCCTCCTCGTTCACAGAGCAATAGACTTGTTTTTAATTAACATAACGCTCTCGATACCTCTAATTGTACAGTTCTATTCTCGAACACCCAAAATTGCTAAAGATCCACTTTCTAGAAAATACTATAACTCGAGGAGTAGAGACGTGCCCTGTCACACTACCCTATGAAAATTCTCAATATGCTAAGACTTGGAGGTTTAGGGGCTATGTGCAACGCAAGATTAAGGATGAGGCTAATAATTTACTTGCATGTGAAAGTGATATCAACCTGAACAATCGGCAAAACCTTAATGCCCGGGGTCCGATTTCGGCATTTACATTGCGATATGCAACAAATTTCGACGTTTCGTGGACAGTCACCAATTCACTTGAATGTGAGTGTGAATGTGAATGTGAATGTGAGGTCGAGATGTTCTGGGCCTTGTTCCGTCACACTCGGTTGATGTGCAACGAGAGGAGGAGCTTAATTGCCATTGATTCTTTCAGATGTTTATCCGAACATGTAGATGGGCACAAAAGACTCAATTTTGGAGACTAAACTGTTATTTGCTGGTACAAAGGTATAGCCGAAATGGCAGATGTGCAACGGAATCCTTGAGATGAAGCTAGAGAGACGACTAATTTGTTATCAACTAATGTATAGAAATAAATGAGAACACAGATGTGCAGAATATCGGCGAAAGCTCGAAGGTAATTGTCCCAAACTACTACTTATATTCCAAAACAGACAAATATTTGGAAGGCAAAGACAAAGCAATGCAAAGAACCGGGAATGAACGCATGCATTGCTACTTGCAACTTCAAACTTGAACTTCTATGATATTTTAAGTGGTCTTGTCTACCTTCTATCTAATGAAACTTGGTGCCCAACTTCTCCACATAATATTCGGAAGTGACTCGAACCTGGACATGCTAGACGGAAGACCAAAACAGTGACTTTGTGTCTTAGGTTCAAGAAAGAGGCTTACCAACTTGCACAGCGTGGGGTTGAGGATAGCTCAGCAGAAGAGTTACAAGACTCCATATAATCATTTGCCGGCCTTGGCTGGGTTGAGAACATAGATTGATCACAGGAAAATTAGAATCTAAATTTAGCCCAGCATTGATATTGGGGCAATTTGGTTGGTCGGCAAGCCATACAATGCCAAGCGTGCCTAAAATGTGCCCACTCTGACTCGGAATAGCCGAGAGATTTGTTTAGAAGGTGTCAAATCCAGGTCCCCGAAGACTTCGAGAGATTAGCTTGGCTCAAGGTATATCAATTTAGAAAGGAAGCAAACCTTAGTGTTGGATATTGACTTGCTGGTGCTGACTCTGCTGAGACACATAGTATAAATATCTCGCTCAGAGGCGGAAGATGTATTTACTTGCTGGAAGCTGAAATATAAGTCAACGAGGTAGCTATGAAGGCCGATAGTCTGTTTGCTACGGAGACAACGGCATAAAGTGACAGGAATACAGTACATACGCGCAAGTTAAGGGCTCTTAGGGTACTATAAACTCAATTTCCACTATAATTAACTGCGAAAGCCCTCTATATCTCTAAGCATCTACCCCAAAAGCGCGCCGTAGGCCATCGGCAAGCCTGGGGTCCATCTTCAAGGTTTCTAGCGTTTCTGGCAGAGTAACTATAGTACTTGGATGCTATAAGGCAACCTTTTATAGGGCCCGTTGGAGAACTTATCCTTACAAGTACAATAAACAGCTCTTGAAAGGTGTGAGACCCTTTGTAAATGTCTCACGGCCTTAAATTTGGGCTTGAAGCCTAGAGTTATAGGGCTTTATGGCGGGCGTAATCCTTTCAATCACACGTATTAGTGCCTTCGGAGCCCTGAACCTGCCCGTATGCCCTGTATACCCGTCACTTTATGCCGTTAACTACGCAAATGGGCATTAAATAATATTTCGAATATACAGCGGCCACAATGATAGTCTTTGAGCGATTCCCAAAGAAGTTTGGCGTGATAGCTTATCCCGGAATTGCGTTAGAGTGTTGAGGAAGGTTTTTTCTGAGGGACAAGCTACTATGTGCCGTCCCTTTGGAAAGATCATCAATTCATCTCAAAGCGCTCGATTAATTATGATAGATTCTTCCCTAAATTGTAACTCACATTCAGCACGGGGCTATCTGTACATGGTGTCGATTTTTCCATATCCGTCGGTGAACCAACCTTTGGTTTGCGTTGGACTTGGAGGCATAAGTCCAAATGCGAAGATAAGTAGACCTTCAGTGAGCACGCGCTATTATTGCCTTTTCGTTAGTTCTGCAGTAAACAAGCAGGGGATACGCCAATAGGGAACTCAACATCTCTGGTCGTACCTGAATGGGAAAGAGCCTGTGCCACCAAGCAAATGTCCCTACACCTCTCATGTGAAGGTACCAAATGCCAGAAAATTGGAGGTGTTATATAGCTCTGGGTTGCTCGGCACGCCGTAATACGGCATGCAAATGACAACAGAGTCCACAGTGATGCTTGGTAGTCTTGGTTTTGGTATAGCATCTATGTATGGCATTTGAAGCCACATATTTCAGTATATTTGTGTTCTCTGTTCACCTCTTGGCTTAGCTGCCATGTTCGACACAGTACTCAGAGTCAAGCCGGAGAGACCTTCACCGGAAGAATGCCTAAGCTAGAGGGAACAGCCTCTACGAGTTACTTATTTGTTTGGCTCTCTTGTTAACTCATTCGAGCTGTAACAGATAAGACCACAGGTGTAACGTGATGCTTCCAGAATACTGAGCCAATTCGGTTTGGCTTAGCTCTTTTGCATCAACTTGAAATATGAATCTTTTTGACCCGGTTGCCCCAAGGCCAAAGTACTAAACATCTATAAACATCTAAAGACATCACAATTGGGCTACTGGGGAGGAGTGTGGAGCAGCTGTGGATGTGGGGGTGCCTGGGTGGGGTGATGCTGGACTGCCAGCGATGTAGCATCGAGTCCAGTGGACCATGTTTCTTCAACACTTGGACAGGAGATAATCTCCTCAACTTGGATTGGTCAGTGTCTTTCAATAGAAGTGATGAAAGACAGTGTGGTGTTCCGGTCCAGTCCCAGATCTCGCAGGATGATGTTACATTCAGGGATGAAGTCGTGCTAGCCGAAATCCTTGGCATGCCTGCAGAATCTCAACACTTCGACCTCCCAATGGCTTCGAACAACAGAAGATAAGCCAATTACAAAAGACACGATCTTTATTGGTGATCTTAAGTCCGCCATATCTAGGCTTAGGGTCATCGGTGTGCTTCAGCACCGATGTCACATCTGAGTCCGCTCGCTTACTGGATATTGATTACCCCTTTTCTGCACGGATGGCATAATAATGGGCCCTCCCCAGAAACACAGCGCTGGCTACGAATCCCTGGGGTTGGTGGCTAGCCATCCAGGAAGAGTGGCATGTGAGGCTTATCGGTATGAAGTAGTCTCGTTGAATACTAATAGGTTGATGAAACCAAAAGAAAACACTTTCGACATTCTGAGCTTTCTTGACATATTACCTTTCCTCAATTGCCTGAAACACGACTCTTATGACATTCGTTGAACAATCATGGCTCCTCATGCTGCAGACATCGATACTTCTCCTGTAACCGCTACCGACGACCAGGTTCCAAGCTCTAAACTCGCTGCGGCTGGCATCTCCCCCAACAAGACAGAGGCCACTCCACTGATTAAGCCTCTAAATTATGGAGGGAGTCTTGACGAATACCCATCCTTCGATGTCACCTCTGTGATTGGAAGAGAATTCCCTACCGCAAGCATCCTGGAAATCTTGAAGGACGATGCGAAAATCAGAGTTCTTCGCAATCACGGGTATGTAATAAACCACACAGACGCGATTTCAGGAGAAATGGAAAGACTGAATATGACACAAACAGCTTTGGAGCGCGGAGTTGTGTTCTTTCGTAACCAAAACGACCTCACCTTTGAGGATCAGAAGACTCTTGGGCAAAAGCTGGGTGAGCTAACGGGAAAGCCTGACACTTCGAAGGTAGAGTCCTCATCTCAAAAAACAAGGATCAAATGTTTACTGTTCTATCTGAAGCTTCACCGACATGCACTTCTGAACGGCCAGAGGGGTATCGCTGTCGACGGGAATGGAAATAAGCTTGATGATGAGATCTCAGTTATCTCATCCGAGGTAAGATCTTATCTTGACCTTCACTGAATGACGTTCTCGACTTTGCAGCTTATTATTCTGACAATGTACAGCAATTAAGAAAGTTTTATAAGGAACGATTCAGTCCCCATGCGAAGAGGACTGCAAGCGAAGGATGGCATGCGGAGTAAGCTGACCCCCAACCATTGTCAAGACTCATTGGCAAACAACTTTCCAACAGCATTACGTTTGAACATGTACCATCCGATTACGCCATACTCCAGATCAAAACTCTCCCAGAAGATGCGGGTGGGGACACGTTGTGGGCATCAGGGTATGAAGTATACGACAGGTTGTCTCCAACTTGGCAAAGAATAGCAGATGGGCTCACCGCAACTCATTATGCAGTACGTTCAAGCCGTTTTCTGTACTAGTAGGAACCGTGACTGAATATTATAGCCTGGATTCCTCGACGTTAAAAATGATCATGGAGTTGGTTTGATCGATGAAACAGAGGTTCTCCTGACAACAGAGGTTTGGATTTCAAAGCAGAACAGTGAGCCCGAGCGAACATGAGAGTAGATCTGCTGCTGATTTCTCACTAGCCCAGTTGTGCGCACCAAACCTGTGACTGGGTAAGAGTATTAACTTCAATGGGCTGAATTTGAAGCTTACTCATGACAGGTGGAAGAGCATTTTCGGAGCAGGGCAGCAGATTAACAAGGGCTGGATCAACGATGTTACAGAGCGCGAGAGCAACCTCATCAAAGACTACTGTAAGAAAAACCTCCACACGCACTATGACTAAATTACAACTAACATTAGCTCAGTTCTGGAGTTGATTGCCCAGAATCATGATTTGCAAGTTCGATTCAAGTGGAACAAGAACGACGTAGCGATTTGGGATAAGTATGAGCTTTCTACCCCATTGAACTTGATGATTTACTGATTACTCTCACCAGTCGTTCCGTGTTTCACACGGCCACGAAGTAAGCCATTCCCTTATCGCACCGGCGGCTGCAGCTAACCTTCATCCAGTGACTCTGACGGCAAACGGCAAGGGAACCGTGTCGTGTCTATTGGCGAGAAGCCATATTTTGACCCAAATTCTGCGTCTCGTCAGGAGGCACTTACAGCTCGTAGTGGTTAGATGCGAGGTGCTGGAAGATTTTCCAACGCTACGAGGGCTCAAGGTGCTATAATATTATCACTTACTTCAAGTGTATCGGCTATTGGAATTTTGCATAGCCTTTTCAATTCTGGTAAATATCGAGCACTTTGTCAATGTTACCTCTTACATTCTGCTATTCCTCCGACTCAATGAATCCGGGATACTTGTGATACCGAGCGGACTTGCCCATTCCAGATTCCTGCTGAAATTCAATGAGCATCCCAAGGTGCTGCAACAGAACTGAAATAGCTGAAATGAGTTTTCTTCATGCCAGGGTGAGGGTACCAATCGTCCAAAGACCTCTCGGATCTCCGAGAACATGGCTTTACAAAGATGAAGGCACTGGAGGCTTCTGATTAGGGTTTTCGAAACCAATATTTCTATGGAACATTCTTGCGAACAATTCTTAGGGATTTCTGAGGGTTTGAAAGTTGGGCAAGCCTTAGGGCTGCTTTTCTGAGCAGTTGGGTTGTGCCCGATTTTGCTGGGGGAATCTCGCTTACGGTTTAAGTGAATAGGAGAATCAAAACAATACAATAATATCAAATTTGATTGACAAGGGACAATAATTCTTCGGATTTACAATTACTTTTATGCTGACTGCAGTCAAATCTATTAATATATCCTAGTAAATAAGCCAGAATTTATTCCGTTGTATCTTTTGTCATGCGGGTATATCTTACTTGTCAGAGTGACTTGTGTTGTCTTGGCCTGGCCTTGAATATTTTATCCTGTCTGACCTGCTTCGCTTTTATCTTGAAATTCACTTCCAGCAACTGCGTGTTGAATAAGAGCTGCTGCTCGGAAGATTTCGGGAAGTGCCGGGAGGGGGATACGTTTCGAGCCTCCGAAATTTGGGTAGGGCTGTCAATCACCTTCCAGCCTTGCGGAAATCTCGAAGCGAACTCCTGAAATCGGCTTCTCGTAACTTCCCACAACACCAATAATGATGTCTGGCTTCATTCTCGCACATCACCGTCCCCTGTGCTGAATAGTTTGCGCTACTGTTGTCCCAGATCTGACTTCCGTCTGAGCTTTTGCTTCGAATGCTTTCAATATGCTCGCCGTGTAAGCCCTCCCTCCCACCAGCCTCCATCAAATCACAGCAGACCCGCTTTTGCAGCCCTTCATTTACGATCAAACAGTCCCAGCTCTGTTTGCTGATCTTTCCAGTTATAATCCTCCTCGCCGGCGTAGCCAGGACAGCGACGCGACCATCGAGCTCGAGAGGGTCATCCCAGCTGGGGCACCGTACTTGACTAAGGTCAATGGCAAACTCGTTATGGCACGCGATAAGAGAATCAAAGCAGCTAATGTTGCGGTCGATCTTCTGGGAGAAGCCTTTGGAACTAAGACTCGAATCATTCGCAAACGAGCCAAGTCTCTCGACAAGCCGAACGGACCGTTACTCATCGGCGGCGTGCCTTATGTACCCCAACAACAGATCGCATACACACCATATACCACGCCCCTTCCACAACAGGCTTTCTCCTCCCCAAATCTCGTGCCGTACCCTCCACAACCTCCGTTTATCTTGCCAAACCCGTCGCAGCAAGACCTCAATCAGCTACAGCAGATGCAGGCGCATTTCAGCAAGATGTACGGTCCTGAGGCTCCAAACAACACAGGCAATACCAAAATAGAGGTCACGAAGACTATGATTACAATTACTAAGCATATATGCGCCGGGTGTGGGAGAATTAGGTCGAAGAAGTACCACCACGACCACCCTTTGAAGGAAGGAGAGAAGCCCGAGCCGGATTTCTGCAGAAAATGTCAGAAGGACTCAAGCTCCACAGACAGCGAAGGGGGGAGCAGAGAAAGAAAGAAGACGGGAAAGAAGGGAAAGAAGGCAAAGCATAAGAGACACCACACCGTAAGAGCAGAGCACGTAGACTCATCGGTGACTGCTGATTTTGGAGTACAGAAGAGCTGCAAGTATTCCAGTGACGAAGACGATTCTGATGCTCCAACGGCAAAGGCACATACAAAGCCAAAGCATCACGCAAAGGTTGGTTCTCTGAATCTTTTGAAAATGTTTCAAGGCTAACCTCGTCGCAGAAAGAGCCGAAGCGAGTACCATCGGAGGAGTACATCATTGTTGAAGAGGAGATTTCGGAGGATCCCACACCGCGACCCCGAGGCAGAGTTCGTGAAAGATTTGTTGAGAAAATCAAAATTGACAGATATCCCTCCGGCTCCCGTCCGTCTTCGCAAAGACCACGATCAACAAGCCGCAAAGGATCGTATAAAATACCCAGAAAGCCGGTACGACCGGCAAAAGTCAAGGAAACCGTGGTTCGCGAGACTATTCGTCGACGGTCACCATCAATCGAATACCGATACGTGGATGTTGGGCGAAAATCTCCTGTCCTTGAAGAGAGAGTTGAAACAAATCCGAGAAAGATACCGGTTCATTTCTACGATGACCTTCTCCACGAACAGCCACCTCATCCTAGAGATACTTATTGGGAGCATGGAAAACGTGAGCGAGGGTCTTCTGGAAAAGAGTACAGTGTTGAGGAGGTTGAGACAGTCAGCCGAGATCCTTCCTCCAGAGGCTATTATGAACGAGGAGAACCGGAGAAAGAGTACTTTATCGAAGAGGTTGAGACAGTTGGCAGGCGAGGTCCGAGCAGAGAATACTATGAGGAACGAGAGGTTATCAGAGAACCTCCGTTGAGAGAGTACCATGGAGAGCAGGAAGGCCCTATTTCGTCTCGTACAGAAGAGGCGCGTCAACGCCGAAGACGAGAACGAAACTCTCCAACTTCTGTCACACCTCCATGGGACGCACCTCACGTCATCCACCCAACAGGAAACGAGGATCTCATCGTGGTCACTGAACGGTACGAGTATAGGCCAAAGAAGCGAGCGGGTTCAGAGGAGGACCGGAGAAGACAAGAATATGTTGATCGTGTCACACTTGATCGCCGTCAAGCAAGTCAGTTTGAGTTGGAGGAAGCTGCAAGATATTACCATGAGGATTGGTCAAGAGCGGAGCCTGAGCCTCCGCGAGAGCCATTGAGAAGAGTGGAGCATCATGGATCTGCTAGCTATCGTCGAGACAGACATCAAGATGCGGAGCTTAGTGATTCCGAGGCCAGTTGTGAGTACAGAACTGGTAAGTGAAGCGCAACCTCCAGCAGCGCTTTGCGGATGAACACTAACCTCCTATCAGGTCGCGGCAATGTTCCACGAGCACCTACGCCCCCTTCTGCAATCTATCATACAAACAATGCAGAGAACTGGCAAGACCGACAACAGCCGCCATACCCATTGAGTTCCGACTCGGAAGTCCCACAGCGCTTGAACAGCTTGCAAAGGGGGAAAGGACACGAACCACCGCACAACATGGCACGGGGTCACGAACGAAGCAGAAGCACATCTCGAGCTCGGCCAGCATATGTACAAGAAGCCACAGGCGGCGTAACAGAGAGAGCTTCACCTTCTAAAGCTCTGATCCCATCCCCGCGACGATCAAGAGAGCTAGAGCGCGAAGCAGAGAGGTATGTAGAAGTCACAACATCTAAATTGGCGGAGAGAGAGAGGATTGCGGAGAGCGAGGCGAGACATGTGACATTCAGGGAGACGCCGACTATGTTGTCGATGCAGAATAGTTGGACGGAGACTTCGGAGCTTGGGCCGGTGCATCCTGAGACGACGGGGAGTGGGTGGTGTCATGGTGCTGAGAGTAGAGAGGATAGAGGGTGGAACCATGGATTTGAGAGTGCTGAGGCAAGCGGGTGGAATCATTGAACATGATGTTCGACCATTTACCGGCAGATAGAGATAGGAGAGAAAATTGGTGGGGCTGGACTGGATCTACCTATATAAGGGACGGTCATTGATTCGGTGGGTCGGATTGAGAAAATGAGGTGCTGGAGTTTTAGTTGTTAGCTTGCTGTATGAAGGTGTAATTAGTCAATTATTCCTTGGAGTTTGTGTGTTGCCGCTGTTGTGAGTGTGAAGTGTCATCGGGAACCACTCCGGGATATATACTGTGAAATAATTTTCCCTCTCCTTGGCAGCCCGGAAGTTCCGGTCATTGGCTGCGTCAATGGCGGCCAGACTGCGAGTTTCCGGATCCATACTAAAATTAAGAACCGAAGTGGGTAAGCTCAAGACCTTTTCATTCTCAAATACTCCTACACCCGCCAGGCAAATGACTCGGAGAGACTGCGTACTTTCAATTGAGCCGAGGGTGAAGTGTATATATATTTCGGCGACGTCCATGGTATGACTGGGCTTCATAGTGAGCTTTTGGCCGGAAACCAGGCCAAATATGCCGTAGTTTTTGACTCTCAGATCAGTGGCAAGGGACGATCTCGTTTTTGCGGCGAGGACGAATGAGTCTGGATCAAGGCCATTCGGCGCCGCTCTCCTCTTCTTCCTCGTCGATCCATATCAGCACCTTCTCTGCTTGTGAATATATCTTGCCGATAAGTGGGGTCTGACTGCTTTTCCCTTCGGTCGAGGATTGATCTATGCACAGCGCGTCAATCCAGGGGTGAGGTGTTCCTGGTCTGGCCCGCAATCTCACCAAAGCTTGCCATAGATTCGTTGTAACTCGGGGAGGGGATCCATTTAGAGTAATCGGTTGAGTGATAGCTGCATCTCCTCAAACATATGAGAGCACATTGTACCCAGAAGAACTTGACAATTTAGCGGCTTCACACTGGCACCGGATCTCTGTCGAAGGATCGTCTGGCGCTTCAATGGTGACAAGCCGGATTTCTTCCTTGTCAATTCTTAGTCGAATATAGAGCTTCAAAACAGTTTCCGTTGTCATTTCTGACATGTTTTCAAATGTTCTGAGCGCTTGTGGGACAACAGTCAACTCTGGGAAGGATAATGAATGAGACAAAGCCCAGTGTGAGCGAGGGTTGGAACTCCCGCCACCAAATACACAGCCGGTAGGTAATGTGACGAGCCAGGCGTTGTTAGGACTACAAGCAATAATTAGATTGGTCGGTAGAAAATCGATGAAGTTGTTGTAATATATTGATGGTTGAAATGCAGGATTAAGTGAGGTCAGGTAAGTGGAAGCTGAGGAATGGGCTCAGTGATTACTCAGCCCTGAAGCACGCTAAAATGCATGCGTACAATACAACTGGGCACGGAAAATATTTGATCCTGACTAACGAGTAACGTGTTCGCTAAAATAGGGGTAGCCTCCTTTTGGTTTTATCTGTCTGTTGCGATCATTAATATCAGCAAAAGTGCATGCATGCCCGAATATTCTGTCTTCAGTACCATAATGTACCACAGTGAAGTTACTAAAACCTTTGAGGCTGTAACACCCAGTTCAGGGACATAGTGAAGTAGGGCACACGCCTAGTCACCCGAGCCCGAGCGAGACTTTCTCGGTCCCAACGTGTACCAGCTTGTATGTCATCGTCGTACGTCACCACATTTATACAAATCACAATTCCCCTCTTTGCTAAGCGCGAATCTCTTTCTTGACTCCTTACAATTTCTTGCCTTCAGCCCTCACTTAATATTTCACAACTTTCCGTCATGATGGAGTACAAATTTGAGGGAAAATTGAGAAAAGACTCAATTTTTTCTTTTTTCCTTTTTTCAAAACAGTTCACTCATGTTGTGTATCTCAATTAGGAAAGTTCACTGTGGGCCTCTTTGCTCCCTCCAAGTGTGGCTTAAACGTAGAAGACACGATATCCCCATAATCGAAATTCTTCCTAGGTTCCATCCGCAGCTCCGCTCTCCCATACTTCAGCTTTGCATTTGAAGAGAAGTTTTCTCAACGCATCCAAAACCCAACCCCTTTCTTTCGCAGCAATTTTTCGTTGGAAGTTCCCCACCTTCCAGATCCCTTGTACGACATCTGGTAGAATAACCAGAATCCTGCAAGTGCCTCAGAAATAGACAAAGAGCGATCGACGCTAAGCTCAACGCTACCGATTTTGTAAAAAGAATAGGATTGTCGAGAAAGAGGTGGGCATCATGAAATATCCAGACAACCCAGATAAAGACAGAGGTGGTTCCAGTTATTACTGCCCCAGAACGGGCAGCAAAATACTCTATCACCTTTTGATATGGTATCCAATATGGACGTTTCTTCTGGCTGAGCGTATTGGTTTGGCGGAGGTGGGGATTTGATTGTGTCCATGGCGAAAATATGAATTTATGAAAATACGTGCACTTGATTTTAAGACTGAACCCGATAGATTGTCTAATATGCAACAGGAAGATAATATTAAAACGCTGCCATGTTTGACGAGGCTAAAAGTATGTCGCAGGATGAGATCGTGGGCTAGCCCGGCTGGGAAAGTGCGCCCGATTCCTAGTGGACCAGAGATATTCTCAAAGCAGCGTCACGCCGTCTAGATCCTCATGCTTCGCTTTCCCCATTTTAGAATTTCCCTCCTTTCTCCGCATCCTCCGCATTGCCGAGTTCAGAGCAAAGCATAGAAGCTTAAAATAATTTGTCAGAAGGAGTCGAAACACTCACTCAAGATGAGCGGTATTGATTGTTCCAAGAAGTTACGGTACACCGGAAAATTTGAAGTCTTGAGCTCCGCCATTGAGATCGATGCAATCCATCACAGCTGAATTCGAACCTCGTTACTTTCTACTTTCCCCGAAAACTCTCGTCCAGAAGTTTGTGGTAATGCATGACGTGTCAAATGTTTCTTAGATGTAGAGCCACAACCTCTGCATAAGAATATCTGCAGCTTTCATGGATTCGCCTTTATCCGAACCTGTGCCTTTCTCATCCTCGACAAGTCTCATCCAAGCCCACCTGAAAATCTATGAATAGGCCTGGTGTCACTGATATTGTTTGCCCGCGGATGACAAGCACTGCGCGGGCATGCTGCAGAAACTGAAGAGGGTAATTGATAGTTGTGCCCGCATCCCCCTGCAATTTAACGATTTCCTTGCCATATTTGAGGTGCCTTCGAATGTTCGTGTCAGTGGTGGTGGAAGAGGTTCCGGAGAAGTAATTGTTGAGCCACTGAATGAAGTTGGTTTTCCATGCTCGTAGGTAGAAGACTGGGACCCAGAAGGTTTTAAGCCTTATCATTCATTTCTTTACCCTAATTTGCAGAATTTAACATGGATTACTTCCCAAAAGGCCACCAGATTGTTCAAAGTCCGAATTCCTTCTCTTCCAGATCTGAAGAGTCAGAAAACTCCAGTGGCTCGCCTTCCTGGCAGAGGTCTTGCCCATCACCAACACCTATTTCCTCATCTTAGGGCTCCGAAATGAATATCACCAATGCCAAACCAGAAGGAAACACTATAAAAGTATATCCAGTCGAAGTCAACCAAGGGCTCGTACCGAACTCCTCCATCTTTGTCGCCTATCGGTTGACTGCAAACGACAAAACGTCCCGTAGCAATAACGCAAAAATGACAATGACAATGAAGCATCCACCAGAGAGGGCCGGCTTTGGAAGGCCTTCAAAGTTTCCTACTGTTGTTGTCGTTGTCGGCGGGACTTTGGCGTGCGGGCATGTAAAAATGCCACTGCAGGGGACTCGCGTGAGTATTGTCCTCTTCATAGCCGGGACAATCATGGACGCACTCCGCAACGGTGTGGAGGTGTAGCTTTGAGTGGTCCGTTGCCTTTCCAATGGTGGTGAAAGTCTCCAAACATTCCAACCATTCTCGATAGTAGCAGGGATATCTCTCTTGGCCCCCTTCGGTGATACTATCTCTCTGATAGGACCCCATAGGCTTCACACCTTGGAGAGTCTGCATTCCCGCGTGGCGTTTTGGGAGGCGAGTGCTAGAGATGTTTTTATGATAGCCTGCTCCTAGCAACTGGCGTGAAGATTTCGTTTTGCGTCCCGCCTCGATAGAAGCTTCGGATTTCGTGGTCTCCATGATCTTTGACTGGACTGGTGCCATTATCTTGTATAAAATGGTGAGGAAATGTATTACAAATTGAAGTCTATCAACTTGAGAAACAATGGGATATGGTATGACAGAAACACTTCGTTACCGAATGAAGTCATGGTACGAATGGTTGGGCCGATGACGCCCGTGAGCACGACTTCCACTGTCAGCCGACTCTGGGCCCGTAGTTTACTAGTTCCAAACGAAATCACCAACAATGCCTCTACTTGGGTCGGGATCGACACGTAAAATTAAAAAACGTAAAAATGTAAATCGTGCAAAAACCTTCTTCCTTCAATGTGCTCGAGTCCTTTAGCCACTGCTCAAGCCGGCGTGAGTGAAACTTTAGCCCCATTCTTACTCGACATAGTTAATTCATGAACCTCGTCTCTATTTTCCAAGCCCTTGAACTCCTGCGCAAGCCTCACCAGTGGATATGCTACTTGTGTTAGCACAATCTGCTGCGCAGGACACATCCTTGGTTCCCTATAGAGAGGCTCATATTGGCACTTCGCTTGCCACAACGGCCTCGCCTCACCCCATCTCTCTGCCTTAAATTCCCCCACATCGCCTCCCCAAATGTCGGGATTAGTATGAGCAGCGGCAAGATTCGCTAAGACGCTTCTATCTATATAACATTGTCGTACGGTCGGACCACCAGTTAAAATTCCTGGTTACGGGTTCTCACCTAAGCAGGAATACCAAAACTTCCAGCCTACGCTTCGCTCTAGCCTCCTTTTCTCCTTTTATCCGGCCAGTAAGCTTTCTTTTATAATAAATTCCTCTTCCCGTAATTTTTATACAAGTTATATGCAATATTATTCCTTCTCTCAATTTCCTTATAATCCTAATAGCATAGCATATAAGACATATCTATATTATAGGGTTTCTCTCTCTTCTCTCTTCTTCTCCTATAGCTAACCTCTTTTTAGGCCCGCCAGAGGATATACTAGCCTGCTCTTACTAAGCTCGATCCTAATACGCCCCGGCAGACCCGTGGCGGTCTATAATAGCCAGTTACGGACGGGGATAAGAACCTACGGCCCCGCAAGTATATTTAGCAGACTAATATATAAATCAAACGAGACCGTATTCTGGCTATAGCAAATCCTCCTGCTTCTCCTGCTCCTCCTAGCCCTTCTTCTTTACTATCCGGCTTCTGTTTACTCTTTTGGTTTTCGCCAGTCTATAATCTTGGCCTAATAAATATTTAGTATAAGGATTATAGGGCAAGATACTAGGAATTAGAGATAATTATAGGTATATATTAGAGATTTAAACTCTATTATAAGAGAGAAGATATAGTATTAGATAAGTTACGGGTACTATTACCCTTTTTATAAGTGCTTTTCGAGAAAGATAATCTATAAGCCTATAGCTTTTATTAGAATATAAGAATATATAACTCGGTATTTGCTTTTATATTTATAAGCTATACTAAAGATATTTATACTAATCTTTCTTATAGTCTTTACTACTTTTAGATCTATAGGAAGCTATTTTATTATTAGAAATTCTTAAAGCCAGGCTTATAATAAGTTCTGGCCTTTACCTAGTTATTTTTTTTATAATCTAGACTATATAACTAATTTCCGGTTATAGTATTACCTATAACTTAATTAAACTATTTTCTATAGCCTTTATGAAATACTTATAAATTATAGTAATTTCTTTATACGGATTTATAAGATAGCCCGAAAGTAATTAGCTAGCTAAACGGATTATTTTCGGATTTTTCTTAGTTTATAAATATATCTAATTTTCTAGTCTAGGGCAGATTATTATTATAAGAACCTTCCTATAATTATAAAGCTAGTAAGAATTCTTTTAGATAAGTTTATAAATAAGAGTTAATATAATATTCTTCTTATAGTTTATAAGTCTAATTATTAAGGTTTATAACTTTACTAAATAGTTATTACTTATATAATATATATATTACTTTATTATATACTTCTTTTCTTATATAGTAAATATAGGTAATACTATAAAATAATCTTATAGAATATTTATTATATTTATTAATAGTTCTATTTAAAATAATAGCTCTTTTACTAGTTTCATTTATATATCTATAATTATAAGAAATCTTTTTTCTTTTAGGCTTATTAGCTCTTTTAGTAATATATTATAAATACTTTTATTACCTATAAAACTATATTTCTTAATTAGTTCTGTTTATATTAAGATAGAATTCATATAAATATATATAATAGTTTAGTAAATACCTTAATTTATAAAGATATCTTACTAGCTAATCTAGGCTATTAATTTATTTTCTTTTTCTTTTTTATAGGCGGGAATTAGTTTATATAATAGCTTTTCTAGGATTTAATAGCTATTATTTATTATTTTAGAAAGCCTATAATAACTAGAGATTATCTAGAAGTTAGATAGCTTATAACCTATAAACTAGCCAGATCTAATTACTTTTATATTTTGATTTAAGGTTTAGAAGCTTTTTATAGACCTAAAAAACTATATTTTTGGATAATATATAGGTTATATTTATATAATTAAGTACTAGAAATAAAAGCTTTTATATTTATATTTATTTTTATTTTTATAAATATTTAAAAAATTTAATATATTTAAATATATAAATAAAATTATATATATTAAATTACTAGATCTATTATAGAATTCTATAGGCAAGCTTCTGGCCTCAGTTATAAGTAATATAATCTATAGTTTATATAGAGAGAACTATATACGGGCTTTATATATAGTTTATAAAAAAGCCTATAGCTTATTAGTATATTTTAAAAGGTTCCTAAAAACTTTTATAAACTATATTATAATTAATAAGAATAGCTATCTCGAGTATTATTACTAGAATAATAAGTAAATATTTATAATTTATAAACTAGGCTTTCTAGGCCAGGAAGTTATTTATAATAATTACTAGATTATTTTATATAACTTATATTTCTTTTAAAAGTTTTACTTATATATTAATATTAAGATTTATATATTTATATAAATAATTAAATATATTTATAAATATATATATAAAAAAGTAAATTATATTATAATTATAGTTATAGCTATAGATAATAAAATTACCCGGTATATATATACTCGTTATATAAGTTTATATAAAGCTATTTAATAGCTATTTGAATTTTCTATATATTAGGAATTTCTTTTTATTTAGTATTTTATAATTTATTTTTAAAATAAAAAAATTTATTTTTCGAATAATATCTCTCTTATAGCTCTAGCTATAAAGACTATAAATACCTATTTAATACTAATAGCTTTCTTTAAATATAATACTATATATAAGAATAGCTAGAGATATTTATATTTCGAGTTTCTGGCTAATTTTATATAGGTTCTAAAAACCCGAAAATAGAAATATTACTAGTAAAATAAGAATAAGTAAATTAATTATATATATTATTATAACTCTATTTCGGGTAAATAATACTACTTATAACTCTTATTTATAATTATTTATAGCCTATAGTTTTTTTTATAAATCTATATTTAGTTAAGGGTATTTATTACTTAATATATTAGGTTATTTATATTATCTATAACTTAATAAAAAATAACCAGAAATAATATTAGTATTTTAATAAGACTATTCTATTTATATTTATAAGTAATTTACGGATATTATTCTTAACTAGTCTTTATTAGTAGCTAATTATAAACTTATTAGTAATCTAGAACTAGTATAAATACTATTTCTATAATAATCTCTAATATTAGCTTCTCTATAATAGTAGTTTTTTATTTCTACTTTTTAACTTATATTATAATTATAGTTTCTTCTTATTTATATATAAGTTTATAAACTAATAGTAATTATTTATAAATTATAGGCTCTTGTTTTTTATTTGAAATTAGACTAGTAAATACTATTTCTTATTTATATTATATATTTTTAAGAACTAGGTATTATTTATAATTATAATATAAGCTTAGCTTAATTCTAATTAGTAATTATATTTTATAGAAATTATAATAGCTATTAAATTAGATTTATAAATAGCTTATTTCTATTTATAAGAGTCAGGTAATATAAGTAAGATATTTTTATATAAGGCGCTTTATTATTACTTTTATAAGTAAGGGCAAATAGTTCTTTATATAATATTTATAAGTATTATAGTTCTTTTATTATTAAATAGATATATATCTTATTTCTAGTTTAAAATTCTAATTAAGCTTTATAAATTATTTATAAGTTTTATTATAAAATAAAATTTTCTTAGATAAATTTTCTAGTTTATAGATTTTATTATCTAAAATAAGATACTAATATAATATAAGTACTATTTTAAGGTTATTTACTAGCTCTTAATAAATAATATTCTTTTTAGAAAAATATTTATAATTCTTAATAGAAACTTTACCTAGATTCTTCTAATTATATTATATAATTTATAAGCTAATATTATTATTATATATCTTTAATAATTATTTATTTAATTATAGCTTAAGTAGCTTTATTTATAGACTAATATACGAGTTTATAAGAGTAAGAATAATTAGAAGTTTATTTAATAATTTAGACCCTAATATAATAATAGTAATTCCGGATTATATAAATTAGCTAGTATTAATTATAGATTTAATTAGCTATATTTACTTTTTAGATCTTTTTTCTCGGGCTATTATAGATTTATTAATCTTTTATAAATAGTATTTCTTAACTATATTAAATATTATAGTTTTAGAGCTTAATACCTATATTCTTAGATATTTACTAGGCTAATTATAGATATACTAATTAGTAGATTCCCTAGATATAAATAAGTCTTTAAATAATAACTTATATAAGCTATTTATAAAATAGTTATAAAATATTAATCTTTTTTTCTTATTATTATTTTAGTTTACTTTTAAGATTAGAGCTCTAGTATTATTCCTATAAAACCTATATTTATAAAAAGGTTTATATAATAGAACTCGAATAATAATTATAAGCTTATAGATATATTATATTAAGGCCTATTTATTTAGAAGAGATTTCAATAGCTAGTTATAAATAATTCTATAGATTAAGCTATCTATTATAAATACTAGCCTAGAAATTACTTTTTCTTAAAAGTAGTTTCTAATTTATTTATATTTTATAATAATTATTAATAAGTTATAAGATTAGTTTTTTTATATTATTAGTTTAAACTTATAAATACCTGTATTTATTTATAAGTAGTTTTATATAAGAGTTTCTTATATATTATTTATAGAAAACTTAAATATTTTTTTATTATATAAGAACTTATCTAGAATATTTAATATAACTTATTCTAAGGTCTTAGCTAATTTACTTTAGTACTTTATTTCTTATAGGTATTTTATAAGTATTAGATAGCCTTATAAGTTAGATTAAGGAATTTAGAAATCTATAATTATCTATTTATAAATAATTTATAATTATTACTTTAAATATTTTAGGACTTAAATAAACCGAGAATATTATTATTAGTATAGCTATTTCTTTGGAAGTTATATATATAGTTACGGGATACGGGATACGGGATATAAGTAATAGGATATAGGTAATAGGATATAAAATACAGGATATAGTTATATAACCTCGTATCCTATTAGTAACTCGACTAGTAGACTAGATCTCTTTAGGCTTAGTAGATTTAGGAATTATATATTAATACTATAATACTATAATTCCTACTTCTAAATAATAATAACTTTACTAACTAATATAACTAGTATTTCTATACTTATATAATAGTATTATATATTACTAATAAACTAATACTAATTAGTTTATATATATAAATTAGAGAAGATTTTAGATTAGTCCTAAAAGTATTTAATAACCTAAGATAAATCTAGTCTATTCTATATTAAAGGGGGAAACTATTTATTAATTTTACAAAAGTATTTAGTAGCCTATAGAAAAGATATCTAGCTTTTACTAATTAATAAGCAGTTAGTCATTTGACTATCTATCTATTTAACTTCTACTATTCTTTAAAACTAACTTCTTTTGGCCCTAAGACTACCTTTTTAGAAACTATTTTTTCTACTTATATAATACCTGTATTTATAGGACTCTCTTTCTAGAATATATACCTTATATATATCCTTAAAACTATTTAACTATTATTTCGATTTTACTATTAAGTCGAGTCCTTTAAGCTTTAGATCCTCCCGGAATTATAATATTTTATTTTCTAAATTTCTCGTTATAAATGAAATATTTAAGAGCAAAATATTTACTTTAATACCTATAATATCCCTAGATATCTGGGATATCTGGAATCTAAACCAGGTATCTAGATATCTTTATTACTAAACCCTTTCTATAAATCTATTACGAACTACCTTACCTTTAAACCCCTCCTGCTATAAACCATATATATATACTAGAGAGAATCTGAACTCGGTTTAATATAAATACTAATAAGGGAAAAAAACTAATTAAGAAATAAGAAAATAGTATTAATCCGGTAACTATAATAAAGGCTAAACTTCGGAATATATAACTACTAAGATATATTAGTATATCTTATATAGGAAGAGTAATAATAATTTATAGAATCTATTCCAGGATAATTTTAAAAACTTTAATACTATAGTATATAGTCTAATTAATTATATATTTATATAAAATCTTCGAGCCTAACTTTGGTATAATAGTATCTATATTAAATAGAATTATAGAAACCTTACTATTATATAATTCTTTATTAATCTTATCTAAGAAAAGATAAAGAATATATAAAATAAAGCTAATATTATTAATAATAATCTAATTAGAACGGATCTTCTTTAGGGACCTATTATATTAGTTTATCTTATTC
Organism: Hyaloscypha bicolor E; assembly: GCF_002865645.1. Taxonomy (NCBI): domain Eukaryota; kingdom Fungi; phylum Ascomycota; class Leotiomycetes; order Helotiales; family Hyaloscyphaceae; genus Hyaloscypha; species Hyaloscypha bicolor. The sequence continues at coordinate 1,021,968 of NW_020194691.1, read as the reverse complement.
TAGATAGAACTAGATATAAGGAAACTAGATAATCTTAATTAAGAAATCAAGCTATTTATCTATTTCTTCTAAATTAAGGCTATCTACTACTTCTACTTTTATTACTACTAGTATTACTACCGAACTCAAATTACTATTAATTAGTATCTATTATTTCTGCTAGAAAGCTTATTAGGGAAATAATAAAGATATATTCTAAAATATAGAAATATAATAGAACTAATAGTAGTTTTAATTATAAACTCACTATTTTCCTTAATATCTACTAATATATAGAGCTCCTAGAAAAGGCGCTAGTAAGAGCTTTTCCTATTATATTAAAGAAACTAGTATAAGACTACTTCTATAATAACTAGCTCTCGAGCCATATATATAAAGAGGCCTATATAAATATTTATAGTTTCTTTAAAGACCCCGGTTTCTATTATCGAAATTTAGATAAATGAAATACTATTACCTTAGTAACTATAATAGTAAAGGACCCTAAAAAGATAATATTTAAGCTTATCCAAATACTAATTAATAATCTATATAAATTATAGTATGGTTTTGCTTCTGCCTTATAAAATACCGAATTCCTATATAATAAGATTATTACCTCTTATTAAGGCTTACTAGTATACTAATATATAGTCTCGAACCCTTCTAATAATCTCGGCTAGCTTATTAATAAGCTCTAATTATCTATTACTACCTATAAGAAGAAGTAATAAATTATTACTAAAACCTATTTTACTAATTAATAATACTATTCTCAAAATCCTTTAAATTACCGTTTATCCGGAAATTATTAATACAGACCTAGCCGTAACTTCGAAACCCGTAATAACTACTTTAAGCCCTGTAATTATAATAAGTATATTCTAAAGTCGTGTTTTATATATAAGAGATCCAAATACTGCTTATAGAAGTATATACTAGAGAAATAAAAAACCGAGAAGGCTTAATTTAAGAATAGAAATATTTACTAATTTAGATCCCGAAATACCCGCAACTTTAATAAATGCTTTAGTAGTACTTATATATAATATATTACCGAATTCGAAGAAAAAGAGGATAATAAAAGTAATAAGAACAAACTAGTAGGTAATACTTTTAAAGCCTTACTAGCAGAAATAAATAAAGAAAAGAAATATTACTCTAATTCCTACTTTACTTCTATTAAGAGCTTCCTAGCTATTTCTATAGCCCCTGTTCCTACTATTCCCATAACTAATACCTTTATAAATAACCTTACTTCTCTTTCCCTTATATACTAGATAATAGGTAAAAACCATACCTTAGAGTCTATTAAATAAATAGAAGATACCCAGACATTTATAATTAATAATATATTAAAATATAATACTTACTACTTTTATAAAATCGTAATTAATACCGGAGCCTCCAGATTCTTAACTACTAGTTCTAACTAATTCCAAGCTTTATAGTAGACTAATAGTAATATTAAACTTAATAAAATTACTAAAGGTTAAGTTAATATCCAGTTTAGTATTAGATCTATATCTTCTATTAGATCTATAATAGTAAGAATACTAATTAGGTAAGTATAATTCCATATTATACCTATAAAGACTTCATTCCTATTTAGCTTAGCTAATATAAATAAGCTAGAAGTTTATTTTAATAATTTTACTAATTATTTCATTATTTCTAATAAATGCTTTATACCTGTAATATAATGTTTTAGATACTTTTTCCTACTTTAGAATATTACTTTATAAAGCTTTATTTCCGAATTCTTTATTTATAACTCCTGCTTTCTTATAAAGATTAAATTATAATATCTATACTACTATTTTAGTTATTTATCTATTAGTAAGCTTCGAAATATACTAGAATAAGCAGGCTATAATATTAATATAGAAGCCCTTAAATACCTTATAAAGTACTATAAATAATACCAGAAATTCGGATAATTACCGGAATAATTTAAGTTTAACCTGAGAAATAATATTAGCTTTAATTACTCTATTATTATTAATATTTTCTATATTTCTAGTAAGCCTATACTCTATATTATTAATAAAAGTACTAGATATTAAGCCAGCTAATAGCTTTAAAATATTAATATATTATATACTTAGAATACCCTAAAATAGTATTAAATTAATACCTATTTAGGCCCTCCCGATTAGATTATAGCAGATACCAGAAAGCAGTTTACTAGTAAGAAGTTCACTTAGCTTATAAATACTATAGGAACTAAAATCAAAATCATTTCTATAGAAGCTTATAGTTCTATCGGAATTATAAAATACTACTATAGCCTAATTTAATATATTTACCTTATTATTATAGCCGAAATTAATAGAATTAATAAGGATACTATATTTTAAATAGCTTTTAAGGCTATTAATAATTTTACTAGACCTAATAGTATTATTCTAATTCTTTTAATTTATAGTACTTTACCCCGAATAACTAAATATAATACCCTATTACTAACTATATTATAGTAATTAGTAGTATTCAAAAAAGTAATAATAGAAATTCAGAAGCTTTAAGCTAGATACCAGATTATAAATACCCTAAATACCCGAAATAGTTCTAGTATTACTAATATCTATAAACTTCTCTTGAATTCGGATATTCTTATATAGTATAAAGGAAGTACCGGTTAATCTAGTAGTTAGGATAAGCCATATAAGCTAGTAGCTATTAATAGGGAAAACTATATACTAGCTCTATTATATAGTAATACTACCTTTTATTTAACCTCTATAAAGCTCTTTTATATAGGAGATATTAAGGTTATTACTAATAGCCCCAAACCTAAACCTATTTCCGAACTCTATAATAAGGCTAAAGATAATACAAGTATAATTCCTTCTATTATTCCCGCTATTTTACTAAAGTATAGCAGAGGACGCCCTTATAAGAACCCGGATTTTATAATATTCTTATAGAATAATAACTTATATAAGGACTCCCGTTAAATTAAAGTCGCTAGCCTTTTAGAAAAAGGTATATTTGAGGTTATTTCCAGATCTCAAGTACTAAAGGAAATATATATTTTTAACTCCCGATTTATTAATAAAATCAAGAATAAAAATATAGAAAGAGAGTTTAAGAAGTCAAGACTAGTTATCCAGGCTTATAATAATAGTAAGAAACATATAGTATTAATATAATTACCTATTATTTAATATATTAGCTAAAGAATTATTCTTAGTATTACTACTATAATAATAGATACTATAAAGCTATATTTATATAATATCTCGCAAGCTTATATCTAATTAATAACCTTACTTAATTATAATTTTTATATTAACCTATTTCGCAAGCTTACTAAAAAGCTAAATCTAAATAATAATTCGGTTCTAAAGGTTATAAAACTACTATATAGTATACCGGAAGCTAGGAACTACTAGTTTAAGACTTACTATTCCTACTATATTAACGAGCTTTCTATAGAATAGTTAACTTATAATTCTTGCCTTTTCTATAATAAGTAATTCTTCGAAATTATTAGCCTTTAAACTAATAATACTCTATTTATCGGAACTAATAATTTTATAAAAACAGAATAACTAAAGCTCTAAGAAGCTAAGTTCTTAGCTAAAAAGTATAAATGCCTTATTATTAATTATAATTTCAAGTTTAATAGAGGTATTATTTATATAAATACTACTAGAATTACTTTTATATAGAAATACTAGTATAAAAACCTCTAAACTATTTCTATAAAGAATATTACTACTATAAATAATAGAGGTACTATTTATTAAGATCTCTCTATTAAGAACTAATATATTACCTAATATACTAGAGAAGTATATATTATATTAGTCTATTAACCAGAAGCTTTATATAATCTATTAATTATTACTTAAGCTATTAAACCCTCGGAAACTAATATAAAGATACTTAATAAGTATATTTAATAGTAAATTAAGAATACTGCCAGAGGACTAAGATTCGTAAAGCTAGTAAAGGAGTTCTTATATTTAATTATTTTTATAAATACTTTATTTGCAAATAATAGAAATCTCTTTTCCCAAATTAAATATATTCTAGTTCTAGTAAATAGAACTAGATATACTAATATTATTTACTAGTTCTCTATTAAATATAAGAAAGTTACTAGAAGTATTCTAGCTTCGGAACTCTATAGTATAGCTTATGGCTTTAATATAGGTACTTTAGTCAAATCTATAATTAATAAAATACTAGAAATAGAATTACTACTAGTAGTCTATACGAATTCGAAGTTATTATATAAATGCCTCGTTAAATTAGGAACTACTCGAGAAAAGTATCTAATAATTAATATAATATACCTCTACTAGGTATATAAATAATAAGAGATTATAGAAATCAAATAAATTAAGGGAGAATTAAATCCTGCCGATTTCATAACGAAATCAAAGCTAATAAATGCCCTCAAGTATCTAATTAATATAAATACTATATAATTAGATATAAAAAAATAGATTAAGTATAAATAGGGCAAGAAATAGATATATGAGATAGAAGGATATTATAAAAGGAAAAGTTATATATAAAAGGCCGCAGTCTTTAGTATATAACTAAAACCTCGGAAGTAATATAGATATATAGAGTATTTGGGAAATCTAGTACTAGGCCGGATTAGAGAATTTGTATATAATCGGAAAGAGATATTATTTTTTGTATTTTTAGAGAATTTCTAGTATTAGTATAGCTATTTTTTTAGGAGTTATATATATAATTACGGGATATAGGATACGGGATATAGGTAATAGGATATAAGTAATAAGATATAAAATACGGGATATAGTTATATAACCTCGTATCCTATTAGTAATTTGACTAGTAAACTAGACCTCTTTAGGCTTAGCAGATTTAGGGATTATATATTAATACTATAATACTATAATTCCTACTTCTAAATAATAATAACTTTACTAACTAATATAACTAGTATTTCCATACCTATATAATAGTACTATATATTACTAGTAAACTAATAATTATATTATTAGATATTAAAAATATATATCTCTTCTAGATAATTCTTTATAGGATTTATAACTTCTTATTTACCTTTATTTCTAGTATTAAATAATCTATTTTCTTATTTTTTTCTAATATCTTTACCTTTTTTTTTTTATAAAGAACTATTAGCTTTTTATAAAGCTTAGTAAAATAATATATTCTTTAAAAAAGAATAAGTAAATAGTAATAATAAATAGTAATAATAAATAGTAATAGAATAATAGGCTATTTATATATTAGTTATAGTCTATAGTAATTTATAGCAGATATATATATATATAAATAAATTACTAGAAATAATCCGGTTAATTATATAATTACTAGTAATAATCCGGAGAAATAAGAGAGAATTAGTAGGGGTAGGGGCAGAAGTAATAAGAGCTAGAGTAAAAATAAGAAAGAAAGAAGTACCTATAATAGTATCTATAAGTATTTATTAGGTTAGTTACGGTTTATAAAAGATTAGTAAATAGGTATAAAAAGCACTTATAGAGAGAATAATAGATACTTTTATTACTATAATAGTAGTTAGTATAGCTTTTACTAAAGAAACTAGCTATAACTATATATATTATCTATATATCCGATCCGCTAGTATAATATATATACCCGGCGGTATAAACTTGACTAATGAATTAGCTAATTTCAGCCTCTAGGTTGGCAGGCCGGGCGGGGTTAGTAGTATGGCCGGGCCGCAAAACAGGTATATGGCGGGCAGCGAGAAGGAAGAGGGCTACTATGGTGCGGGCAGGGCAGGCAGGGCAGGCAGGGCAGGCAGGGCAGGCAGGGCAGGCGCTAGTGCTACTACTGGTGCTACTAGTGCTGGTGCTGCTGGTGCTGCTGGTGCTGCTGCTGCTAGTGCTACTGTTAGTGCTGGTGCTGGTGGTAGTGGTGGTGGTGGTACTGCTGCTATAGCGGGAGCAGATGGGAGAGAAGACATTCTACGGACCGTAAGGAGCGTTACAGGCCAGGGGCAGGCCCGTAGTGGGTATAGGGGTTAACTTACGTATGCGTATATATATGTGTATTTATTAAAGGAAAGAAGCTTTGGAATTCGAAATTAAAACCTACCTTATTTAGCTTACCTGGAAAATTTTTAGCCTTCAAAAAGTGAATTTTCAAAGTGAATTTAAAGTCAGTAAAGCTGATATCCCTTAAATAAGTGCCTGAGGCATCTAATTGATCTCGTGTACCTTTAGGCACGAAAAGAGGCGCGAGTTGGTCGGGACCTCAGCCAAGGCGCAAGATAGTGTCTCTAAATGCGATCCTTCTGACAATGGTGGCTGGTAAGTGAAGCCGTAATGTCTCGCTGACGATTGATTTGGGCACCTTGAGGTTTCTGATCAGCTCGAAAGTTAGGGGTTGGTCACCAATACTTTACACTTCTGCGCAGAGTGATTCCCAGGATTTCGGATGCCGTGCAAACTCGAACATGATGTTGTTTATGGCGATTGCTGAGGCATCGCGTGCTGGGAAGAAGATGCTGACGATCTGGCTTCTCAACGCCAATGGGCCTTGTGTTTCTTGGCCATTTGATGTAGGAGAATGTACTACTCCTTCTTTTCGGCATCATAACGCTGCTTGTGGGTCTGATCAGGCCTACTTTGGTCCTGAAGAGCTCTCTGGACATGCTTATCGATAAATTCGTGGACGTTTGTGTATGCCCTGTCCCAGGATTTGTCGAAGTAAAGGAGAGGTTTGAAAGGTCCTGCCCTCCTGGGACAACCCGAAAACCCCAGATTAACATTGCTTGAAAAGGATAAAAATTAGAGCGAGAGTATGTGGTGTGTGAGAGGCCTAGCCTCATACAAGAGTGTATGATGTGTTCTAAGGAGTGTAAGACTTACAATCGACGTGTCACTCCCATTAAGGAAGTGTCAAATGCTTCCATAAACTCAGTAGCATCAAATGGAGTAACTGGAAGTAGCGATTCGACTAACTGGCCAAAGATGAACTCGGAAGATGTATCAAGGAACTAGGAATATTGACGCAGATTTGGCGAGCAATCTTATGGCGGTGGTTCGTTGATATCAAAATGCACTTACCAGTCTCTTGAACAAAGGCTGCAAATCGACTGTCGTCCCACCCCTAGGTATAAGATCAGAGAGCTAACCAACGTGGATTTCAATGTTCTCAAGGTGCGCAATCTCAACACGATTGAATGTTAGTCTGATGACCCCGCATGTGCGTTTTCCATATCCATCCATATGGGTAAAGACGCCTTAACCTAGAAATTATTTTGCAAGATTGGCACGCATCGGTTCGACGCCGAAACCGTCGAATTTTGTTGCGGCGATAGCTTGGATGTTCGTGGGATTACATGTCGATATCTGTCGGGCACCCAGAGCTTTGAATGTGAACGTTTCTCCATGTTTCCTGTGCAGGTTCACAAAAGCCTTTGGATGCTGGCCACATTTATTTTCTCTTCCAAGGAGACGGAAGAGATCGATTCATAGGAATGGCTCACTCTTGGGATATCAATTTGCGGGTTTGCAGCCATGTTGGTTGACCGCTTTGTTGAATCGAGAGCGTAATGATCATACTTTGAAGGCTGATGATAGAAGATAAACTGCTCTAATTAGGCCAAGATCTCTAGGTAGTGCACTATTTGAGTTAGCTTGGGTTTTGTGTATGTTTGTTGAAGGAGAGAAGCCGAAAGAAAGGCTTTCAAGGGGCTGATGAGGGGTTGTAGGACGGGTTATGCTGACAGTGTCAGCAATGCATGGTTCAAGGAACGCAGTCCACGAGGTCCAGTACAAGGGGGCAACAGTACGAGCGAGCCATATGACTGGTTCAATTAGTTATCTATATGAAAAATCCGGGCGACTTATCACATAAAAAGCCAGTATTGATCGGTGAATAGATGCGTGAACAGTGGATGACCTCGTGAAAGCCATATGATTTTTGTAGTGCTTTGATTACTTTATCCAAATCTATCTGGAAAGAGAAACGGACAAGCAAAGTCACAATCAATTCCTAGATTGTAACCGGGCATTGGGAAAGAAATTAATTGCGCCGATGGGGGTTCACTCGATTGATTCCCCACTTGGAAGGCAAAGCAGTGCAGGCCTGCTCAGATGCATTATCGATTTCCAACACGAAATTGGAACAATGAGCATGGGAGCTTCTCAAGTTGGCAGATAACGCAGGCAAAGGCGAAGAGCAAGATGATATTGCGGGACATAAATTGTTATTAAGAGCTCAGTGTAGAGAAAAGGACATGTCATCCTACTGTATGATTTGTATTGTGAGTTTTACTTGGAAGACACCTTGATAAGAGAATCCCGAGTCTGGTAATGCTCCGCGCGATTGAGGCAGGTGCAAAGAGTGGAGCAGGCAGTGGTATCTCATACGAGCTCTCTGATTTTTGGTCAATGCTGTTTGCTCCTCTAGCAAAACATAGGGATCTAACTTTCATGCCTTTCTGTCGTTTTCGTGCTATAATGTCATTGCAATTGCTCGTTGAGATTGTCGCATAGCCAACAAGCAAACCATCAACGACCTCTCAGCCAGTCAGAAAAAGGCTCTCCGCCGTATCACTTCACAGCAATGAAACCCACCCCATCTCTTGCAACTGCAAGGGCTTTCCTCAACGCCTGCTCCTCCGTGTCGGTCCACTGAATACTCAGCTGGTCCCACTTCTTGGTCTGGTACTCTCTCTTGAACTGTGCTTGCATAGCCTGGAGTCTGCTCATTTCTCGAGGATCGCCAGAACCGCTATAGATAACCAGTGCCGTACATGGCGGGAGTTCCTCGTGGATCTTAGCAATACGCCGAGTCAGCTCTGCTGTGACTTCGGAGACGGATTTAGAGGGATCAATGGTTGCCGGCGGTGGTAATGACGTAGTGGAAGCATTTGAGGGGTCGACCGTTGGCTTAGAAGGCGGGACATCCTTTACCTCGACGTTTGTATCAGTCGGAGAAAGAAAGGGGTTCGATGGAAGAGACGTGGTTCCGCTGAAAGGATTAGAATCCGATACTGGTTTTGCATCCCCGTTGGGCACGACTGCAGGCGTTTCGTCCTTTGCAGCAGCCTCGAGAGCAGTCGCCTTGTTGTTATTCCACCAGCCCTTCAAGGCTTCTAGTTCCCTGAATCTTGCCCAGACAAAGTCAACCCCTCCACCTGGAATCTCCCTTCCGTCAGGATCGCCCTTGACAGCTCGAATGACACCTTCCATGACCTCTTCATCATTCTTGCATCCAATGGGAAAATTTGCAGCAGCGCCGGGCCCTTTTCTTGGATCACCCCAATCAACAGCTGCGCTTGATTTGCCATTCGTCGGACTTGGTACAGCCGAGCCTCCTTGGTTCCTATACTTGACGCCGGCTCTGGCAACACGCTTGAAGATATTCTCGCCTTGTGCATCGCTAGTGCCCCAGTCCTTGCCCTTCTCACATTTTTGCTTAACCAATTCGAGACATGTTCTTGCATCTTCAATCGAGTCGTGACCAGCACCTGGACCGGTTGTGCCATGGCCTTTCTGAATCTCTTTGCCCAAGTATTTTTGCGCCAACCACTTCAGGGACGACTTTAGTGGAGGGCCACGTGGATGGGGGTATATAACAGCGGTGTCAATGATGAATGGGTGGGTGATTTTGAGTGCCGTCAGGTCTGAATTCAAGGAGTGGCCGATAAGTATGGTGCGAGGAGTGAGGATATCAAGAAGCTTCTTCTGGATATCTGGAAGTGTCGTAGTAACAGGCGCGAGCATCTTTTCCGTGATTCCAGAGTACCTATACCACATTAGTCAAAATTTGTTCAGTCTGCGGGAAGGCTTACTGGGTCACGTAGTTTGTAATGGGCTTGGCCGGCTTGACAAGTTCATCTATGATGACAGAGCCATCCCAGCCTACCACGCTGATTCGTGTGAGAGAGAACTCGTTTTCTCCAGTCATACACATCTCGCAGTCCATAGCAAGGATATCTCGACCTGCCGTAATACTGCCTGCTTCGATTTCGTTGTCTGGAGAAGTCCCATCAACGAAGTTTTTGACCAATGTATCAACCCAACCATGCTCCTCAGAAACACCATTAGACTTTCGACGTTCCATCAAATTCTGCCTATCGGTTTCGTCGTCGTACGCCGCAGGATGGAGGGTGTAGTCGTTCTCGTGAAGTATGTCTGGAGGATGAATAAACTCCGTGATGGGGGTTCGAGAATTCTTCCAGCCTTGAGGCTCCTTTGCCGGAGTGGCACCCTTCCTATTCTTGTTCCAGTTCTTCTCTTCCTTACTCTTCGGCAGAGGTGCTGTGAGCATAGCATGGAGCGGAGAATGCATTTTGCCGTACTTGTCATCTCCTGGGGTCTTGACGGGCCATATGTGCTCGAACATATCCGCAAATGGTTGCAGAGACTCCGGTAGTGTGTCTACCTTCAATCTATTGGGATAGTATTGATCTGGTGATCTGTAATTTCTATCATATGATTGTAGTTGGGAAGAATTATCATCGGCGGCCAGTGTATCAAACATAGACATCTCCAGACCTGGGACCATGAGAACAACAACTTTTCGAATCTCGGGTCGATGGCGGACAGAGACAAATTGAGGCGATGATCCATCTGCAAGAATGTATAGAACCAAGGTCTGAAGGTCACTGATCTTGATCTGTGAGTTCAATCGACATTCCTTCGAGAATTGGATGGAGGGGTAATTCTTCGAATGCGATTTGGGTATCTTCTTCGCCTTCTTCCTAGCACGATGATCTACCGTCTGCCACTCCTGTGAGCTGTGCCCATCGTCGTCCTTCGGCGATCCGGAGTCTTGACTGGGGCGTCTTGTAGATGTCAGATTGAATTTTGGGAGATCTAGTTGTTGAAGAGGCGGCATCGTGTTGCCAGTCTGCTCAGTGTAGCTTTCATCCTCAAACTTGCGCTTCTTACCATTGCTTCCGCTGTCAGACGATTGATCTGGACGATAATCGACGACTTCTTTGTCTGCGGTTGCCATCTTGCTTGACGTGATGGTTCGATAGGTCGTAGGCTGGTGATGAACCTCAAGATTTTCGGCGAGGTTTGCTCCCCTGCTTTTTAGTCGAGGCTAGTGCGAGGCTGAGACATGGCAAGGCTGAAAGAGTTCGGAACGGGCTTTCCTCCCACATAGTTTTTCTGAAAGTGATCAAGGGCAAAATTTATTAAAGATGCCCCAATCCATTTAGACCGCCATCATCAGTTGTTTTGATATCCTTTCACGTGGGAAATTGTTAACTTGATTGCCTCAGCCACTCCGTTGTTCGGAGACGCGAAAATTCGCGGTCGACGCGTCCATCGCGTCAGATTCTTGAAAAGGTATTCAACCACTTCGAGATGCATCAAGCTCCCCAAAACCGCCATTGACATCACATCGAAGCAGGTTGAGCTTGCAACTCGTGGGCTAAATGACCCGTTGTCAGGATGGACATCGTTACCTGTCACTGTCTAAAGTGCCAATCGGAGTTGGGGCGCTTCAGGAACTCCTGGAATGGGATTGGCAATACCTACTTCAGCCCTGTGCATCCTCCTCTGAGCGTTAACGGGGTTGAGAGTACTGGAGATATCTACGAAGCCGCCCAAGGTTCTCAAATTGAAGACAGGTATAATTTCTTGAGTCCATGCGATATCCCGCTCAAACTTGCTAATGTCAATCTTCGCAGCCTTCTTCAAGATCTAGCATGTGCAGTATGTCAGCATGTTCTAGGTTTACGGTGCGACAGTGCGCCAGATAGTCATCTGTTGCAGCAGTGAGTCTCCCTATCGCAATGTGTGCGCTCTCTCGTGGTGGATATACAAAGCGGCACTAAGTTTCCATTGTCCTTCAAAGTTTAAATTTACCTGGATCAGAGGGGTCAGGACTTTTAATATTCTACTTCGAGAACCTCTGAGATTTTGGGAAGGGGCGGCGTTTATTGTACGACCACCCAAGGGAACATTCGGACTGGAAGCAGTTGAAATGTTCTAGGGGCTCGAGACATACGGTGCCGCTTGTTTTGTCTATCGCGAATCTCTCTTGCGTCATGGCTAACTCAATTTTATAGAAACCAACTGATCTTAAGACTTGCAGAAATGTCTGTCATGTCAGAGGGATCTGGTGGAAAGGCCAAGATTTCCATCATGAAGACTTATCCCCTCACGAATTCCAGTGTTAGAGCCAGAACCCAGTCTGTCTCCAGAAGACCATCAGTCAGTCAACCGGTCTCCTGCCCGAAGCCTCCACGTCTGTTGCCGAGTGTTTCTCGAACACCTTCTACAATCAGTAGACAGTCAACACCGATGAAGACCCCTCCCCAAGTAGACGTTGCCAAGTTCAAGTCATGGGCGGAGGCAGCCATTAACACCCAGCAAGAGGATATTGGTCGACTCTCTAGGTCAGTTGACCGTATAGAGCGAGACATGCGGCTATTCAAAGACTTTATGGAGGAAGTCCGCACAGAACTTGCTTCGAATCGTCAGCTTCAAGAGCAAGAGAGTGGAGAGGGTCTCGCGAGTGTTAGCGCAGAGCTCGATGCGCTACGTCAACAAGTTAATTCGAATCCAAGGCCCGTTTCAAGAGGCAGTTTCGAGATCTCAAATCGGAGTCTCGATATCATAGCCAAAGATGTCCAGCTAGTCGGCCGGAAAGTTGATGAGATTGATGAGCTTAAGAGGGAACTGTAAGTCTCAAGGCCTTCATGCTATTGCTGATTGTCTTGCGATTTTCTCCTGAGACATTGCCCCAGTTCCCCCGGAACAATGTATATTAAGCATTTAACTAACTCTATCGTTTCTTAGGGGGCAGTTGAAGGCACGCCTCAGCAATTTCGAGAACCCTGCAACGAGCTTGTTGGAGGAAGCAGCGATTCCTTCTTTGGAAGGTCCTGCAAGTACTGCCGAGGCAAGCTTGGCTCATCATCTCAACGAAGCGCAGACCAGCGTCAGGGAGACCCGGTCTCGACGCAAAGGAGACCATGATCAGATCGAAATTAGTGGAACAAGTTCTGTTGATTACCAGCGAGAACTCCCAGCCAAGAGAAGAAGAACCAGAATCAAGCCTGTTAACGGGACAAGCACAGCTGCCGCAGAAAACACCTCAACTAGACCGGAGCAACAATTCAATGCAAGGTCAAGATTGGTGATCGAAATTCCCTCGTCAAAAGGAGCCACTCATTCTGTAATTCCCAGCCAAGACGAAGAACTCCATTTCAACTCCGTTGAGGATGAGGTAAATGATGACTATCAGCCTCTAGGACCGGCCACGCCGGTTTCTGGAGAAGATGCAAGAATGGATGTCACTCCCCCTGTCGATGAAACATCATTGCCGTTGTCAGAACGAATCCTACACCAAAACAAAATCATAGAGCCAGATTATCGAATGCGCGAGAAGGATTTTCAGCGGGGCAGGAAACGAGCTTTAAACGAGCTTCTCCTTACTAACGATAGCAAAGTCAATCGGCGATCTCGCCGTTTTCTTGGTGATCAGGAGAGTCAGACCCCGAGCAGATGGAGTCTGGCTCCCGAGACACCGCGAACAGGAACTCAAGATATTGCGAGCCAGCAGTTAGCAGACCCCTTTGAACTTCCTGTCTTGCCTTCAATTGAGCACTTTGAGTCTGTTCTTCATCCGCGCTTCACACCTCAGCCCCAGCCTGGTTCCTTGAGTAGTTCAATCACACCAAGAGCCCTCAAGCCATTAAAATGCGGTTCTTGCAAGAAACAATACACAAGCCGTACAGGTCTGAAGTACCACCAGGAGCATGCAAAGAGTGCTGAGTGCAGGCAAGGTGAAGGCAACGTGTCTCACGGAGAATTTACCTGCGATATGTGAGTCACAACCGTTCGGAGTATTCCCCTCTTCAATGTCCAGCATTTCTTAGGACATTCTACTGGCAATGTTCAACAGCTCTTGGAGCATTCTACTCACGAAAATATCTGAAAGAAGCATGCTGAATCCGATTCCTTGGGAATAGGTGCGGCAGCAAGTTCGTCGATCTGCAGAGATTGGACAAGCATCGATGTCGTGGCGAATTGGGAATCAAAATTACATTGGAGGACAGGGAGAGAAGCCTAGCTCATGGAAAAGCGGCTGTTGCTGCTTATGAGGCAACACTCGCAGAGAGAGAAAGACTTGTCCGGCAGACTCTAGACAGAGAAATGTCTGCGGTATTGTAGGTATTACGGGTGCGATAACAGCGTAGCGAAGTTTGATCAACAGATCGCGGAAATAATGATTTGTGTGTAGTGACATGGGCATAGTAGAACCATTGCTTCGATATTGCAAGACTCCCCTAGGAATACGGCAAAAGACTGTGTTTATGATAGAGCTCAACTCGACTCGCCTCGAATGCGGATCAGGGGTGGTGCCCCACACCTCCGGTTCATCTGATGCCTCCGCAGTTAGCCGTCACCTCGCCATGACCGCAGCGGCGCACAAACTTCCCCAGATTCCTCGGGCTACGGCCCAGAATCTCGCAGACATGTCCGCCTCCCGGACGGACATTCATACAAGCCAAGAGTCATATACTGAATTTCCATGCAATGTAGTCAGTCGGCTGTCTTGATCTGGAAAAATCCGTATTGTTCCCAGCAATCATCAATCTGGATCAATCCGATCTTTTTCTCCCGACGATCAGGCTGTAGTTCCGCTAATAGTCGCTAATTCGTATCATGTCCTTTCCTATATTATGAGGTCTACCAAACGAGAGACCTCTGGAATTTACTACATTGGTTACGCAACGCGGAAGAAGAACAGGACGATGCTGGGCAATTTACTGTAAGCCCATCCCTCACTCCCTTCTTAGTCCAGAATGAGAAGCTTGGATGAGTGAAAAAGGTAATGGGAGGATGGGAAATAAATAGATTCAACTTCCTCGTCGGACCTCCCTACACAATAGGGCTCTTCCAACTGCCACAACGCTACCAAGTGGTCAACGGCTCCTCGACAATCCGCTCAGGCGTGCCACTTCTGCCGTACTGCTTCGTGATCCCCGTGGGCGTCATCCTCACCTCGCTGCTCGCCGGCAGCTTGAATATTCCGCCTGTTTACTTCCTCGTCCTCAGCACCGTCCTACAGATCCTCGGCTCTGCCCTCCTGTCTGTAACCTCGACGGACGACAAGCTTAATGGTAGCCAGTACGCGTATCAAGCCCTCTCTTGACTTGGGATTGGTATAGGACTGGGCATGATCTTAATTCCTGTTCCGTATCCAATTGAGCCGAGAGATCATTGTTTGTCCCTTCCCCTTCCACCCCTCTCACACACTACAACACCCCAAGCCAAATCAAAACTGTACTGAAGATTCCCCAAAGCGGTAGCAATCGGCTCGGCCACGCAGTTCCGCCTCATGGGCAGCGCCATCGGCTTGGCAGTAGCAACCAGCATCCTGAACACCTACCTCCGCTCACACCTCTCCCGGTTTCTCTCCGCCCCTGAGCTCTCTTCCCTACTACAGAACACACAAAATGTCAGCACGTTGAGCGTCGAGAAGCAGGAATTGGTAAGGAGGGTTTTTGGCGAGGGCTACAATCTGCAGTTTCGGATCGCGACTGGCGTGGCCGGAGCGCAGTTCTTCGCGGCGGGGGTTATGTGGGGGAGGAGGAATGTTGTTTGATTTGACTTTCTGTTGGGTCTAGTTGCGAGAAAGGCATGATAGGTAGAAGAGAAGGAGAGACAATGATGGGCGGAAAGATCCAGCTGAATCTTGTGGGACGATAGGAGGTCAAGTAGAGTGTACGGCACACCAAGCAGGGCTTGAGATTACGTGAGAAGTGAACTGGGAGGTACCTCATACCAGATTATGGGCATCTTCCCAACTGTCAAAGAGCCAATTATTCATACCATCGAAATCGATCATCGTATCCTGCATCTGCACTCGTTAGCCTTCTGCTCTCTATACACCACACGCCACTCACCAAAAGATCCCAATCAACATTAGACTCCGCCATCACCTGACTTGCTCTTTCAACAGGCCTCTGTTCATCAACCAGGGTATGCGTGACCAATCTCCTCAACAACCCATACGCCTCTTCCGCAGCCACTTTCGCCCTCCCAGCAATCGCCTCTCTAAAATCCTTCCCACTCTCCATTGCGGCAGCCTGACTCTGCACCATGCACAAAAACAAGTACCCCTTAACATTCGTCTCACTCCCAATCTCCACCCTCCTCCTCTCCACCCGCACTAGTTTATCCAGTGCATCATGCAGCGGTCTCCTCCCCACCTTCCCTGCTTCCGACGCTGGCGACGAATCCTCCTTGATTTGATTTATCAGCTCCAGCGCCACGGCTGTGGAGGCGCGCCACAGGATTTCCTCGAAGAAGCCGCCGGTGAGAAGGAGCGTGAGCGGGAGGTGTTGGTTTTCTGATGTGGATGTGGATGGGGATGAGGAGGGATCGTTGCTTGGATAGGGGTGCGAGAGAATGGCTAGCGCGGCGTCCAGGGACATTTTCCGCGAGAAGTAGAATCGGTGGTCGGTTTTTGCTTGGATGGCGAAGGGGTGGTGCAAGGCGAGCAGGAAGCGGCGGGTGAAGAGGTCTAGGAGGTTCCTGTGTGATGTTGTGAAGGCGGTTTGGGGCGCTTGAGGTGAGGTATAGAGGGTGGAATGTGAGCGTATGTGGGATGTGAGGTCGCTGCTCAGTGCCAGCACCTTTTCGTAAGGTGGGATGGAGCGAAAATCGTTGATCAAGAAGCTAATCTCCAGTCTTGTACGTAGGGATTGGAGAAGGGTGATTTGAATTGAAGAGTCTGTGTAGACCGTATCTGGTTTTCGAGTTGAATAGGTCTTGGTTTGTTCGTCGATATCCGCGTCGTTGTAATTTGCGGGCGGCTCGCAGTCAAAATCGTTGAATGAAAACATAGGCGGCATTCCACAGTCGAGCGAGGACTGAGTGGTGAGTTCGGTAATTGTAGCCCAGAGACGTCTGCGTAGTTCTGCATGGAAGACTGAAATTTTGGGGAAGTGGGAAGGATCGCGGTGGAGACCCATGCTCATGGCGGTACGGAAAAGTGTTCCAACATTTATCCAGAGTAGATCACTTTCAAGGTTGTGCGTCTGGCGAGCAAGGGTGAAAAGGCATTGGGCTTCAATTCCTGCAAGATTCAATCTTGCCTTTTCGAAAGGGCCGCTAAGCCAAGTTTGAGCTGCGTATATCCACTGAGGAGCCAGAGAGCGTAAAGCAGTTCCGTTGGTACCGTCATCGTAGAAAATAGTACCAATGGCCAGAACGAGTAGCAGCTTGACAACAAAACTGGTGCTTCCAGCGGCTGGGTCCTTCCAATATTGCTCATACTCTTTGAAAAAGAGTCCTCGATGCAAAATCCGATACGTTGACTCAAAGGTATCAAAGTAAAGCTGAACTAGCTGATCCGCAATTTCTTGTGATGGGATATGAGATTTGAAGTCCGGAAGAGTGTAGGAACTAATTGGACGTTCAGCCTTAACCACCCTTGCCATATCTTTACATTTCTTCAAAAGCTTCTGAAGTTCCGAGCCATTGTCGAACTTCTCGTAATTCTTCAAGGAACGGAGTTGATCGAACTGTTTCTCAGGATTGTTCTCTTGTTTACTATGGGGATTTTGGTCATACCTCGTCAAATGTATTCATCCAGTGGCTCATACCAAAGAATCTAGTTTTGTTAATGTTGCCTCGTAGTTTGGGGATTTTGGTTATGGACAACGATGGGCCGGTCTCAATCCGTCTCGAGGAATAGTTATTCGAACTTGATGTTGTATCCTCCAACTTTTGAACACGTTCTTTGAGTTCTTGAATGCCTGCTTCTGTTTGAGGTGTTCTTGCCCCAACTGAGCTTTCAGAGGCATGTTGCTCAGATCGGGTGTATTCGGCTGCTGGCGGTGGAGGTCTCCAGGGAACACTTGAGCTTAGAGAGCGATTTTCGAATCCAGGGAGAACTGGGGCTGATAAGCTGTTGAACGGAATAGTATCGTTTGGCCCGGAAAATCCATGATTTGAATTTGAAGGCGGTATGGATAAGGTATCGTGAAGAGTTTGTTGGGCGAAATTAGACAACTTTCCCTTGGCGGCAACTTCGGGATCGTCGTATTTGCAGGCAGCGCTGGTGGCGCTATTGTATTGGGAACATTGAGTGCAGGGTAACTTCCTATCACACTTGACCTTTCGGTGTCGACATTGGACACATGATAAGGCCGGCCGACGTCGTCTGCGCGGCGTTCGAACGGGCACCTCGCTGAGGCTAAACCCTTCGGATGAGGCCATAGCTCTGTTCGGGCTCAGGTAAGCCACCTTTCATCTTAACAATTGATTCATAAGTTCTAGTATCAAGTCATCGGGGATATCGTAATCGATATGAGAACAACCGGAAACACCCTGTTAATAAGCAAGGAAGCTGAACTCTGGTGAAGATTTTGGAGTTAAATCCGGATAAGCGAACCCGCCCCCCCTAAGGAACGGCCGTCGGCCGAGAAGGTTGAGCCCGAAGTGGGAGTCTAACCACTCCGAGCCACACAAGGGACCTGACACATCAGCACTAGCTACACTGGTCGTCCTCGTCTCCCAGACACCGAGTTTTAGGTAATGCGAGATCAGATCTTTTCCATCATTTAAACAAGTCCTCGAGTGTGCTCGGTCATTTCTCTGTCCATCTTTTTCGTATAAGTATGTGTCCAAAGTCTTGTCCCAACACCTCACCGTAACCACCATTTGAGCTTCGTCACTTTCTCGGCCCACGTATATCATTGGCCACTGGGCTTGCATCAGAACTTCATATAACCGATTCGCCCCTGTTTGCCCCGCAATCGAGTCGCCTCACAAGATGGAGAAGGATCCCCAAAATGGCGAGGAAGCGCCCTCCTTGAGAGAGGAGGGTATCAAGAAAGATCAAGATTACAATGACGCCGATAATAAATCCGACGAGACAGAAAAACCCGTACCCAGGCCAGAGGACGCCCCCAGAGCTGAAGCTCCAAAACCCACTGGAACTGGACCGGTACCAAATGGCGGACTTCAAGCATGGCTTCACGTCCTGGGCGGATTTTTTCTGTTCTTCAACACTTGGGGTATCATGAATGCCTTCGGTGTCTTTCAAACTTACTACGAATCCGGAGCACTTTTCACTGAATCCTCATCCAATATATCCTGGATCGGAGCAATCCAATCATTCATGCTGTTGACAGTCGGATTCTTCTCCGGCCCGCTATACGACAAAGGCCATCTCCGAATCCTGTTGATCGTTGGCAGTTTCGGCATTGTGTTCGGACACATGATGCTCAGTCTCTGTCACACTTACTGGCAAGTACTTCTCGCCCAAGGATTCTGCGTGGGAATCGGAGCCGGATGTCTCTTCGTACCTTGCGTTTCCATTCTCCCAACATACTTCAACACGAAACTCGGGCTAGTCGTCGGTCTCGCCACGGCAGGTTCCTCGTTCGGCGGCGTCATCTACCCAATCGTCTTATACCGACTCATCGACAGTGTCGGTTTCGGTTGGTCTGTACGAGTAATCGGCTTCATCGCCCTCGGGACTCTTGTCCTCCCAATAACGGTCATGAAGATGCGCGTCAAGCCGCCAAAAGCAAGAGCACTTATCGACTGGTCCGCATTCACGGACGTTCAATTCGTGCTGTTCACGATCTCCACGATGATCGGCTTCATAGGTGTCTACGTCTTGTTATTCTATCTCTCCTTCTTCGCGGAAGAACAGCGGATAACAGACACGAACCTAGCGTTTTATCTTGTGCCAATCTTCAACGCAGCGTCGTGTTTCGGTCGAACACTACCCAACGCTCTTTCAGACAGAACCGGACCTTTCAACATCGTCGGTCCCGGTGCTGCGATCGTCGGGACGTTGATTCTCTGCATGATTGCAGTGAAAAATATCGCAGGGGTTGTCATCATCGCCATACTGAGTGGATTCTTCAGTGGTGTTTTCATTGCGATGCCGCCTGTCTGCTTCGTCGCATTGACCCAAGACAAGACAAAGATTGGGACGAGGATAGGGATGGGCTTTAGCATCATTGCTTTTGGAGTGTTGGCTGGTGGGCCCGGCGGCGGTGCTATCTTGGGCAAAGTTACCCCGTTGAACTGGCATGGACTGTGGATCTTTGGTGGTGTCACGCCGCTTATTGCCGCGGTGTTATATGTGGGACTGAGGGTGCAGAGGAGCGGGTTCAAGGTCAACGTGAAGGCTTGATTGATACTTCTTCATACTTGACAGTTTGGTTCACATATTTTGATAAAATATCATGAAGTTTGGAATGGATTCGAGATAAAATGGGCATTTGCATAGCATTGGAGGGGGACTGCATATTGGAAATGGCAGCATAAACACTGGACGGGCTTTATTATCGTATATACGGAGCGCTGGATCTGTAAGGAAAATAATTTAGAACAGATAATTGTATGTATTTTGACCCGGGACATTTGCAACAACTGAATACGTTGTACTCGAGTAATATTGCCTCATCTACTTTATGGGGACAACACCATAACTTAGCGACCCAGCCCCTGAGAGGTGGATGTTTAGCGATGGGGTGGGGTAATGCGGGGTAAAACTTCCCCATGCTACACTGTAGTGACACCCATCCAGGCCGCATCTACAAACAAAATCTCATAAAAATCTCCCGAGGATTATTATCAGGCAAAGGATCAGACAAGGTTGGCTAGTGGGGGTCTCAAGGCTTGAGATAATCAGTAAATGAGATCGACATTTCAAATGAGGACAGAAATAACAAGCAGAACTCTGCTTCCATGTTACAAGGAGATTCTGAGACTTGATAATTTGGCAAGTAGTTCAGCATATTGTTTTGGCTTACTGTGAGCCTAGTTCAAGATTTATTTCACTTGAATGCTGCTTCGATGAAAGCCATTCTGAGAATGAAGGCCAGAATTTCAAAAGTATGTGCAGTGAGGAGATCCGTTGATACTAGGTTGCCGTAAACATACACATGGCTCGTACACTACCAGAGCTGGAGCGCGTCCAGATAGGCCTTGGGACGGGCAATTCGCCAAAGAATGGCCATAAAAGATGTGGCTTTCAGTCATCGCAATCATGAGACGAGGCTGGCGCACCCCCATCCAACTCTTCAAATCATAATATGTTGAATCCTCCAATGTTCGTGATGCGTACTTCCCATTTTGTTTTTCCCCTTTCACATACCATCATGGAGTAGTAGTCACCAGCTCCCATGCACATTCTGACAGCTTCCTCAACGCCTCCATGATCGTTTTCGCCTCCTTTTTACCTTCTGCAGAATTTGCATCGGTCATCCACTCTCGTAAACGCCCTCCCACTTCACGCCTGAGCCTTTTCGCCTCTTCCACAGATCTCAGCTCGGCCTCAACCCTCCTCATAAATATACTGTCTTTTCCATGGCTCTTCGGTGCTTGTTCCACGACGAGAATCATGATCGCATGGACTGAGTTGATCCAATCGAAATCTTCGATCGCACGGTGAAGCTTAGGCTGGAGTTTCGCATCCCCAGCTGAGGCTTTGTTGGCCAGAGGCGAACGTGTTGAGATTTCTTTGAGTAGTCTAGCGATGCTAATCAATCGGATGATACGTACCGGGTGGTGTGGTTGTGGGTAGTTGTAGACATCGCATTCTAGAAACAAGAAGAGAAGGATTACCAGTGCGTCGAGCCAATCGCGGCCATCGAGGTAGTTCAAGTATATCTCGTGCATGATCTTAGGGACTGGGTGGAGCGCGAATTCCCCCCTGTCTGGCTCACACGCACAGGCGGCTTTCTTGAGCACTGGGGTCTTCGCCCCTGGGTATGTGTTCATTGTTTGGCTCTGCTGGAGATAGCTGGTCGCCTTGCTGAAGTCAATGGGACAGCCACCCCCGACATTTGTTCGCTTGTAGCGGCTCACGAGATTTTCAGCGTTGCGGGTCAGAGAGTCGCTGTTGCACAGCAAGTCAACTCTCCCCTCTGCCTTCGGAGCGTAGCGCAGGAATGTGGAGTACGGACTCTCGTCTTTGCTGCACTTCCCGCATTGACAGTCGAAGAAGTATCTCTGTTTGAGGTTCGTTTGTCTTGACGTCCGGTCCTCCGTGGCGGTAATGTAAGAGATGAAGACTTGCTCTCCTTCTCCAATTGATTCCAGTGCCCGCAATGCTACAGATCGCCCATTAAACACGACTACAGCATTCGGACTGCATGAGTGATTGGCTAGCGCCAAGATAGGCTCAAAGCAGAGCCCAACCGGGGTATCATCCGCTAGCGTAGCACGAAATGCATTGGTGATCATCTATACATGTATCAGCACGTATTTCTATATCCGTGGAAAACGGCGTACATACCCGGCAGAGAACCTGGATGGCAAGCTCTATCCGATCTTGCGGACTCTTCGAAAACGCAACAGCACCCTGAGCCTGAAGCACAATGTCGTCCCACCGCTTTCGATTCATCTTCAAGTTTTCAACATGGGATTCAAGGGCCGCCCACCGTGGATTCAAAGAGGCGCCATGCTGGTGCTGAAGGAGGAGTTGGATCAAAGCACGAACAGGTGTTGGGGGAATGTCTGGCAGGCTCTTCAGAATGGGACATTCTTTCAGGTGCCCGGCGAGCCAGTCCTTCTTATGGCATTCGGAAGAACAGTACCGCGGGACTTTGCACGCGCTGCATCTCTTGAGTGGTGGAGCGTCTTTAAGCGGCGAGGCCTCAATTAGGCAGAACGAGCAGACTTTGTCGAGCGCCTCTTTTTCCACTACCAGAAGATAAGGAGAAGAGAGCTGGATGATGACATCGCCGATACCGATATCTTGGCTCGCTGCAAGACCACTGCCGGCAATTGGGTCTTTTATAACGCTGGTGTTGTTGATGTCCATGGCTGTTGGTAACTTGGTCCAACGGGTGAGAGATCCGAATGACTGCTCTGCTTGGGAAGAATGGGAAAGCCGACGATCTTCCGAGCGATGTTCGTTCCCCCAAGAACGGATTTGGGTGTGGCTCGGAAGATTTGTCAACTTTGTTGCATATTGTGGCGTGCTGTATGAAGGAGGCCTCGTTGAATAAGGTCGGAAAGAGCAAAGGACGTCAAAATGGACATGTCACGTGATGGACCACTCTTCGCCCCTTTTTGGAAGGAAGCGAGGGGGAGTAAACACACTGGATTAGCTTCTCCTCTCGTCCTTTCCGTTTTTGGAACGCCTCCGGAAGGGCGCGTGGAGTTGCATACACGAGCGTCTCAGTCGATCGTCTGATCTCTTAATTAAGATACGCTATTCAACCCTCACCTCGTTCCACACGGTCCACTTCCTCTCCCAAAAATATCCCGAAGGTCGAAATCTGAGCCGAGTTTTCTGAGTTGTCATACGAGTTACCATTAGATAAGTATTAATAATGCAAGATTACCGGTATATATCTACGTTTACAAGTGCATAACACACTAGCATCAACTTTTCAGATCCTACTCTTGCCTCGCTTCGACGAATATTGCTGGGACTTTCTATGTCGTGACGCAGTCCGACCTCCTATTGACACAGCGCATTCCTCTCTCTACCCAGCTACGGAACACTGCTCCAAGTTGTGCCACTGGCAAGGAGCGCCGTCACTGTGTTGATTTGCGTGAAGGTCTGGCTTACCATCAGTGTTGACTGTCATTAAAACATCAGCCATTTGTAAAAATCAACTGATGAATGTTTCCAGCTTAAAACTTACTGTAGCGTAATTATAAGAAGGAAGGTAGACCGCCGCAGATGGCCCTACACACCCACACCACCCCCGAGTATACGCGTGCAGGAGGACTATGGAGGCAATGCCAGGTGGGATGCTGGCTTCGTTAGATGTAAGGAAAAGGAAAAGCGGCAGGGGAGGAAAGTATTTGAAAAGAAACACCCAGCACCAGTCGCCTTTAATGTTTATCGCGCCTCCAAGCACGGGGCCTGGACCCATTGCCAGGACGAGGGCGAGAGTCGATAATGCCATGTAGGTGGGCCACTCGCGCTTCGGAAGCAGCTCGAAGGACATGACGACAGCAAGAGCGTAGCATCCAGAGGCTCCGATGCCTTGGAATGCCCGGAAGGCAATTCTGATCCAGAATCTTTGCGTTAGTCAATGTCTTAGGAAACGGAGCAAGCCTCCCTTACAACTGAGTGATCGTTTGACTCGCTCCGCATGCACCTGAGAATATCACAAAGGTGCTGGCGGTGCAGAGAAATCCCAATTTACGCCAGAATATATCGCTGAATTTGCTCTAAATAATGAGAAGCCCCTGCTTTCTCGTAAGGGACTTAATCGTGTCTGGTTGTTAATGGTGGAATAGTGGGGACCAAGTCGTACAACGTATGTAAGCATATACGCTTCAATAATCCACCTACTCTTACTGAAATCCCCCAAGTCGTTGGCGATGGTGACGAGAGAAGTGCTGACTATCGTCAGCTCCATGTTGACCAGCCAGAGAAAAGTGCATAACCTCAGAGAGGAGAAAACAGTCAGCGCATGTCAAGGAGCGGTGGGTGTGTGTGGTGACTGACGAAAGAGGAATGATATTCCTTCGCCAGCCAGTGATATAGATATACGGATCCTCGTCACCAACATTTACATTCTCTTCTTCCCAGATACTTCCTCTCTCAACCCGCCCACTCATCAAAGATACCTCAACAGCGCGTTCTTGCTTGCTCCTTCGAGCAAGACCAAGATTCCTAGACTTCTCGCTCGCTCCGACCGTTCGCCTCACATGCCCCACTTCCCGACTGCTTGAAGCATACATTTCCGTGACCGCCCCCGACATGCCGTCTGGATTAAAATTTAAAGCAAAATCTGTGGGTTGATATCCCGTATCGAATGTTGGAGAGAATGGAAGGGGTTGAGAGTAAAGGGCGGACTTGCTGGAGATTCGCACTTGGCCTTACCCGTGCGGAGGCGCCTACCGGCTTCCGAGGGATTGCAACTAGAGAAGACATCCCGGACAAAAGGTGCGTTTGGATTGTTTTGGGTTCGAGTAAGGTTGGAAAACAGCCGGCAAGGGGTTTTGGCTCAGAAAACTGTCCCATCTATTAAGAAATTGGATGGGAAGAGAAGTTTTGGAAAGTTCGGCCTGAGGAAACAATAAGATATTTAAATACCTTCAGTGCCCGATACCGAGGTGACAACTGATCATCCGAAGGGTGATAGAGATATACAACGCGTTACTTGATTTGCTAACCGTCATTTATGTACGTCAGCCCGTACCCGAATATAATATGCATGCTAGATGGACGAGTAAACGATCGTGTAAGCGTAGATGCTGTGCCCCATGGAAAGGAAGTGGCGTAAGCCAAAACATAATTCGCAGCCTCTCATAACTCTATCTGAAGAACCAGTCCTAAAACGGAAGTTCAGATACGGAAAGCTTGAGCTCACTTGAGCCGCTCCGTATTGCACGCAGGGCATCCGCCTTCAGAGAACGCAAGACAGATGCTCATCAATGTTCCATGCCGTGTTCGTTTTGATAATCTTTTCATGCTTCGTCAAGCTAGTAGCACTGCTATGATACACTTCCACAATGTTCCAGATAAGCTGGATCGAATCACCTCTCCCTCAACCATGCCATTCCACCATGTATGTTCATTTCCCAGCTAAGGCGATGTTCCAGAGTAAGCAGGAACATTTAATAGTTCAACTCTCCCGATCCACCACCCGCAACTGCATCCAAGTCCTCATAACTTTTCAAGCTGCGTCCTTGTACTGCCTCGCGTGGACCAACAGCCGCGCCACCTGCCGCGCCGTCTCCCCATCGTCCTGCACCGCTGCTAGCACCCCCACGTCTGGATCCAGGAGGCGGACTCAATCTTCCGTTCTCGCCGTAGCGTTGGTTGGGTCTCCTGTCGTATGGTCCCGCGCGGGTATTGTTCTGGTATTGTCTGCCTCCTCGGCGGATTGGCCCTGCACCGCGATTGTCACCGAAACCTGGTTGAACGGCGTTTGCGAAGAAGGGAGCAAAATGGCCAGGAGGACCGAATGCTTGCATTGGAGCCATGCCGTTGCCTAAGCCGAATTGTTGTAAATTGAAGCCGCGAGGAGTGCCGGCTGGCATCTGATTGTTTGAGGGAGGGAAGTGGCCATTGCTGTTAGCATCGGATCTTGATGGTGCGA
Source organism: Hyaloscypha bicolor E (assembly GCF_002865645.1). Taxonomy (NCBI): domain Eukaryota; kingdom Fungi; phylum Ascomycota; class Leotiomycetes; order Helotiales; family Hyaloscyphaceae; genus Hyaloscypha; species Hyaloscypha bicolor. Next base: position 995,987 of record NW_020194691.1, on the reverse strand, counting down.
TGTGAGCGGGGTCGAGAACATAGGTATTGACGAGGTCAAACTGACATGAGGTTAGCTAAGCTCTGGGCTCGAAGATGTACCACTTACGTCTTTCTTCTTTTCCTCAAGCCAATCTGGATGACGCTTCTCAACATGCTTTCTCCAGAAGTGCTCCTCCTTGAAAAGCTTTTGACATTCTGGGACACGGCATCTGAACTTATGCTCATCCTCCTGCTTGACAAACTTGATCAACTCTACTTGCAAAGCCTCTTCGGTCGGCATGCCACCAAGCTTTCGAACATCAGCAGAATCAGGATCCAGGATTTGCATAAGCTTTTCTTCGAAAGTCTTGACCCAATTAAATGCGCGTTGAAGCTGTTGCTCGGCCTTTGTAGCTGTACCGTTTCTTTGGAACTTTCGATCACCCTCAGGAGAAAGTGCACCCGTGTCCATATCATCACTCAAATCAGTTCCGGATCTCTTCTTTCCTGGGAATGGTTCGCCAAGCGCGCTGGCTCGGGCTGCAACTTTACCAGCAGTGCTCAAGGTGTTGCGTGGTCGGCGAAGATGGCCTCCGGGACACTTCCGAGTGAGTTCGTGGATGGAGTCGCTCTCGAAGACACAGAAGAAACAGAAATTGAAGACTCGTCGAAGGTACTCGACCATAAGGTCAAGCTGCTTTTTCTTGACTAGAAGGTCCTCGTCGTCGACTTCGTCATCCAAAGCACCCTCTTCCTCTTCTTCCTCTTCGTCTTCAATCTCCTCGCCTTCATCCATAGCTTCATCGAGACCAATAAAATCACGATTCTTCTTGACTCTCTTGACAACGGGAGCAGTGACCGGTGGTACAAGCCGGCCTTGGCTCCGCAAGTCTTCAACCCGCTCTTCAATCTTCAATACGGCATTGAAATCAGAACCAAAGTCTTCTTCGTACTTTTGAACTAATCGCTGAGCAAGTTCGAGATCCTTCTCAATACGCTCTGGAGCGGAGAACAGATCCCAGAGAGCCTTCTTGCGAGGTTGACTAGGTGGAACATGTACGCCGACGTGGCAAGTGAAGTCTCCTCGAACCTCGTCCTTGACAGTTTTGCCATTGATTGCTTCTAAGGCCTTCTCCGCTGTCGATTGTGGAACCGGAGGAGCAAGTGGAATATCCCCGTCTTCATCCCTGACATCTGGCCGGTCAACAATTGGAGCAATTTCTGGGGCGGGATGGAGCATGACCCAACCAATTCGATGGTACCGCTTGCTGGGGTTCGGATCACTCAAACTCAGCCATTTGAAACCTCCTTCGTCTTCACCTAGATGTTCCTTGCAGAAAGCCTCCAGATTTTGTCGGCTGACGTGAGGGGCAATGGTTTTAATCAGAAGAGTCGGCTGGAAAGCGTTTTCATCTCTGATATCACTTCCTCGGGAGGGGACAAGATCGCCAACGCCAAGAACCTCATTCGCAGCAGTTGTCTCTCCCTCTTCCTTCTCAATCACTCCACCTAAACCATTGCTTTCACTCTTGGGTATGCCTTCCAATGAATACTCGTCGAAGGTGCCGGAGTCGAGATCTTGCTCCCATTGACTGTAATTGCTTCGTCGGAACTCATTGAGTTGCTTGCGTAAACCATCCCTGACTTCTGCAAAGTACCTCTCCAAGAACCACTGCTCGCCTTTATGCTCAGAGACAAAACTCCGTGCCATCTTTGCCTGGAGCTCTTCTTTGTATGCATCGTACGCGACTTGTATCTTGGCCTTTTCCTTGTCACGATCCTCTTGACTATCACGAGATCGAATAGGGCCTCTCTTGCCGGTTCTGGCCAGCTCTTTCTCTTCCTTGATCTTTTCATTTGTGCGCCACCATTCACCGAAGTATGAAAAGCCGACTTGGAAAGGTAGTGTAGCTGGGTCTGCTAGGGGATTGACTGTGATGGGAGGAGGGCCCGAGTCCTGGCCAGGAACATATCGATCAATATTGAGGGGACCTGGTGAGACTCGGCGTTCGCGGTCTCCACGATCTCTCTGTCTGGTATAATCATCCCTCGGAACTCGACCGGACGGCTCGTATCGATCAACGGTTACGGGGGAACGAGAACGGTCTCGGGTACGACGTCTATCGGCACCTGGCAAAGAGAACCGTAAGTACAATGGTCAATAAATTTCTAGAGATGCATGTGGGCAAGCAATATGCGCAATTTGTTAAGGACTGCGGTAGAAGAACGGGTAAACCGTTGCCGGCCCGATAATGGGAATGAAGATGGGACCGGCTGAAAAATAACGTTATGGGACGAAACATACCAGGAGATCTGCCACGGTAGAATGTATCCGTCCGAGGATTCTCGCGCTCGCTCGATCTGTATTCATCCCGTCCACTCCAGCTAGTGCGCTCGGGGGGGGACCGGGCAGAGCTCGACTCTCTGTAACCAGGGTAGGCGTCCATTGTACCAGAGGGTCGATAGCGATCGAGAACGCTAGGTGGTCGACTTGGCAGGCTGGGTAGGACAGACGCAATCCTTTTTGGAGGCTCGTAGCGTCCTAGCGAATGTCGTTTGTTAACCTGGTGAATGTGATTGTCGCAGCCGGGCGGGGACAACGAAGAAGCTGCTACTGCTGTTTGGCGCCATGATTGCCGTTAGATTGATTGTTCAAAAGAGAGGCAGGACAATGAGTGGAGTGAACAAGGGGGAAAGCGACGCAAGATAGTATGGTTTGTAGAAAAGAGGGCAGAAGTGGGAGGTCGGCGCCTATCAATCAATGGCGAACGACAACTGTCTGGTCTCCAATGTACCATAAAGAGTGGGGGGAATGGAAGGATTGAAGATGTGCAGGTGAAAGGTACGGAGGCGGGTAGTATTGTAGAAAGAAGGATGGACGAACAAGATTGAGTATATCCTCGCGCGCGGCGGTCCTCATCGCAGGCGGAGCTGGAGAGATGAGGAGGAGGAGAAGGACGGTTGAATGTTCCAGGCGGCGTGGATCTTTGAGCAGCCATGGCTTTGGCCGGGGGCTGGGACTGGGCTAATCGGGGGCGCGGGCGGTTTGGGGGCAAGCGCGACAGGGCGCGAGGTTGGGTGACAGGAGCATATGGCTCTGATTGGCTCGGTTCAGTCGACGGAGCGGAGGAACGCCCTTGCCCGTTTTGGACAAGCGTGGCGTCGATGAATGTACAGGGGTCCCTGGCCAGGAACGGTGCTCCCAACTCCAAGTTCCAAGGCAAGGCATGGGCTGATCCGCTTGAGCTCAATGGTACCACCTTCACCTTCTCTAGTACCATCGCTTTCTCCTCTCCCATCAAACAACGTTGTGTTCAACAGCGTAACTCCGTTGTACCACCAAGCACTGAACATTGGCAAGTGAGTTACTCCGTTTGTTTACACTGCGCTCCAAGTTATCCCTGGACAAAGCCATTCATTCATGTGAAGCGACGTCATAAGGAGGGGAAGCTCGAGTTGAGCTCAACCTCGACCTCCAACATCACACCATTCCATTGTTCTACTGAACCCCGAAACATTGAACCTCAGTTCTCAATTCTAACAACACCAATAGACCGCAACAATGACGACCTACATCCCATCCATCACGCTGCCAGCGATGGTCTTCCAGAACCCCGCAGCGTCAATCCTCCTCCCAATCGCCCTGGGAACAGCTGTAGGATTCTCCGTCCAGCGTAAGCTCTCCCTGCCGTCCCCGGCCTCTCAACGAAGCCGCTCCCCCCTCCTACCTGCATCTTCCAGCTAACACCCTCCCTCCAGCAAAAGAAACCCAAAAAACCTACATGGCACTCAAGCAACCCCCTTACCGCCCACCCCCTCAAGTCTTCGGCCCCGCTTGGACCGTTCTCTACGGCTTGATGGGCTACGCCGCCTACCGCGCCCACTCAACAGGAATGAACCCCCTTTCCTCCGCCAACCAACTCGTGCTCTTCAAGCAAGGCGCGACCCTCTACTCCGTGCAACTAGGCCTCAACCTCCTCTGGATGCCGCTCTTCTTCGTCGCCAAGCGGCCCATCGAAGCCACCGTTGACATCGTTGCCTTGACTGCTACGACAGGGTATTTGACTTATATCTGGGGGCAGTAAGTCCTTCCTTACCTCTTCCTTCCCCCCAAAACTCCCCCTCCGGAATCTCAAAAGCTGACTTCCTTGCCTCCCGCACAGAGTTGATCCCGTCGCTGGCTGGGCTCTCGTCCCATACCTCGGATGGTTGGGCTTCGCGACGTATCTCAGTGCCGGAGTTGGGTACTTGAATGGTTGGAATATTGCGGATAAGGAGGTTGACGCTAGTCCCGCGGGCAAGGGGACCAAGTATGTTGATGAGAAGGAGTAGATTGTTTTTGATTGTACGAGAATTGGGAAGGGAGTGAACCAAGCTGGTGGGGATATTGGGGGGAAGTGGATCGGTGCTCGGAATGGGAATTCGGAATTGGGAATGTGGGTGATTGACGGGGTTTGCGTTCGGCCTGTTCCGGTGTTTTGCTTTGCTTTTACTCAATCAAACAAACAGATTGGGTTTGTACATTGTTTTCCAATGCAGAATTCTCACCATTGTCCCAGCTCCAGAACGCACAATGTCAAATTGTCATCATTACTTTTTATTGTATTTCGAGCTTCTTGAGCCTATGCTAGCATTCTCTTTCTATCCTGCAGCACCGTGTTTATCGTCCCATTTCCTTGGAAACAATGCCAACCCAACCCTGTTTGAACGCCAGCTCCAAATTGCGAGCCATGAAACCATATGCTTCCCGTCTATTGAATATGCTCAGTTCGAGCATGTACGCTATGCACCAAAAATGCTCAATGATAACCACCCATGTCTCATATAATAGTGGGTCCCCTCCCTTCGCAGCTCTTCCATAGTAAAGAAAAATAATGGCCAGCGAACTGATCAAGACAGATGCAAGCCCCCCTTCAACGCATCAAAAACGACAAAAATCAACGCCGAACTGGGAACGCTCCTCGCAACCGTGATCCCGCACCCGCGATACAACCCCCTCACCCCATACGCCCTCCAGATCGCCCTCCCTTCGTCCCAGAACCTGACCTGAGGAGCTGTCGAATTTGCGGCTACGGTCTGCATGCGTGATTTGATGGTGTCTGCCGGGAAGAAGAGGAAGTTGTAGGACATTCCTGCGGAGGCGCCTGCTAGGGCTTGCTGGTAGAGTGGGAGAGGGGCGAGGTCTGGGGAGGATTGCGTTGTGGGGAGGTTTTGGGGGCTGGGGATGGAGGTGGAGGTGGAGGGCGAAGATTGAAGGGTGAGTGGAGTGGATCGCGAGTTCCAATGCCGGAAGAGCTGGGATACGGTTTCCTTCGATCCGAACCAGGCGGCGCATCCTCCTGTTTCCCGGATCAGGGTTCCTAGCTGTCCGTGCCAGAAGCCTCGAAGGCCTTGGTGCCGGAATACTTCTTTGATTACGGCTAGTGGGCGTGGTGCTACTGCTACTGTCCCTGGGGCGGAGGCTGGGACTTGGATTTTGCATTTCACCAGTTCGACGGGTGTGAGTACTAAACTTGTAAATGCACCAGAGATAGCTCCCGTAAGCCATAAAGCGGAGAGTGGAAGAGGTTGTTGGCGGGAGTAGAGGTTGGCTGTGAAGAGGAGTTCTCGACCGACGCGCTCCCAGAAGAATAAAGAGGATGTTTCCAGCGCGGCACCGACGAGAGGGGCGGAGATGCCGCGGTAGAGTCCTAGAAAGCCGTCCGAACGGATGGATTGGCGGAAACAGTCGAGGGGGCCGGTGTACCGTAGGGGAAGGACGTCAGGTTGCGATTGGAGACGCACTTTCACGGTGTCGAAGGGGTATTCGATGTATTTCCCTGCTACGCCAGCGATCTGGGGGCGTGTTAGAGAGGGAAGGGGGAAGTGAGGAAGTTGGGGAGGAGAGAAGTGTGGGGAGGAAAGGTTGGTGAAGTGAGAGAGGGGGGGCGTACGGATCCATATATGACATCTTCTATAGCGTCCATGAGTGCTTCCTTGCTTTTGACTGTAAGAGAAGGAGCGGGAGGGCTTTTGGGAGCGAAGTCTGCGGTTGTTGCTGTCGCCATCTTTCCAAGGTTTTGTAATATGGAGGAGCTTTCTCCGTGATCGGCGGGGTCAAAATGAACGAGGTATGTTCTCTGATGATTTACAGCTTCGTCTCTGCGAACAGCTTGAACACACCCTGCAATGAATCTCCTTTTCACTCGGCTCAACCGTTGGTGGGTGTGTTGGTGTATTTAAACCAGGTACTCAGCACTTCGTTTTATGGTTGCACAACGCCCGCCTTGTGCACGGTAACGAGCAGGAAGAAAACCCCGTGCAACAGGCGTTGGAAGGCGGGGGAGCAAGAAGGCGAGTGCACCTCTTGCCTTGGCTCAAGCCGCCATCGGATTTTGTGTTCCAAGAGTGGAGTGGAATGTGGACAGGGAGAGGGCGAGGTGTCGTTGGAGCCCTTTATCGAGAGTGCTATCGAGGTAACATTTCGAGGGGCGGTCAAGGCAATTTGGTGGGGCGTTTTCGAGGGAAACCACGCATGACACGTATTTCGTGCGTGGTAGTTCGATGTACGAAGAGGGGTAGGTGCTATGTGGGCTGTGTTCGAGCTTTTATTGAGCTGTGGGTGGTGTCATTTCTGACTCCGAGTGAGAAAAAATCACGCACAAAAATATTCTGAAGGCGGCAAAATTGCGGGGCTAGCGCGGAACTCTTTACAGTACGGTTATCAGATTCGAGTCTTTTCTTCGCCGATAAGGGCCAGATCAACGACGACCCCGAATTCTTGTCTTCTACCCGTTCTCACCCCGATCAATACAAGATGTCGGCTGAAGTTGCAATTGTTGTTCCTCAGGGCGTGGCTGCCCAGGGCATGCGCAAGAATGGTAAATCCAACCTGCTGCTATGGAAGTATGCTCAAGTTCTAACAGCACGCCAGGAAAGCAATGGCACGAACCAAAGACCGCATTCCGACCAAAGGCAGGCAATTCATCATTCGAGAAGCGTCAAGAAGAACGTAAGGCCATGGCCGCAGTGAAAGCCAAGGAGAAAGAGATGAAGGATGAGAAGGAGGCTGAGAGACAGGTTAGTAGTGGCTGGGAAAATCAGCGAGCACTGAGAAACTAATTCTGAATTGCAGAGGAGAATACAAGCTATCAAGGATAAGAGGGCTAAGAAAGAGGAGAAGGCTCGTTATGAGAAGCTGGCAGAGACGATGCATAAAAAGCGGGTGGAGAGGTTAAAGAGGAAGGAGAAGCGGAATAAGATGTTGAAGTCATGATTGAGTGGGACATGGATAAGACGATCGATGGCATTTCTGGCGTTTGGCATGGAAAATGGAGTTGGATTTTGGAATGAGGTGTGCAGGAGAGCTGTGGGACAATGCAGCTTTGGCGCAGGACTGCTATACGCAAGCCGGACTTGGAAGAATCTGAAGGCATCGCTCTTACACGGGATGAGAGACTGAGCGGGAATGATCGACATCATGCTCCCTTGCCTTTTTGGACTTGAGAACAAGCTCGAAGATCCCATGTCTGGAGGGGAGGAGCGGGATGGAATGTGATTCTAGGGCTCAACTCACTCTCAGAGCTTAGTAAAGTCACAACACAAGGGAAATACTTCTGCATATACTCGACCTCGATAAACTCAGCGAGAAGGAAAACGGGCTCGGCGTTTTTGAAAATATATGGATCTCCTCCAGATATCCTACACGTGATAAATGCGCTCTGGGCCTTCCCGACCCACCGTACAAGCTCCAACCATTTCAGCCTTGCAACTTCAACATGCACTTCCTCCCAGGCCACGCAAACATGTCCAATCCTTTTCAAGAACCCTCATCCAAGCCCTCCAATGCGACCTCACCAACTCGTCCCAAACACCTCACAACTCGCTCTATCTCAGAAGTCCACCACAAGCATCACCACCCACATCTCCATCATCGTCGAAAAGAGGAGAGTCAATCTGCACACCACAGTCAAGCGGCTTTAGGCTCCTCTGAGGGAACGAGTAGTCGGAGTGAAGGCTTCACTCCAAGTCAGAGTCGGGATGTGAGTCGACGGGGAAGTATTCTTGGGGTGGATATTCCGGAGGGGAATGGGAGGGAGAAGAGGGCTGTTAAGGAGGGCGAGGTTAGGGAGGAGAGGGAGAAGGGTGTTTTGAGGGCTGCGTAAGCCACATACTTCTCACAACCTCACTTCAAGGGAATTGGTCGCTAACGGGCGGGTTCACAGCGAATTGCAGAATGCTTTACTCGATCTCAACACCCTGTCGAACAACACGACTCGTCGCCTGGACAATACCTACTACTCCGTCCTCGAGAAGCTGAGCACCCTACAGAACATAATTGACTCTTTGAAAGAACTTGCGACTATGACCCGGGAACTAAATGACGATTTCAAAGTCGAGTCAGAGGAGGTGGTGGTTGACATCAACACACAACTGGCTCAATTCTCAGGCTTCGACGACCAGCAAGGGCGAATTGAAGCCTTGGCGTCGCGAGTTCAAGCCGGCAGACAAAGAATCAAGACACTTGGAATCCGGGTAGATATTGTTCAGAACCGTGTGACGTGCTGGGAACTCGCGGAGAAAGAGTGGAAGGACAAAACGAGGAAGAGGTTACGTATAATGTGGACTGTTATCTTTGTATTTCTGTTTATCTTTGTTGGGATGATGATTTTCCAGAACTATACACCGGCGAAGACACAAGGTGCGAGTCCCTTTAAGGGCATGAATACCAGTGGATTGCTGGGGAAAATGCCGGGTATGAAGGGGTTGGAGAATGAGACTTGGTCTTTGAAGAGGAAGACGGAGGATAAGTTGGATGAGCTGAGGAATCACAGTCAGGAACCACTGGGGGAAGATCCAAGGCTCAGAATCTTTGATGAGTTATGATTTATGGGAATATGGTTTACGGGTACCAGCAATGTTCCAAGACTCCAAGAACATTGCCTGTGGATGCCAAGAGAGAGAGGGAGAGCAGATAAAAAAGATCCAGGGCTGTTGCCTTGACGAGCTTGAATTTTTGGATACCGTCAAGTTCCAAGTCGGCCAAAAAACAGTAATTGTGGAGACATAGGGCGAGATACTCGGTCAGCTGGCTTGTGAGACCTGGGCGCTAGGGAAGGATATGGACTGGACTTGGCGGGGTCGTATGATTTCAAAGACGGAATCTTTTGGGAAAGGATGAACAGTTCCTTCAAAGGGGCGGAATCTCCATGTACAGCAGTTGAGCATCCATCCTGAGTAGCCAAATCCAGTGCGCCACTTTTGGGGGTTGGGTTGCAAGAGGTTGTTCCAAAGTTATCTCCAACAATAGCACAAGGCGGGTCTTTCGCAGCCGATGACGAGGACGCTCAAGCCACAGCCCACACACATCCCTGTTCCAATCACCACAAGGCACATGCATCCTCGCATCCTGAGACTACCTTGCCCAACCTATATCTTGCGAGCATTTGAAAATAATTGCTGCATCTCTGTGCCCATACGAATAAATATTCCTTTCTTCCTTCTTCCGATTCTCCCCCCCATCGACATTCCCGTCCACTCTTTACCGCGTCACACCCGCCTCTGTTACAGTGGAGGATTCACATACAGTAAGACTGTACCCCGCTAAAGGCGCAATATTGCGCAGCTCGATTCCAAACAGTTACAAGCCACAAAATACCGCCCTGCAAACGCGGGAAATCACTGTGTCAGCAGCATCTCGGCTCCTCTATTGCTTTAAGAAGCTCCTCTCCCTCCTCCAAACAACCCAGAATCCGAAGACCATAACAAGCAGACAAGATGGCACAGCCAAACGGCTCTGCGGTAGCTGGGAACCCCCCCGGAAAGGAAACGCATGGCCAGGTGCTTACGGGCAAGCAGGAGCACTGTAGATCCTTCCCTGACCCTCAAACCAGTTTAGAGAGTGGCATTACTGATGAGACAACAGACCTGAAGCGCGAGCTGATCGCCCAACAAGTCAAGTTCGAGATCACGGAGCTCAACTCCCCAACGGCACTCCAGCGGTTCGGCGCCCCCTTCAAATCCGACTTTGGTGAAGTCAGCCCCCTGGACTCAGACCTACCGATCCTACGGTACATCTTCGTGCATCATGTCAGGGAATTCCCGTTTCTAGATAAGGCGAAGGAGGAGGAGTTTTGGCAGGATAAATTGCAAGTTGTGAGTCTACCTTTCCTGGTGTTAGATGGAGAATTGTTGCTGATTTGGGGAATAGTTCCTACAATCCTTCGCGGAAAAACATATCTCGTCTTCGGAAGATCGACTCGAGGAGACGAAGCGGAGGAAGCTGTCGATAAAATGCCAGAAGTTGGTGGAGCTGATGATGGTTTCGGGGATCCCTACTGCGTCGGGGTATGAAGAGAGGATTCGGTTCTCTGAGCTCGAGGTTGTAGATGCGGGGGCCATTGATCACGGAGTTTTGCAGACGTTGCCCGAGGGGTATTATTCGAATGGTTGGGATGTTAATGTTGCGGGTGTGAGGACGACGAATGTGAAGAGGAATATTAGATACCATAAGCATGCGGTTCGTCTGCTATTGGAAATGGATGGCTGGGGATATACTGACATTGTGGTGTAGGAATTCATCCTCCGGGTGAAGCGAAGGGGGGAGCTCGAATTCTTCGTTGGGAGACGATATGGCGATTTTAGCAGGCTTCACAAGAAGTTACGCACGGAGTTACCAGGGAAAGTTCTCCCTCCTATGCCGAAGAAGAACAAGCAGAGTTCAACGACTTCAAATCTCTTAAGTGCGGTACGGAGAGGGAGTGATTCGGATGCATCGTCGGTATCGTCTGTCTCGACCATGGGGATAGCACCTCCAGTCAACACGTCGATAAACAATCTATCAGTCAGAGGTAAATCGCTCAATTTCCCGACTTGCAAGCTATCCTAACCCCTCCACAGATCACCGGAGAAGCCCTTCGTCAAATTCCTTCGGTGGGAGAGCTTCTCCTCGCTCCTCCATCGATTCACGACAAAATCTTAACCCATCACCTGCGCCTACACCTGCGCCTTCAGATGAGGTGAGAAAGCACGCAGTTATCTACAGATTGGAACTTAGCTGACAACAGAAAGCCCATTATCCTATGGCGCGAGAACCAGAGAATTTCCCTGAGAGCCTTCCTTCGCAACCTGCTGGCAAATCCTCAAATTGCACAAACCAGAGCAATGCAGGACTTCTTGACTCAGTCGCCCATCCAACCGACTGACGCAGATGTGGAAGATATTGCTCGACGAAAGGCGATGGATCAGAAGAGAGTCGAGGAGCAGAAGAGGTTTTATGAAGTTGCGAGAAAGAGAGCTGCGGAGCTTGATGTGTATATGGAACAGTAGGCTTGCGTTTGAGTTACCTGAGATCTTGTACTAACCACTCACAGATTCCGTCGAGACATCGTTGAAAAGAACGGACTTACCATGCTCTTCAAGGAAATCAAGGAAAAGCAAACCATCCAGGATCTCAGCATACAATATCAGAAATTCGCTGAATGGCTACGAATCGAAGTGGCAGCAACAATCTATCATCTATTCCTAGCGGAAGACAACTCACCAGAACTCTTTGCTCAAGCCAAGAAGATCCACTCCATGATTCCATATACCATCATCAAGAACGCCATCCGAATTGCGAACCCAGCAGCGGTCATGTCCAGCATCCTTGATATTTTCCTTGCTCAACCATTTGGGGCGAGATCACTCATGCAGAGGATTTTCTCTCTCACTCTCAACGATGGAATCCGGAGTTTTCAGAAGTCAATCGATGCTCTTTACGAGAAGATTGGAGATCCAGTATTTTGCGACAAGATCAAGCAATTCACAGATGCTTCGGAAGCAATCAAAAATACCGTTCGACAAGAGGCATCTGACGATGATATCGACTTGATTGTTGCAATCCTCAGAACAGAAGAGATCCACCCCCCTCTGAACTCGGAGCAGATTGGCAAGATCTTCAACGCTTATGTAGCCTGGAACAGTGCGGTCGAGAATGTAGATGAGGAGATGAAGCAGGGAGCCCAGCTGTTCTCGTACTTGAAGCAGCTGTTGAAGCTGTATACTAGGCAGCGAGATAAGGCCATGATGTTGAGTATGATTGAGGAGCCCGTCACGCTGCACTTACTTCGAGACCTATTCACCATCTTTTACGAGCCACTTATACGTGTCTACAAGTCAGCAAACGTCTACAACAGCGTCACAGACTTCGCAGTATTCATCGACGACATGATTCAAGTACATTTCCCCTTCTTCCCCCAAATCTCTACTAATGATTGGGACAGGTCGTCGACAAATGCCGCGAGCAAGACGTCTCCGCCGACCCGAACCAGACGGTGCAAGCCTTCATCGACCTGTGCCAGCGCCACGAACACAACTTCTACAAGTTCGTCCACGAGGTGCACACGCACGACAACGGGCTTTTCACGCAACTCATGGGCTGGATAGAGGGGATCCTCGAATTCTTGCGCAAGGGTCCGAAAGCTGGGAAGCTGGACATGAACGCACTATTCTCCGGCGCCGTGTCAGTAGGTCAACTCGACAAGGCAAAGGCTGTTGCTGAAATCGATTCCTTGATCGCATGGCAGGAAGCGAGGAAGAAGTGGCATCAGGACAAAACTCGCCAGAAAATGGCGGCGGAAGGTACAGGAGATGGCCTGGGTCTCAACATCGAGAGTGTACCAGGAGGCATTACCTTCAAGAGCTCCGATTTCGGCTTGAATGAAATGGATCTGCAGGATATCGGGTATGCGGATGACGAGGAGGCGAGCAGTGATGAGGAGGAAGAGGACGACGAGTTGGATCCTATTGACGCGGAGAGGAAGCGGAGAGCCAAGAAGCAGGACCATCTCAGACGGACGGCGGGCGAGCCGGTTAAGCCGGTTGTTACCGAAGTAGATAAGTTGATGGAGAGCTTCTTGAGTATGCTGAGGATGGTGCTTGCTGAGTAGGCCAAAGGGCGAGGCCGCACTCGATAGAAACGAGGAGTACACGGAGGACGAGCAATCGGGGTGATGGGAATTTATGGGAGATTCTCAGGGAAGGCTGCCATGATAGAGTGGGATATCCTTGTGGAATTAACGGCATCTTGGGCTAGGCGGAGGGAGGTCGGGATTCTGGTTGTATAGATGATGCATACGATGCTATCGTGATACACGGTAGCATGTCATGTTAAAGCTAGACTCGCGAGATACGCCACCTTACAGTATGAAAAATGGCATGGGCTTTCTTTCTTGATTCCGTCACCATTCAACCCTTTTTCCTCATTTTTTAAGTTTATTAAAAAATTTCCCACCTTCTCTTTTATATTATACCGCTATACCAAGCCGAGGTTCGAGGCTTCACCTAAGCGTAGGAGATGGCATGTGTTTTCTCGATACGGAGGCAATGTTCTCGTGTCTGGCTTTGCAAAAATTATGATGGACAGACAAATACTTCTTTGCAAATATCGTATTCGTACTAAACACAAATGCATGCTTTGCTCCCCAAGTACCAACTAACGCAGCTATGCTACAGGGCCAAAACCCGCCCCACATCCCATCTCTCTCTCGCCCGTGTCTCCACACCTACTCAACTTTCTTTCAACTTCGCCTTACCCAGGCTCGCCCGCCCCAGCCAACCAAGGAAATACCTCCTTTCTTTTTAGTAGACACGCTTGAAGGGAGGGACAGCCTTGCACTCATTCTCATCCAGCGTGTGGCCGACTACAGCTCTGTAGGAGAGGTCCACCTTGCCATGTGGCTGCTTCTGGAACGTCAGGCTGTGCTTCATCCAGTTCTTGTCGTCTCGGTCGGGGAAGTCTTCTCGGGCGTGAGCACCTCGGGATTCCTTTCTCGCTGCTGCTGCTTCGGCCGTTTGGACACTGATTCATTAGCCACTGCTTCAAAAATAAAAAATAAAAAAACCCCAAAAAATTACGGAGGGATATTCGCTACTTACGCGCAAGTCAACAAGTTCCGTAACTCCAGAGTCTCAACCAAATCTGAGTTCCAGATCATGCTTCGGTCCTTGGTCCCCACATCCTTGAATGTTTGGTCGACCTCTTTGATTTTCCGAACGCCCTCATCCAGTGACTCTTGTGTTCGGAACACGCTGACGTCTGTCTGCATAGTCTTTTGCATAGCGAGCCGGATGTCATGCGTGCTCTTAGGTCCGTCGGCTGTTCGGATCTGGTCGAGGACGCTGATGGAATCGGCTCCTGCGTCGGCACTGATCTCCTTGTGAGGCATGCCAGGCTCGAAGTTGTCACGGACAGTGTGGGAGACGGCACGGCCGAAGACTATTAGATCCAGGAGAGAGTTGGCTCCGAGACGGTTGGCACCGTGGACGGAAACACAAGCAGCCTCACCGCATGCGAAGAGACCTGGAACAACCTTATCCTTGCCCTCGCTGTCAACTGTAAGAACTTCACCGGTGTATTTCGTTGGGATACCACCCATGTTGTAGTGGACAGTTGGCAAGACGGGAATCGGTTGCTTTCGAACATCGACACCGGAGAAGATAGAGGCGGTCTCAGAGATACCAGGGAGACGCTCGTGGAGAACCTCGGCTGGCAAATGGCTGAGCTGAAGGTAGATGTGGTCCTTATCTGGTCCAACACCGCGTCCTTCACGGATTTCCATGGTCATTGATCGGGAGACAACGTCACGACTGGCCAGATCCTTGGCAGTTGGTGCGTATCTTTCCATAAACCGTTCGCCCTCAGAATTCAGGAGATATCCACCCTCACCACGAGCACCCTCGGTAATCAAGCAGCCAGCTCCATAGATACCAGTTGGGTGGAATTGGACGAATTCAAGATCCTGGTTGGGAAGACCCGCACGAGCAACCATAGCCATTCCGTCACCTGTGCAAGTGTGTGCGGATGTACAACTGAAATATGCACGTCCGTAACCGCCGGTAGCCAAGACTGTGTTGTGTGCTCGGAATCGATGTAGAGTACCATCTTCTTGATTGTAGGCAAGAACGCCCTTGCATTCGCCGTCTTCCATAAGCAAATCGAGGGCAAAGTATTCAATGAAGTAGTTTGTGTTGTGTCGAAGAGATTGGCCGTAAAGTGTGTGCAGAAGGGCGTGTCCGGTTCGGTCAGCTGCAGCACAGCATCGATAGGCTTGTCCACCTTTGCCAAAATCCTGCGATTGGCCTCCGAAAGCACGTTGATAACTGATGTAAATGTTAGCATGATCCCCAAACCAGTTCGAGAATCTTACATCTTGCCGTCGTCGGTTCTCGAGAAGGGACAGCCGTAGTTCTCCAGCTCAATGACCGATTGAGGCGCCTCTCTGGTCATGTAATGGATTGCATCCTGGTCTCCAAGCCAATCCGAACCCTTGACCGTATCGTACATGTGCCACCTCCAATCGTCCTTGTGCATGTTTCCCAGAGCAGCATTGATTCCCCCCTGGGCCGCTACCGTGTGACTTCGAGTTGGGAAGAGCTTGGATATGCAGGCAGTGTTGAAACCAGCCTCGGCAAGACCAAAAGCTGCCCGCAGACCCGATCCGCCAGCTCCGACGACAATGGCATCGTACTCGTGATCCTGCAAAGAAGGTCAGAAAGATTGCCTGGCTCCATTGTCCATTGTACCTACAATCACTGGGTACTTTGTGCTCGCGAATAGTGAGGCTTCTTTGGCCCGGAGGGGCGCGTGGTGTGTAATGTAAGTCCTCCTCAATGCTTTTGACAGCATTGGGGACGAGCCCCGATGTACAGATTTAAGCTTGTACATCTTGACGGAGGTGAAATGAAGAAAGACGAAGAGTTGATACTGCGCGGAGGCAATCCAAAATCGTGAGGTGTGAAATAGTTGATGTCGTCCACCAAAATGCTCTAGCAATTGAGCCAATCACAGCGGTGTTCTTGTTGCTGACAAGCTCCGGCCCATTTTCTGCCGACCGAGGAGCCGAGAGAGGGTGCCATCACGTGCATCTCGGAAAAACACGGCAGTCGTGAAGTCTGGACTGAGAGCTGTCTCCTTTCATCTGATCTTTCGCCTTCGATAGCAACAGCAGCGGGGACCGATGCCCGATGATATTTCCGTCCCGTTGTCCTTACGTCCTATCTTATCTGTCTTTCTGGATCTAAGGTTATATGTTTTAGCAAAGTCACTCAGATGTACTGTAATCTCGCAACACTGGGAGGCACGCGTGAACCTCCATGCGGCAGGATCAACATTAGCGTGGACCCCCAAAGCGACCATTCTTTCAATTACCGTTTCTCATATATACTTCCTGCTTTGGAAATTCCACTGGAGAGTTACAAATCTCTACGGATTCAATTGAGCGTGGTATGATATTGCAATGATTGGTGGATCCGGACAGCGTAACAAAACACACTTCGGACCCACCATCGAAAGCTCCTCGATATCCTTTGGCGTGGACATTGCTTACGTTCAATCTTCACGGCATTATAGGGAAAGTTTCCTCGTTCCGAGTGACTTGACAGTACCTCCTGTCCTGGATGACGGATCTTTTCTTTCATCCGCAGAGCTGCGCCGTATTCCTTCATGTATACCCCATGTATCCCATTGCAGGCAATTGAACTCGAGTGAGACGACCCCGGACCCCCGTGCTTTGTTTGGTTCCGAATTGATTGTACGCGATGTTACAATGCCTCATGTTCGTTCCATTCAGGCCCTGGATATCGCCCAGGTTCAGCCTTCGGAAAACAATTTCGCGAAATGCGGAGACTCTTTGCCGCAGAGATTGTTTCCACATATATTATCTGTTCACGTACATCTACCGTCACGCTTCATATCGGCGGGAAGGCTGGCCGCAACACACTCATTCGGATCGCTTAAAACCAAACGGGTAATTTCTTTTCTCCAAAAGTTCATCGACCCCAGTCCCTGACCTAGTAGAATGCACTTTGCTCTGTTCCCCACATTGGTTCCTTACTGTTTCTTCTTGGGAGAATTCTATATCCTCCTTCCAATGGCGGGGTACACGAAATCACCAGGCCGCTGGTTCTTGCAGAGTGGCAAATATAAGGTCATGAACCATCCGCCTTAACAGAAATTTTGTCGAGGCTTGCGTTTATCTGGATCTCATCTGCTAGCGCAGTTCGCTGTCAAGATGAAGTCGAATATTATTTTGAGCAGCGCTCTGGGCGTTGCCTCGTTTTGTAAGTCATGGCACTCATTCTCAATTTGCCAATACTGACCAATGAGCAGTTGGGAATGCAGTTTTGGCGCAGGATTATGCGACTCACGGCATGTACACCGAGCCGACTACCGGAATCTCTTTCTATACCAGCATGGAGGCCGATGGGGCATCCACCGGCAGTTTTACGACCACCACCCTAGGAGGGTTCACATTTGGTATGGCCTTGCCAGGTAATGCTGCGACTGTCGATTCGTACGAGTACATCGGTCTCATTGTATGTATCTACTGAGTTTTGAGGCGAAGAAAACGCAGCTGAGAATATTTTAGATTGGCTCCCTGATCAATGGGACAGGATGGTCCGGCCTCGTTCACGGTGACAACACGGGTGCGGGCATGCCCAACCACCTGATGCTCTTAGCTTGGCCGACGGGAGTTGGAAACACAATCGCAAGTTCCCTCAGATACTCAGTGTAGGTTTTCCATGGCAGATCTATCAATGACTCATCTGACAATGTTTTCAAGATCATACCAGGCGCCAGTGGATTATAAAGGAAGTGCTAAAATTACACCAATCTACTCGAAGGTCAACGCAACCAGCTACACACTCATCTATCGATGTGAGAACTGTCTCATCTTTGATGATCCAACTCAACCAAGCTTCAACACGTCAACAAGTCAAGCAACCTTCGAGTGGGGCTGGGCTCAGTCCTCTGTCTCCCCTGCTGACAAGACCAACCCTGACTCCAGTATTGGCCAGCACAACAATGGAATGGGCGAATTCCAGATCATAGTCTCCAAAGCCGCGAATGCTGCATACGCGAAGTGGGTAGGACTGTCCTCTACAGTTCCAACCTCATCGGCAGCTGCCCCTACTGGCAATCCTACCGCTACCGGTGCTCCAACCACAGTCGCCGCTCCCACTACCACCGCTTCGGCTACCCCCACCACATTCAAAGCTGTCCCAGTCCCAGCTGCGACTAGCTATGATTATGTTGTCGTTGGTGGTGGAGCTGCTGGAATTCCAATGGCAGATAGGCTCTCTGCTGCGGGCCACAGCGTCCTGCTTATTGAGAAGGGAGTTGCCTCCTCAGCTAGATGGGGCGGAAGTGGGTTTAATGTCAGATCTCTTCGGACGGAAACTAACATCATTAATAGCCTATCGACCTGAAAGTGGATGGTTGGATGGTTACAACCTGACGTGGTTCGACATTCCTGGAGAATGTAATAGAATCTGGAATGGAGGATCCCCAGGTGTTGCTTGCACCGACTTGGACCAGATGGCGGGATGCATTCTAGGAGGAGGAACTGCTGTCAATGCAGGTCTTTGGTGGAAGGCGAGGTTTAAGCCCTGAAATTCTAGTATTCAACTAACTTCTGACCAGCCCAACCCTCCTGACTGGGACTACAATTTTCCAGATGGATGGAAATCCGAAGATATGCAGTTTGCTACCGAGCGAGTCTTCTCGAGAATCCCAGGAACTGATCATCCCTCCATGGATGGAAAGCTTTACATCCAATCTGGCTTCGACATCGTCAGACAGGGACTCGCCGCTGCCAATTGGACCAGCGTCACAGCTAACGATGTTCCTTGCAAAAAGGACAAGACATATGCGCATACTGAGTACATGTACATCAACGGTGAACGTGGAGGCCCAATGGCAACATACCTGGTCTCCGCTAACGGCAGAAACAACTTCCACCTCTGGCTAAATACCAGTGTTGAGAGAATCAACCGCATCGGTGGTCATGCAACGAGTCTCGATGTCATTGCAACCAACGATGGAGGACATGTTGGTACGGTGAAGTTGACCAACACTACAGGCCGAGTCATCCTGGCCGCCGGTACCTTTGGCACTCCAAAGATCCTGTTCAGAAGTGGCATCGGTCCAGATGACATGCTCCAGCAAGTTCAACAAAGCCCCGATGGCCCAACCTTCATCAAATCCACCGACTGGATCAATCTGCCCGTCGGCTACAATCTCGCTGACCATCTTAACACCGACTGCGTCATCTCACATCCCAACATATCCTACTACGACTGGCCAGCAGCATGGGACACCCCAATTGAGGCCGACAAGGTAAGCTACCTGAAGAACCGAACTGGTCCTTTCGCTCAAGCCGCACCCAACATCGGGCCCATGATGTGGGAAGTGATCAAAGGCCCCGACGGAATCGACAGACAAATGCAATGGACTTCCCGCGTCGAAGGCTCCAACGGTGTACCAAACGGCAACTCCATGACCCTCTCCCTCTACCTAGGACGTGGCTCTGTCTCCCGTGGCCGCACCACCATCGGCAAGTCGTTGAACATGGTAGTCAACACACTTCCATACGGCGACCCCAACGATCTGACAGCGGTCGGATGGGCTATCGACAATATGGTCAACGCGTTGAAGACCATCCCGAACATCACCTGGAACCTCCCACCACCAGGCGTCTCAGGCGCCGATTACTTGAAATCCGTAAATGAGCTCTCCCTCTCTCTTTCTCTCCGCTGCCTCCCCTTCCCTCCATCCCCGATTCTTCGACAAGAGCTGACTAGAATAGATCCCATTAACCTACGCCAACGTCGGCGCCCGGCGCGCAAACCACTGGATGGGCACCTGCAAACTCGGCACCGACGACGGGCGTCTACCAGACGGGACCGCAGTAGTCGACACCAACACCAAGATCTACGGCACGGACAACATGTTCGTCGTCGACGCCTCCATTTGGCCAGGGATGCCATCCACGAACCCCTCCGCTCTCATCGTCACCGCTTCCGAGCGCGCTTCCGAACTAATCCTCGCACTGCCATGTCCAAAGAAGATTGGCGGTGTCGTGAAGAAAAGAGGTCAGTTTTATAGTAATAGTGGTGGGGTAAGTGGACGGTTTGGTTGGTGGAATTGGGGTGGCAGAGGGAATAGCTTCACGTGCGATGGAGGGTTGACGTGCAAGGCCGTCAACTACTTTTATCCCGTCGCACGTCGGCAAGGATTCCTCGGGCATCATGCTGGGCTTTCGGGCCAAACCTACCTACCCCTTTCTTCCCCTCCCTTTCCGAGCCCTTGCTTCCCCTTCTTTCGTTAAAAGAAAGGTGGCTGACCTAAAGTAGTGTATGTGAACGAGAACAAAGATGGGAATGATACATAATCGAATCGCCAAGTCGAGATTGGGCAGATCATGCCGGAGGGGCAGAGAATCAGGGGAAAGGGGAAGTGAAGGGGAAAGAGGAGAGGGGACATTAAAAATCGAATTTGTACATACATTCTCTTCTTTTGGTTGAGATATCGAAGAAAAGTAGCTTCCACTTGCCTATCTTCTGAGCATGGACGATCTCACTAGAATTAATTCATCTCATCGCCCCGAAAATTGGCGAGTTGGGACAGGAACATCGCACCCACATCCAGCCACTGTATAAATCTTCCGGCCTAACCAATTGACAGACGATCCAACGTTCCCAGGATTTCATTGCCGAGGCCGAATGGAATGTTCCATGCAATGATGCAAGCCAACAAACAGCGCGTCGGTCGGATCTGAAGTCCGAGAAGCCATTCAGCCGCATGGCTGAAGCCACCCACGACCGCGGTGGAAAGGGTCGGGACGACTGCCCGAGAACGAAAGGAGCAGCAGATCATTGTCTAGATAGAAAGTAAGATTTTGGTTGATTGAGCTACGAGTATATGGAGCACAATTTATCCACCTCTCGCACAAGCATGTTGGCTGAACCCGTGATGGGATTAAGGTTGCGGTAATTTAAAAAAAAAACAGGGTTGTTTTATATTATTCTGGGAATAACAAACGGGGGGGGTTGGATTTCCAGTGGGGTTTTAATTTGTATAGTAATCACGTGTGTATAACTAATTAGGAAGAAATCAATGAAAACACCAAATTTCTTATCCACTATCGTTTGCAATTAATTCATCCCGGTAGTAGCACTGGGCTCGTCGTAATTTGAATTCAGCTTGAGTAAGCGTCCTTTTATGTTCTTTTCGGCCTATGGTATCGATTAAATTAGTGGTATTAATGATTAGCTATATTAAGTGAGTAGTATAAGAAATAATAATTGTTTGCTCTAGGAGAAGTTTGTTATCAAGCCAGCCTAATTAGGCGAGTAAGTCACACTCTGTAAACACGTGAAATTATAAAACTCCTTTTTTCTATATATACAAACAATAAAACATGATACAAACCTGGCCTGGTTTTTTTTAATAGAAACCGTTTTTTACGCACCCCTAGATGGGAAGATGTTCAACGGCCCTTGCATTTAACAATATAGGTGGTATTAAAAATACCAAGAGAGGGGTCGAGGAGGTTCTCCAGTCTTATATTTCCGGGATGAACTGCGCGGGGAAGACGACTCTCTCGAGACGAGGGATGTCGGTTACACAAATGACAGCTCATATTAAGTACACTTGGTCAGATTTTTAAGAGAAATGCAAAAGCAGGGCTCAATTATGCAGGTGTGCTTCAATTGGATTTAGTCCCACTAATCGGATCCTCTATCAGATCCCACATTATCCACGAAAGGAATCCAGATTTTCCGTCCAAGGTTTCCAAATCCAATTTATGCACAGTACAATCTTGTGGTCGTTCCGAATCTGTCATTCATTATGCATCCTCGTCGTCCCCCCGCCCAAAAGGAATTGGTCCAATATCCAGACTCCAAATGCCAAGACAGGACAGTTTTTAAAAGAAAGAGCACAACAATAGGTTCTTTCTAACTCCATAAAAGGTCTTCATCAATGCAAGTTTCTCGCGAGAATCGAACCATATTGGAAAAGTCATGAGAACATGCTGTCGTCCGATTTGGAGACGAAATTGAAAAGGGCAGCTCGAAGTGACCACACGCACAATAAGGCCTCATCATCGACTCTTTTACTAATGAAATAGAGGGGATAGACCGCTTTTCCAGGCACTTCAGAACACCAGGCAAGTCGAATTTCTCCGACGTCCATGTGTCTTCCTCGCATTGCCGACGGTGAGTCAGTAGCTCTGTTTGCGCAGCCGCCCATAAATGGCCAAGCGTTTTATCTTTCCGGAAGACTTTTTCCGGTCTGAAGTCCTCATGGTGAGTGCAGCTGAGTGAAAATCCAGGGTCAGTCCTACTATCCTCCCCTTCGTCGGAGGATCTTCTTCCTGTGAAATCCTTAGATTCGTTTTGATTGTCGAAGTCAAGAGGAAAGCCATCGTGTATTTCTTTTGCGAGCCGAAGTATGTGGCACAAG
The DNA here is from genome assembly GCF_002865645.1 of Hyaloscypha bicolor E. Lineage (NCBI taxonomy): Eukaryota > Fungi > Ascomycota > Leotiomycetes > Helotiales > Hyaloscyphaceae > Hyaloscypha > Hyaloscypha bicolor. The sequence continues at coordinate 973,760 of NW_020194691.1, read as the reverse complement.
ATCTTCCAGCCAGTCTTCGTAATTTCAGGCCACGCGTCTCCGGACTCCCGTAGGAGGCCTTCAGCAAACTCAGCAGGGGTAAATCTTGGTGGCTGCAGGTGTCTCTTTCCGCAACACCAAGCAACATAGGCAGAGATATATTTGAGGTCTGGCGAGGATCGATTTCGCACGTTAGAAGTTTGAGCAAACAAGAAATCGCTCCGAAAAGATCCTCATCCTCGTGGGTAGCTGTCGCAAGATAGAAGGACGTCATTACAAGTGAATGTAACGATGAGAGCTGCAATTTAGCGCCACAGTAAGAGCAGTGGTTAAGAAAGAGACCACTCGGCGCTCCGAGCTTAATCCCCAAGTTATCTATCTCCGTAATGCAATGACATACAGCTTGAGCCGAGGTGTGGCAGAAGTTGTGCTTCCACTTTGATGGAATAGCAGACTTGCCGCTCAGTAGTAACTGTTGATAGCACGGAGAGTCTGCATCCCAGCGTCCGCATATGTCGGTCTCCTGTCCAGGAAATGTATGGTTCCTCTCCAGAGCGTGGTCTACCGTACCGGGCGAAGTAGATGTGTGGTTTCTAAGAATTGTGATCATGAGGGTGTCCAGGAGAGTATGACCAAGATCATTGCTATCAGCCTCCTTGTCCCAACGCCATTGACCTGGTGAGTGTATAAATAGAATGGCGACTATAAGACAGCAAGTTTTGGAGCCGTCAAGATAGCTTGTTGCAAGGTGAAAGGGATACAGGTTTGAAGTGACGAGATTTGCTTCCCTCGCCTTCTGAAGAAGATCATAAAGAAGAGAGGCGTTGCGACCCATGATACTGAATCCAATTGCTTCCTCGAGTAGTTCGTTTGGGGAACTCTTGACCGCTTTGACAATAGCGGGTACTGACAGCGGCACCTGGCTCAAGTTTATACTACTGAAATCGTTACTCTCAAGAGTTTCTTTCAGTCTCTCTTCGAAAGTAGGAGCCTTCTGTGACTCTTGCCAGCCACCTCCATCAAATTCGCTTTTAGATGAACTCTCTGACATATAGTGGGAATCGCTAGCAGTGCAGTACTCCGTATGAACACTCCAGCGACAGAACTGAAAGGGGTCTGCAACATCAGTGGACCCAACGTCGTGGCTCTCTGGAAAATTTGTACTCTGACCTTGTGTTCCTGATTCCGGTGGGCCTGGTAATCTTGCAGCTGAATCTATAGAAGATGACTTCCGGTCAGGGAATCTCAAGTTGGTCGCATTCCGGGTTTGTGGCCCACGTCCCCAGTTCTTCGCTGTAGTAAAGCCAAAGAGCCAGAATCCATAAAGCCAAATTGACATAGTACTGGCAAAGTAGGTATTAGGTCTCACCGTATCTAAAAATTGCGCCTTTTTGACGACTTACCTTGCTTCCGTCTTATTCATCGATTTTAGAAGTTCATTGTGTCTTCCTTGCAGAAACATGCTGGCTCGCTCCATAACACCAATGGACGCCAGGGCAGCAGATAGTTGAACCGGCAATGATACTTCGTGTAGGGGATCTACTAATTCTGGAGGAGTGTGGATATGAAAGTCTTTGGGCACGGAAATTTGTGCTCCCAACGACGAGGGGCTGTTGGCACGATCGAAATGTTGCAGGGGTAGAAAACCCCGAGGAATATTCCATTTTAAGAGTCTAATCATGATTGTCAGCATCCGGTTAGGGTTCAGATGAACAAAGTGGAAATCTCACATTCCGTTAGTTGACGCGAAAAAGCTTGGTAGGAGCGACAATTTGGCATGGCCAGCAATCTTTAGGCCCTTCACCATTCCTTTAGCCTCCCGTTGAAGTTTCCGTGATTCGACTGGTCTCCCTTTGTATGTGGCCAGCATACCCTTCCCAAGTTTTGCCCTATCTCGGCCAATGTGAACGAGCTCTCTTTTGTCCGTGGAACGTATGTTTTTTCTTGGGCCCCACCACTTTTTGAAGTGATTCTTGTATTGATGTTCGCTTTGACCGTTTAGGTAAGCCGCATTGTCATGTATTCCACCAGTTTAGTTGGGCACTTACACAGCATCGAAACCGTGCTTCTCCTTCATAATCCTAACAAGGTCGCGGAGGGGAACATTCTCGGTGATGTATAGTCGCTCAATTTCAGGTTTGAGAACATTCCACTTCTGATTAAAGGGAATTCTTTCTGCATTTTCCGGAATTGAAAGGCGTTGTTGTCCTACCGTTGAGGATGCGATCGAAGTCGGAATAGAGGAAATGTCTGTGCTCGTGGTATTTTCCGCAGGCGTGGGCGGTTCCCCGATGTCATCACTTTCTTCGTCGACGATGTCGAGGTTTTGCAAAGACTTAGACACCCAATCTTCATCGTCCCCAACGAACTCACCCAACCAATATTCATCTGCTGGCCCCAGATCCATTGGACAGAAGATTGGAACAGGACGAGTATGAGCTCGAGCGAATATCGAATCTCTCTGTGGCAAGTTGATGTGCAGAAATAATCTTAGTTTGGTAGATGTGTGCTGTCGAACCGAGATATGAATATACAGGAATACCTCGCACTGCTGGAAAGGAAACGACGCCTGAGGGCTGAAAACAGGCCGCGATCACTATTGGCTCGCTTCAGAATCAGGTGTCCTTGCCGTTGAACAAAAGTGTAACTCCCAATTAAAACCCTGCAAACTCGCCACTTGTTGAACCCTGGCCCGTATGTCTCAGGCGTTTTCGCTTCCAGAATAACAACCGATGATTGGCAGTTCTCCTTTTGTTGCCAGGTTTTCGACCCATCTCGCTTCACTCATCGCTCCTGCACACCCCATGGTCGTAGGCTTGCAGAGTTAGCCACTAGAATACTTCGATAGCATGAAAACAAAAGGATACCAACCAACCAACTCTATTTTGCAAAAGTAGACTGTCCACTTATATGTTTCGGATAGGCCGATGGAGGGGAGAGTGCTCGAGAGTGTCCAAGGCACGAACCTAGAAGCAAAATCAAGTCCATTTTATAACATTCCAACTCGGCCACTGCTTGACGGCCTTAGATATCATCTGCATTCCTGCAAAGCTTTCAAAGCTTGGTAGCTGCTTTGCTGAAAGCACTTCAGGCCCTCAATCACCAAAGTTCTTAATCGTGTTACCACATTCGCTAAATCCACCACCAGAAGAACACCACGCAGACCATCTTCCATCTCCCAACTCTAAATTTCCTTCCATCGAAGCTACACACTCTGGCCATTAATCCACTACATTTGCAAACGAGGTTCAGCAAAAAATGCCATCCAAGTCAAGCACCATAAAAGGCAAATCCTCGCCAGCGACTTGCAAAGACGACATGACAAAAACGGTCGGAATTTCAAACAACACACCGTACTGTCCGTACCATAGCCCAATTCTCCGTCTCGAAGTCAGCATTGTCAGTGGGCATGGACAGACCCCGATGGAGCGTTTTCTCGCTGAGCATCCATCCGAGCAGCCATCGTTTTTCCTTCGAGATGATACGGGCAAGATATCCACCTGGAAGGAATGTTTGTGTAGAGCCATTATGGAAGCGGACAAGAGAGAGGTAGCCGAGGGAGGGGAATAACGGAAGAGAGCGTAATGGTTCAGGATGGCATAAATTGACTTGGGAGAATGGAGATAGACTGAAGACTTTCCACATGTTTACTCCATTTGTGTAGCGGCACGGCTACTTCTCCTTACTTCTATAACAGTGGAGAAAAAGAAGAAGAAAAGTTCATCCATCGCTCAAACAGCAAAAACTTCAAATTGCGGAGAGTACACATCATAACTCCATCCATTGGACTATCCTAGCCATTAAGAAATTAGTGCACGCACAACAAGTACTCCCCTAAATATGCAGAGTAGAGATACGCTAACCATCCCATAAAAATTCATACCGTGTAAATAAAAGGCTCTCCAACAAATCCAGTATCACAGTTTAGATTTGCGTTAACTGCCAAGAACATCAAACTTGGAGATCCAAATCAAACTCGATAAAATCGCTACTCCAAACGTAAATACCGTGACCTCTAAGTATGCGCAAGAATACCAATTTACTCTTACTAAATGTATAGCCCTGGGCCGCGATCAACAACGGCAAAGTTTGCATAACCTATTTCATGCATCTATATTTAGAACACCTTGATGCCGAGCAGAGACCAGAATCAGGGATCTAGTTCTTGTCCTTCGCAACTCGACGGGGATCACGGCATAAAGTGATGGGACTACGAAGCATTTGTACTACAACTCCACTTTCAGGCCACTTTCTAATCGGTTCAACTACTAAAGCCCTTATATTTCTAGACCACTGCCCTGAAAGAACTTTGTATGCCATAAGCAAGGGGTACTATACCTTTTAAGGCATATTCCCTGTGCTTACAGGGAGGATTCGCTAAGGTAGCCATTACCGCCCTCACAGTGTCCAAGCCTAAAGTAGTTGCTCCGCCAGCAGCGCCATAACCCTGCAAATGTTAGCTTTTGGATGCTAGCTTTTACCCTTTCTAACTACCTTTATAGCGCTTCTTAAAGCACGATATTTTAATTATTATATGAATATCGCGCTTCTCATGCAATTTTTATTATGAATTCTTTCTTAGTTACAAAGCTATAGTAAAGTAATTGATTAATTAATTACTTTCGCCTTAGGAGAGGAATAAATATTAGACTACAATACCATAATCACAGGAGTAATCACTAAAGAAATAAGCCTTAAGATTTAAGATCACCGGAGATTACTCTGAAACTTCCTTAATTACGATGGTGATTGAGTTTTTGCATTTTGCGAAACACTTTTAAATTATTAAAAGCTAGCTTCCAATATCGAGTATTGAACGCTATAGTCCACTGAGCGCTAAGCGAGTCTAAATGCCCTGTAGTCCCGTCGCTTCATGCCGTGATCTGCTAATGCCTCGCGACTTGGCTATACGGACTAGCATGGGTGCGTCTTGGTCAACGCACGAGTTGTGGACAATGAGATCCACGCCTCGTATGTTTGCCGTGCATATGTTACTTAGCAGATGGGTCAAATGAAACTGTGTTGCGGACGTTTCGAGCTGTACTTCAAATGGGTCCAAAGTTGGCTCTTGCAATGGATGAAGATTCCCCTGGGGTGTTGTTGCCATCAAAAGATATGATGCTGATCAACGATGGTGCGTTAGCTGAGTGCAATTGTGAATCATTATGGAAGAAGAGAGTAATCTCTTATTACATATTTAAGAGCCTCTCTTTCTTCGATGCCGAGAAATCCGCTCACGTCTAGACTGCCCACAAATTCCATCCGTTTTTTCTACGCTGCAAGCTAGAGCTAGGGCAACCACTTGATGGATGGCACATTAGAATGCTGCAAACTGGTCAAAATGTCTCGGATCGAGGTGGAGCCGAAGAGGAGGGACATTCTGGTAACAGAAGCAGCCGAGACTCTCTGTGGCTTAATTCCTTCATAGTTACCCTCCACAGATTAGCTCCACCCAAAACTCCTCCCATTGGACAGTCGATCCTTTCGCCTTTACGTATCAGCGTGGGATCGACGTTCGGAAAATTTATAAGCATGCATACTTAGCCCTGCCTGCCAAGCCCCCACCCCCGCAGTACTTTTGCTGTCAGAACCCCGTCAAAAATCCCGTCGTGACGGAGTTAAGTTAGGTTCCTCATCCGCATTACTGTGTACCCCGAAGCCGTTCCGAAGTCAAACTCCGTTCCTACAAGTCACTGCCGACACTCGATACCACCAACTAAATGAATCAAAAGAATCTCGTCCAATATCGTAACGACACAAACCCGAAGCCCGGGGCTTCAGTGCTCGATCGGAGCCCAGATGATAAGCAGCCTCGAAAGCCGGTCCGAAAGCGCCAACGAATCCCATCTGCATGCGAACCATGTCGACAGCGCAAGACAAGGTGCGATGGCAGCAGGCCAGTCTGCAGCCTCTGCCTTCGCCGATCGTCAAGTAACTGTGTTTACCGAAGAGAATCGAGAGATGAAACAAGGGACCTGTCAGGAGTGCAAGTAATTGTGCACGAAAACTTGGGTAATGGCTAACGTGAAGTGAAAGGGCACCACCAATAACGGACTCAACTGGTAGTAACTGGGGAGTCCCGTCAATTTCAGGAGAAAGACATTCGGATAATGCAACTCATTTGCCATCAGAATCACGGGTTCGGGGCACTAACACTACATCTGCATCCAGGATTAGTCAACCCAATCGACTGGAATCCTTGACAGTGACCTCTTACCTCGACAGTCGGAAACCTTCTCCGTCAAATGAGTTCTACGGCAGTTCAACAACGGCCAAGTTGATGCACCAAGTGCAAGGGAGTGCGAATCCCACCACCGGGAGTTCAAAGCATACTCCTGGATTAATAGGAGGACCACCACCCGGAAAGAGTCCTACGACAGCAACAAGCGGCAACTTTGCTTCAATGGACACTGAGCATTTACAACATTTAGCTCTCCCGACACGTGATTTGGCTGACATGCTCTTAGACACATATTGGTCAAAGGTCTATCCGGTCTCTCCAATCGTTTACAAGCCCGCTTTTGCAGCTGCTGTAGAAGATTTATGGAAGCCGAGAAAAGAACTGCGCAACTCGATAGGAGACCTCGATCTTGGAATAGGTTCATACGGTGTTTCAGACTCTCGGACCACTCTATTTCACTGTGCACTGAATGCCATTTTTGCATGGAGTTGCCAATTCGCGGGTCCTACGCTATCCAGAGAAGAACGTGAATCTCTGGCACAAACTTTCTTTCTTCGTTCCAAAAAGCTTCTCGCTATCAACCTATTCGATAATGGCAGTGTGGCACATGTGCAGACTCTTTTGCTCTTTGCGCAGTGTATTCCCAGCACGCTGTTTCCCAGTGCATGTTGGAACGTCATTGGTCTAGCGTGCAGAACTGCTCAAGGCATAGGCTTGCATGTAGAAAGATCTCCCGCCCACAGATCACCTCGTGGACTTGAAGTCAGGAGACGTGTGTGGTATGCTTGCATGATCATGGATACGTAAGTGCTCTTACTATTTTTTTAATCAAGATCTATCATATTGAACACTCATTATAGCTCGTACAGCATGGTACTTGGGCGTCCAACGATGGCTTCCTACCAAATTACCATCCCTTTACCAACAACTACTGAAGACGATGTAATCTTTGATATCCAAAATGTACTGGAAAACTCTTTCCAACCGTCCCATATTAACTTCATGGCGGAAATTGCTAAGCTTTATGTTACACTGGGAAAGGTATTGTCGAATATATACAAGCCTGGGCCTGTTGCCGCCAAGGACAATGCAAGCAAGGAAGGGAAGAGTGAGAGTTTGAACGCCGTTGTGGCATTGGACGAAGATATATCCAATTGGGAAGACAACATGCCATCGTGGTTACATTGGGAAAGAGGAATAGACACTCGGGATGGGTTACCTGAATCTCAGCAGTTGCTGCTTTCTAAACAGTCAAATCTCTTGCACGCCAGGTCAGTAAATCTTGCCGCATTAGTATCAGCGAGTCATTCCTAAGTCAAAAAGATATCTCTCCGTCCGAATCGCCTTACACCGGCCAACATTCCTACGCTTTTGCCAAAGGCTGGGTTCCGCAGCTCAGAAGAATCCGTCTACCTCCCAAACTTCACCCGGAAAAAATACAGAGCCATTCCGGGATTTCCGCTCTTCGATGAGTATACAATCTTCTGTAGCTTGTATTACAGCAGCAATTGATCTCGTCAACCTATCTCACGAATCTACTCGAAAAAATGCCGATACCTCCTGGTGGTTCGCCATGCATTGTAAGTAAATGCTTGTCCTATTATCTCTCTACTTGTGCTAGCTCGGCTTTGACAAACCTACAGACATAATTAATGCCGCAACAATACTCATCCTAGCTGAATCATGTCCACCTATGCACTATTATTTCGACTACACAGAAGCACACAGTTCTTGGCTCCTCTGCTGTGACACATTACGGCTGCTCGCCGAGGCTGGACATCCATCAGATAATGTTCTGAATGGCCTATACGCAATGCGTCAGCAGTTAGTCCAAAGTAAGTCCCCAAACTTGTCGGAGGCTCTCGTAGACTATCATGAAAGGCTAAAATCTAATTTCCGGCGCATGGAAGGCCAGCTTCCGACGACACGATCAAACGCCACCCAAGATCAGACTCTGGAGATTGGTACAGAAGAAACACCAATAGCACAGGACTGCGGTTCCACTCACCTTCAGCAACAAAGCTTAAGTCTACCTGCAGGTCAGGAACAAGATAGCTCAGGCTTCCAAGCAGGTCCTGGGGTTGAAAACTCGAGCGACCCCTCGACGCAGCCATTCATAGATTTCATGATGCAGGACACGGATTTGATGGCACTTGGGTTCTTTGATCAGAGCTGGTTAGGTTCTCCACATGTTGATCCGGATGTAGGATTCGATGGGCCGATACCAATGTCCGTAGATTTTGAGCACGACGCTGCTTTATGAATTTATCCTACATTATTACTCAGCTAGTTTGACTCTCTACCCAAGACTTAACTGTATCTGTATTTTCCTAGCTGTGCTTACGTAGCTTGACCCCAAATCAACCGAATTACTCGCCCAGTCCCCTGAAAAACGATTTCGCTTCAAACATGTTACATTTGGAATACTTCGAGATATCTGAATAGCCACTTAATTTGCACTGTTAACGACCCGAATAATAGTGGGTCGATGATTTTAGGGCTTCACTTAAACTTCAGTCAAATCGAGTTGATTCGTAGGAAGTGATTTATTTCATTTTTTTAAGTGTTTTGAGTGAACTACCAGAACCGTGCGAAATAAACGAATACAGGGTTTTGCCAAGATGAAAATGCTTTTATCATGACCCTCCGCATTCAAACAAATGGATATGAGAGAGTGGGAGACTAGGTTCTGAATCTCAGCCATACTCAATTCCACGTAGTTTTCGTCCGAATCTTCATCCGCTTCCTCCAACTTGTCTCAATCCATTCTCTCAAGGAGTCTAAGGCTTCAACCCTTCCATGCACATTTCCTCCACCGCCTGTTTGATTCGCCCTACCTGCAGGCACAAGTTGTCATACTTTGTACGGAGCTCTTCTAGCTCTAGTTCCAGCGTCCGCATGTAGTCCGCCTGACGCTGCCGAAAAGCTTTTTGCGAGGCGCGATTCTGGACACGTCGCTGTAAGGAGTTAGAAACCAACTACAAAACTGGGAAGACTATCTATAGAGAGGATGAAAGAGTTCTCATGCGCTACTTTTTCAATTCTTGGGGAAGGTAGATCAACATTGACCGAAATCGATTCCGGGTAATTCTTGGTTGTCTCTTTTGTGAAATCTGTATTCGGTAGAGTGTGGAAGTCTACTGGTAGCTCGAATGATTGAGTTGGAGTGCTTGTCCAGCTTGGTTCATTCATATCAATCCAGCCTGTGAAAGGTGGACCATGGTCAAGACATGATTGGCTGTGGTAATAGATTCCGGGAAGGTTGGCTGGAAATGATTGCTGGGCTTCCATAGCTGTTGTGTAGTTAGGAGAATCCGACAATTCTCTCTCTTTAGAGGTTAAGCAAAAAGTCTTGGCACATCATTCAATATGTAAACTCATCGAGCTTCCTTCACAGCACTGGATAGTTGAGTTTATAGATTAGATCTTACAATCGTCTACTACAAAGAACTCCGCGGTGGAGAAACGGTGACAGTCTCCGCTCCGTGGAGATGGCGAAATTATGCGACCCAACCTGCCGTATCCAACGCGGAGCACATCTCATCTATGGTCGTAAATCGGAATCCTTCCCGAACAAATGACGACGAGGCACATTCGTACCTAATAATAGTGAAGGACACTTGGCAAAGTGCCATCGCTAAGGCGATCTGACCAGGATTAATTCAGCCCCTCCACCCCGGGGATAACATTTGCGCAGGTTGCACTTGGTATTGAAGACGGCCCCTTTTCTCCAACAAAGGTCTTTATAGTGAAATCCAATTGATTATCGAGTAGGGCTTAGTGTGATACCTTCGACCCTTTATAACACATTTGTGTAATGTTACCATTCCTTGAAGTGCTCTGAATGCAAGAAATGCACGTTCTCGCGTATCGAGGTATGATAGGGGGCAAGCAGAACGAGATAAGCCGCTTAGCTGCACATAAGCAGTGTGAGGTCAGTGGCGCTGCTGCCTTCGCGCAGGCTGACAACCCTCCTACAATTCTGGTTTGTTACGTGCTTTTTCTATTCCTTCTTAAATTTTATGACTAAGTTAATCTTATCAATTGGTGAATCATACATCCTCCCTCAAGTTGAAGTCCGGTCTACCACGTGCTCTATGTCCGAATCACCTCCTCCGTCTTCAACGCAGCCGTCCCTACACGTCATCCGCACTCATTCCGCTTCAATCAGCACTTTTAAATCCGAGTCCATACGGAGATCGTGGCATAAAGTATCGGGAATACAGGGCATTGAGAGACTTTTAGGCCCTCTAGTGTACAGATCAGGGTAGCAAATCCGCTATAAGGCCCTATATTTCCAGGCCCTTCCCCTAAAATTAGCCTATGCACCTTCGACAAGGGCTGCTACACCTTTTTACGACTTCTCCCTTGTACTTTTAAGGAAGTCATCGCTAACGAGGCCTATAATAGCTGCTCCTTTAACGTCCAAGCGCTATAGTTGCTCTACTAACTACGAACGCTAGAAGATCTACTTATCCCCTGCAAATGTCTAATAGCGCCTCTTTACGTCGATTTAGGGAGCACTGCCTGGAGTTATAGGGGCTTATAGCGAACTCTTGCCCTAAATTCATTCCATGTAGAACACCAAGGGTCAAAATGCCCTGTATTCCTGATACTTTATGCCGCAATCTCGGTACCCGAAATCTAGCCTATAGGATCAGCAGATCTTGGAACCAGTGCGGTTTGACATGGAATGAAAGAGTTATGTCCGTGCCAGCTTTGATTCCTCATTCTACTAGGCGAGGCCCGGTAGTTGATTGGGTTTTGGTACAGTTACAGTACATTCCAACTCACCTGTACTGTGTGCAAGAAGCGGGATTCAACATGAATCGAGGAACTGGCCTCTGCGCATGATACCCGAAAAATTATCTTTTTATACCGGCTCAAGCCTGCTGTTGTGTTGATTAGGTAAGGTTGAGGAGTTGGGTGCAATCTTGGGGCAAGGACAAGCTGGTATCCGCTTTCGGATTCTTGGTTGTCCAAGTGGGAAAGGAACATCGCTCTGGCGAGGACGAATCTCGATTTCAACTTCACCACGCGTTCCTCGACCAAAACGTGGAAACAATTGCAATGCATCTAAAACAATTCAGTCTTTTTGTCCTCTACGAAATAGCAAATTATGTACTGTATAATTTCAGTTCCCTTCATGCTTCGGACAAGGGAACAACGCGCTCCAGAAACTCAAGCTGAGCTTTTAAACCCTCTTCAAATGAAATTCCTCCTTTATACACATCGAAGTGTCCTCCCTTGACCTTCACAATCTCGCCAAGTGGCGCTTTTCTTGCAGCTTGCTCAGCGCCCTTGAGGCTTGCTACGGAATCATACTCAGTGCAGACAGCAAGGTACGGCTTGATGCTTCGCTCAGTCCGCTGACCTGGCCGATGAATAAGAATGGAGAAGAGAGAGCGCGCGGCGATTTGATTGAGGAATGAGCTATCATCTTCGGGCGTGAGGCGAGCCCAGCCACCCGGGACATCTGGAGCCGAGAGCATAGCCAGCTTGTTCTTTCCTGTGTTCGCTGTGGTGACATATATTGGACCCAATCCCACCCACGAACCGATGGTATCTAGCAGGGCCAGAAAAGTCAGCGACAGTGACCGCCAGAGAGGGACCTGCAGTGCTGCCAGAAGACCGTCGACCGCTGGACACTGCACAATGGCTGCTGCAAGGGCATGGTCTTCTGCGATCAATGCCGTTGGATACATTGCTTCCAAACTGCTTCCCCATGCAACGATCTTCTCGTTGTCGAAAGATGGGTTGCCTCTGACCTATTCCCAAGAAATCGGACTCAGCATAATTCTTTGAGTAGTTTCGTGAGTAGAATGTTCCAAGATCTACTGGACTTTGCGAGCAGATGTTCCAAGAGATGTTGGACATTGCTACAAATGGCTCAATACTCTGAGAAGATGGGACTTACCCAAGAAATGACATCGCGGAAGTCTTGTAGCTCTTGTGACAGACTGAGGACATTTCGGGGGGTGCCTTCGCTACCACCAAAGGAGAGATAGCCGAGTGAGAGCGGCATAGCCTTCAGCTTGGAAAGCTTCAGCAGAAGGTGGAAGTCCTCCCGACTGGACGAGGCCAATTCCTCCACCCATGACAAGCACCGCGTGGGGAATGGGAGTGGAGGGTTGGTAGAGCCATGCGTTGATCTTCTTTCCTGTCACTGATGGTATGCTAACTACAGAGTGTAACATGATCGATGGATATGAGCCAAGTAATCTCGAGGAAACCTTGGGACACTGAACTATGTGCAAGTTGAGGTATATCTCTCGTCTCGTTCTAAGTGGAAAGCGTTGAACTGGCGATGATACATAGCTTTTGCTCGGAAGATGGCTCCTTATAAGTCGGGTTCCTCTCCTCCTGTCAGATTTCGAAGAACCTCTGGACCCACTTTCTTTCCCTAAATACAACTGTACATCTTCGCCCCTCTCAGCAAGTTATGTGGATATGCTAGCGTGCTGCATGCGGTGGACAGCAATCCAAATATGGTTAAACCCCGCACACCCCCCCTTGTATCTTTCGCTTGCTCGAATTTACGGGGTACGACGGAAGGGATGTGGCTGGTTGGCTCCCCCATCCTGACCCCACTGCACTGCACCGCCACCTTGGTCGCACCGCTCAGAGGCTGACTGGTGCGGGGAACGGCTCAGACATCCTCGGACGTCCTCCTTGAGATCAGCTCAAGGTTGCTGATATTGAGGAAGAGCTTCGTAATTCCGCTCTTGGTATCACTTTCTCGAAAGAACAACAGATTTTCAACCATATCAAACGCTGCTGACTTCATTTTCATTCCTCCGGTCCCGTTCTAATCATGCAGAGCCAACGCCCGCGAAAACAACGAAATCGGATCTCCTTCAGCTGCACCAATTGCCGACAGGGGAAGTACAGAGTCTGCCCTCCCTGTTTATCATATGTTCAGTTTGCTGGCAGGAAACTATGCCTGACTGTAGCTAGTGTGACCGTCGAACGCCGTGTTCGACCTGTGTGCGTCGCGATACAGAAGAGGCGTGCCAGTACGAAGAGGCTGCGGTGGCGTATGGGCTCCCAAAACTGCAATATCTTGACCTCTTGATAGAAACTGATCTCGTTTGCGCTATTCTAGGTCGTCTCGCCGTTCCTGTCCAACCGGCAGCCAGGGGGCTGCAGCTTCAAAGAAAAGCCCCCCAGCTGACATGCGCCGGCAGGGGGTTCCCAGCACCACCAAGACCCCCGACCTCAACATCTTCGGATATTCGAAGATGGGTGCCAACCACACTTTGGCCATCTTGAACGAACTCTCTCGCGTAGACTCAGCCTCAACTTCTCTCCAGAATGACCGTACCGGCAACTCGATGCCTAGGTCGCCGTCTCACTACGACAATTATCTCCGCCTTCTCAGGGGACTTCCTCCTAGACTTTACGTCTGCATACTAGTAGACATGTTCTTCGAACAAGTCAACTGGCAGTATAGCGTCGTTGACCGGAATTACTTCATGCCGCAACTCGCCGACTTCTACCAAGCCATACCTAGTATCTTCTCAGAAGACCCGCCAGATATTTCATCCGATGTCTTCACCTTCCCCTCTCTCCTCTTCCAAGTCGTGGGCTCTGCTTTTCAATTTCTACCGCCAGATTATGACCGATCCTTGGACGACCTTTGTATGGGCAGATCATTCGATGATTTGGCCAAAAGTTACAGCGACTCTGGGATCGAAATGCTCGCCCTGTTTGAGAAAGAGAGTTTGAACCTCATTTCAGTTCAAGCTGGATTCCTTAGAGTCGCACTACTGAAGAGTTTTGGCTACGTCGTTGAAGCATATCGAATGATAGGGCAAGTCGTCGCCGATGCCGAAGAGGCTGGACTGCATTTGGAGAGTGATGGCATGCACGAGGGAAGCGTGGAGGACACGCCCCCGTGGCTTTGGTACCATGAGATGCGCCGACGAGTAATGGTCAATCTTTGGCTCTGGGATAGATATGCCAAATCACATTCTCTACATTGATCACATGTAAGCTGACTATCTCGTAGTCAAATGAGCATCGTCCTAGGCAAGCCGTCTAAAGCCAACGCCGGAAACTGGTCGATCACCCTCCCCCTCGATGCCCCCATTCCCTCCGACAAGTCTCAGAGCGTTCCAGTGGAAAGACCGCCCAGTGAGAAGCCCACATCATTCACGCACCGCCTCCTAGAATACCGCCTGTTCTCCCAACTCCCCGGTCTTTCAAAACTGATCCACGGAGCATTCAGCCCTGGAAATTACCTCCAAATCCAGCAATACCAGCAGAAGATGCGTGAACTAGCCGAGGCCTTACCGCCAGCTTTTCGTTTCGAAAATCCGGACACGCAATGGGACGCCGAGTGTCCCTGGATCAAGACGCAACGCGAATACAGCTGCGGCACAACATGGCTCTCGTTCCTCGTCATGCATCGCTACTCGATGTTCCACATCCCTCAGAGCCGGACGGGAGTCATCATATGCGGGATCAAGGTTCTGCAAGCTCAAGAGCGGCACTTCCGCACGCTGAGCGTGCAGCATTATAAACTGTACGCTCTGGCCTTCTTCACGCTCGAGGCGGCCACAGCTATCATGGTTGTATTCATCGCCTATCCCACTGAGAATCGCGACCTTTTCGCAACTGCGATGTTACATGTCAAGGAGAGCATTGCGCGGATGAACGCGATCAACGCCTCGAACCCATTTGCGCATCCTGCAAAAGAGCTCGTCGAAATTCTCATGCGTCGAGCAGAGAACCTTTACAAAGAAGTCAAACCGTCGTCGTCGCCGCCATCCTCTCCCCCTCAAAATTTACTTCCCCAAGACTCAACGCCCCCGCAATACTCCACCGTCGATACGGAAACCAAGCCCTCCGCCTGGCAGAATGACGGTTTCGGTTTCTCGGACTACACTCCACCCCAAGGCCAGCCGCTCGATTTCACGCACAGCGGCACCCCATCCACGCCCCCGAACTTCGACCTCACGTGCGGTGGTTGCATCGGCCAGTATGGCCCTGTCGCTACCGTGGTGGATAACGTTTATTACACGGTGCCGGACACATGGGATCCGATGATCTTCCTGGAGAGGCCGGATAGTGGGATGGTGAATTTTACCAACAATGGTGTAGAAGGAGGGTATGGGCAGGATAGTTTTTAGTGAGTGATGGAGATACCCGCCTGGAGTATATACGGAATTATTGGAGGGCTTTTATTGTGTTCTTGGGCTGGGCTGGGCAGGGCATTGCTCAATCTAAGGTTGGGTACTTTTGATTGTCAATTGGGTAGTTAGGAGCCTTGATTAATTATCGATGGCTGGGAAGCTCCCTAATATAAGTACAAAATCCACTAGTCCCAGCCCCCTAGCTGCCTTAGGCATGGCAAGCTTGGCGCCTTCAATATTGATTTGGCTGGGGGAATTGGAGGCGTCTGATGATGCGGCGTAATCGCGGGAAGGAGGGTAGGTATCACAGGCATGGAAACAGTAAAATGCACTGTTTTCTGTGTTTTGGGCTGTAACCATGTCATGTTCTGGCACAGGGTCTTTCCAGTTTTGAACAAAAAGAGTTTCTTGGGTCCAAAAAAACAAGCGAGCAGGGCTTCTGCCATCCCCCCTTTTCCCCTTACCTCGCTTCCTCGGCTATTTATCTCCGCCAACGAAACAAAATAATGCTCGACCTCTGCACTTACCAGCACCTAAGCTACTCTTACAAACATCCTAACTGATCCTCTCCGCAATCCCGGACATGAAATCCCTCGCCAACGTCGCAATGACCCTCAGCTCCGCCGGCGTGCTCCCTGCAGAGCTAGAATTCACCTCCACACCAACACCCGGCGCCTTCAGCCCCTGTGTCGGCCCATCGAACCTCCTCCAGACCTCAATGAACTTCTGCTGTCCCTCATCCAGCCCAATAGCCTTCAGCACCGAGCTCATATTATCATGATCCTTCACTCTCAGCAGCGCAGCCGCCTTGACCGCCGTGCTGCTCACAACACCCAGACGCTCCTCAAGCTCAGTGTGGATCGCGCCCAACCGCACGCAATGCAGAATCAGCGCCGCCAACCCCGCCGCCAGCGCCGTGGCGATCGAGCTTCCGGTCCGCTCCTCGAAATCATCGGGTAGCGCGCCCTCCCGGTATGGGTTTCTGGAGACGACTTTGTGCCCGGGGAGGATGAAGGACACGTTTCCTGGGGAGCCGGTCGGGCCCCAGACACGCCCGTCTGCTGTCGCGGCCCCGATACGGAAGATGCGGCGCTGGTCGTACGACCACGGGTATTCGACTTCGGTGACGGCGCCGGTGTCTGCAGCAGCGCAGAAGAGGAGGATGCGTGCGTCGAGAGCGAGCTTGATGGCTTCGCGGAGGTGGGTGATGGACTCGTGGTTCTCCTCGGTTTCTTTGACTGTCCAGGACATGGAGATTATGTCGACCTTTTGGTTGACGGCTGCTGTGACGGCCTGGATATGCTGTTAGTTGACTGTGTTTGGGGGGACGGGGGAGGAAGGTGTGTTATGATACGTACCAAGGCAGCGCTTTCCGCTGAGATCTGGTCATAAGCTTGTGTCTGGGTCGCAGGGTTGATGCTGGAATGAGTCTCAAGTTTATATACGTATAGCTTAGCCATCGGACAGACCCTACATATCATATCTGCCATAACGGTGCCATGGCCTTTGGTGGAAGTGTAATATGGACTCGGGCCATTCTCATGGGGATAACCACGGTCAAAGGATTCCCCGCCTCTGATCTTCCCACGCAGCGACTCGACGTATGGGTCTGCTCCGTCATCGATCAACGCAACCTTGATGTCGTTCTTCAAGATCGCGTTGTCGATATTTTGAGGGATCTTGACGTTCTGGATCTCGTCTGCAAACTTGTCCATGCAGTCTAGCCATCGGTTGGACTGTAGGTTTCGCTCGTTGGTGTTGCTCGGTGCCTTTGTGGGACCTGATTGGACAAGATGCTCGCTGCCTGGGGCATTCTCCTCCCCTCTGTAGACCAGAATCTTCCTCTTGGTTGCTTCGTCGGCCTTGGGCGCCGGCGCATCTAGGTTTCTTAGAGTTGTGTTGATGACTTGTAAGGTCTCATCTAACTGTTCTTTTTTAGCCTCTTTGTTCCTTCGGGCTACATCGATGGTTTCTAAGATCTGATCAAAGCGCTCTTGTTTCCTTCGGGCCGTGTCGATGGCCTCCAAGGTTTCATCGAGTCGTTCTTGAAAGTCTTCAATGTACATCTCAACGCGATCCGCTGACTCCAGGGTCTATCCCTCTTGTTAGCACAATGAGTGACGTGGACCTTGATACATATTTACCTGTTCGGGATTCCACACTAAGTGAACTTTCTCCAACTTTGGCAGTCTTGGAAGCCCCTCAGGCTCACCCCAAGCCCTCAACACAGCCCTGTTGCCGCTCCACCTCAAATAAAGCTCCCTGACATTCTGACATGCATGGTTCAGCGTCTCGGGACACAAGTCAACCCTGCGCCAATCCAGGGTCTCGATCTCAAACCGTTTCAGGCATTCCACCATCGCTTGGTCGCTATGTGGAGGGTCTTCAAGATCGTCTACAGTCACTTTGAGAATATGGCGTACCTTCTTCTTGTACAGCCATTCGAAGAAGAACGTCAAATCGTCACGGCCCCGTCCGGGTTTCGGCTTCTGCGGGAGCTTGTTCAACAGCCTGGACTCCGTGGCTGGCTGTAGTGGTTTCTGCAACTCAATTCGGCGGAATGTTACGTACCGCAGTACATTATCGAAGCTCATATGGTCGTAGCTTTGCCGGAAGGATTCTCGTAGGATTCGCTTGGGGGCTTCAGAATAGTCGAAGCATAAATTGATATCTAGGCAGACTGTCAGTGCCTGCTTGCTTGCCACACATAATTTTCGTGGTGAGAAAAAGTTACTTACTATCGATATTTGACCCATGGAGGAACCTGGTAGCATTGAGCTGGTCTCTCGGGGTGAGCTGGCCACTCCTCCCGAATGTCGATCGCAGGTAATACAGCTTGAATTCTTGCCGGATCTTGTCGGCAAACTCAGCCCTCCGCTTCTCTTCTTCTTGGAGTTTTCGAGCGCTCTCTTCGTCTGTGCGGTTGATTCTTGGTACATGTCCTGTGGCCCTTCTCTCCGGCTTTCGAGGCTCAAATCCCGCCGAATCGGTAGCAAGCCGAGATCCTTTGATGGGAGACATTCCGTCTTCGGATGCTGTGGCAAGAGAAGGATGGTTGGACATAGTATTCAGAGCCAGGGATGTAACGGTTGAGCCGCGTCTGCCATTGAAGGCTGGAGGGGCTGCCGGTCCTTTCCCCATTGGTTCTTTCATTGGTCCTCTGTCGAACTTGATTGCCTTCTGGAACGGCCCTTTGCCATCAGCATCGCTATAGTCCGATGCTCCTTCACGTTCGCTTTTCGCCGGGTTGTTCTTTTGACCTTGCACCACCACCTTGGGAGGCTCTTCATGAGATCGCCCAGCTTCTCGGGAGCCAACTGGTTCGGAGAGCTTGGCCGCTAGGCTGCGCGTATATTGATGATACTCATACACAGACAAGTCCTTTGGATTAATAGTGAACTTATCCAATGCTCCGTCTCCATATGTAATGAGCGCTTGTACGATAGCCAATTGCGGTTCTGAGCTCCGCTGATACTCGACTGCGAGATGAAGAGGCGTGAGTCCATCCTGATCCACCGCGCTGAGCGTAGCCTCTGATGCCCCTTTGATCAGGTTCACGGTAGATTCCTTCTTAAGGCCGTGATAGATCGCGATGTGAATGCAATTCCTCGCATGCTCACATCTCATACGAAGAATCGTATCAAGGTTCGTGATCTCCTTCAACACCACTTCTAGAAAATCGTAGTTCTTCTTCACAATGGCAATATGTAAAGCCGTCTTGCCGCTGTCATCCTTGTGCTCCAGAAGTTTCTTGTCCTTTCTCACGATGCATCGCGTCAGAGACTTGTGCCCTAAAGTATCAGCAATGATGTGCAGCAGCGTCTGATTATACGTCTGCGTCTTCTCGACCAGTATGTTCCCGTACTGGTCAAGGAACTCTTGGCGATTTTCCTTCTGTCCCAGATTGAGCTCCCGATTTCGTGCTTTCGCCATGATTTCATCGAAGGCGGCTTGGGCGTCATCCTTTGGGAGGACGGGTGCGGGCGCCGCGACGGCATCGTCGTCCTTATAGTCGTTGTCGCTGTTTTCGCCATCGTCGCCTTCGCTTTGGAGCGATTCTTGAGTCCTTGGCATTACTTTCTGCTGCGTCATTTTCTGAGGATCTCAACCAGAGTCAGTAGGGCGTTGAACGAGTTGGAGGGTTTCGTATTTTGTATCGGCCTCAGGCTGGCAACCGCTGTTGGTCAGCCGCCCCTGCCGTGCAAACCTTGCATGTTTCCAGCCCAGTGGCTGCAGAGTCCCCTGCACACAGGGAGTCTATTTCCCTGGAAAAGAGTGTAACTCCGCGTGCGCCCCGCTAAAACGAAGCCCCGAGCTCATATCACTGCGACAGCGGATTTTCGAAATGAAGCTCTGATTCCATATCCTCCGGACAGTGAAGTTTGAGACGGAAGACTTAATATGGACGACGTTCTACTTAATCCAGGCGACGAATTAGAGCTGGACGGCGACCTTCCAGCCTTCAACATCCAACTTGCTCCTTCCGGCGACCAGGGCAGCGGATACCATACCCAGAATGACCCCAAGAACCCCTACCAGCGTGAGCGCGTGGTTGAGCGTCAAGGCGCTGTCGACATCCGCTGCTCTTTCGTCGACATTATCCATGGCCTCCTTTCACCAGAGAGCGAAACCTTCTGCACACTCCTGGTGCTCCAATTCCGGTTCGATCCTCGCAAGCGGGCCAGGCGTATCGCACATGTAGATATCGAGCTCAGATTTGCGGGCAGCGCTCCCGGCGTCGCTGACCCTGATGTGTATGCCATCGCACCCGATGGGCAACTCAGTTTTGCGCAAACGACACAGACAGAAATCGCCTCTCTTGAGAGCAAGATACACGCTGGTGGAGGCATGCCAGGAGCGCATACAGGAGTAGCAGTGAAGGTCGGACGGGAGGTGATCAGGGAGATGCAATATGCGACGACTGTGACGGGCTCGTCCAATGTCCGAGGGCGTAATTATGGCCAGCCTAACTCGGTCTTGTGGACGCTGATGGAGAATCCGGAGACGAAGACGGGAGTACCGATTGCGATGAAGACAGCTATTCTGCTGAAGAGGAGGGACGAGGGGCCGTTCCAATGTGTGGTTTCGCTGAAGGCGAAGGCGGATTGGAGAACGTCAATGGAATGGCTTGTTGGAACCACAAAGCCGGATGATCCTGTCTTATTCGATCCAACTTTGGATTCCACGAGTTGTAGGTATAGTGAGATGGAATTGAAGCTTGGAGAGCTGGAGTTGGAGCCCATTTCAGATATCACTGTCATGAATCTTGTCGATGGAGTAGTGAAAACGAGGAAGATTGGCGGGGGTGGGCAGAAAGTGGATATCGGTATCGAATAGCAAAGCACAACAACTGTCTATCATTCATGCTCATTTTATGCTCATTTTTCTCCAAGCCCAATGCCCTCTTCTCCAGTGTTAGGAAAGGTTCGAAAGAACGGTTCCAACCAACGAGGTGTTGGACTGGCCGAGTTTGTTCAAGTGACTCAGAGCCGATGCCACTACTTATGCTATGACTGGGATGCGAACCGCGGGAGTGCGCCCCGCGCCGCTGCCCAGTGAGTCTCGCCGCCTGAAAAGGAAGCTTGGGGGCGGAGCGTTCAAAATACAAGGGTCCCTGGTGGAATGTCTCCCCCGGCACCTGCACGATTAACGCGCCGTCAGCCGCAGCTGTCAACATGGGCTCTTCAGAATGCGTCTCATCATCTCAGACTCAGACTTCACTCGCCCTGCCATATACTATATCACGCTTGCCATAACCTTGCCATGACGATTGCCAGTCCCTATTTCTGTTGATTGTTGGAACCGACGATACGAACCCACTGCGAGGTCGAGATGATTCCTCCGGGGCAAGAAGCACCAGCTGCGCCTGAGGCTGTGGAAAAGCCTGTCGGAACCGAGACGACAACCGAGAGCGAGAAGCCCCTGCCATGGCCAAAGGTTGAGGTTGAGACAACAGACTCATACTCAGACGCCGAACATAAATTCGAGTAAGGTTTCCTTTCCCCACCCATCTCCCCTGTGTCACATGACCGACAGATCCATAGCATTGTAGCAGTCCACGGACTCTACGGCAACAACGAGTCCTGGGCCAGCAAGAAGGATGGCTCCGACTCCTGGCTGAAGGATCTGGCTGTTGCGAAAGATTGGGAGGCTAGAGTTGTCCGGTATGGCTGGGACACAGACGATCTGGCGAAGTCGCTGTACACGAGGATGGCTATTAAGGGAGAGGCACTCAGACTGCTGGAGAAAATAGCGGAACTGAGGAAAGGACAAGAGAGGGTCAGTGGAAATTGCTAAAACCACTCATTCCTGATGCTGCAGAGGCTCCCTTTCGTATGGGAGCATGGAAACTGATCGATTTGCTGTGAACAGCCCTTGCCCTTGGCCTTCTTTGGGCACGACGTAGGAGGGATCATTGTCAAGGAGGTGAGTGTTCCATAATGCTAAGATTTCCTGATTTTGTTTCGCTAATATTGAGATAAAATCTAGGCACTGTTCCTAGCCGGCCATCATGGGAACAAGTACGCAGATATCAGGTGCTCGACGCGTGTCATCGTAATGAACCCGATACCCTATGCCCCAGATCGACTTTCTAATTGCCGCAGATGTTCTATGGCTGTCCTCACCTCAGCAATAGTTTTCAGCATATGGAGACCAACATTGCCAGATTTCTGGTTGGTGGGGCTGAAGGAATGGGTACTGTTCAAGATGCGAAGTCTCTCACGAAGTCCATCATTGCTGTGAACGACTCCTTCCTGCAGACTAGAATGCCCACTCGGGCGACAATTTTCAATGGAATCTCAAAGAGTCAAACCATAAATGCGCAGGTGAGAGCACGACGTTTGAATTGACGCCAACGAATACTGATGTGTCCAGGTATTTGATGGGTCCACGACATTATTCCGCACTCCTTTTGAAGTGATCATTGAAATCAAGAGACCGCATAAGGATTTGAATCACGAACCCGAGGAGAAGGATGATTTCCATGGGCTTCATACGCTAGGAATGAAGAGGGCTGCATCTTGTATGTGAACCTTTCAGAACATATCGACTTTGGTACCACTCGTCGAGCTACTGACTGAAGATACAACGCAGTTCCCTGGCGCAATGACAGGATGTCCCCATTCATTGCCGTTATTGACTCCCAGGCGGTTCCAGTCTATCCTCTAAAAACGCTTTGCGATGTTCCACATACGTTCAGCTGGCTAGGAGAGAATCCAGTCTTCAAGGAATGGCGCAACAATCGGCACAACTACTTTCTACACCTCTATGGCTCGCCGAGAATTGCTCAGGTGGCTGAGTACGCTTTGCAAGTCGTTGAAGATGGTCGAAGCGGCCTCTTCGAAATTCTTTACTTCAAATTCAACAAATATGACATACGCCGCAATTCTATCGGAGCCATGGCAAACAGCTTCATATCTCAAATCCTCAGTCAATGCCGAGACTCTCCATCAAGTCTGGTAGAAGACCTGGAACCGCCAGACTTCAGCGACTGCTGGACGGACAAAGACGCACTCATCTTCCTGGATAAGATTAGGGTCTGCATGGGGAACGCGGGGCGAGTGACGTGGATCCTCGACGGCCTGGATCAGTGTGATGAGTCGGGCCGCGGGTTCCTGTCCCAGCTTATAAGTTTTCCTACACGCTCTGAACAGTACTTCAAGGTAGTTATTACCACTACTGATGATGATTATATTCGCGATACCCTAATAGAGTTTCCTTCAATCAATGTCGGAGAACACGAGCCTAAAACACAGCTGGACGAGAAGACTAACTTTCTACGCTTGACTGAACTGTTCCAAGATCGCCCCCAACTCTGTTCCTTCGAGTCAGGCATTCGAAATCTCATCATTTCCTGTGGCGATGACGTTCAGCTGCGTCGTCTAATCATCGAATGGCTCCGGGGCACTCGATTCACGACACAACGGGCGATGGAGCAAAAGGTTCGAATGCTTTCTCCACTTGAACCGAGGGACATCTTTGAGATGATCTTGAATGGGATGACAGAGGATCGACGACGTTGGGCTCAAAAGGTTATAATGTGGATGCTGTGCCCTTTTCGACCACTGACCCCTGGAGAGCTTGAGATGGCTCTCGCGATGGACGAGGCATTAGACGAACCTACACTGGAATTTCATCTCGACTTTATGGAAGAGATCAACGAGTGTTTTGGGCCCTTGGTTGTCGTGAACAATGGTGAAGTCCATTTCAGTCATCCATCCGCCAGGGAAATTTTCTCATACGAAAACACCTCACTCGAGGATCCTCGTCCGTGGTACCTCTTGGATGTCCCTGAGGAAAGCCACAGAAATATTGTCGATGTCTGCCTTCGCTATCTTGCATTGCCTAGCGTTCAAGACCGCATAGCGGCTGCTTGTAATGCCTCGCCGAACACCGAACCAATCTGTGAAGGCCATTCAGATCTCCTTTCTTACGCCATTCTATTTTGGCCACAGCACTATCGCTTGGGCTATGAGGTAGCCCCCGATATTTCTACAACAAAGGCTATCTCCAGCTTCCTTCATGACAACAAGGCGCTTCAGCGTTGGGCAGCGGCGAGTTGGTACTTCTCCAATTCATCCATCAGATCAGACCGATCATTCTTGTCACCCTTACCAATCATCGCGTCACTCGGGCTAGAGAAACTGGCCCTTGCTCTCATCAAGGGTCAGGAACCATGTGAAGATAAAATTGTCGTCATGGCACTTTCTGAGGCTGCCCGCCATGGCCATAGGGCTGTTGTCCAAGCCATCATGCAAACGTCGAGCATAGATCAACCAGGCTATATGGAAGCAATGATTGCGGCAGCACGCTCGGCGGAATTTGATATCCTACAAGACTTGTTGAACCATGCAACGGCAGAGTTCAAAGCACTCCAGCTCCCCGACATTCTCACTTCCCGGGTGGCATTCTTTGGTGTCGATGGCATGCTGGAGTCTCTCATAAAAGCCGGTGCTGAAGTCAACTCGCCAGGTCAGCCCGAATACTCACCACCCCTTCACTGCGCAGCTATGAGGAACAACATTTCGACCGTCGATATCCTTCTGAAACACGGTGCGAATGTTGCTGCTCCCAACACCAACTGGAAGAACAGCCCACCGATCGTAGTGGCTGCTAAATATGGCCATGCAGCCATAGTCAAAAAGCTGGTCGAAGCTGGCGCCTCTGTAGAAAGCAAAGACAGCGAGGAAAAGCCGGCACTTTGGTGGGCAGCATTGCTTGGTCAGCATGAGGTTGTCCGATCACTCATTGATGCTGGTGTGAACAAAGGCAGCGTCGAAGTGTCCGTGACCGAGGAGCTCGACTATCCAATCTTTGGTTCTACAGCTTCAGCTTCCTTCCCGAAATGCGCCCGGGCTCTTTTAAACTACGGTGTGAATCCCAACATCCCAAAATCGAAGTCAACATACCCTAAGTATGCTCTCGGCCAGGCCGCAAACGCGGGAGATACCGAAATGTGTCGTTTACTTATAGAGTTTGGAGCGGATGTGGATGGCGCGGGCAATGACAAGCCTATTGTTCATGCCGCCATGTCGGGCAAACGAGAGGTGTTGGACATTTTTCTTGAAAAGGGGGCAGACATCGACGTACTTGTTGAGGGCGATGACTTTGCTCAAACTCCTCTCATCGCGGCAGCAGACCTAAACCATAAGGACCTTGCCAGCGTTCTCCTCGAGAAAAATGCCGCCCTCGAGCTAGCACTCTCAAACGGAGTGACTGCGCTCTTCAGGGCCGCGGGGAGAGGGAATCTTGAGATCGCAAAGCTATTGATTGCCGCTGGCGCGAACCTTAAAACGGTAGCGTATGAAAAACAATGGGGGTTGCTCCATATTGCTCACGACCAGGTGGAGACAATGAAGGTTCTCCTCGATGCCGGAGCAGATATCGACGCGACTTGCCGCGATGGTAGTCGAGCACAACTTTTTTTTTCTTCGTCCCAAGGTCGGTTAGTAAGCTCGCCGCTTCTACTCAGGCGCTAATTACCCTCGGCTCACCCTCTCCTCACCCAGCTCACCTGAGTAGCCTGAGCAACCTGAGCAGTCCCTGAGCAGCCCCTGAGCAGTACCCACTTCTCACTTACGTATTTAATCTCTAATTAGACTAGATATAGACTAGAGCCTTTTATTTTCATTTTTGTCAAGTTTTGGCAATAATCCCTAGGGAGCCCAAATAGACTTCTAAGGATCTCGAACTAGACCCTTATAAAAATAGATCTATATTATATTATAGGTAATTACCCATAGTAATAGAATATAAAGGTTTTATTTAAGGAAAGAGATTTGCTACTATTTCCTATAAACCCTCTTCTTATCTCTATTTATAACCTGAATTCTTTCTTTCTAACTTAATTACTAGACTATTTCTAATCTTATTTTTTTAGATAATACTATATATTTTATATTACTTTATTTCTTTTTATTTCTTTATTTTACTTTTATTATTATATAACTCTTTATAATATTAAAGTATAAATTATTTAAAGATTTCTTTAAGAAAGCCTATAAAAATAGCTTTAAGAAAAATAAAGATACTCTTATTACTAGAGAAAAGATTAAAAAAATACTCTAATTATATACTTTAAAGAGATACTACTATATATTAGTAATATAAAACTAGTAAGTTCCTATAATTCAAAATAAGATATTTCTAATATTTAGTTCTTTATTTAATAGATATAAACTTAACTAGTTTAAGCTCAAATATCTTATTATTACTTTATATAATATAAAAATATTATAAGATTTTATTACAAATATAATATATAATATTAAAGGGGCTTTTAGTAATTCTATAGTATATATAAGTATAATTATTATATACTTAAAGGATTTTTCTAGTAGTTTAAGAAATAGTAATTTACTAGAACTTAATAAATAATTAATTATAAGTACTAGAAATATATATAATCTCTTTTCTTTGGAAGTACGGATTCTAATTACTAATATAGTTTAGTTTATATAAGGCCCTTTATTAGAAATACTTAAAATAGTATATTAAAAGCAGAAAAGGAAATATAATATAATAATTTATTTTAAATATCTTGGAACTTAACTCTAGTAATATAATTAGAATATATATTTGAAGCCAGAAATTAGAATATATTTTTAGAGCGAGATTTAGGCAAATATCTTCTTATTATTAAGAGTAGAAGAATATATAGAATTTACTTACTAATCTAGTTCTAGTTAAGGCCTCTACTATTAAATAAGTCTTTTAGTTTTTAGTACTCGAGTAATAGCTAGATATTATAACTAATAGTTTTTATTAGAATATTAAGTTTAAACTATTTCGAAATAAGAATAAAGATCTAGAGTTTACTATATAGTTTATATAAGATATAAAAGATATAACTAATACTTTATATAAAAGGTTTACTTTTCTAAAAGATATTAAAACTAATTAAGGGCTAATAATTTAATAGACTATAATACTTCTTATATAAGGAATTAGTATTTATACTATTATTTTGGAATTTAATTCTTATATATCTTACTATTTTCGTCTCAAAGAGCGCTTTTAGAATATATAAAATAATAGAGGTATTTCTTAATTTTAAGCTATTATTAGATAATAAGATATATTAACTAGAATAGAATTCAAATATTCTTAATATATCTTTCTTTTAAAAAAGTACTAGAGAGGTTAATATAGCCGGTATATATAATAGATATTTAAGGAATCTGGGCCTTTACTTCTTTTATATTATATTACCTATAATCTATAATTTCAGGATAAAAGGTTTCTAGCTTATTAGTATATTTATCTATACTAATTTGAAATATTTAGCTTCTAACTAATATATATAGACAAGTTATATTTATTAATTTAAAGAATAAAGTATAGGAATTATATAGACGAGAATATCTATTATAATTATTATACTTCAAATAATACTAGAGTTAATAGTTAAAGTGCCTACTTTAGTACTCTAATATATAGCCTTTCTAGTAACCTATTTCGGGGCTTAACTATATCCCGTAATCTGAAACTATAGTAGTTTTTCCTTACTAAAAAGTAAGATAAGCTCGAGAATAGCCCGGAATTTAAGGCTATTAAAAATAAGTTAGAAAACCTTTCTTTATTCTCTAAAGACGATTTAGTAATAAAAAATTAGTAAAAGGAATTATAGATATAAAAGAGAAAGCTTATTATAGAAAAGCTCTATAAATACCAGAAATACTAACTAAAAGAGCTTTCCTTTAAAAATAGCAAGTCTGATTTAACTAGATATTACCGGATTTTATTTTCCTGTATTTATACTCTAATATTAGAATATAACTATTTAATAAATAATATATTTATTATTACTTCTATTTATAGTAATATAAGATAAGTAGTTTTCTATAATCTAATGATTTTCTATTAATAAGATACTAAAATAGTATATTATTCTGGCTTAAAGCCTAAAAAAATGCTTTTATCTAATAACAAATTAGAAATATAAGATATATAAGTTAGTATTATAGCTTTCTTTATTATTCTTCTTATTATAAATCTAGCTAATATAAGCTCTATTAATAGTAAACCGGCTTTATAAAGATAGCAGTATATATATAGTTATTATAAGAAGTATTTTATAATAAGAAATAGTTTTACTAAACTATACTTCTTTTATAATAAATAAGTTATAGGAAACCAGGCCTAAAAAAACTATTATTAGGCCTACTTAAATAGTTATAAACCTTTTCTGGTATAGTATAACCCGTTTATTTATAGTAGGGCACTTGCCTTAGTTAATATATATTTCTTTTATTAAGGTAATATAGTACTACTAATAGTAGAATAAATATAACCATTTCCCGATCTTACTTTATAGAGAGAGTATTTATCTAACTATCTTATAATTCTCGAAAAATAAAGCCCAAATAACTTTAAATTACTCAGATATCCAGATATTTTCTTATTATAGTATAAAAACGCTTTTAAGTCTATCTAAAAAATTAAATTCTATTTTTAGAATATTTATTATAGTAAATTTATTAAGGTATTAAAAAGATCTAAGCTAGTAGATAATATAGGCGCTAGATCCTGTAATTATAAGATAGGTAAAACTACTTTTAAGTAAGACCCAGATATTAGTATTAAAGAATATATAATATATATTTATGAATTTATTAACTAAATAGTAGAATATAATAACTAGAAGAAATATAGAATATTAATACTTTTAACTTATTATTTAAAGTCTATATTAATAGTACCTTTAATTACTTTATTAACTTTTCTATTAGTAGATTCGGGGAGTTTAATACTATTAACTAAATAGGCCAGAGACGAGTTTAAGAGCGAGACCTATATACTAGTTTAGCTATTATACTCTAATATATTTGAAAATATTAACCCGAGCCTGTTTTCTTAATTAGCTATCTTACTTATTAGAAATAATATAATTGTCTTATTACTATATTAAAGCTTTACTACTAGCCCTAGTAAATTAAGCTTTTATAGGATATATACTATAATATTAGACTATAATATAATTGAGATAAAGGACCTTATAAATCTTTACTAGAAGAAACCTCAAGCCTTAGAGCCTAGAGATTTTCCTATAAATTTTACTATAGCTTCTAATATATATTAATAATACTAATATTTTTTAGAGAATTGAGTCTAACTAAAATATAGAAGCTTTTATTTCCTTAACTAATAATACTAATTAGTTTAATCTTTTAATTATTAGAGATACCCTTTTTATAGAGAGGCTAGTAGTAAACTTAACTAATATTCTAATCTATAAAGATATAGCTATTAAGTAAAATCGTAATTACCTTAATAAAGATTTTATTATTACTAGTAACTTATTAAATTCAAGTAACTTAAGATTACTTATTTAATTTATATACGGTTTGCTTATTATAGACTAGATCTAAAAAATACTTTTAATAGTAAGAAGCTACTTAATTCTCGGATTAGTAAGGCTAATAATAGACTTGGTAATAACTCTATATAAGGTATATTTACTTCTTATTAAGATTCAGAATATCCTTTATTTAGTAAATAAGATATTTAAATATCTAAGCTATCTGCTATAGTTCTTAAATATAATAAGTTTATAATTAAGCGAGTTATAGATAATCGAGTTATTTTAATTAGATAGAGCAAATATAAGAAAATAGTTACCTAATATTGGGTTAGATAGGCAGGATATTTAGAAGATTAAAATAGCTGGATTAATAAGGTTAATCTAAGTAATAATTATATTAAGCTCTATTTAGTAAAAAAAAGCTTACTTTAAAGTTATATTATATATAAGGTTATATAAAGGTACTATTTTGGTTTTATAGTATTTTATATATATATAGTTATATTCTTTGTCTTTCTTAGATAAGCTAATTAATTCTATACTAATATATTATTATTACTTGAAAATAATTATTCTAAATTCAAAACCATTTAACTTTCTATTACTTAAACTCGGATCTCTAGAACTTTACTTTCGAGGCTTGCCTTTAGTAAGTAGGGTAAAAGATATTTCCTAAGATATTACTTTATTAAGAATTAGTAAATAATAAAAAAAATTTAAATATTTAAAAATAAGTAAAGAAACTAATTTCTTTCTTACTTAACTTTATTTAATTTTCTAAAATTAATTATAGCTTGTTTAATAAAAACCATTCCTTCTATTTACTATCTATACTAACTATTTTAATAGTATTTATAGTAAT
The DNA here is from genome assembly GCF_002865645.1 of Hyaloscypha bicolor E. NCBI lineage: Eukaryota > Fungi > Ascomycota > Leotiomycetes > Helotiales > Hyaloscyphaceae > Hyaloscypha > Hyaloscypha bicolor. The sequence continues at coordinate 943,797 of NW_020194691.1, read as the reverse complement.
TCCTTCTATAATAATTCCTTTACTCGAGGCAATTACCTTAATTTCTTTATATAAGAGTTTTAAAACTAAACTTATAGATATCTTATTAATATTTCTAATATTTAGAATATAATCTTAATTAGGCCTACTATTTTAGTCTAATTTAATATAGCAGTTATTATAGATAGTTAATAGCCTTATTAGTAGTATATTCTATTTTAGTAGCTTAGAAGCTAATTTAGAAAATAGAAGCTATTATAATAATACTAGAGAAAATATCTTAGTATATAAATAATTTTTGGGACTTTCTTAAACTCAGCTTACCCTATAGTCTATATTTAATTAATTAGTTAGCTTTATTAGAATTAATTAATATAATATCTATTTCTATATATTAAAAAAACCGGTATATTAAAAAATAAATAAATACTTTAACTTAAAGTATCTTAAAATCTATATATATCTTAATATTTCTTATAATTTTTTATAAGTTATATTTTATAGCTATTTCTAGATATCCTAAACTCTCTTTACTAGAAAATTATATTTATATTATTACTTTTATATCTGATTTATAAAGAGTCTTCTTTTATAGTATAATTGTATTCCTTTACTATAGCTTTACTACTAAGCTTATACTATCTCTAATACTTCTAAAAAAGTCTTATCCGAGCTCTAAGGCCTTACTATTATATAGGAGATTATTATTAGCCTTATAGTACTATAGTAGGCAAAATTAAGTAAGGTTATTATACGGATTAGTATCTCGGCTACTAATTTTAGTTTAGTATAAAATAGCTCTATATATCTTATAATATTTATATTATAATTTCTTATAAAGCCTTAGATATAAAGGCTAACTATTACTAGAGATACTATAATATCTAGTATATTATATCCGGCTCTATTATAGAATAAATATATATTCTTTATTTATTTAGAAAATATAAATATTAGTTTACTATAAATAATATAACTATTTTTAAGTATTTAAGATTCAATTATTTTTATAACTATTACTTTATTTTGAGATTATTTAAAGGCGGAATATATTTTGTCTAAGATTTCTCTAGTATTAGGTCTATAATTCTGTAAGTAGTTAGGCCTAATTGCCGTCTATTAAATATATTTATAAATAAGTTCGAAATAATTAACTAAATAAAATTAGCTAAAGAATTTTATAATAATATCTAAGAAATAAATTAATATATATACTTTTAGCTTATATAAATCTTCTAGCCCGACTTATTTATCTCTATATTACCTATATTAGAATAATACCGAGAATTCCAAGTATAAATATATAAAGTTCAAATATAATATTAATTATATTATTAGATAAAAGGCTCCGTAATTTTAATAATATATTATAATAATAAAAACTCTAACTAATTCGAAGCTAGAAAGGCTTTAGAGAGATATAAAAGTTTTTTAGGGGCCTTTAAATATCTCCTTTAGTATTTTATTAATATTTTAATAACTTATTAATTTATTAATATTTTTCTCTTCGTTTATTAGTTAGTAACTTATTGAAATATTAATCTTTTACTCTTCGTTTATTAGTTAGTAACTTATTAAAATATTAATCTTTTATTCTTTATTTATTAGTTAATAGCTTATTAAAGTATTAACTTATTACTTATTTAATAGTATTAGTAAAAGCCTTTATAAGGGCTTTAAGGCGCTATTACTTATAACTATAGAAGATAGGGATAGAAATAATTTAGTAGTATTTAAGATAAAGTAAAAGTAGCTATATAGCTAGTTATAGAAATTTCTAGAAAAATATTAACTTTATATAATATTTATATAATATATAATAAAATACTACTAGTATAGCTATAAATATAATATTAGGTAAGAGCTATAAATCCTTTCTTACTTATTAAGATACTTAGTATTTTATATATCTTTTATATTTTTATTCGAATAAATCTGGTATATAAGTTTCCTTATACTTAAAAATAATTCGAGGTCTGAAAACGAATTATATTAATCTTCTATAATATAAATACTAGCTATTATCTAAAGCTCTTACCTAAACAAATCTATAGATAGAAACTCTATTTAAGTAAATGAATTAATTCTACTATATTAAAGCTATAAATTAGAAAAATATTATATATAAGCCGAGAAAGAGTTTTATTATATATTATAAAAGAGTAAGTATAAAAAGCTATATTTTTAGGCTTAATCTATAATCTAGTAATAAAATAATAGAAACCTAATACTAATTATTTGGCTTTAAGCCCCCTTTATATAATAAATAATATAAAGATTATTAATAATATTATAATACTAGTATAAATAAAAGCTTCTATATACTAACTAACTATATTTTCTTTTTTTATATCTATAACTAATTCAAGCCTATATATCTCTAATTATATATAATAAAGAATAATAATAGATATAATAAAAGAAATAAAGTATAATATAGCTAATAAACTAATTCCTAATTTTAGAAAGAGAGTTATAATAGAAATTAGTTTAAATATTAAATAAATAAATATAGTAGCTATAAAAATCAAAAAACTTAGGCTAAAAACCAAAGAATCTTAAATAAATATAAGTATAACTTTTACTATAATTACTTCTAGAAGCTAAAGAGACTGAATTTCGTTACTAATAAAGCTTATAATAGTTTCTGGTATTATATTAGAAATATTTAATAGTAAGTTATTATATTTTATATAATTACTAAAGTCTATATAGAATTACTTAACCTCAAGTAAATAATTTTTTGAAATTAATACTTTAATTATATTAATTTTAGAAATAGCTATTTTAGTAATATCTGTAATATTCTGAATTTTGCTATTAGTAATAGTAATAGCTATTATAAATATATTTACTATACTCTGAACTTTACTTTAGAGTAATTAGATAAGGTTGCTTTCTGGTATAGTATATAGCTTAACTAAGGGATTTAGCAGATAAATATTAGTAAAGTTAAACTATAATTAAGAGTATATTAGCTAGGTAATAAGAGAAGAAAGATGAAGTTTATATAATTAAAGTTATAATATCTATTTTTACTATCTTATCTTAGATTAGTAACTAAATTAATAATACTATTAGTATTATATAAGAAAATATAAAAAAAGTATTATATAAGAGAGAAAGTTTAGATTTACTATAAAAATAGACTAATAACCTTATTATATTATTCTATAGCTTTTATTATAGGGCTAATAAAGTATATAAATAAATATACTAGTAAATAGAATTAGTTTCTATAATATAAATAGAGCTAAATTTAGACTACTAATATTATATTATAGAAGCTTGATTTTTAAACCTATAATATATTATAATTATAGAATATATATTAGTTAAGTTTTTAATTAGATAAATTATTTATCTAAGAAATCTAGTTATAAAAAAAAAGCTTTTAATAACTATTCTATATAATAGAACCCTTTATATAATAGATACTAGAAGAAATAGAAAGTATAAAAGCTATATTAATTATAACTATATATATTAGTTTTTAAGTATATATAAGCCTATAAGTAAATAAAGCTAAAAGTACTTAGTAATTCAAATATATATATTAAATTAGTAAAAACAATTATAAAATAAAATATTTAGTAATTATATTTATAAATATTATATTATAATTAGTATTATTTTTCTAGAATTCTTATTATATAAATTATAGCTTCTAGAATATTAAGTATTATTATAATTAATATATATATTAGGCCTATTCTATAATTCTAGATTATTTAACTATAAATAATAAGTTTATATATTATAAAGACTATAGCTAAAAGGCTAAGAGAAGTATATATTATAGTTTAATATAGTCTGAGAATTAGATATTAAAACTTTAGGCTTAAGATTACTATAATATAAACTATAGCTAAAATAAAGACTATAATCTAATATAGGTTCTATAAATATAAATTATAATAGAATCTATAGTAAATTAAAGAAACTATTAATTCCTATATAAAAATAATAATTTCTAGATAGTTGAATTAATTCTAGTATATTACTATTTTTTTACTATAATTTAATATAATATAGAAAGATATAGAAAGGAAAAAGTATAAAATTACTCCGAAAAAGAATATTATAAAGCTAATTATATTACTAATTTAGATAGTAGTATAATAATTATATATTCTTATATATATATATATTAGAAGTATTATAAAAAGAACTATACCGAGAAAATAAGAATAAATATTTATAATCTTATTATAGATATATTATAAGTTATTTAGGAACTTCTAAAAGAATTCAGATATAGGCTAATATCTAGTAAGAATAAATTCGTTATCTTATTACTAGCTAAGTAGGTTATTTTATTATAAGAATAAATAGTAGCTATTTTAGCTTCTAGTTTATTTGGGTCTATAAGCTATTAGCTAGTTTATAGTTTCTTTCTATAAGTACAAATTTAGTTTAGAGGCTATATTTACCCGGTTTCTATATTTAAAGTAATTATTTATTAGGAAAGTAATAGCTATTATTAAAAATAATAGAGCTAGAAAGAGATTTTCTAAAAATAGATATTTTAGTTTAGAAGTCTAAAAATAGCTCTATATTATATTATGCCTTTTTAAATAAGCTAAATAGTATATTAGTATCTATCTCTAAAACTATTATAATATCTTCTAGTTTTTAATTCTTTATATTTTATATTAAATAGCCCTAATTAGATTAAGTAACTTTAAATATAATAAGTAAAGAAATAAGTACTAAGAAGAATTATTAAAATATATTTATAAGTCTCTCTTTATATATTTCTTTTAGTTCTTACTAATAAAACTTTAGAAGATAAAGTAAGAATCTTAATTAAACTATTATAAGTTTATCTTATAACTAGAACTAATAATTCTTATATATAAAAAGTTTTACTAAAAAAAAGATATCTTTTCTTTAAAAATATAAGTAACTATTTAATCGGGATATATAAAGAACTATATAAAGAAATTAATATTATATTTAAGGCTATATTCGTAAGTATAGTAACCGGAACGGGCTCTATTAGTAATATTTAGAAGTTTCTTATATTAGTAAAGATATATAAATAGCTTAAGTTTCTGAATTTAGCTAATAACTTATTTAGCCTATATAAGTAAGCTTTAGTATAAAGATAAATGAATTATATAAAGAAAATATAATACTTAAACGAGAGCTAAAGTAATAGAGGAATTAGGCTATAGTAAAATCCGAAATTTAATAATAATTCGAGTAAGAACTAAAAGAGCTTATAATTACTAATTAAATACTTTATTAGAATTTATAAAAGAATATAATAGTAGTAGATTATTTCAGAAGTAATATATATAAGTATATTTATATAGTAAATAGAGTAATACTACTAATAAATGAGTTAAGGACTGGATTAATATTAAATAAAAGCTCTAGTAAATTAAAGCCTTTATTATATCCCGTTATATAAAGTTATATTTAATTTCTAAATTAAATTAGATAGACTTTAGCTGTCACGATAAGGTGATGTTGCAGTGGTGGTAAAGAGCTTGAATTGAGCTAAAGGCTGTGTACCGGGCTAAAAGCACTGGCTACACGCTAAGTCACGTGCAGTGGCACCACGTGACTGGTGCCACGTAACATTAGCTAACTAAATTAATTAACTAAAATAGACTATATAAAATAAGAATATTTATAGAAAAAGCTATAACTAATTTATAATATAGATACCAGAGCTTATTTCCGAGCTATTATAGTATAGCCTATACTAATATCTCTAGTTAGTAATAAAATAATAATCTTATATTTCTTATTTTCGGATATATTAATTTATTATCTAAGGTTAGAAAGTAAGTAGATACTAAAATAAAATCTTTATATATAAAAGTATCTAAGGCCGAATTCTTCTTTTAATATTTCGGGTAACCGGTTTTAGCCCCTATATATATAGTACTTACTTGCTTTATTTTACTAGAGCTTATATTATCTATATTAGTAGAAAAGAGTATAATAGATTACTTTAACTAGTTTTCTAGGCTTAAAGAAATAGCTCTAACTAACCGAGAATGCCTTTATTTAGTCTAGAAATAAGATCTTTCTAATATTAATTATAATAATTTATTAATAAATATACTATAACTTGTTTTATAAATCCAGGCATTTCTTAAAGATAAAGAAAGAAATATTTTAGTTAGTTATTATTAGTTTAATAGAAAAGAGAACTTAACTATTAGCTTATAGATAATAAGATAAATATTATTACTAATATACTAATTATTAATACGGGTTAAGATTACTTTGCAAAAATTAAAAAAATAGTAAAAGAACTTTCTTCTTCTAATATTTAATATAACTTAGATAGTTTAGCTAGAGTGAAATTGGTTTAAAGAAAGCCCTTTATACTAGGATCTTGCCAAGAGTTCTAATAATAACTTTTATTCTCTTAAATTTCTTTATATCTAGTACTAGTATCCTTAGTAGATATTTTATAATTTATAAGAATATAAAGATACTTAATTTATATTATCTCAAACTCGGGAACTATTTCGTAAAGTAATATTATTATTAAATATATAGAACGAAATTAGAATAAATAATTACTATATATAAGTAATCTAAAAAATATAAAGATTTTATAGTATTATATTATAGTAGCCCTTATTTATTTAAATTATAACTTATACAAATCTGAACTTATAGAAGGGTATTGAGTTACTTTAAAGAGATTAGTATATTCGGTTATTAGACTAAAATGCGGTCTGAGCAGATCTTTTTATTAGACCTGGCCCGGTTTTATATAAGCTCGGAATTTAGTCTGTACCTTAATATACTTCTATTTAGCCTTTAATATACTTGTATATATATCTTTTACTTCCTTTAACTAATGCTAAGATAAGGGTCTCAATTTAGCTCGGGCTTTCCCTTTAGCCAGTTTCTGGTACTTCTTTCCGTACTAGTTAAAATTATTATTCTTCTCGAAGTCCTAACAGATAAAGAGATTATTAAAGATCTTTCGGAGGTGAGGGTAGTCGGGCTTATTATTGGAATAAAGACCGCTAGTATAATTGAAGTAGGCGGTGAACTATAGACCAAGCTCTATACTTGATATATCTATTAGATTCGGGCAAGTAGTATAGCTACTACGAAAATCGGACTCTAATTTTATATTCGCTATTCCGTTTTAGTTACAGACCTGGGCAACTACTACTTTAATCTAAGCTGAGGGTAAGTAGTATATCAAAAAATAATTAAAGCTAATTAATTATACTTAATTAGCTTTAATTATAATTAAGTATAATTTAATTAGCTTGATTTTGACTTGATTTAATTAGAATTAGGATTATAATTAATTATAATTATTATATAATAATATATAAATATACTTTCTTAGGCATTTTTAAAGATTATTAAATAACTAAGATTTATATTAATAAGATATAAATAAAATCTGTAAAGTATATATAAGTATATAAAATTAGTCTAAATTATTATATAGTAACTACAGGCTGGCTATATAACTTGTCTTTATATAATTATATCTACTATATTTAGCTTTAGCTATTTATATTACTCCTCTCTTCTCTTATTATCTATTATAATACCGAGGAATTACCGGAGATTAAGGAGATTCTAGTACTTTTGGCTTTACTTACTAATTAGTATTAGGCCTAATTAAGTAAAGAGCGCCTTTAGTAATATCTAATATAGCTAGCCCAAATACTATTTTAGCCTTATCTTGGCTTCCAAAGCCCTAAAGTTATATATATAATTATATAATTAAATATAATTAAATATAATTAAGTATAATTTAATTAGCTTGATTTTAACTTGATTTGATTTGAGTAGGGGAGTCTAATTAACTCAAACCTAATTATTTGATATACTAAGGATAAGTATACCTAATTAGAGTATACTTAAGTAAAGCCTAAGCCGAGCCTAAGCCAAAGCTGAGTAAAGCCTAAATAGAGCCTAAGTAGAGCTTAAGGTTATTAGTATTTCTTATTTTTCTTAATTATACTAGAAAGTAAAAGGACTTTATTAGCTTAATTTATATCTAGTATTATTTAGAGAACTCGATCTCGATCTCTAGACTTTAAAAGACAGTTATTAACTCTTAAATTATAGTATTTATTAATTCTAAGCTAGTATTTCTAGTTAATTAGATTTATTAATATATAAATCAATTCCTAATTTATAAGCTAGATATTAATAGAGTAAATAATATATAAATAAAATACTTAAGTTTTTTAAAAATAATAATATATATATATATAAATAATTTAGTAATTAATAAGTCTAGCTCTAAATAAACGACTTTATATATAAATAATATTAAACCCGTACTTTAAATATATATAGTATTAAATAATTAGTCTTTATATAACTAGATTATTAAATATATTAATAAAATTAATTTTAATAAGTTCTTTTATTCTTATTTTCTAGCTTAATATCTCTTTATTCTTATATATTAAGAGATAACTTTAGTTACTTTAAAGCTAAGTTTATTTATAATTAAAGATAATTAATTAAGAGGTATTATAACTCCTTTATAACTAAGCTCTTAACTAAGCTAGTATATTAAAAAGGAATTATATATACTTATTCTTAATATTATTAAAGACTTTTAATTAAGAAATAATATAGTTCCCTTCGGGTTTTAATATTAACTCTTTATTATAATTAAAGGAATCTGATTTAATAGAGCTTTTTTTTACTTATAAAGGCTTTAATTCCTATATAATCTAGGCTAGTAGCAGACTCTTAAAAGTAGTAAATTAGAGATATTATAATAATAAAAGATAAAATAAAACTATATTAATAAGAAATATATAAGAAACTCTTTAAGAAAATTAAGAACTAATATTATTACTTTTATAAAACTTAAACTAACTCGACTAGTTAGCCCTTTTTCTTAGTAAACTTAATAGTATTACTCGCTTATTAATATTTAAGTACCTTTAATAGTTTCTATTTATTAATAAGACTAAATATTTATAATTAAAAGAAATAATTCAATAATTAGTTTACTTTTAAATAAGATAAGATATATTTATTTAAAAATAAAATTGAAAATAGACTTTATAATTAAAATAATTAACTTACTAACTTCGTCTTAATAATAAATTAAATAGAAGTAAAGAATTCTTAAATTCATTTATTTTTAAAAATTAACTCATTTAAACTAATATAAAAACTAACCTTTATAAAAGTTATATAAATAATAAGTTTAACTAGTTTAATACTTTATTAATAAAAGAGGAAGAGTATTCTTACTATTTAATTAATAACTATAAACTACTAGTACTAGAACTTTTTTTTTTACTTTTATTAATATACTAAGTAGTTTAATACCTTTTTTACTTTATAAATTATTAATACTTATTAATTAAACTAGTAATTAAAGAAATAGAGTATAATACTTATATTACCTAATAATAGAAGTAAACTTTATATATTTAGTTAGGAAGTCTTAGATAGGAATTCTAGTAAGCTAAGTAGTATTACTAAGTAATACTATAAAGTATTATATAGTTATAAATATAAAAATACTATTTAAGTTAAATATAAAGTTCCTAAACTAATAGAAACTATTTCATTTATATAGACCTTTATATATTTATAGATTAAGGAATCCGAAGAATTAAGAATTCAATTCCAGAATTCTTTAGATCTATTATATAATTTAATACCTATAATTCCTATCTGATATTCTATAGTATAACTAGTATTATACTAAGCCTAAAGTCTTTAGGCCTTATAATATTTATAATACTAGCTCCCTTTATAAGGGTTATATTCTATAGCCTATTATTAGGCTGCTTTTATTATAACTATTTAAATAGAGCCTTATCTAATTTAGTATTATACCTAAGTAAATATTATATTATCTTTCAAATATAATAAAATTAAAAAATATCTTACTTTTTCTAATAAAATCCAATTCTCTAGTATTAAAATAGCTCTCTATAATAGATATAAAAAATAAAATACCTTATATTATATTTCTAATAACTCTTTTTATTATATAAAAAATATATATATATATATAAATATTTATTATAATATACTAGGCTCCTCTACTATTAACTAGAAATAACTTAATACTAAGGAAGAATATCTAAATAATAAGGAGGCTAAGATAATAGTAGTTCTAGCTAAGATAATAGCTAAATTAGCCCGTTTTTAATAATAAAAGAAATCCCTTTATATTTATACTTATAATATATTTTATTAGAATATAAAGATCCTTAATAAGTTAGATAAGCTTAAGGGTTAAAAATAAAAAGAGTAGAAATAAAGAAATCTTAAAGTCTCTTTTCCCTATAGCCTCTTCCTTACTAATACTATAGACTTTTCCGAAATCCTTTATCTAAACTAGTTTAACTCTAATTCTTCTTTCTAAATAAGCCTGGATTTTAATAGTAGAATTCTATAAGTTTTTCAGGGTAATTAAAATTACTCTTTAGCTTTTAAATATCTTTAGAATATAAGTATTCTTTCTATTTAATTAAATATTTAATCTTTCCTCGAATATACTAATAGTTAAAAATAGTCTTAACTTTATATTTCTTTTACGGATCTAGCTATTAGACTTCTGTTTTTAGTATTAGTAGGAATTCTAATAGTATTAGTTTAAAGAGAAATATATAAAATATAGGATATATTTCTATAGTTTTTAGTAGTTATAATTAATAATTTACTAATCTGATTTTTTTTATCTATTTTAAATAGTTCTAGTTTTTTATAATTTAGTTTATTACTAAGTCTTTTAGTCTAAATATTTTTTTATAATAAGTAAACTTTCTCTTCTTTTTTCAGTTTAGGTTCTATACTATATTTTTAATTATAGTAGATTATAGCTCTTTATATAATAAATTTAATATTAGTAGCTAATTTCTGATATAAGGTCTTAAGTTCCTTTACCTTAACTTTAGTTTTTTAAATATATACTATTTTACTTAGTAGAATTTTATATATATTAGAAATATATCTATAGTTTATAAAAAATAATATAATTCTAATATCTTCTAATTCTATATTACTATATATATACTATACTAATAGTAATAGATTTATTTAATTATTTTATTTATAATTAATATAATAGTAAAAATATACTTCTATTATTTAATTAACTCTTTCTATATATCTATCTATTTATAAATAAAATACTATATATAGTTTCCGTTTTATTTCTATAAGAGCTATAAGAGTTATTTAGAACTTGAATATAAATAGTTTATTTTTATTTAATAAAATTTAATTAGGTATTCTATAATTAGTAATAATAGTTTATAAAAAGACCTGTAATAAATCTTCTACTATATTAGCTTCTTAGTATAATACTATATATATATATATATATTTAGTAAGTCTATCTATAATAATAAGAATAGAGTTATATTCTTATTCTATCTATTATTTCTTAAATAATAGTAGTTTATATTAAATAAAGGAACCTATAAGGTATAACCTTATAGGAATAGTATATAGTAGAAGTAAGAAGTAGTAGATAATTAGAGTATATTTAACTAAGGAGGAAAGGTTCAGAAAGTAATATATAGGCTATTATATATAGTAGCCGAGTTATATATACTCTTTTCGAGCCAGGCTCAGGAATTCAACCTGACTTTTTAATACTTTCTCTCAGGGCATATCCCGATAATTAGTTTACTAATTCTAATAGTAATAGAATTATCTATTTATTTTATTATATAAAACTGTATTATATAAAAGGCACTAATATCTAGTTATTAATAATTCCGAGTTACTCTCTAAATCTCTCAAACTTTATCTATTAGAGCGGTTTAGTTATTTCGTTAGTAATTATATCTTCTATTAGAATATATTTAATACTAATCCTTTCCTTCTTTACTAGGTTACGAATAAAATAGTAGCTAATATTAATATATTTGGATTATTTATAGAGATATAGATTATTTATAAGAGTAATTACTTCCTGGTTATCCCTATATATCTAGACTTTAGCTAAGTTCTTCCTAATATACTTATCTAGCCCGAGGTTCCAAAGAGTTTATATAAGCCATTAGCCTTACTTTATATAGGCGGCTAGAGCTATATACTCTAATTTATAGCTCGATATAGTAATAGACTTCTGCTTCTTACTTGACTATAATATTAGCCTGCTATATAGTATAGTTATACTTCTAGAGATATTCTTCTAGTCGGTCTTATTACTTACCCAATCTGTATTGAAATAGACTCTAAGATACTTATTTACTTTCCTAGAACTATAGTATAGCTTCTATTTAATAGTTAATTAAAGGTATCTTATAAGAAATTTCAGGATATATCTGTAGTACCTGACTGGTTTACTTATAAACTGACTTAGTTTCCTAATAATAAATGTAATATTAGGTCTTATAAGTACTATTATAAATATAATACTTCTAATACCTTATTAGAACTCTATAATATTAATTAGCTTATTATTTCCCGTTATAGATTAAAGGTTATTATAGTTATTAACTAGAACGGCTTTCTTCTTATATAATTCCTAGATAATTCCGAATTTCTCGAGAACTATTATAAGGTATTATTTTTGGTTAAGGTAAATGGTTTATTTTAGCCTATTACGGGTAACTCTTATACTAAGAATCTTACTAATCTCTTCTAGGTTCTTGGCTTTAAACCGCTAAGACAGTTTAATATAGAACTAATTAAGGTTCTCTTAGAGCCGAGTAGCTATATAGATATTATTAATATAAACCGGAATATTAATATTATATTCTATATATATAAAAAGATAGGAGTCTATAAAACTATATATAAAACCCCATATAATAAGTTCCTTTTTAATTAATAAGTTCCAGTTTCTGGCTACTTACTTTAAGCTATAAAGGCTATATAAAGCTTTTAGTATATAGCCTTTCTTATATAGCAGACCGGCAGGCGGAATAAAATAGATCTCTTTCTTTAGATATAACTCTATAAATATATTCTTAATATTATAATATTTATATTATAGGTCTTTAGCTATAGTAATAGTAAGAAATAAATATAGAATATCTATTTAAATAGTTAGGGTATATATTTCAATATAGTCTTCTCTATAGACTTAACTAAATTTACGGGTAACGAGTCTTGCCTTATATTAATTAATAGTTCTATTATTATTTAGTTTAATTATATAGACCCATTTATAAGAGATAAGATTTATACTATTCGGGAGTAGAACTTCTTTCTATATACTATTCTCAAATAAGCTTAGTATTTCTTCTATTTCTGCAGATCTTTAGATATTAGCTTATTTACTTTTTATTACCTCTTTCCGGTTACCGGGTATCTTAATACCGTTAATTTCCTTTACCGGGAAAGTATACTCGAGTATTCTATTATAGATACTTTCGAGGTTACTATTTTTATTAAGAATTTATATAACTATTATTCGAGCTATCTTAGTTAGCCTTTTATTTACTTCTATATTATCTTCTCGGTAGTACTTTAAGCTCGACCAAGTAAAGTACCAAGAGGCAGTTGTATTTAGTAGCGCTTCTATTAGTAATAATACTAGAGGATCTATAATAAGATCTGGTATTATACTAGTATCTGGTACTTAATATCTAATATCTAGTATCTAATACTTAGTACCTAGTATCTAAGTATCTAGTATCTTATCTTAAGTTAGTTTAGTATTACCTCCGTCTATAATATTCTTCTCTATATAGGCAGAGACATTCTCTAGTAGTTTAAAGAACGGTATTACTACTTATAGAATTACTTTTAAGATTAGCTCTTCTAGTAGGTAATCCTTTCTCGGTTATTCTTTAGCCTTTTAATTAGAGACTATATTTAGTATTTCTTATAGTCTGGCCTTTATATATAGCTATAGATCTATTATTTCTCCCTTAACTAATTTATTAACTCGGATAATACTTCTTAGAATTATATATTTATACTCTAGTAAGTATATTCTAAAGTACTTAGTAGTATTACTACTATAGCCTATAAAGACACCTATTCTACTAGGGTTAACTAGTTTATTATATCTCTAGTCTACCGGAATAGCTTTTCTGTTTTTATAGTAGTAGTATTTACTTCTCTAGACTTGAATATAGTTAATTAATGAGACTTCTCCTATAAATATAAACTCCGGATATATCTTCTTACTAGTAATAATAGAACTAGTAGTAGTCCGATTCCGTATATAAGTATTAGCCTATAAAGCTTTATCCCAGAACTCAAATAGTAATTATATCTCTTTAAGTATTACTCTTATATCTATATTAGTCGTTTGAATATTATATTTAGCTAGGCTATTCTAGTAAAATAATATAATAGTTATAGATTTATATTATACTTCTTTTTTAACTTTCTATCTTTAGATAAGCTTTAATAATTTAGGGGCATTATCTGAGTATACTACTTTAATTTATATATTAACTTATTTTTCTATTCTAACTTTCTATATTTATAGTTCCTTAATTACTTTATCTTTATATTTTACTAAAATAGTCTTATAATATTAAACTGAATTAATAATAGAATAGCTATCTTCTAGGGGCTAATTATCTTTGGAATTCTATTTCCTATTTTAGTTAGAGTATAGACTTTATATATCTTAATATTTTTTAGTACTTTAATATACTTTTTAAGTATTATTACTTTATATAGATTACGGATTTTATTAGGGCTAAGATATATAAATTATTAATAGAAAAGAAGGTATCTGTCTTTCTCGGTTTGTATTAATAGTTAGTTTCTTAAGTTATTCTTAGGTAGCTTCTTAATAATCTTAGAATTACTCTTCTTAATTTTCTGAGTTAATCTTAGAGAATTAGTTAGAGTATTAGATATATAAGCCTTTTCTACTTAACTTTCAGCTATATATATTATAATATAGAGACTGCTTTATATTATAGCTTTAATAATTATTACTTTTCCGAGCTTAAAATATAATTTCTTTATATTAAATAATTCATATAATTCCTTTTTATATAATTAATAAGTAGAGAGAAGATTAATACCCAGACCAGAAATAAAGAGAATATTAGATAGTAGAGTCTATAAATTATTACTATATTTGAGAACTACTATATTCTTATAGTATAAGTAAATTACTTCCCTACTAACCTGAATCTTTTAATATCTAGTCGGAGTTAGAAATCTAAAGAGGTCGGATTAGTTAGATATATATAATAATATAGTAGTATTTTCTATTTATAGAAACGGAAAGGCCTTACTAATATCTTTTTTAGATAAGTAGTATTCTTTAACTTCTAAATCGGTCTTAATATCGGAATTGGAATCTTATATAATTAATTTATCCGAATTACTTATATTAGCTATAAAACTAATAGTCTTCTTATTATAGGATTTAGAGAAAAGAGTTAAGGTAGTCCGTATTAATAACTTCTTCTTTAATATACTATTATTACTCTTCTCTCTCTTATATTAGCAGAGAAGTTTCTTAGTAAGAGAAAGGTTAAAGTAGTTATAAGCTATATATTCTTTATTATAGATATAGTAATTAAATTTCTGAGACTCTTCTAAGTCGGAG
This sequence comes from Hyaloscypha bicolor E, assembly GCF_002865645.1. Lineage (NCBI taxonomy): Eukaryota > Fungi > Ascomycota > Leotiomycetes > Helotiales > Hyaloscyphaceae > Hyaloscypha > Hyaloscypha bicolor. The sequence continues at coordinate 928,346 of NW_020194691.1, read as the reverse complement.
CAGAAATAATATTAATAGCAGAAATAAGACGAGTTATCTTATTAGAAGTTAAAGTTATTATAGTAAGTAGATTAAAAACTATTATAATACTATAAGGAAGTATAAGTCCGGCTTTTAAATATAGTATAGGCTTTCTTAAGTTCTCGATACTCTATTTTAACTTCCCTAAGGATATAGATCTTTTCTTTAACTATATAGGACTAGTTAACTCGGAAGCTATTCTTAGTAGCCTGGTAGATTTCCGGAAGTTTCCTAGTAAAGAAGAGAAGTAATACGGAATCTGGAAAGGCAGCCTTTATTAACTTATTTACTAAGACTAGCTTATAACGGTATTCTTTTAGCTTAGTCTATAATATATTAATTCTAGTATTCTTATTAAATAAGAAGTTCTAAAGCTTCCTAAGGTAATAGTTTACTATAGATTTATTTATCTTCTTATATTTTAGTCTTAGCTAGATTCAGATATTTTTAGCTATTTTATATTCCTTTATAAGGGGTTTATTATCTTCTTTAAGTTTATTACTAAAGATTAGTAGTATAGTAGCCTGATTCTTTATATACTTCGTTTATTTCTTACTATTAAATACTTCCCTAAATTACTCGAATTTTATATTTAGCTTAGAGATATTATTATCTTATAATATATTAACTTTACTTAATAATAGTATTCTTATAGCTTTCTTTATATTACTAATTCAAGTATATTTCTCGACTATAATCTTAATAGTATATCAAATATCTTTTAATTAATACTATAGCTTGGTTTTATAGAACTAGCTCTTATAGTTTTCCCTTACTAAGATTAGTAGCTTTATATATATTTTATAATTATCTATTATAGGGTTTTCGGAGATAAGGAGAATAATTTGAGGTATTTAAAGTAATAAATATTTAATTATTATTATATAATACTTAAATAGATTATTATTAGAAAATTTATATACTAATAACTAAGTATAGCTTTTAGTATTTAAATTCCACGGCTGGGGCTATTTATATTAGTTACTTAACTAGTAATTAGTACTTAACTAGTAATTTAGTACTTAACTAGTACTATATATAACTAGTATAGTACGGCAGGCTATACTCGTCGAAAATTATATTGTTTTGGCGGTTTTGAGGTTTAGGTTATATAGTAAAGGCTATAGCCTTTTATATATAACTTGCGGAAATTATATAAAAAAGCTAGTTTTTCTATAGACTTAGAGAATAATCCTTTATAAGTATTTAATTAATTAAGCTTTTATATACTATATACTATTTATACTTTACTATTTATACTTTTAATTTATTATTTTACTATTAAGTTACGTTTTATACTCTGGTATACTTTATATGGGTTTTTATCTTATTATAGTTTCCTTCCTATATATTTTATAATAAGTAATATAGGGAGGATAGAAATTTATAATTAAGGTAATACTTTTATAAAGTTCTAAGAGGTATCTATAAGGCAGATTATTAGCTTAGTAAGTTAGGAGAGAAAAAGAGCTATTATAATACCTTAAGCCTAAGGCTAAAATATTAAGGATATATAAGTATTAATCTTAGTATCTTATATTAATTTCCGATATATCTAGTAACTTGAATATAAGTTAGCTATAAGATATAGTTACTAGTATAATATATAAGGATAGTAAGAATAGAGGCTAATTATAGAAGAAAAAGAAATAGAGGAAATAGAATGGGAAATATTATATTAAGATAATATAAATTAGACCTTAGTTAGAAATAGACTTTAGTATATAGAAATAAGATTATACTATTAATTTATATATTGTTTTTAGTTATAGTAAAAGTCGGAATTAAAGTAGCTTTAATATTAGTAATAAAGCTTATTTCTAAGTTCAAAGAGAATACTTAAAATGGGAAATGCCCTTAATTTTAAATAAGATAGTAAACAGAAATCAGAAAGAATTAAAAAGAAATCGGAAATAAGAAATTATATAGATAAATTAGAGAAGCCTCTAGAGAAAAGAGAGATTACTAAATAGAAATAATAAGGAGAATTTAGGGAAATTAGAGAAAATAGCAGAATTAGAGAAATTATTTTTATTATTATTATTTTTATTATATTTATTAATAGTATTATAAAGTATATTTAGTTCGGCGAAATTAAGGGAAAATACTATAGGTATTAAGCTAATAGAATAGAAAAGAGAGTATAAGTAATAGAAATAAGACTAGAAAGACTACTACTATATTACTACTAATACTAAAACTTAAACCTAAACTATATCTATTATTATTAACCGGTTTCTCTCAAATTCCGGTTCCTAAATCAAAAGATATATTTAAACGGGAAGTTAGCTCTTTAGGAATCTTATTAGCAGAAATCTCAGGTATAAAAACTCTATAATTAATTATAAAAGAAATTATTAAGATTAATATAGCTAAGAATAAGTATATACTAGTACTAGGTTTAAACCTGCTACTTATAGAAGCTTCTGAAGTACTATAATTTCAGGAAAGCAATATTTCTATATTCTTAAAGTAATATATAAATATATATAAGAATTATTATATTTCTAATAATACTAAAAGAGAGAGAATTATTCGTTATATCTCTCCTATTTATAAGAATTAGATTAAGGCTATACCGGAGTACTATATTAATAACCCAGAAGATTATTAGAAGACTAAGTTTTTTAAAGCCTTACTAAAAGAATTCCGAAAATATAACTAGGAAATACTTAAAATTAGTTATAACTTTCTTAATTAGATTATTATATAAGCCCAGAATAGAGAAATCTCTTCTAAGTCTTATATTAATATATTTAATAAAGTATTAAAAGAGTTATTAAAAAGGAAAGAAATAGATAAAATTACTTAGTACCGAGAATTTATAAGAGGATTATCTATTTTAGTAAGGAATTATATTCTTAAAAATACGAATTTCGAGCCTATAGATATTTCTACCTATAAATATAGTAAGATATATAAAAAGGCAGTAATATTCTATTAGTATAAAGAAAAGAAATACTATTTTAATATTACTAATAATCCAGATATATTTAGACTTAAATAAGAATACTTAGATATAATAGTCTATAATATAGTTCCTAAACCAGAAAATAATTATTCTTTACTAGTTCCTCCTATTATACTTCCTAAAGCTATTATAAGTATAAGTAAGAAAAGAACCTAGCCTATAGCTAATTATATAAAACCTACTAAAAGTAGTAAACCTAAGGGAAATAATATTAACTAGCTAGTAAAGAATCTGGAAAAACTATTTATTATTACTATAACTTAAGAGAACCTATAGAAATAACTTAATATAGCTACTATTATAATTTGAGAGAATATTTATAGCTTGCTTATATAATCTAGCTAACTATAGTAAGTATAATAGTATTAATAGCCTAGTAGATATAATTCGGGTCTTTAGGGAAAATATACTAGAAGTTATAATAGAGGATATAGAGAATACTATAGTAGCTATAGTAATTAAACTAGAATAAATAGAAAATCTAGATAACTATATTCTAGAAGAAGTTAGTCTTAAATATAATTAGAAAATACTACTCAAGTTAATATAGCCTATAGTATAGATCTAGAACTAAAAGAACGAATTTGCTATAAGTACTATAATAGAAATAAGAATAATAATATTAATCTAGAATATATCTATATCTCTTGGTTCTATTACCTACTAATAGAAGAACTTATAAATTATAGATATACTTACTAATTTAATAGAAGATAGTATAAAGGGCTATTTAAGTCTGGATAAAAAAGCATTTCCTTTTTTCTTACTAGTAAATACTAGTAGTTTAACTAAATCGTTTCCCAAATCTAAAGAGAAGAATTTAACTATAACTTAAATACTTAACCCAAAAATATCTAGAGATTAATAGGGGATATCTAGTTTACTAGATAAGAAAGGGAAAAGGGAATTAGCTAACCGGAATCTATATATAAAAGCAAGCAAGTTATATCTAGGGAATCTAAATAGCCGCTTTGCTTTAGAGGAAATTATATTAGAATTACTAATATTTCAGGTTCTGGAATTAATAAATAGTACTAAGATTTAGCTATAAATAGTATTTCTATTAATACTATAATAGGTTCCTTATTAAGGAGAAAGAGAAAAGAGATAGAAATAGCTAAAGAGGTTTTCCAAAAACGAGCTAGAGTAGAAGAAAAGCTACTTTATATAAGAGGCCAGAAGAATACTACTTTAAGAAATAATAAATAAGGAAATAGCCTAGCTAAGGATATAAATATTAATATTTCCGGAAATAAACTAGATAAATTAGGAACTTAGTATACTTTTAACTATAATAAATATAGGATTCCTGAAGTTAATAATATTCTAATAAGGCTACTAAAGAAAGTAACTATTCTATTTCTAAAGACTTAGAAAAGAACAAGAATACTTATTAATATCTTAAAGATACCGGATCTAGCTACTATATTTCAGAACTAATAGATTAAGGATAATACTTCTTATCTTACTATTTTGCAAATGGGAAATATTATTATATTAAGTATAGTTAGATATACTAGGAGATCTATAGAACTAGCAGTTATAGCTTATATAATAGATAGAATATTTAAGGAATTAGAAATACTAGCTTAGATACCCGATACTAATAGAATTATTTAATTTAAAGATAATAATATTAATATTCGGATATTACTAGCTTATAAATATATTATATAATTATTATATTTTCGATTTATACTTCGAGAACCTTAAGAGAATATTAAATATAAAGAAATAATTAATACTAAAGCTAAAGTTAATATTTTCTCTAAAAAGATCTCTAGAAGTATTAGTAAAATAGTATATAATACTATAGATTATTAAATATTTATTACTACTAGAGCTGAATTTGGATTTATAGAAATAGTAAAGCTTAGAGCTAAGATTATAAATAGAATAGAATATAAAGATATATTTTTCCTAGTTAAAAAAGCTTTAAAAATCATCTTTAATTAACTATTCTTAGTAAAAATAAAGATAAATATTATATATAGAAGTAATAATTTATAGAATAGAAGGTTTACTAACCCTAAAAATAACTAGAATACCTATACTATTATAATTATTTTATCTTTAAAGAATACCGGGAAATAGAAAAAAGTAATAGTTTAAGAGTACTAAGCTCCCAGAATTAAGGAATTAAGTAATACAGAGCAGGAAACTAAAGATAAAGAGGAAAAATAGAGCCTGGTATTATAACTAGTAGTAATATTAGGGGAAATAGAAAAATACCGGGATTTCCTATAAATTCTTTTATTTTGGGTTTAGGAGTTTAGGAAATTAATAATATTTTTAGAGAAACTAAAGCAGAAAAGGCTCTAATTAGAATATTATTAAGAATAGTTCCGGAATTAATAGAAAAAGAAGTAAAAAGGATATTAAGTAAAGATATTTCTAAAAAAGAGATAAAGTAATATCTCTTAATAGTAAAGAAATGTATTCCTAAAGCTAAGGAATATAGAACCCAAAACTAGAGAGAATTCTGGAATATATAGAAACTTAAGAAAGGTATATTAAAATACCGGACAAAAAGGTACTCTTTATATCTAACTAGAAAGAAGCTAAGTAGAAAGGTTATAAATTCGAAAAATTAGATAAAAAAAGTACTAGAGAAAATAGCTATAGCTCTTAAAGAAAAAGATAATAATTATAGTCTATTTCTAGTTACGGGAATATATAAAATAAAGAATAAGAAGATTTAACTAGTAAATACTAATAATAGAACTAGAAAAGGCTCTAGTAAATATTCGGACTAGTTTAAGAGATCTAAAGCTAGAAAATACCTATAGAAATATACTAGGAAATATAAGAACTACCTTTTACTAAGGATATTAGCTATTTTAAGAGGTTTACGACTTATTCCGGAATGCCTGAAATAATTAGATATTAGTAACTGGCTCTAGAAAGAGAAACTAGCTATATTTCAAGAATTAATAATTAATTAAAAAAATATAATTATATTTAATTAAAAAGAAGTAAGAAAAGTCTATAAGGATATTAGCCTACTTATTCTAATTAAGACTATTAAGTATAAAGCCTAGTAAGAGAAGAATTTCCTATATCCCAAAGCTCTAGTACTAGTAATAGTAAAAATACTATTAGAATATCTAGATTATAGAGTTTTTAAGAAATATAATAAACCTTACTAAAATCTATAGTTCTTAGTTATAAAGAAGATTACTAGAACTTATAGACTAATTAATACAACTATAAAAATGAATTTAGTAACCCTATAAGATACTAATTTATTTCTATCTACTAATAAAATCTTAGAGAAATTTACTAGATATACTTATATCTCTCTAATTAATTTCTTTTCCGGATATAATTAATTTATACTAGATACTTATAATAGAGATTTAACTATATTTATAATACCTCTAGAGCTATTAAAAATAACTATATTACCTTAGGGAGCTACTAATTCCGTTATATAGTTTATATAGGTTATTATAACTATTCTAGAAAATCTATTTCCTAAAATTACTATACTATTTATTAATAATATTAGAGTTAAGAGACCTTATATAAACTATAATAGATAGCTTATTTTATCTGAAATTCGGCGTTTTATATTCGAATACCTTTAAAACCTGAATATAATCCTAAATAGAATTAAATAAGCTAGAGCTAGTATTAAAGAAAAATCGCAGTTCTATTATAATAGTATAGTTATTATTAGCTTTATTTATAAAGTATTTGGAAGAAGCCCTTTAAGTTCAGGAATTACTAAGATCTTAAAATAGGAATATTATAATAGTATAACTAAAGGTAAGGCATTTATTAGAATTATTATTTACTACTATATTTGGATTAAAGGCTTTATAATTATTATTGAATCCATTTATTATTTAATAAGGAAAGATATAATATAGAACTGGAATAATAAATAAAAGTAAGCTATATAAATTCTTTAAGAAAAGCTTATTACTACTCCGATATTCTATAAGTTATACTATAATTTATTAGAAGATTAGGGAATAATTATATTAGTAATAGATACTAGCCTGAATAAATAGGGCAGAACTCTTAGTTAATATAATAATAAAGGGAAAAAGAAAGTTATATAGTATAAGTCTGGAATCTGGAATAATATTAAATAGAAGTATAATACTACTAAAAGAGAATACTAAGGGCTAGTAAAGTATTTATAGAAAGTATAATTCTAGCTATATAGAATTTACTTTATTCTTAAACTAGATACTAATATACTTATTATATAGCTAAGTAAAGCAGCTATAGATCTTTCTGGAACTCTAGTTACTTACTAACTAGTATAAATTTAACTATTCGACTTTGAAATCAAGTATATTAAGGGAATTAAGTATACTACTACTAACGGATTATTAAGATATCTATAGTAAGAAGGCAATACCGAAGATAATAAGAATATTAATAAATAGTTAGTAATAGAGCTTAATACTATTAGAATAATATCTATTAGACGGAAAGTTTAATTAAAGAAAGCAGTTCCGGTTTAGTTATATAATATTATTTTAAGGAATCCGACTTCTAAGCCCTTTATTAGATATTTGGATAATAGTATCCAGTTACTAGAGATTAATAATTAAAGCCTTATTATATCTGGAAGGGAATTAGTAATATTAAAAAATAATAAAATCCGGAAGTTATATAATAAAGGCTATAGTCTTTTATATATAACCTCTAGTAAAATAGTAAATAATAATACTAACTTCCATGCTTTACTTAATAACCTAACTATTTTACTAGATTCCTTAGATAATAGCTATTTCGAATAATACTAGAATATTATATAATATCTTATAATACTTTCTAGACTAGAAGAAATATCTAGAGCCGAGTTTCGAAAATTAAGTAAAGAAGCTTTAAATTATAGTATAAGAGATTAATTACTATAGAGAGTAATATTTAAAATATATTCGCCTTAACTTATTATTAATAATTAAGAATAAAGGGAAATCATTATTAAAAAGCTATATAATAAGATTAGATATACCGGAAAGAAAAGTACTTTTTATCTAGTAGCTAGCTATTATTACTAGAAAGGTTACTATAACTATATATAAAAGTATATTAGTACCTATAAAGTCTATTAATATAAGAGTAAAAGAAGATAAAAAGAAGCTTTATATCTAATAAAAGCTATATCTCTTTTCTATTACTTTAGGATTAATATAGTTAAATTACTAGATTATAAAGAATATAACTTATTAGTTATTACTAGAGATAACTTCTTAGAATAGATTAAGGCTAGATCTTTAAAGAACCTAACTAGTAAGAAGATTATTAAGTTTATTTAGGAAGAAATCATTTATAGGTATAGTTTATTTAAATAGCTTAAGATAGATAGCGGATTGGAATTTAAAGAAGTAGTAATTCAGGAACTTAATAAGCTAAGAATTAATAGAATTATTATTTCGGCCTATAATTTTAAAAGAAATAATATAATTAAAAAAGAGTATTAACTAATTATTTAGGTACTTATTATACTTATAATAGATAAAAAGAAGCCTTAGATAGATTTACTACTATATATTCTATTTACTAACCGAATTACTATATATAAACTAACTGGATTTACCTTCTTTTATATAGTCTATAGCAGGGAAGTAATACTACCTATAGAAATATACTTTCTAATCTAAAGAATACTTAAATAAAATAAAGTCTATAATAGAGAAATACTTCTGAAAATATATATAAAGCAAATATAGATAAGAGATAAAGATATTAAAGAAGCCAGAATAAAGAAGAATAAATAATATTAAGAGAGAAAGAAGTAATTTAATACTATTTACTAGATTTATTTAAAGCCTATTTCCGAGAAGAATCTAGTTCTTATATATAATATTAAATTAATAGATTAAGATAAGTTAAGAAATATAAAGCTACTATACTACTAGCTTAGCCTATATAGAGTGAGGTATACGAATTAACTAAAAGAATACTATATACTAAAAGAGCTTAATAGTACTATATTTCAAAGAATATATACCGGAAATTAACTCAAGTAGTTTATTAAAAGAAATAAATTCTGGTATTTCTCTAAAAACGAAATTAATAATAAATATATATTTATAAATAAGTATTTTAAAATAGATATAGAACTAAAAAAGGAAATAGTTATAGAATACTATAAGTAAAATAGTACTTAGGAGATTAAGAAAGCTACTAGTATTATTATATATATTCTAGAGTTACTGGAATTAGAGAGAGCAAAATATATTTCTTTTATAGAGGACTAGAAAGAAGTATCTAATAATAAGAACTCTTCTTAATCTGAAATAAAGCTTATTATTTTTAATTCTTTATATATCTTTTAATTTTTCCTTCTAATTATTATTTATAACTTTTGGAGAATATTATTATTAGACTATTATTCCGGAAATCAAATAAGCTTTACTATTACTTATTTTATATTATTATCTAATTATTATTACTAGATAGTATTCTTAATATATAAAATTCTATTACTAGATCTTGGGAATCAAATATAAAGTATTTCTTTTAGTATAAAAATAAATAGGGAGTTAAGAGATTACTTTACGGACTCTTAATTCCGAACTATAGTAATAAATAATAACTATATTTAGAAATAGAAAGAGAAAAGAAGAAGAAAGAGGGCCTTTTATATATATCTTACTAAACTAGAAGCCTTTTAAAAGCTCTATTTGCCTTTTTAACTAGCTATTCTTATGGCTTATACCGGTCTAAAGCTCGACTATAATATCTATAGATCTCGACTTTAACTTGAACTACTATTATAAGTTTCCTTATAATATCTAAATAAACTTCCTAATTAGGAATTATATATAAACGAAATAGTTAAACTAGAAAACCCACTTTCTCTTTAATATAATTATAGTTACTTTTAAAACCCATACTAAGGCTTAATTAGTATATTATATATTTCTATTTCTATATAAGAAAACTTCTCTTATATAGAACCCATTTTCTAACTATAATACTATTTTATTACTAGAAACTAATTACTTCTTTAAAAAGCTAGTATAATTTACTATTTCTTATTATTAATCTATTTTCTACTATTAAATATTATCTAAGTAATTAAGAAAATACCTTTAATATTATATCCTTAATATTAATTTAGGATATCTAATCTTTTTATATTCTATATTAACTTTAATATTAATTATTTTAAACTTAATAATAGTACTATAAACTCTATTTATATTATCTTATAGTTTTTCTTTCTATATACTCTAATATCTTTAGTATTACCTTTATTAATATAGATATTACTTTAAAGTCCTAAATAACTAAATAGTTTTATATTATATAAAGTCAACTTTAACGAATACTAAATAAATATAATTAGCTTTCGGAAGAGATATGAATTAATTTCGGAAGAAGTAATACCTTATTCTAAATTATTTCTTAATTCTATTATTCTAGCTTCTTTTCTATTAATATTTACTTTATACTTTCTAAATATCTTTAGTATACTTATATACCTTATCTTTTATATATTTCCTATATTATTTCTCTTTTTTTATACTATTTTTTTTAAGTTAATAAAGACGTCTCTAAATAAATAGGAAGTCGGGATATACTTATATTATAAAATTTTTATTATTTTCTTTTATATTCTAATACTTTAGATATTACTATTATATTTATATTTCTATTATATTATCTTTTTATTTCTCTATTATTACTATTTAGTTTAATCTGCCTTAATTATTTCCTTAATTATATTTACTTAAATATATATATTTATATTCTTTTTTATAATAGAAGCCTAATTCTATATTTTACTTTCTATAATTATTTCTAATTTATAACTATATTACCTTAAATATATCTAATTATTATATCTACTTTCTCTATTATATATACTACTATTTCAGCTTTATTTTCTTACTAGAAAGAAAGAAAAACTCGAATATATATAATACCTTTATATAATTCAAGACTATTTCAATTTACTTTTTATTTTGGAATATACTTAAAAGAAATCCTTATAACTTCGAGAACTTTTAACTCTATAACCTATAACTATTATACTAATAATACCTTTATAACCTATTAAAAATAATAAAATAGCTAAAGTATAGATTCCTCAAGCTAGTAAAGTATAATAGCTAGTTCTTATAAGCCGCAATATTATTAAAAGCCTATAGATTAATAGTATTAAAGTTTAGAGTATTAAAGAAGCTTGGGCAGTTATAGAAGGCCTGCTAATACTAGAAAAGATAGCTGTAATTACCGAATTTAATATAAATATTCTAGATAAGCTAAGTAATATATATAATAAGCTTTTAAAATAGAAAACCTTTATTAGAGACGGAACTGGACTGGAATTAACTAAGGAAGAGCTAAAGAACTACTAAGCTAATAATAGAGAATTCGAGAATATTATTAAAGGCATTTCCAAAGGCAGATAAGAAAAGCTTAATAAGATTAAGACTATAATAAATAGTCTGGAAACCAAGAGTCAGAATAGAATTATATTATATAGTAAAGCCTTTAGCTAATATATTAATAATATCTGTAATAACCTTAGTAAAAACGTCTATAAGAAGTTATACTTTCTTTTTAAAATAAAAGCTTTAGTATATAAAGCTATTTAGTTAATTAATAAAGCTACTTTAAAGTATATTAAGAATAAGAAATATTAGAATACTAGTATATTTACTAAATCAGATATTACTAAGGTATTTAAGTATATTAAAGCTATTTCGGAATCTGGAAAATTAGAGTTTAAACTACTATTAGCTAATAATCTCAAGGCTAGATAGTATATCTTTAATACTTCCGGAATTCTAATTAAGAGAGCTTATAGTAATAAGCCTTTTCCTGCTTTCTGAAATAAGCCTAAAGAATAGGCCCCTATTATAATTTCAGCTTTAACTTAATCGGATTTAGCTAAGAAAAATAGAGCTAATTTAATAAAGCCTGGTAAGAAAGCTACTAGTAAAGCTAGTAGAACTAGTAAGACTAGTAGAACTAGTATAACTAGATAAGAAGAATCTAATAAGAATAGAGAGCAAGCTAAGCCTAAGACTTCTAATAAATAATAGAGATCTAAGTACTAGACTAAGTATAAGGTTAGTAAAATAGAGGAAAGTAAAGAGGAATCCTTTACTTTAAAAGAAAAGACACTATCTAGAAAGACTCCCTTAATTATATCCAGAACTAAGAAGCGGAAGACTAAGAATATTGAGTCCGGAGAGCTTAATAATAGTATTAAGTATATCTATAAAATGCTAGCTAAATAGAAATTAATATTTACTTAATAGAATAAGTATATCTTTAAAGAAGTATATAATAGTATTTTAGAACCTATTTATAAACGAGAATACTATAGAATTAATAATGGATTCCTTAAAGCTCCTTATATAAAACATATTTAGTAACTTACTAATATTCTTTCTATTAATATATAAGATATTAAAGATACTCTAAAGCTAGTTACTAAGATCTATAAAGTTACTAAAGGCAAGAAGTATATTTCTATTACTTGGGTAAATAAGAAAATACGGGATTTCTTTTTTGAAACCTAGGAAATTAAATAGTATAGATATAAGTACTATATTTCCGATTAATTCCGCTCTAATCTATAATTCTAATTTAATACTATAGTTCCTATTCCTGAGTCTGGTATTACTAATCTGGATATAAATAGCTATATTTATAAAAAGAATTACCTGAAGTAAATTAAGAAGCTTAGTATTCGAGAGCTCTTAATAGAAGAGATAGAGATACTATAGTTCTATCTCCGAAAAGATAATATATTAATATATAGAGATCTAGGTAATAGCTACTTTACCTTAGCCTCTTAACTTTTAATAGCAGATCTATTAATATAGCTCGGATTCTATAAGGCATTAAATAAGTATCCTATTTACCTAGCTACTTACCCTTAGCTAGCCTAATACTTTGCTTCTGGAAATATTAATTATAGTTAGTATAAAGGCAATACTAAAGATCTGGCTACTACTAAAGCTTTGAGTAGCGAATTCTATTTTAGTAAAGAGTATTGGAATATCGGCTATATTTTCCTTACGGACTATAAAAAGGCCACTACCTTTAATAAGAAGTTCTTTAAAGATATTAATTACTTCTTTATTTCTAATAAATTTGAGCCAGAAGTAGTTAAGGAATTAAGCGAGTATTTACTAAAGGCAGTAGAAGGAAAGACTCCGAGTATAGTCTATATAACTAGACAAATAAATGCCTTTAGCTAGGTAATCTATAAGTCTGGAATTATAGGAAAGCATTAATTCTCGGATAATATATAAGTTAAAGAATAGCTTAATAATAATTTACTATTTAATAGGCCTTTTACTATAGTTCTAATAAGTCTAGTTACTATTAAGGATAGAATATATGAAAATGGGGTCTCCTATAAGGTTATTAAAGCCTCTTATCTAGAGCTTTCCCCTTTTATTAAAGGTTAATTCAAGAATACTATAGATAATACGAAATTCAAAGAAGCTATTCGTTTAGAGTATATTAGTATAATTTATAATATAATTCGCTATAATAAGCCTTCTTAATACCTAGTAATAAAGGCGGAAATTGAGTAATAGTTAAAGGCAGATACTAATTAATATAGAAAACTATATCGGATTTAGTATAAGAATATAGCTAAGCGGATTTGGATTGCCTTTAAGTAAGTTCGGGAATATGAAATAAGACTATTTAAGGGTAATAAGTCTTATTTTAGGTATATAGAAGAGAAATTAGATTAACTAATAGAAGAAGATCCTGAATATTTTATTATTTTGGACTCTAAATAGGATTTTCTATTATTTTTTGGTACTTAGGGAACAAGTATAAATAAATGGGAAGTCGGATATAATACGGCAGGCCGTATTTATTAAAAATTATATTATTTTGGCGGTTTTAAGATTTAGGTTATATAGTAAAGGCTATAGCCTTTTATATATAACTTGCGGAAATCATATAAGAAAGCTGGTTTTTCTATAGACTTAGAGAATAATCCTTTATAAGTATTTAATTAATTGAGCTTTTATATACTATATACTATTTATACTTTACTATTTATGCTTTTAATTTATTATTTTGCTATTAAATTACGTTTTGTACTCTAGTATACTTTATATAGGTTTTTGTCTTATTATAGTTTCCCTTTTATACTAGTCGAAAATTTATATACTAATAACTAAATACAGCTTTTAGTATTTAAATCCTATAGCTAGAGCTATTTATATTAGTTACTTAACTAGTAATTAGGTACTTAACTAGTACTATATATAACTAGCACTTTTAATAATATAACTAGTTGAAGTTAAGGTCTAATTCCCTTCTTACTTTCGTAATCCGGGCTTATAATCTATTAAATAAAGGAGCCTATAGGATATAACCTTATAGGAATAGTATATAGTAGAAGCAAGAGATAGTAGATAATTAGGGTATATTTAACTAAGAAGGAAAGGTTCAGGAAGTAATATATAAGCTATTATATATAGTAGCCGAGTTATATATACCTTTTCCGAACTAGGCTCAGAAATTTAACCTGACTTTTTAATAGTTTAACTATAAAATCCAGGGCTATAGATTTCTATAGTTTGAATAATATTAAAAGTAATCTTATCTATTTATATAGAGTATATCTTATAGCCTTATTCTATATATAGGTATTATAGCTTATAACTATTTCTTTTACTATTTTCCTAATCTCAGGAAAGTAGTAATTTCTGGAAATCCGTTTTAGAGTTTTCCTTATTTCCTAATACCTATAAACTAGTAGCCTATATTCGTTTTTTATGAGTTTTTTCTATAGTTCTATAGGAATATATACTTATTTATTAAAGAGTAAAATCCCTTCTTTTATTTTAGAGAATTCTCTAGTTAGCTATTCTAGCTAGTTTCTTACTATAATATCTTATTAATATTATTATTTAATTTAAGATATTTACTTATTTCCTTATAGTTTAGTTATAGTAGTAAGTTATTAAATATTAAATACTAGTATATCTCTATTATTTCTAAGAATAATATGAGATTAATTTATCTTATTACTAAGGTATTCGGGTTTTCTATTTAGAGTATCTGTTCTTATATTTTCCGTTTCTTTAATATATAAAATTTAGAAGTTATATATAGTAAGTATTTCTATTTATTATATTTATTATTAATTAAGTTCTTTTATAGTAGTAAAGTAAATAAGATTCTTATAGTCTATATAGACTTATATTTAGTATTTCAATTTTTCTAAATATACTTTCTATTTATAGAAGGCATCTATAATTACTAGTAGTTCTTTATTATAGATTTTATAATTAAGCTCTACTAGTAATAGTTTCTATAAATAATATATAATTAGTTACTATTTACTTTACTTACTCTTTTAGCTAAATATAGCTCCTAATATATAGTCTAAGAAATCTATTTCTATAATAATCTCTTTTTCGGAATTGAATATTAGAAGTATTAGAACTTATATAAAAGCTTTTTTTAAGATATTAAATATCTTTTATAATTTTTCTTTCTATATAAATTCCTTATTCTTTTTTATAAGTTCTATTAAGGATATAGTAATTACTAAATATCCTTTAATAAATCTTATATAGAAGTTAGTAAATCCGAGAAAGAATTAAGTTTCTTTAATAGATAAAGATATAGCTTATTTAAGAATTATATTAACCTTAGTCGGATCTATTAATAATTTACTCGAAGTTATTATATATTCTAGAAATTTAATCTTTCCTTTATAAAACTCGTACTTCTCTAGTTTATATAGTAGTTTCACCTATTATAATATATTAAATATAGCTTCTATATCCTTAATATATTATTCCGCTATTTTTAAATAAACTAAAATATTATCTAGATATACTATATATATTTTATCCAGATATAGTTAGAGGATATTATTTATTATTCTTATATAAATTACTAGTATATTTATAGCTTTAAACGGTATTACTAGATATTTATAATACCTATATTTATATTAGAAGACTATTTTCCATTTCTTACTTTCCTTTATATAAATCAGGTTATATACTTTAGCTCTATATAGCTTATCTCTAAATTTATTTACTAAGAATAATATATAGTAATTTTTAATTATAATTATATTTAGTTTTTAATAGTTAATATATAGCCTTTTCTTATTATTCTTTTTTAGTATAAATAATACCGGACTTCCTACTAGTAAAATTAATAGTTTTATAAATTCTTTTTTCAAATTCTCGTTAAGATACTCTTTTAGTATTCTAAGGTCGGTTTCTAATATTTAATAAATAAGTAAGAAAGGTAGTTCTTTATTTTTCTCTAATAGTATTTTATAGTTCTATAGACTATATTAAGGTAAGGCCTTAATATCTTTTTCTTCTCTAAATAAGTTCAAATATTTATAGTATACTTCTAGTATTTACTTTAGAAGTAGATCCTCTATTATAAAATATTCTAACTCTTTTTAGGAAATAATATATATTTTCTTTTAGTCTTTCTAGTCTTTCCGACTTTCTTCTATTTTATTTTTATCTTATATTCCAATATAAAGTTCTTTTAGGCATTTATTAAAGGTTATTAATTCCTTTAACTAGTTAATAATTAGAACTATATTAAAAGTTATTTATTTATAGTATTCTCCGATTTTAAAGAATATTTAATAAGTTTTAATTCTTATTATTCCTCTATTATTATTAATTAGTTCTCTATTTACTACTATTAAGCTATAAAGCTATTTCTTGGTTTTAGTTCCAAAATTAAATAAAAATACTATTTTAGGTAAGATAAAATTTCCTATTATTCCCGAGTCTATTATTATTCTAACTTGATATCTTTTAAGGTCGGCTTCTAGTATTAACTATTCGGTACCTCCTCCTACTACTAGTTTATACTTGGGTTTATTATCCTTATATTTCTATAATATATTAAGCTATTATCGGGATCTATAAACTCTATATTCTGAATTATATATAAGTTAGTATATTTATCTAACTATAAACCCTTTTCTATTTCCTGGGACGTGGCTTTTATAAAAGTACTTTATACTATCTTTTATATTTATCTATAAATACTTCTTTTATCTTTAGTATATTAGCTCCCAAGTTTCCTCTTATTATAAGAGGTTATTATTAAAGGTAGGCTCGGGCTGGGATATATATAATATATATATCTCTTTTTCTTTTACTTCTTTTTACCTAATTCTTTAATAATTCTAATAGATAACTTTTTATTTAGTTCTCTATTTGAGACCTCCTATAGGCGCTTCTTCTGGCTTCTTCTATATAGTTCTATAATTTCTAATTAAGCTATTCTTATATTTCTATTATATTAAGAAAAATTTCTCTATTAATAACCTTCTATATCTAATCTTTCTAGGGCTATATAATTAGCTATTCTACCTTAATTTTACTAAATAACTACTCCCTATTAAAGTAGCTAGAAATAGATATAGTATAGTTACTATCTAATAATCTATTATTCTTCTAGTTCTAACTTATAGAGAATTATTTCAGTTATAAGCTAATCTTCTATTTTTCTAACTTCTCTTTACTAAATTATACTAGTTATTATCCTCTCCTTAAATTAGCCTATATAGTTATATTTTCTCTTTCTATAATATATACTTCTTCCTTAGGAAAGTTATAATTATTATATTCTTTCTTTCTTATAGTATTAAGTTATTTCTTTTTCTATAGAGCTCTATCTTTCTAGTAAGAGCTTACTATATATTCTAGTAATCCGTATTTAAAGTATAATTTATTCTTTTAGTATTTATCTATCTTTCTCTTAAATATCTTATACTTCTATTTAAAGGTAGTATCTAATTCTATAGATAAATAGTACTAATTCCTATATAACTTTTTCTTAATATTATTAGAATATATCTCCCTCTTTTCTAAGATATACTTAAATAGATAGTTATTAATCTTTATTACTAGTATTATTATTTTAGTTAGATTATCTGATTTCTCTGACTAAAAAATCTCGTTCTTAACTAAATCCTTAAGGCTATAATAGTACTATACTTAGAGAATAGCTTTATTTCACTTTATATATATAGCTAACTATTAGAACTCTATAGTATAGCTTAAAGCCGAGCCTCTCTAACGGAGGTACTATAGTTCCCTTTTAGCTATATATTCCTCCTTAATATCTCTAAAGACCTGATTAATTCCTTCTCTAAATTCTAATATAATATATAGATATTTCTTGATTTCTTTCTTATATTATAAGCTCCGATAAATTATTAATTATAATTATTAATTAGTAATTATTATTGGCTAAGTAATTAATAGTTAATTAATATTAATAATTATTATTAATAAAAGTAGGTCTAGCTATTAAGCAAGCCCCATTATATAAATATCTTACTTTCTAGTTTAATTATAAACCGATTAGTATAAAGATTAGTATAAAAGTAGACTATTATTACTATACTATTATACTTTTTAACTTTTTATTTAATAGTCTATTATATAATATAAACTAGCTAGTATTTAATATAGTTATTAATAATACTATTAATAAAAGTGGGCCCAGCTAGCTATTAAGCGAGCCCTATTATATTAATAATTCCATTAATAAAAGTGGGCCCAGCTAGCTATTAAGCGAGCCCTATTATATTAATAATTCCATTAATAAAAGTGGGCCCATTAAGCGAGCCCTCTTATATTAATAATACTATTAATAAAAGTGGATTCAGGCTTAGTAATAGCTATAGGAGTAATATTACAGGGCTACTATAGGGCTAATATACTATATTTATAGGTCTTATACTGCCTTTTCTTTAATACGGCAGAATTCCGATTTAGTAAAGGTAATAGAAGGCCTATAAATATAGTATATTGGCCCTATAGTAGCCCTATAGTATTACTAAAGCCCTGGACCCGATAATTATTAACAAATTAGTACAATTATCTAATTATTACTTATTGAGCTTATTGGAGCCTATACTACTTATATCCTATAGAGACCTTACCTTTAGCCGTCTTATTTTTTATAAAGTTAATTAAGAACGGACTAATCTAGTTAAAAGTGGCTCTTCTTAGTATAGTAATAATAAATAAAACTTATTCCGTTTCTAAATAAAACTTCTTTTAATTAAATACTATATAGAGTTTATACTATATAAGGAAGTATTAAAGTTTGAAATAGGTTCTATTAAACTTATCGGGTAGCTCAACTTGTAGTTCCCTAATAGAAAGGTCCGGAGCTTATAATTACCCTATCTTATTACCTATATAACTTATTCTATATTTATTTTTACTAGATATTATTATTAACTTATATCAAACCGGTATTATAATAATAGGGTACTTAAAATATAATACTTATATTACCTAGTAATAGAAGTAAGCTTTATATATTTAGTTAGGAAGTTTTAGGTAAGGGTTCTAGTAAGCCGAATAGTATTACCGAATAATATTATAAAGTATTATATAGTTATAAGTATAAGAATACTATTTAAGTTAAGTATAAAGCTCCTAAACTAATAGAAACTATTCTACTTATATAGACCTTTATATATTTATAGATTAAGGAATCCGAGGAATCGAGAATTTAATTCCAGGATTCTTTAGATCTATTACGTAATCTAATACCCGTAATTCCTACCTGAAATTCTATAATATAACTAGTATTATACTGAGCCTAAAGTCCTCAGGCCTTATAGTATTTATAATATAGAGTTTCTTAAGGCCGTAATATTCAATTTAATACTCTTATATATCTCGCTTATATATATATATTAACTTTTCTAAATAACTTTATAAGTATTAAATTAAAGCTTAAAGCATTTTATTATATTAATTAAGTAATTATTATTATAAATAAAAGAATTACAAATTTCTATTCTTAAACTATTATTAATAATATTAATAATATTATTACTATTTTAATTTACTTAAAAGTATATATATTATCTTTATTATATATTTACTTTAAATATATAATAATTAAAATAACTTTCTTATTAATTTAGATTTAGTAAACTAAGTTTTATAGTAAGTATTAAAACTTATTTTAATAAGCTAAAAGCTTTAATAAATAATAAACGAGGTATAATAACTCTTTTAATTAGAGATTTATTTATAATAAAGTAGATTTATTAATAAGTAAATTCTGGTATTATTAAGAGAAAATATTACTTATATTACTTATAAATAAAGTTAATATTTAATGCGATTTTAAATTAAGCTTATAATTACGCTTTAAACTTAATAGCCTTAGTCTCCTTTATCTTAATCTTAAATATTTTAAGTTTAGTAATTATATAAGTATATAAGTATATAATATTAAAATAAGATATTTAACTTTATAAGTTTATAAAATATTAATTAAGAAATAATAAGAGTCTATTATATTTTATAATACTTAATTATTAATAAAGAACGAATTATAAGCTTATAAGAAATAGGAATTATAAATACTATAATTATATTACTTTTACTTTAAGTATTAACTAATTGCCCTTATTTAATATAAATTCCCCGAAATATTAAATTAAAATACTTTAATTTATTAGTTATTTAAATATATAAGATTTAGGTATATCTTAATATTTATATATAATATTAAAAAAATTCTTTATTCTTATTAATATAAGGTCTTATTTTAATATTAATATAAATAAAGGCTATTTTAAAAAGATTAATATATTAACTTTTTAAATTATATAATTTAAATAATACTTTAAATAATTATAATTAATAGAATAACTAGTATAGAGTTAGAAAATTATATATAGTTTATTAAGCTACTCGCGGAATTATATTACGTAATAAGAATTATAAAAATAAATAGGCTTATTCTTTTTTTAATAAAATTTTTATAAAGTAAATTTTATTTTAATACTATTTATAACGAGTTCTAAGTTAATATTATAAAGGAGATTAATAAAAGAGTTTTATAAACTTAATATAAGAATACGTTTTTATTAATAATTAATTATAAGGGTTATAACTAATTTAATTATAATAATCGGGAAAAAATCAATATTTATAATATATTAAAAATATTTCGAAAGCTTATTTAATTTACTCGTTTTATATTATTTATACTCTAGCCTAGTTTAATTTATTCTCTAATAAGTAATATATTCCTTAAAGTGTCTTTAATTATATTATCTTAAATAAAGTAACTAAGAAGTTAATATAAAGTAAAGTTAATTCTCTTATATACTGTCTTATTTAGTTATACCTTTAAAAGGAAAAGAATATTAATATAAAATCGAGAGAAATTTTTCTATTTAATATCTAGCCTAATTAATTAAGTAAGTACTATTCAGGTTACTTAAGAGTCGCTTAGGGACTACTTTAGGACTGTTCTAAGACTACTCTAGGACTACTCAAGCGGCTCAGGTGAGTTGGGTAAGCTGAAGGTGAGCTAAGAGCGATTAGCGCCTAAGTTAAAGTGGCCAGGCTTTACTAACTAATCTTGGAATAAAGATTGAAGGATTAGAGTTCAACTACTAGGAAAGTCGGACTCTAATCTCATCCTTGCTGGTTCCGTTTTAGTCTCCGGACTTGAGCAGCTGCTGCTTTTCACTGAGTTGAAGTGAGCATACCTGAGCCGAAGGTGAGCGTGCCTGATCAGAGCCTGAGCACACCCGAGCAGAGCCTGAATAGATCCTAAGTATCCTGAGTTAGTCTACGCACCATAATACGGGACCCATTTTGGCCTCCTCGTGGGCTGACTATAGTTTTCTTACCAAATTTTACCCGGCTGGAATCGGAGGCGCTGGATCGATTGGCGCTATTTGGGAGGTGTTCTGATGGTTGGATGTTGAACTATTTCCAAAAAGGTTCCCTTTGAATAACCCCCTCTCCCCCCAAATGCTTTTCTTCGTGAGACGTGCTTGAAACAAGTGCCAGGCGTTATTTGGTGCCTTTAGGCATCAGGTACTCCTTTCAACAAACGCGAAGATCAAAACGAGAGCACGTGATATCTATCTGGCAGCCTGTGATTTCAGATCACACTTTTGTATGTAATTAATACACGTGAAACTACGTAAGCTCGGTCGGGCACTAAATATAATGACCCGATCGAGTGAGAATAGAAACCTCACGTCCTCTTTACCCTTTTCAATCACAAGCCTGACTGTAGTAGGTCTTTCCTTAACTGATGATAGTTCACCCTAGAACGTTGCAAATACTCGGAATTCTGAGGCTAACATCTCTGTGAAGCCTGCAGTCCAAGTCGAGATGGCCCATACCTTCGAGTTCCGCAATACATTTGGCAGCAACGACACAGTGCCAAAGGAGACGGCAGCATACGACTTCATCACCGTCCTTGCCGTGGCTCAGAAACTCCAGGTCGAAATCTTACCCATAACGTGGCAATCAACAAGAGAGCTTGCGGGAAGGGGAAAGACAAGTGAGATCAGTCAGTCATCGATCAATTTGCAGACTAGCCTTGCGTTCAAGCGTGTTGCAAAGAAGGACAAAAGATATGAGCCTGAGGGTCAAATTTTTCAATCCGTGATAAATGAGATCACTGCATTATGCCATCCATCCATCCGAAACCATCCAAATATCGTGGAGTTGCAGGGTATATGCTGGGATATTCCTGTGAAGGAAGATATTGACGATAATGAGATGGTAGAGCGTGTATGGCCGGCTTTAGTGTTTGAGAAGTCTGAATTTGGAGACTTGGGGCACTTTGCAATAATGCCCATCTGCAGAGAACTTGGCTTTAAGGACCGACTAGAGCTTTGTATGGGTATCGGCATTGCGGTCGCAGACATGCATTGCAATGGTAAATCTCACGCGGGAGTAAACGAACAGCAGTGCTTACACATTTAGGGATCATTCATGGAGACATCAAGCCCCAGAACGTTCTCGTTTTCAAGGATAAAACCACCAGTACATTCACAGCAAAAGTCATCGACTTTGGTTTTTCAACTTGGTACACCCATGAGGATCATCATCTAAGACTTGCACGGACGCCTCCATGGGACGCCCCAGAGCATCGCGAGTACACTGAATTTAAGCCAGCCCAAGCGCGCAAGACGGACGTGTTTTCATTCGGTATGCTCTGCCTTTGGATGCTTTTTGAACGGAAGCTGTCATCCAGAGATGAGTTTTGGACGCAAGAACCTTTCCAGTACGAATTGGGAGGACAATTGTCACGTCTGGAGGCGCTGAAAAGCGCCAACAAGCTTGTGTTGTTAGCGGACCGACTGTTAGGTGAGAAAGACGACCTGGATAAGGAGAGAAGAGAACAACTCAAAGAATTTTTCCGATTATCTATTGTCAACAATGCAGACCTGCGAGCATCTGACCTCCAACATTTACTCACCCTACTAAATCCAGATAAGTATGCTGAGAAATTAGTTACAGACCGAAATACATACTCACTTTTGTCAATAGAGTCCAGTGTGCACTTAATATCGAGAAACCTGTGGAAGAGATTATGTCACCTTCAGACTGTGGATTTAAGGTAATATATACGAAGTCTGACAGCAAAGGTACCGCGCTAAGCAATGTAGATAATAGACTCAATAAGACCAGCCTACAAAGGTGACTATCGAGTGCGTACTTACATTACTGCCTGCTTGGAGAATAGGCTGGATGGAGTGTTACTCCCTTGTATCGAGGCCGACTGCACGGACAGTGCTTTCCAATTGAGCGTTTGCCATTGGGTTGGTTTTGGCATTGAGAGAAATGAAGAGAGGTCAAGAATGATGCTTGAACTAAGCGGAAAGAAAGAAGGAGCGCTGCACCAAGAATTGGAACGCTTTTCGAACCCGGCATCTAACGGAAAAACTGGTACCACCTATGCAGATTTATTTCGACTTGGACATATTACTGAATTGGATATTGCGGTTTATTATCTGGAACACGATCAGCAGCAAAGTGCTGAACGGGTGATACAACAGGAAATAGTACAACTGGAACAGGTGCTGGGAGATAATTGCTACTGTTTGCATGACCTTATGCAAGCACTGTATATGATCATGTCGAACCAAGGGCGCTTGGTAGAGGCACAAAAGCTAAAGAAGAAATTATTGGAGAGAGCTGAAAGACTATTTGGGGAGGAGGATTCCGCAACGCTGACCAGCTTACAAGCTTTGGCATCATCCCACCATGTTTTGGGGCACTGGAAGGATGCAGAAGAATTGGCAATACGACTAGTTCAAATCAGAGAGAGGTTGGTAGGCCCGGAACACTTGTCTACGCTGAGCGCTACAAGTCTTCTTTCATCTATCTACCGAGACCAGGGGAGGTGGGCAGATGCAGAAGAACTGCAGTTGCGGGTATTACAGACAAAGTCAAAAGTTGTAGGGGAGGAATCCCCGAACACGATGAGTGATATGGATAACCTGTCATCGATCTACCGTAAACAGGGTCGGTGGAAGGAAGCAATACAACTGGGAAAGAGAGTTATGGATATAGGTTTGAGAGTACTTGGGGAGAAGGACCCTTCGGTTATGATTGGAATGGGCAATTTGGTGTCAGCGTACCACGGCGAGGGACAATTCAAAGAGGCAGAAGAATTGGGCACACGGGCCAAAAATATCTGTCTTAATGTGCTAGGTGAAGAGCACTTTGTCACCTTAATCGTCATGAGCAGCTTGGTAGCAACATATCGAGAACAGGGGCAATGGGAGATTGCCGAAAATTTGGGTACGCAAGTAATGCAGGGCAGTCTGAAGATTCTAGGTGAGGAGCATCAGTTCACGCAAAATAGCAAGGCAAATATGGCATCAATATATCGGTCTCAGGGTCGTTGGGATAAGGCAGAAAAGCTAGAGGCGGAGGTCCTTGCGATAAGCTTGAAAACGCTTGGGCCAGAACACCCTGACACGCTCATCAGCATCGGCAACCAGGCAACGGGCTATCGGCACCTCGGGCGCTGGCAAGAGGCAAAAGAGTTAGCAACAGAGGTGACGGAGAAATGCAAGAAAGTGCTTGGCGAGGAGCATCCCAGCACTCTTGTTAGCATGGGTAATTTGGCATTAATATACCGAGACTTAGGCCAGCTGAACGAGGCAGTAGCTTTAGAAGCACGTGTGGTTGAAATTCAGGAGAAGAACTTGGGAACAGGCCATCGAGACACCCTTACTGCGATGTCTAATTTGTCACTAACATACCTGGCTTTGAACCGTTTTGAGGAAGCAGAAGAGCTGGGCATGAAAGTGATGACGAGAAGTCTGCGGGTGCTTGGCGAGGAACATTCTTTAGCAATGATGGGTATAGACAACTTGGCATTCATTTATGAGAGCCAGGGACGTTGGGAGGACGCAGAGGAGCTGGAGATACGACTGTTAGAAACAAAGCGAAAGGTGTTAGGTGAGGGCCATCCACAAACCTTAGCCGCAATGGGTAATCTCGTTATGACGTACAGGAATTCTGCGAAGTTGGCCAAGGCAACAGAGCTCGAAGCGCAACTTATGGCATTTCCAATGGAGGAATAGGGATCCCATAGCATTCTTCGACCACCGAAGAGTATCGAAAAGTTTGAGGTTCATTAGATATAGTCAGCAATATGGTATTTTTGTAGTTCTTGTAGGCTAAGAAGAACATATTCCTTGGGTGAGCTTGTCACGTTGTTCTCCTGAAATGGCACCTGGGAAGCCTAATACATTTCTTTCTGGTACGCGTGACTCCCGATGGGTGCATGTTTGGTGAATGAGGAGTTGTGTTTTCGCACCTGCTGAAAATAGTAGTCGAACCAGCAATATATGGAGTGTGAGGACAGGGACGCACATAACCCATGTGCTGGTAGCATTGAGATTTCAAGGGTATCGAAACCATGAAGAACACGAAGAATAGAGAATTTGCAAGTGTATATTTCGTTGGATACACAGGGAAAGGCACTACGTATTGCTTGAAGTTCATAAAATCCAGAAGGGTCTTAGTGTTCAACAACCCCGAAGAAATTAGATGACATCCTTGTTGCGTTGTTTCTGCGATCTCCCTGCCGCGTAACGAAGAATCAGGAACGCCAATAACGTGAGAAGCGTAAAACCCAATGTTACAACCATGAATACCCAGAAATCTGGAGCAAGTACAAAATGTGAGTTTTTCAGATCGGAGCCAGCATCTGAGGTAGTTTGAACCGCGTCCGAGCTGAATATTGTCTAGGAATATGAGAATTAGCACAAATTTTTGGTTCAAGGCAGACATTTATATCTGCTGAGTTACATACCGCGCTCAGGGTAGCAGGAAGATAGATAGTCGCAATCAATGTCAAGGTTTTGAGAGTAAGAGAACCTTTGTTATTTTCTCTAGCAAGTTTGGCGAGAGTCTGGCTGGTTTCGTTGCTCCTAGTTGAGATATGTTCTAATGCTACAATGTTCTTCTCAATTGATTGACTCGTTTTGTGTGACTTTTCGACCTGTCTAAGCTCGAGGATCTTAGAGAGCTTGGTAAAGTGAGTGGAGATCCGCTATATGTGGCGAAATGCAGAGTATCTCACCAGGTTTCCAATGCTATACGATCTCTCCAAAATTGCTATAATGTTCTTGATATGCGAGGCTATTTCAGCAGCATACAAATGGAGACCGGCTGCGCTTTCGACACTCACTCTGACAGGATTACTACTTTGATTCTGGGAATCGTCATCTCTGATCCTGATACCGAGCCAGCTGTCCTCGAGCCCTCGCGCAAGATCTTGACAGCATTCTAATGCGCGGCGTGCCTTTCGCAATTTCCTTTGCAGGATATAAAGAGACTGACAATCGGTGAAAGTGACCGAATAGTCGACTTCGCTTATGTCCTCGACGTTCGAATAGGAGGCTTTCACGTCCTGGGCACAGCTCAGAACATAGAACCAAGTCACAGATTTCGAGTATAATCACCAGTACGTCGACTTTACCTCCGAGAAAATCAATGTACTCTGACCAGTGGGTGGAAATCGCACTGATAAGTATAATATGCAGCTCAAGGCATTTTGATTGCATCACATCGATGCATAGCTTGGGACTAACTTCAAGTTGTTCCAAGACTGTACGCGCAGCTTGAGGAATCTGCACGAAGATCCAGTTGGATCGTCTATTTGGAATATTCAGTTTGTGGTAGACGGCGGTCTCCCGCATAGACCATGGGTCTCCTTCTTGGCGGTGATTCTTCTCCACATGATAGACATTGTAGCAGATTTCGTCTAGGGAAGGTGAGCGACGCAAAGTGTGTCGGGTCGGACCAGCTCACAATAAGTCGACACGTGATAAGTCAGCGCCGGAAAGTGTGACGTACGAAGGATCAGATGAGCATTGTTGTTCTCCCTGATCCTCTGCCCAAAGGTCTTCACTAACTTATTGTAGTGCTCAAAGACCTGCTCTGATACTAGTAATTTGTTGAAAGCATCTTGGGTGATGTTGAGATAACCCCAAGAGAAAACTTTGGATATCAAGCTGTAATCAGTCAGTGTTGAAAATACCACAGGGCCCTCGGCAGACTAGATGTGGTGATTGTTGGTGCTCAGCTCCTGCTAGCTAAGTTAGTTCGTCTATAGGGATTTTGGAGGTGGATGCATTTAACTGCTAATTGTTGTTCGAGAGTGTTGGCTTCCTGAATATTCTGCCACTTGGAGTCTAATGTATTAATTTAATAATTCTCTCGTACGGAGCTGGCGACAGATAGCTGGAGGATAGCCTTACTATATCCTATAACATCGTTTGAAATGGACAAGATCTCAACCTGGACTTTATCGCCAAAGAGTTTGTGGGCATCATCATTCGACATTTGGGGATGCATTTTTCCTTCCAGGCTGGATCAATACAGTAGGCGTGCTAGATCAGTGGAGAAGTAGGGTAGCGTTGTGGGACAGGCTGGCAAGGCGTCACAACCATAGAAATAGAGGGAGTGCAAAGCGGTGTTTTTGACTGAAGAGCTAAGTCGGAGCTGCGTAGTGAAGCGTGCTTTTATCTAGCTGCGCTTACCTCAGGTCACATGACGTCTCGCGTCACGTGACCCAATCATAGTGAGTACTGAATCTGACATTCTTGTTTCAAATATCGTAAAAGTTGTAGGTTACGTGCAGGCTATGGAACGAATATTTCTTCAACCTGGAGTCCATTTACCTCATTCGTTTGTCGCATGAAACGTGACGAGCGGAAGACATGACGACGCCAGATCTTACAGGGCCACGTTTTGTACTCGGCGACCACCATTTCGCCTTATCTCACCACACTCACAGAGAAATTCATTCAACCCCTGCATCATTCTCTGTAGAAAGGAGGGCTTCGAAGTCAAGTGGGACCAATTGGATTACGAAATCGGATGATTGCAGGTTTTGTTGCCACGTAGCAGAGTAGATCCCGGCAGAGCAGCGGCGTACTTCGTAATCAGCTCGCATTCCGGGAGCCCAGTCGCCGGCCAACCGCGGTTTCGCCCGGCAACAGAAGGGGGTGGAATATCATGTTTGAGGCTGAGCCGTTGAGACCCTTTTTCTTTGAAACATCTCCAACCACCTCCCTCCAACAGAAGCAAATCCGACCACTCCATCAGATCTCGACACTAAAATCAGCGCACAGCACCGCTAGAATCGCAATCCGGAACCCAACAAGATGCCAGTGAAGCAGACAATTCCTAGCAGATACATCAATAGGGCCGACCTTTCGGCTCTGTTGACCAGCTTATTCGGTAGCAATTTCGCAGTCAAGGTAAGCTGAGCATCGCACGTTTCTAGCTAAACCTTTGAAAAACTGACAAAGCTTAGGTCTTAGAGGACAGCTACGGGCTAATAATTCCTAGAGAGCTGAGTGACGTGTGTTCGTCGGTTCAGACAAAATAAAGAAGGGCTGACAGCACTCGCAGACAGAGATAGCTGGGATTACACGACCACAGTGATTCAGGGATAGCTCTGTTGGATTTAGCTTGAAGGAGATGACGACAAAATTGCCGATAAAAATGAAGAAATTGAGAGATTCAATCGATGGGCTCCGCTGCAAGAACTATCAAAGCCGGTACTTTGTTCCAAGGCAATCACTGGTCAAGTTGTTACAGACAGATATAATACAGAGCGAGTTGCGGGGAATAGTTCCTCTGCATCAACTACCCGAAATCGTCCAGACAATCTTTCGTAAAGGCCAACTTATCTTCGCTATCCTCGTGCTAATAGATCACTTGGAATACATCGCAAAATTTATTGAGAGCGACCAGCTGCAACCGAATTGGTTGGATCACAGGCTCCCATTTGACCAGCAAACACTCGAAACAATGATGGAGGCGGTTCCTGCCTCGCGATTCTACGAGAAACAATGGGAATTTACAGCGCCAGTATTCACGCCCTTCATGCTTCGAAGGCATCTTACAGACGACACCATACTTCCGTTCCATAGTGAGAATAAAATCGGAAGTGGCGGATTTGGCGATGTCTATCACATCACTATTAATACTGCACACCAAAGCTTCGATGATTCGATTCACCAGGTGAGGACGCTCAGTATGAGAATTGGAATAATCACTAATGAATGCCAGCTCGTACGAAAAGACCTGCAACCGCATTCGCAGGATTATGAGGTTGAGTTACAAAACCTGTCAACTTTAAAATTACTTCGACATCCAAACATTAGCGAACTCCTTGGATGCTACACCTATCGCGGCATTCACAGCTTTATATTTCCGAGGGCAAAGGGGGGAGATTTGCATAAGTTTCTGCGTTCTCCCCTACCGGATGCATTTATCGACAATAGTTCATTTCTTTTGGCACTCGCAGGGCTAGCTTCTGCTGTAGCCAGTGTGCACAACTTTGTTGCTGAAGAGCTTCCTCTTGCTTATATAGGATGTCATCATGACCTAAAAGCCGCCAATATTCTAGTAGACGGGAACCGGTTCATTCTCGCCGACTTCGGGCTTGCCAGGTTCAAACCCCCATTCGAAAGCTCTGCCACACCAGCCAAGGTGCGCCATGGATTCTCAATCGCACCTGAGTGCCAAACACTTGATAACACCTTCGAGCTGCATTTGGTCCATCGCTCCAGCGATATCTGGTCTCTTGGTTGCATAATGCTTGACGTCGTCACCTACATGCTGAAAGGGCCAGACGGAGTTGCCAGCTTTGAATCGAAAAGAGAGTTCCAGATTGGGCAATTCGAATATGCCTACTATCACAAAGGAAGCAAACCTAATCCAGTAGTGACTGCATGGATTGAGGAATTAGGCAGACAACAGGGAGCCGTTGAACAACTTCTACTGGAATTGATTGCTCAATGCCTACAACTTGACCCCCAGCTCCGCCCAGGCGCGGGTATTGTCGAGGCATCAATGATCTGGATTGCACTTTTTTCGCTCTCACAAGTCGCGTTAAATCTATTCGACGAACTCCCTAATAATGGCAATATCCACGAGATATCCATAGAGTCCTGGGTGGAGAAGAAGAGGTTTGAGAGCTGGATGAGATCTCTGGGATTTGCAACTCTGCCATCTGATACCTGCAAATTACCCGGGAGCCTGCCCTTTGGCCTTGGACAGTTTGAGATACTGTCAATCCATCTCAAAACCCTAATAGGCGAGTTAATAGCAATAATCAGTAAGAAAAGAGAGAAACACCTGAGGGTTTTTCTTCCTTTGCGTCGTTTGAATACGGCGCTGTATGATTCACTTCCCCAAGCAGAGAAAGAAAAAGCGCAGCAAATATCGGAAATCCTTCTTCTTGAAAGT
The DNA here is from genome assembly GCF_002865645.1 of Hyaloscypha bicolor E. Lineage (NCBI taxonomy): Eukaryota > Fungi > Ascomycota > Leotiomycetes > Helotiales > Hyaloscyphaceae > Hyaloscypha > Hyaloscypha bicolor. Next base: position 897,818 of record NW_020194691.1, on the reverse strand, counting down.
GGCCAACTGGCGAAAATGAGAGGAGTTTTTGATGGGGATACAACGGCCAATCTTTCAAAGGTATCAATGCTCGCACAGAGTAAGCACGACAGTCAAAAGGTGGGGCTGCAATTGAAAGCTTGGTCCCACGATCAGGAGATCGCTCGGCCCAAGATCGGGAAAACCAAACTTGGCCAACACTTTACAGGTCAGGTCGAAAGTAGCCAGGGGCAGAGAATAAAGGTGATAATCGATTTCAAAGATTATGACGATCCCCTTCTCCGCAGCAAGCTGTACATGCGGATGGAAGAGATCAGTAAGCTTTGCCTGTCGGTTCAAAACTATGAAGACGTGGGGTTACTCAAGTGCCGTGGGTATTTTCACGATCAGGATCGACGATCGTTTGGTCTAGTCTATGACCTTCCAGAGGCCAAAGACGGCTTGACAGGACTCGAAAACAATCCGATCACACTCTATCATTATATCAGCGGTAAACAGCCTCACATTTTAAAGCCACCACTGGGGTATCGCTTCCAGCTCGCGCTCAACGTCGCTACTTCCCTCAACGAAGTGCACAAAATTGGATGGTTTCACAAGGCCCTTACCTCATCAAATATAATTATGTATCCACAGTCTATGCATCAAACTCGTCCATACCTTGTCGGGTTCCGGCACAGTCGGCCAAACGAGACAACTACCTTCACTGAGGGTCCGCCGTCAGACCAGGATATTAAAGGATACCAGCACCCACAGTACCTAAAAAAAGATTTGCGATACTCGGTCAACTACGATTATTATAGCTTGGGAATTGTGCTCTTGGAGATTGGTCTTTGGCTTCCACTGACAGCTATTGTTGAAGATCAAAGTCTCAGTGCTGAGGAGATCCGCCAAAAGGTCCTGAGCAAAAGACTTCCAGTATTGGGGCATAGTATGGGAAGTAATTATCAGTCCATCGTTGAAGCGTGTTTGGGAGACACATTCACATCCGCTGAGGATGAAGAAGCAGACGAAGCCAGCCCACAGTCCCAGCTTCATTTTCAATCCAAAGTCCTAAATCAGCTTTCGAGGTTGTCTAGTTTGGATATTTGAGTACGGCAAGAGGAGTCTCGTGGTATTAAAGTTAAACTTCTCATTCGGTAGTTCGTTACTTCTTCATGCACCCTCTGATTCACTTTTCAGTCCTCTTCGTGTTATTGACTGTTGCGGATAGGACCGTATGCCGACATCACAGAAGGTATAATATCCAAATATCCCGAAATGTACTCCGCCGGAAGATATAGAGATCTTTCTATAGTTCCGATCCTCACTTTCTCAAGTATATAACCTCTGTAAAACTCATAGATAAATCTGCAGAATTAACACTCTTTTTGCCCACGGTGCAATATTTACCAACTATCACCAAGCTAAGTTGAGACCGGGATCGCCATATTCGCAACAGCACATCTTATGTACGCCTATATTCCCGCCTTGAATATCACGAGCTTCTTCCATTTCAGCATTAGTATTTTGAGAAGCATACATCTTTTCAGATCCAAGGCTCCTAAAAATCCAGGCCTCCACTGACATGAACAGCTCATGCTTCCTAGCAGACATGCAGTAGCAGCAGCAGCTTTGCGGTTCGGTGTTGTTAACAACGCATATCCACCGATGCTACTGGAGTTGTTGCAACCCAACCATCGATTTACGTAATAATTCATCAATTTTTGATTACCTGATCAATGCCAACCTAATAGAATCGCACTGAGCAAATACAACTTGACTAAAATAATATAATATGCGCCCTAAGCCAACCTCTAGCTTATTAGTTAAGTGGGTACTACTCAGGTTGCCCAGGGACTGCTCAGGTGAGCTGGCTGAGCCGAGGGTGAGTCGAGGGTGATTAGGCCTGAGTAGAAGCGGCTATGCTTACTAACGGAATGTGGAACGAAGATTGAGGGATTAGAGTTCAACTACCAGAGAAGTAGAGCAGCAAGCATCCGAGTAACTCTAAGTCATGACGATAGGATGGTTCTGAAGAGTCAGCGCTGAGTGATAACAAGGATTTGTATGTAGTACGTACCGACTTCTAAAGGTCCATCGATTGACGGGCCATCCGTCCCAGGCACGTGTGCGTAACCAAGTTTGAGGAGGTAAATCTGATTGAAACGCTTTATATGGCCTATGGCCAAGCTATTAGGCGTAATATGGCGGAGGAAGCAGGGCTGGCTATGAGCCTCTTCTATACGGCGAATGAGTTGATCGGTAAGGAGGAGGATGGTCTTCAAGGTGAACTTGCGGTCGCAAAAATTGAATAAGTCTTCTAAGCTAGGTCCCAGGAGATCCATAACCATATACCTGTAGCTTTCGAAGGTCCCGAAGTGGTGGACAAATGGGATACCGAGACTACCGGTGAGGGTTTCGTAGACCCTGGCCTCATATTCGAGTCGAGGGTTTTCGTGATTAATAGACTCAAACTTGATAGCAACCTCTTCGCCATCTTCGCCCTCTTCGCCCAAAGTCATTTTGATTCCCTTGAAGGTGGACGTGCCAATCGGGACATTAATACGGTATTTATCTCTATATAGAGTTTCTAGTACCAGAAAGGCCTTAAGAAAGGACGTTATGCCGCACGAAAGAAAAGGGTAGGTGTAATTCAAGAAAGTCCCCGTTAATGAGTTAAGGTTAATGGGGAGATGGGATGTATGCCTTTAATAGCTAGATGAGGCTGAGAGCCAAGGGCGAACCGAAGCGAACGAGGCAGGCGAGGCAAAATATTAGATGGGCGGGCAACATGCTAATAACAGCTGATTTTTTTCGTTTTTGGAAAGGTGCGCCTTACTGCTGGCGCGGTGAGCAACGGGCGCCGATTAGCGTCATCGGATGCAGCGTCCGGTTCCCCGCGCTACGCTGGTACAGTCGCTTGCAAAACCGGCTTCCCCTTCGTGTGCAGCTGCTGGAACTTTTACCTCGTTCTTGACCAGGATCCCCGGCCCGATCTAACCAAATATGGTTAAGCGTATGAACTCAGCCATGTCACTTAAATGATGCCTCATCAAGATGTCCTTTTTACAAACTTCAAATACGTGCGAGAATTAGCCTCTTGACCACACTCGCACTATAGTGTCTCGTCTTCAGCGCCATGGCTCCGAACCTCGCTTCCTCCCAGCACGACCTAATTCATGACATGATAGTTGATAAGAAGCTCAAGACATGTCAAATGGCTAACGTTGCTGAGTGCAGTGAGCGTTCGATCAAAGCAATACGCACAAACATTCATTACGTTCAAGGCACATTTCTTTCGCCACACAAAGAAGCTCGATCTGTTGCTTTCATGGAATCAAGTCTATAACTTCCCTCTCCAACAGCTCCGGTTAAGGGTCATAGCTAAAGAAAGAGACGATTTTTCTGGAAAGTGTGACATTGAAGACGATCGGATCTTGGAGAGACTTTGTATTATGCGACCAGGCGCCTGGGGAAATAATCTTAGCGTTTGGGACAAAGACCAAACAGAGTATAAGAATTTCCTGGCCAATTACAGAGTAATTGCCACTTCTGGAAAATCAAACAAATATGTCCTTCGCCATAGCGTCAAGGGTAAACTTGATAGCAATAAGTCCATATTCGTTAATATGGTGCCTTACGAAGGCGAATCCGAAAAAGGGTTATTGGTAACAAGCCTGCCTCGACAAAACTCCTTTCTATTTCTCCGTCGGTCTCCGTCGCTCCTGGAGATTTCCTTGGCATCTTTTCTGGGAAGCTTCGATATATAGATTCGAAGCCGTTAAAAACTATTAAGGGCCCTGTTCCGGGTCTTTGGCTAGACTATTCGGAAATACCAGGAAATCTTAATCGGATGAAGGTAGCAAAGCCTGGTGAGAAGACGAACGTCTGTCTTGCGTGGGAGGGAGTGAACGAGGTGAAAGGTGAGAAGTCCTTCTGTCAATATTGGAGAGTTTTAGTTATAGCTACGAGGGACATCATGCCATTTGACGAGCTTATTCGTCCTCCCTAACTTAGGTTCTACTGGATAGCGACCTGTATATGCCTCGCAGTTTTATATATGTATAATATAAGGCAAGTGGTGACAGCAATTTGTCGATTACAGATGGACAGTGATGGAAACAATTATTAAAGTTATGTACTCGAAAGTAAAATAGTAGCTTGATTTGATTACTGTGACTTTCTTGGTATTCCTATAGTATCTTTATGTGGCAATATGTCTGTATTACTCAAATAAAGTTTATTTGCTGGCTCGCCTTCGAAGTTTCCTCAGTTGTGGCTTGATCAATCTCAAGCTACAGTGAAAAATCACGTGCTATAGACATTCCCGCACTCGTAAAGGGGTCATCCTCGGCTGGTTCGTCGGCCTTACAGTATTGTATAGTACCGTATTGCCTCACTTGGAGGCACGAAGTTCTCGTATATACAGAGGTACCTCTATCTGTTTAAGCAATAGCCGTGCTACGATCTCTTGCTGTGTCTTTTTTATCTTCAATTGAATCTGATAGGTAGGCGTAAATGCTATTTTTAGTATTATTTAACGCGTATTCGCTGGCAAGCGCATTACAAGGCCATCTGCCATTTCAACCTCATTTCCCTTCTCTAAATATTATCCGTACTGCTCTGTAAACCGCAGAACTTCGATATCCTGTTTATGCGTTTTGAAAAGTTCTTTAGCGTTAGGAACTATACGCTATAGAGCTCTTCTGTAACCGAGACGATACTGAGATAATAATTAGGAATACGCTTCGATAATCGTTAATACGGAAGCCTAACCTCTCGACACAGACCTATAAATATTCCTGGTCATTATCAAGTTCGATCAAAGCGGCGCTATAATAGTCAGTACATAAACTCTGTACTCACCTCTTACTAACATCGTGGGCTACAAAGCCTCTGAAACTATTATACCCTAATGCCAAGACTATAGCAAGCAATATAGCAAGCAATGCAGCAAGAGTCGAGTATATTATATATATATTTACTTGACTACGCTAATAATATCTAGTATTATTGCTGTCCATGGCCTGAATCCTCGAAGCAAGAATGATGCCGACCACGCATGGGACACATAGCGTACGCCTGCCGGATCTCAAGGACGCCTCTGGCTACGCAACGAGCTTCGTTAATATATTCCGGAATCGCGAATCTTTCTTTACGAATATAACTCAATAGCAGTATACGGGAAGAATAAAAGCACGTTTATTGAGAAGGCGAATATGCTACTTGAAGAGATACGACTCGAGAGACATAACGCCGGCAAGAGACCGATCCTGTTCCTGGGCCATAGCATGGGCGGGCTCTTGATTAAATAAGCCTTAATTAATGCACACAATAGCACTAATCCCGGGTATAACTCAATCAAAGATGCTACTACAGGGCTGGCATTCTTCGCCACACCATACCACGGCGCGAGCTTAATAATAGTAATATTCGGAGATATTCTGGCCAAGATTATAACTGGTCTCGGAATCCAGTAAGGTGATAATATACTAGAGACGCTAAAGAATGAGGGTACTTTCTCAGGCATTATACGTGAATAGTAGAGGCACCGGCTACCCGACTATAGTATTATATCGTTTTGGGGAGCGTATAATAGTATAAGTCGCCTTGTAATATAACGTAAAAGTTATATACAGCTAATGGCAAGTTCGAATTAGTACATACCAAAGGAGAGCGTACGGTTCAATATATCTGGAAAGGACGAGAATATCGTAATATTACAGGCAGACCATAGCAGTATATGCAAGTTCGGTCACTCAACGGCGGATCAGGATAACTTAAAGTTGGTTCGAGGCAATATCCAAGATCTCTACGAAGAGGCACTTAAGATCGGTGAGTTAAGCGTTAGTCTCACTAATATCAATAAGGAACAAAGTTCAGAGCGAGAGCTCCAAATGAGACTGGCAAGGTTAGGACAGTAGAGTTGAGCTTTTAAAGTCGAAGTATAACCTCTTCCCAGAAAAAGCTACTCCTGTTAGGAAGACGTATTCTTATTCTATCTGTCTCGCATATTAATAACACGCCGTTAATGCTCATATATCCATCTTACTAATATTAATATATAATCTGCAGATATAAGCTATTATTAACCTTTCTCCAGTATATAAACAACAGAAAGCTGCCAATGAAGAGTGTCAAGTGGTTATAGATTGGTTAACGCCGTTTGACTACGGTTCACAGCAAAGCGACTATATTGGGAGGCGACAGCCTGGAACTGGCCAATGGCTTCTGGGATCGGCAGAGTACCAGACGTGGCTAAAGAGCCAGAAGCAGACGTTGTTCTGCCCTGGCATTCCCGGAGCGGGAAAGACAATTATTACATCCATCGTAGTTGAAGAGCTTACTACTCACTTCCAGTCTGACGAGAGGATTGGCATTGCATACCTTTATTGCGACTTCCGGCGGCAAGACGAACAGAAGGCCGACAACTTACTAGGGAGCCTACTGAAACAGCTTACCCAGTGTCAATCGTCTCTATTACGCACCGTAAAAGAACTCTACGAACGATACAAAGATAAACGGATACGGCCATTATTCGATAAAATCTCGAAAGCCCTCCACTCTATAGCCGCTGAGTATTCGAGAGCCTTTATCGTCATCGATGTACTCGATGAATACCAAGCATTTGATGGCTGTCGAACGAGATTCCTATCAGAGATTTTCAGCCTTCAGGCTAAGTACGGAGCAAATATCTTTGCGACTTCAAGATTCATTCCAGAGATCACAGAAAAGTTCGAAAGGAGTTTATTAATAGAAATCCGTACCAGTGATGAAGATGTACGGAGATATCTTGATAGTCAGATGTTCCGGCTACCAGGGTTTGTGGTTGGTAGCCCGGAGCTGCAGGAGGAAATAAAGACTGAAATTATTAGAGCCGTTGATGGAATGTATAGGGTTGTTTTTATCCTATACAAAAGTCGCTAACATCTGCAGGTTCTTGCTTATACAGCTTTATCTTGATTCCTTAATCGGAAAGATAGCACCAAAGACAGTCCGAGCCGCTTTAAAGAAGCTGCCGACAGGATCCGGTGCGTATGACTATGTATATGAGGATACTGTAGAGAGAATTAAGGGACAGGTTATAGACGCGAAAGAGCTTGGTATGAAGGTTTTGTCTTGGATCGCTTGCGCAAAGAGGCCGCTCAAAACAACGGAACTTCAGCACGCGCTTGCGGTGGAAGTTGGCGAGGTGGAACTCGACCAAGAGAATCTGCCACAGATTGAAGCCATGGCCTCAGTGTATACTGGATTAGTTACCGTTGATAAAGAAAGCAAAATCATTCGGTTAGTCTACTACACGACGCAGGAATACTTCGAGCGAATACAAAAACGGTGGTTTCCAAATGCAGAGGCTAATATTACGATAATCTGTATTACCTACCTCTCATTTGATATTTTTGAGCATGGGTATTATCAAACGGACGACGAATTCGAGGAGCGATTACGGTCAAATCGGTTTTTTGAGTACGCCGCACGAAACTGGGGGTATCATGCTCGCAAGATTTCAACTCTAAGCCAAGCGTTAAGCCAAGTATTAAGCCTAGTAGTCGTAGAGTTTCTTAAGAGTGAAGCTAAGGTCAATGCATCTAGCCAAGGGTTATTGGCTATTAAGCACTACTTACGGAAATCAAAATATAGCCAGAAAGTTCCCAGATGGATAACGGGACTACATTTGACGGCATACTTCGGGGTTGAGGCTATAGTTAAGCTGCTGCTTGACATAAGCAAGGCCGACGTCAACGCAAAGGATGAATATAGTCAGACGCCATTATGGTAGGCTACTCAGGGAGGGCACGAGGCCGTTATGAAACTGCTGCTCGACACAGGCAAGGCCGACGTCGGCGCAAAGGATAAATACGATAATCGGACGCCGCTATAGTTAGCTGCCGAGGGAGGGCACGAGGCCGTTATGAAATTGCTACTCGATACAGGCAAGGCTAACGTTGACGCGAAGGATAAATACGATAAGCAGACGCCGCTATTATTAGCTACTAAGAGAGGGCACGAGGCTATTATAAAGCTGCTGCTCGATATAGGCAAGGCCAATACCGAGTCAAAGGATAGATACAATCGGACGCCGCTATGGTGGGCTACTGAGAGAGGGCACAAGGCCATTATAAAGCTTCTGCTTAATACAGGCAAGGCTAATATCGAGTCAAAGGATATATACGATCGGACGCCGCTATAGTTAGCTGCTCAGGAAGGGCACGAGGCCGTCGTAAAGCTACTGCTCGACACAGGCAAGGTCGATATTGAGTCAGATAATAATGGTCAGACACCGCTATTAATAGCTGCTAAGAGAGGGCACAAGGCCGTTATAAAACTGCTGCTCGATATAGGCAAGGCCATTATCGAGTCAAAGGATAGATACGATCGGACGCCGCTATGGTGGGCTGCTCAAGGAGGGCACGAGGCCGCTATGAAACTACTACTCGAGAAATACGATAAGCAGACGTCGCTATTATTAGCTGCTAAGGCAGGGCACAAGGCTATCGTCCAGCTGCTACTCGAGATAGGCAAGGTCGATATTGACTCGAAAGATGAGTCCGGTCGTACGCCGCTGTCGTGGGCTGCTGGGAAGGGGCACGAGACTTTCATCCAGCTGCTGCTCGATACAGGCAAGGTTGATATTAACTCAAAAGATGAGTCCGGTCGGACGCCGCTGTGGTGGGCTGCCAGCCACGGTCGCGAGGCTATGGTCAAGCTGCTGCTCGAGACAGGCAGAGCCGATGTCGACTTAAAGGATAGCTACAATCAGACGCCGCTATCGTGGGCGGCTGAGAACGGGCATGAGGCTATGGTCAAGCTGCTACTCGATAATGGCGCTGATATCAGTATAGAGAACAGAAGTGGCTGGACTGCCCTACAACTAGCGGCACTCAATACATATGAAAGTATAGAGCAGCTCTTGGTGATACATGGAGCGCCTGAGCCAGATGACTTTATAGGCTTCAGAAGCTGTTTTTGTAAAGTAGTATTTAAATCGTATTATATATATTTTCATAACCTTAATAGAGAGGGGCTTGGGGGACCTAATCTTTATATATTATACTTAATATTAAAATGCTTTATAGCAGCTTCGCTTTTACTCTTCTGGCCATGTAATGCTATACTCTCTAATACTTACTTCAGCGTACTCTTATACTATATGCAATTTAAAGAGTAGTCGATTTAAGGTTCTCTGGGCAGTTCGAGTACAAGTAATCTGCGACAAATAATGCAATAGTCTGGGATATCTCCAGAATTTTAATTAGGCAAAATCCATTTGATCCTTTAATATATAAGGGCCAAGAGTTGAGCTCGAATATAACTTTAAAGCCAGGAACTATATAACCAGATGCGGAGCTCGAGGCCGGGCACTCGTTTAATTATATAAGATTGTGTCCCATTACGTAATATACAGTTACGTGAAGTAATGCCACGTGATATCTAATAAAAAAAGTGGAACAGTCTTTAACTTTATAAATATAGTATTGTTTTTACATATACAGACTTGAGATATTTCAAGGCGGAACGATCAGATTTCAGGTACTAATTATCTCTATATCTTGCCTTCCCTTATAATATTGCAGAGATGGCAGATAGAAATTGGAGATTAGTGGCTCAACTAATAAAGATCCGGGCTATAATAATACGGTTAAGTTTATTGCTTGTAGTCAGAATAAATAGAAACAAATATAATAAAAAAACGTCTGCTAAGGATTATACTCTAGAAGTTTGCAGAAGATCTATTTCCAGAATCCCTATACCACGCTAACTGTTTTTAGCTAGCGAGATTCAAGAACCCTTGCTTAATAGGGAGAAATAAAAAATTCCAAGTGAGTGTAGAGGGGAAGCCAGTTTTGCAAGCGACTATATACAGGTGCAGACAGACCCTAATATTTGTTATACCGCCTTAAATTTCTGCTAAGCAAAGAAGCCGGAAGGGGATCCTCTAAAAATATATTCTCTAAATTAGGGGTCCGAAAACGGCTCCAAATTATATATCCAAACTCCAGAATACTAAAGGATTAGAATTAGTTCTATAATAGGGTTTATTTATAGCTAATTATATAATAGCAAATCTATTTGCTATACTCTTTTATATAAAGATAGATATAATAATTATTAATAATATTATGGCCCCGGTATAAATAAGAGCCCCTATACTCAGATAATCTAGAAGTCCTTTCTCTACTCTAATAATAGACTTAAAATCCGGGATCCTTAATTAGATATAGTATATAGTAAGATAAGAAAAAATAAAAAAAATAAAACAAAATACAGATACTAAATAGACTTCCAGTTTTAGTAAATATATAATAAAAGAAAAGAAATATAAACAGGCAAGTATAGGTATTATAAAAAGAATAAATATTAGATCTAGAATTACCTAGCCTTAAATACTCGCAAGTATAACTTTTGCCAAAATTCCTTTAAGAGGCTAAAGAGACTTGACTTTATTACTAACGAATTTTATAACAGCTTCTAGTACTATATTAGAGATATTTAGTAGCAAGTTATAGTATATTATATTAGTATTAAACCCTATATAAAATTGCTTGGTATCGAGTAAATAATTTCTTAGAATTATTATATTAATAGTAGTAATATTTATAATATTAGAAATAGCTATAATAATAGCGCCTATAGCTTCCTGAACCTTACTAGAAGTAGCGGAAATAGCTATATTAAGGAGGTTTGCCATACTTTAAGCTTTGCTTTGAAATAGTTAGAGATAACCTTTTAATAAAATAGTATATAGCCTAACTAAGGAATTTAGTAAATAGATATTAGTTAAATTGAATTATATTATTAAAGTTACAATTCCCGCTTTTATAATATTATCCTAAGCTAGTATATAGATTTCTAATATTATATAATAGAAAGTAATAAAGAAGAAGGCTAATAAAACTTCTATCTTTATCCAGTTTTATAATTGCAGTATTTTGAGTTATTAAATTCAAAGAGAAAATTCTTTAAGATTATTTAGTAGTAAATTAAGAGTATTATATAAAGTAAATAAAAGTTAGGATATGAGTATTACTAAAAGTAAGGTACTAGATACGGCTTCTATTAAAAGAGTAAGTTTGCCCCCTATTTCCTAAGGCTAAAAATAACTATTCTACTCTCTTCTAAGATTTCATTACTAATATTTATATATTCTAATTATAGTAATAGTTAATATAAATATAGGTCCGAATATTAGTTAACTATCTCTGGGAAATTAAGTTCGAGATATAAGCCTATTATAGTAATCCGCTCTATATCTGAAATACTAAAATATAATTAATAAGGGCTTAATTATATATTCAAATTTAACTATAGAATACTTTACTAAATAAAATATTAGATTAAAGTTTAAAAGTCTAGGAATTAAGTAATTTTAAATAATTTTAAATATTAAATATTAAGTTATATTTCCTGAAATAAATTCTAGTATAGTAAGTAGTTCTATAAAGTTTATCTTAGTAAGCTTAATTAGTATATAAGTATCTAGCTATAGTAAGGAACTAGGAGACTTACTTGGAAAATAATATAGGAGTTAAGAACTATACTATTACTTAGTATAGATATGGTATAATAACCCGGAAACTATAATTAGTAGAAAGTTCGGAATAAGTAATAGAAAAGGTATTTAGCTTAGGATATATATTAATTATAAATCTAGAAATTAGCCTAACTTGGATTTCAGAGAAAGTAATATCTACTATTAGTAATATTCTCTTACTTATTATTAAAAGAGGTAGAGATTATATTAATAGCTCTTAATATATTAATTACTACTTCTAATATAAATCTATATATACTAAGAAATAGAGAAGGCAAATATAATAATAAAGGAAGCAAATTTTCTTATATAAAGATAAAATAAATAAGGCTAGAATAGAAGAATTCTAGTAAACTTTATATATCTATATCTAAATAAATTAGAGACTAAGATAATACGGGTAATAAAATCTGCTAGAATAGGCTCTAGTTACTTATACTTATCTAGAATAGATTAAATATATCTTGCAAGCCTATTTTAGTTCTCAAATTAGCTAGGTTTATATTATAAAACTAAATAATTATAAGTATTCTAAACTCAAGTTATTAAATATATATTTAAATTAAAGACTTAAATAAATAAATAGGCCAAATCTTTAGGCAAATTAAGTTATTAATATAAAAGAGTTATAACTAAAAAGTTTATATTATATTTTGCTTTATTTCGGATCTTATATCAGGTTCTAATAGCTTAATATAAATATGTTATTTATAATAGTACTAATAGTACTAGTATCTAGTACTAAGGCAAATACTATAATTATTTCTACTAAAGCCTATTTCTTTCTGTCTCTATAATATCTAATAAGCTCTAGAGACTCTCGTTAACTTAAGTAATATATGCCTCTACCTATTATTCCAACTAGTAGAAATAAGATATATAGGCTTAAAGTTAGTATCTTTATTTCTTTATTTAAGTTAATAGCTAAATAAAGCCAGCCCGACTCAATTATATTAGCTATATCTTGACTATAGGAGATAAATATAGTAGCTATAATATTAGTAGTATTAATATTCTGTTTTATCTAACTATTTCGAGTACTACTATCTTTAAATTTGGAAATAATAGAGTATAATCTAATTATACTATATCCGAGAATTACCCGGCAGACAGAATTAGAGAGACTATTCTAGGCTATAACTTCAATACTATATAGGTCTTTAATATTTCCCTATAATAATTTCTTATTAGATAAAAATTAATTCTTAATCTAAAAGTTAATAATTCTTAAGTTATTACTAGTAATAAAAGTAAGGAAGTTCTAATAAATATAATATATAGTAATAATTACTATATTCTGCCCGGCTATAATACTATAAATATAGTAAAACTTAATATAAATAGTTCTGCTAATAATATATAAAGTAATCTTAATAAGTTAAGTATATTAACTAGTTTTTTTAGTACTAATATTAAATAAAAACTAGAATATTAGTATATAGTAATAAAACCGGAAAGTATTATTAATTATATAAAAGATAAAGATAAGAGCCTATAATAAGCCTTTACTTAAGGCTTTAATTTTAATATTACTTATAGCTTGAAATACTTTATATTCTCGAGAATAGCTTATAATAAATATTAGCTTTACTATTACTAAAGAACTATATATTATTCTTTTAAACTTTCTATAAATAGTTAGCGAACTAGCTAGACTAAAAGAGATTTATATAAAGCTAATATAGTTTTTAATCTTAATATCTTTTATATTCTTATTATAGTAAAAAAATAATGCTTTTACTACTTTCTCTAAGTTTTATATTTAATTCATTATATATACTATTAGTATAATGAAATATAGAAATAGAAGAAACTTAATAAAGGCAAAAAGACAGCAAATTATTAATAAATAACCTAATAAAGAATTTAAAAATAATACTAGATCTATAATTTTTCTAGCTTTATAAATTAAATAGTATTATAAGAATTAAAAGTTACTAAGCTTCTTAATTTATTTTTCTTAATAATTCTTCCTAAATAATTATAGGCCTAAAATATATATTAGATATAGATCTTAGGAATTAATTTCTTTATTCTAGTATATATAAATAGAATATAAAAACAGGATATAGAAACGAGATATAGAAATAGAATAAAGAAATAAGATATAAAAATAAAAATATAGAAATAGAATATAGAAGTAAGATAGGTAGAGCCCTATTATACTATATTCTATATCCTATACTATAGAGCTAGAACGTTTAGTATATCTATTAGCTAATATATATAATACTAATCTTTCTATTATATAGCTATCTTTATAAAAATTATAAATAAACTATATTAGAAGACTTAGATAAGATCTATTTTCTAAACCGGAAATAAGATAAAGTATTTATATTTGGTTTATTTTATATATAATTAATAGTTTATTATAAATAAGCTAATAGAATATAATATATTTCAATTTCCTATAGCTCTACTTACTTCTTCTTATTTCTATAACTAGTATACTCTATTATTAGTTTTAATACCTCTATATAAATACTTATAAATTCTTAAATATTAAAGGCTTTTATCTAGAAATACCGGAATTTGGCTTGGCCTTATAAGTTAATATCTAGTAAGTAAAGACTACTAACTATATAATATAGAGATAGCTATTCTAGACAATTCTAGTTATTACTAAAGTTATTATATAATAAAGGCCCCTAAATATCTTATTAACTTTCTAGAATAAGGAATTAATAAACTTAATCTAGTATTTATAGTTATACTAGTATAATAGTAGTAAGAATAATAATAATATTAATAATATTTCAAAAGTATATTTTATAGTTAGTTAATAAGATATCTGTCTTTTCTAGTTATAGGTTATAGATCTAGCTAATTATTTATTTATATTATTTTAATAGAAGTTAGTCTAAAATAGCTATAAGAATAATAGCAAATATAATAGATTTAATATCTAACTATTAGATCCTGTTTTATAAAATTTATAATAATTATAAATAATCTTATCTCGAAATAGAACTTCTATAATAATATTAGAACGGGCTTTCTTTTCCGGAGCCAGAATTAGTTTCAGAAAAGTATTTTTTTCTCTTAATAAACTATATTTAATCTTTCCTCTAAAAGAACTAGTACTATTTAAGTATTATATAGCTTTAATTAATATTATATTTCAGTTAGTAAGTATTATATAATCTTATAAATAATACGGTATTTAAGAAAGAAGAGGGTTATTATAGTAATATACTAAACTAGATAAGTAAAATAAAAATAGAGAGAGCTATATATAGAATATTTATTATAAAGCTTTACTAGATTTCTATTAAAGAGAGTCTATATATTAGCCCTAAAAATTAGAGTAATAATATCTAAAACCCTAGTAACTTAATTTACTAAAAGAGTTAACTAAAAATATAATACTAATAAAAAGAATAAGGTTTTCGTATTTTATTACTATATAAATATTCTTTACTAAAATACTACTTATAGGCCCTCTAATAAGGTTCCCTATTTCCCGCTAAAATTCAAATATACTATATAGCTATAGCCCTATAGTAGGCTTATTAGTTAATACTATAATAAAACGGTAATATAATATACTATAATTACTAGTAAAAAGTCTATATAATAAGTAAAATATAAGTAAAGAAGTAAAACTTTAGCTAGAGTACTAGATATAGAGAATAATAGTATAGGAATAGAGTATTAAGCCAATTATAAAAGTAATTGGCTTAAAATAGTTCGAGAGGTAACCTATACTAATTTGGCTAATTATTTGGGAAATATTAAGAAGAAAAAGTATTAGAGTTCCTTAGCTAGACAAGAAACTAATTACAAATATATAGGCTATACTATATTAGTATTTCTAATATAAGATTATTCTAATATAACTTATATAGAAGGTAAATATCTAGTAAAAAGAATACTAGCTTTTAAAATATATTTAATTATATAATTATAAAGAAAATAAGTTCTTTAAAGATAATAAAATTAAGTTTATTTTTAGGATTAGTTCTAGCTTAATATAAAAGACAATTATAAAAGAGAGGAAGTATTAGTCTAATAAGTATAAACTAAATAAAGAATACTATTAATATTTCTCTCTAATTAACGAGTTAAAATATATATAATAATAATTATATATACTTTTAATATTATAGTATACCTATATTATTTTAGTATTTTCTTTATTAAAAATAGTATCCCAAGGCTATAAATTCTAGTAAAACCAAATCTATATATAAATTAGATAAAATTAGAAAGACTAAAATAAAACTTATAAAATACTATAAGCTAGTTCCCGCTATTTAATAAACTATTTATTTAATATATTTAAAAGTAAATAGTATATAGTTAAAAAGCCGAGGCTATAGAGAAATTCTTATATAACTATTAAATACTATATCTCTATAATAAAGCTACTATTAACTAATATAAGAATATAAACTAATTATCTCTTCTATATTATATATTATTAGTATATAGGATACCTAATAGTAAAGAATATAATTAATAGTATATTAAGATATAATATTACTTATAAAGCAAAATATTAGCTACTTTATAAAAAGATCTATATATTATAAAGAAGAAAGAATAGTAATATATAGTAATTAAAGTTCTAATTAATAAAAAATATTAACTATTAGTAAAGATATTATTATTTTAATAATATAATTAGAAGACTCTAAAGGCTAACGGGAAATCTATTAATATTAGTTAAGTAATTAAAATATAGAAAGTAATATTTATTCTATATTAAGCCTTTAATTATAAAGGCTTCTAATATAAAAGCCTATACTTATTAACTACTATTAACTAGTAGAAATATAATATCTTTATTAATGTTTTTAATATATTCTATAGAGTTTTTCGAATGCTCTTATAAACTATTACTATTAATTATATTAAAAATATATAGTTTTAAAGTTTTTCTGAGCTCAGATATTTTTTAAGGTACTAAAATAGGTAAAGAGGAAATTAATAAAGTTATAAATTCGAAAAAGAAGTAATAGAAATAATATAGAGAATTAGAAGAAATTAATTTTTATATTTAAAATTTTTTATATTATATTCTAGCTAATTAATAAATAATAAAGCTTTTTAATAATAACTATTAATTAGAGATTAGACCGGAGAGCAGATAGAGGCAATATATTAGTTTACTTTATATACTTATATATTAACTTCCTAAAATAGCTTAACTAACTTAGTATAATTATAGACTTTACTATATATTATAATCTAACTAGTTAATATAAATATAATATATAAGATTAGAATAGTAATTATAAAAGATAAAAAAATTATATAGAAATAAAGTATAGAGCCAGAATATAGAATTAGAATATAAAGCCAGAATATAGAAATAAGATATAAAGCTAGAATATAACTTAGTATACTTAAAATATATATAAGATTTTATTATTTCTAAAAACTATAAATAAATTTAAGCTATAAAATTTAAACTCTCTAATATAACTATATATAGGGCAAGAATTACTTCTTAGACTATTCTAAACTATATAGATAAAATTAATAAAAGACTATATCTTATAAATACTTTATTTAAATATTTAATTTACTACTTTTAAGATTATAAAATAAATAATTAGACTAAATAATTCTTATTATATATATAAGTAATAAAATCCGGAGAATAGATAATTATAAACCTTTAAAGCCTTTCTTCTAAGCTAAGTATAGCTATAACCTTATAACTTCCAAATAGAATTCAAATAAGAAGTACTAATAATTTTATTATTAGATTAAAAAATATAAGAAGAGATATAGCTAGAGCTTTTTAAAAACCAAGAATACTAATACTCTATAATATATACCTCTATTAAGATACTATTAAGGAACTTTATAATAGTATACTTACTACTTTATATTTATAGGAAATATAAAATTAGAAGTATTATTCGAATATAAAACTCGATTTATTAGAAACTTTCTCGAGAATACTTATTTATCTTTTTCTAGTAAAGTAAAGTTATTTTATCTTATTATACTATATTATATCTAGCCTATAAGTTCAATTACTAGAACTAGTAAGAGAGTTATAATAAAGAAAGAAGATCTTAATACCTGAACTTAGGGATTTAGAGATTATATAATAGAAGTAATATAAGGCTATAGATAAATAATTCATTATATACTCGAAGTAATTCAGACTATAGGTTCCTTTATAGGAATTATTAAATTCTTTACTAGTATAACTATAGCCTATATACTAGTATCTCTTATAAAGTATTAAGTATTTCTCGAACTTATATAGAACTTCCAGATTAATTCAAATATATATTCTTTCTATATTTTAATTCTAGTATAGATCCAAAAGTATAAATATAATAAATAAAGACTAATATAATATAATAGCTACTTCTACTATTATTTCGTTTTACTATTTACTATAATAGCTTTAAATTATCTTATTCTTAGTATAAATCTCTTTACTATCCGCAAATTCAAATATCTGTTTTATATTTTATTAGGAATCTTAATCCGGTTATATCCGAGAATTATATATTAAAGTTTATAGAAAGATATAAGAATAGTTTAATAATATACTATCTAGATATTTATTTTATATTAAGAAGTAAAATATTTCAAGAGGCTATACTAGATTTTATAATGAAATAGCTGAGAATAGATATAACAAATAGTCTAGAAATTCTTTAGGCAGAAGCTAGTACTAGCTTTATATAAAGTAATATAGATTATTAGTTTAGAAGATATTGAGAGAAATACTAGCTTTAAAATAACTTTAAATAAAAAAAAGAAGTGAATTTTTATATATTATTATAAGGGCCTAGAAATTTTCTTTATTTTATATTTCTATTTAGTATTACTACTTTCTAATTAAAAAAATCATCTAAAGAAAAGTTTTCTATTAAATTAATTCCTATATATATATCTATCCGAGCTATATTAATAGCTTTAAGCTAGAAATATCTAGTATTATTCTATTATATCTTTTATATTATTTATTAGGCTATTACTAGATTTGCCTTAGCCTATAGGCCTCGCTTAAAGGCGCCTATAATAATATAAACCGCTACTACTATCTATAAGCAAAATAAATACTCGGTAATAGATTAATAGTAAATCGGAAGTAATAATTAAAGCAGATATAATACAGATCTTATATTAGAATATAAATAAGAGTATAGAAATAAAAGTACAGAAATATAATATACTTTTGTTTTATATTATATTAGAAGTTTATAAATTCGAATAATAGAAATATATAAGTATTAATATAAGTTTAGTATGCGATTTTTAGGAGAAGTTTAGTTCTTCTCTAGTTTAAAGAAACCAGATATAATTTAGTATAATAATAATTAACTTAATATATAAGCTCTCTTTAAAATTCTAGATTAAAGTCTAATATATAGGAATTAAAATGTTTTTTATTATATTTTAAATCGTCTATTATAATATATTTAATATAAATAAGGTCGAGAATATAGCTTCTTTTCTCCCTATACTAGTTGCCTATCCAGAAAAAAAGCTTTAGGTTTTTATATAATTTATTTTTCGCTATAATAATATTATAATTTGAAACTATAAATCTAATAATAAGAGTATTTAGGATATTAGTCTAGTATATTCTAGTACTACTAGTAATATATATACTAATAGGTTCAAGAATCTAATAAATAGCAAATTAATACTAGAGGAAGCCGGCTATAACGAGAAGTTAAAGTAGACCGACTTGAAAATTACTATAGCTAAGGTTAGTTTTTAGAGTATAATAGAGAAACTATATAAGGAATTAATTTTAGTAAAGGAAATCTGAGGTTTATTCTAAATTGTTTTTTTATATATTACTACTTTTAAGCTTTTTTATCTAATTTATCTATTATTATTTTTTAAGAATATTTTTAATAAATTAGTATAACTACTATTATATAAGAAATTACTATAAAATTTCTCTTTGGCTTCTTTACTTAATTAATAAATACTACTTCTTTATTTCTTCTAGTATAACCTATTTTTCTATTACTAATAATTATAATATTATAATATTAAACTTATAATAGATAAAATAATAATTATAAGTAATAAGATAATAATACTACTAATTAAATATATATATTCCTTAATATTCTTCTACTATATATACTTATATACTTTACTAGCTCTATTATAAGTATTATAAGAAGTTATAAATAGTTTATTAGTTCTGTTTTCAAATAAATCTAGATATTTCTTCTATTCTAGTAAATTATTTATAGTATCTTATATAGTATAAATAGTAGTATTAACTTAAGCTTATAAAGTACTTACTATTTTATTATAAGTTAATAAACTAAAGAAAAGTTACTTAGAGGAAAATATCTAATATTATAATAACTTAATTAGATAATATAAATATAATCTATTTATATTATATTTAGATATAGGGATATCGAAAAGAGAAAACGGCTCTTCTAGAGCTATTTAAGGTTACTACTATTTATAAAATATAATATTATTAAAAATAGAATTATACTAGATAAAAATAAATATATTAATAATATAAAATATCCGGGTTTATCTTTAGTAATACCTTACCTAATATCTTATTTATATTTATTTCAATTTAAGCTACTTCTATATATAACTTAGAACTCGAGTTATAACTATAAATCTTATTATAGTTTTTACTTTTCTAATCTCTATAAATATCTATCTATATTATAAAGAGATTAATAAGATACTTGTTCTAAAGTTCGGGGTTATTAGAGAAACTAATTATAATATTCTTTAAATAAGTAATTATACTAGATTTAATAAGTAATTTATCTTAATTTTTTATATCTATTTACCTAATTATAATCTGTTTATTAATATACTAAATAATACTCTTAAACTAGGTAATATTAAGGGAAAGCTAATTACATTTAGTAATAATACTAGTAATTAGTTCGGGGCTATAAATAAATAGCAAGCTACTATTTATATAATTATTCTATAAAGTTTTAATAATAAGAAAGAGAATAAATATCTAGTTACTTCTATATCTAACTTTAAGGCCTAATAAAATACAGGTATCCGGAGTAATAAGATAATTATAAAGTAATTATAAAGCTAAATATATAATATTAATAAAGGAAAGCCAGGTAAATAATCTTTATAAAAAATTATAAATAGCTTATTAGATATATTTTATATTTAGCTCTTTTGAAATTATACTTTTAGAGTTTTAAGAAAAACTTTATATAAATATATTAAAATATTTATTCTTTATTAAATACTATTAATAGATTATTATAGTCTTACGAATATTAGTACCTACTAACTAATTTTCTCTGCCTTTAATATAGAATACTTTTCTCTACTAAATATATTTTTGAAAATAGACTTTATTCTAAGTTTAGTAAAATAATTAATATTATAATTATTTAAGCCAAATCTTAAGAGTTTATTAAGGCTTTCTAGGCGGTATAATAAGGGAGTATAAAATTCCTAAGCCCGAGAATAAATCTAATAAAATTCTGCTTCTTTATATTACTTTACTCTCTTATCCTAAATAAAGACCGGTATTATTATTTTTATAGCCTAGTAAGCTAAAAGATACTTAGTTAGCTATTCTAGTATTTACTCTAATACTTTGGGGATATAATATAATAAAGATATATAAACTACTTTATATATATTTAAATAAATATATTAAAATAAAACGTTTATAACTAGATTTACTAGAATCTTATTAATAATATTACTACTATAATCTGATATATATTAGATACTCTTTTCTCTTATTAGCTATATTAAGCGGGAATAAAGTATAGAGATAAAATATAATTTTTGCGGGCTATATATTTTATAGAACTAAGTAATAGCAGGTCTAATACTAGTAGGTTATAAGAATAGAATTAGTAAATTAGGAAACCGTACTATTATTAGCCGCTTTATTAGCTATTTTAAGTATATATAGGCCTAAAGAAAGTATTACAGATGCCTTATTATACCGGTTTATAAAATCTCCTTAAGCTCTCTCTCTATATTATTAAAGTTAGATAAATAGTATATCTTTTCTTTTATAAAGCTATTAGAAAAAAAGAAGTTTATATATATACTAGAAACTTAGATAAAATATTAAAGTCTAGTTATCTTTATAGCTAAAGCTACTAATTAAAGTATAAATAAATAATTATTTAAAATAACTTTTTATAGAGGTATTCAAAAACTAATATTTATAGCTATATAAATAATTATTATAACTTCTTTCTTAATTTTAGAAAGAGTTTTAATAGTAATACTAAAGTACTTCTTTATTATATTTCCCGGAATAAGAATAATATTTCCGGCTTTTATTCGACTTTTAATAATTTAGTATTACTAAAGTATAATATATTTCTACTATTCTATTATTATACTTTCGGATCTATAAATTAGAATATATAGCTGCTATATATTAAGTATAATACTAAGCTTATATAAGAGACAACTTTCTAGGTTACTAGTTATTCCGGTTAAGAAAATAACTTGTTCTTTATAAAAATTATAGATTACTATTATATTTAATATTAGAAAATAATTTAAAATATCTAAAGAGATTAGAAAATATATACTTCTCTCTATATAAGTAAGAGCCTATATTTTTATCTTGAACTATATATTATCTTTTAACTAAGTATTATCTAGAATTTAATATTAGTATCTAAAGAAAAGTTAATTTAATTAATTACTTTATTTATACTTTAATATTACTAGTACTAGATTAATATTATTAATATTAGTAAATTAAATACATTTACCTAATTAATAGTTATACTTAATAGTTAATTTAACCTCTAATTTTCGCTTATATAACTATTAAGAACTAAGTATATAGTAATTAGCAAATTAAATATATTTGTTTCCAGATAGTTAACTTCTTTTTATATTAGTCTCTATACTCTTATTCTATATCTTATTTTATATCTTATTCTATACCCTTATTTTATACCTTATTTTATACTCTTATTCTATATCCTTATTCTATATCTTCTCATTATTTCTAATTATAGCTTCTTATCTAATATACTCTCTTTTTATTAACCTCCCTTATTTATTTTCTATTAAACTAGTAACTAGATATATAAATATACCGGTTTTTATTACTAAAAAACTAGCTAATATTACGGACTAGTTCTAATTAATCTATAGATATTTTATAACTACTACTTTTCAGAAAGATTTACTAGTAAATCAAATAAAATTATACTTAATTAGTTAAAACTACTTCCTTAAGCTCAGATAAATAATTAAAATAATAACCTATATTCTTTAGTAAGGCTTTATTTAATATACTAGAGATTACTACTCTATTAATTAGAATCGGATTATTAATAATACTTGAAATATTTCGGTTTATTTATATATCTCTATTTATAACTATAAAGTAATTATAGGCCTAATTAAGGTAAAAGATCTTTTATCTAGAAATGCCAGGAATTTATATAATAGTATACTTCAAAATGCTTTTCTCTAGAAACCGGGAATAGTAATATATATAGAGAATAACAGATAATAAGAACCGAATAATCTTATTATACTACTACTTATAAAAATAATTCTTTTTACTAATCGAGTATAGCTCTAATAAAGTAATATTTTATATTATATTCTAGAGCTCGAAAAATAATTTAGGAAAATAAATAAAACTATAAAGTATTTCTAGTAATAATATAATTAAAGTTTACCTTTAGATATTATTACTATAAAAATTTGCCGGCCTTCTAGTACTTTAGTATATAACTTAGTACTAGGGGAATACTCTAGAAATATTTTTAGTATTAATTATTTAAAGACCGCCTATAAATATAAACGGCTCTTATAGTCTACTAACTTTAGGCGTCTATTTGCGGATTTATTACGTGTTTTTTTATTAGCTTACTTTATTAGAAATTAGTTAATTACTATAAAGGCTTAAAGGAACCGGTTCTGGCTTTAAAGCCCAAACTTAGAACTAGATAATTAGTAATATTCTAATTATAATACTATATTTATTTTAAGCTCTAGTTTTATAGTTCGCAACTTTTTCTTTTAGAAAAGAAAATATATAAACAAATTTATTAGTCTTAAATTTAACTTAAAAATATTAGTTCTCTAATAACTAGATATTAAAATATCTTTCGAAAATATAGGAAATACTAATTCCTCTGACTTCTTCCCAAGCTTCTTAAAGCTTTCGCTTGAGATATAATCAAAAATCTAGTCGAGTGCCCTTATATTAAAAATAATTATAGTTAAGCTAAAATATTTTAGTTATATATTACTAAATACTTCAAATATATAGACGAACTAGGAAGTATAAATAAGAGCGACTCTAATAACTATCTTGCAAGTTTACTATATAGCTCGGGCCAAGGTCTTATAAAGATATATAAAGCTAGGAAATAATAATAATATAGCTGCTATTTATATTAATTTTTCTTGTAATATTTTATATTTAGCTTAAATATATAAATATCTCTTAGATCTCTGCTTTCGTATTATAGTAGCCTTTTTCTACTTCTATTACCGGAATATTCGATTTTTGGCTATAAATATATTTTATCTAGTAAATAGTATTTATAAGGCTCTTATTAAATTAGAGGATTTTTATAGCCTCTAAAACCTGGTCTTTATTACTTCAGATTCTAGAAACTACTTTACTAAACCCTAGTCTAAAAGAAGTAGTATTATATTTAAAGATATTAAAGTGCTTTATTATTTAAATTATATAGAATTTAATATTCTATTTAAAATAATTTATAATTTCTATAAGAAATTCCCAGATATTTATAATTTAGTATATCTTATAAAGTCTTATAAGATCCCGAATTAATTAACTAGATATTATAGTACTATTATTTATTTCAGATATAGCCTTAATAGAGATATTCTTAATATTAAAAGGGCTAAATACCTAAATAGAAGTTCCGGCTCTTATTATACTTAATTTAGAAAGTAAATAGAAATAGAAATAAAATAATAAAGAGATTTTAGATATTTACTAATAAAATTAATAGAGAGTAAAGAGGTAGTAATAAAGGAAAGATAATAGTAATAAAAAAAATATAATATAAACTATATTTATATTATTTTAAATTAAATAAAATAATAAAGTAAAATAAAATATATTAAATGCAAACCTCTTAATTTAGGTTCTATAGGGAAGAAGAAGCCTTAATATAAGTAGAATACTTTATATCTTAGTAAGATATAGGGTATTATTATAATAGAATTATAATATAATTAATTATTAATATTATATAACTTGTAAGAATTAAGTACTAAGCTAGAATAAAAGAGAATTACTTAATTGAGGAAAACTATATTTAATTATTACTTTTTATTATTCTCTAGCTAGCCGAGAATTATAATAATATACTTTATTTATTTTATTTCTAGAATCCAGCCTTAAATCTCTCGCTTTCTAATACCTTGCGGTAAGAGGCTTACTAAAGCTTATATAAATATAAATCTTTTTACTTTATTTTAGGGCAATCTTTATATTAAAGTTAACTTAGTTATCTAGGTTTAGTAGGGAATTTTCGCTTATATTAACTAGTATTATTTAATTAAAATTAGAGGTACTAAGCTACTAATATCTAAAATAAGTTCTTTTTAATAAAATTAAAAAAACTATTAGAATTTCTCAAATAAATCTAATAAATGAGATATTGAAATAACTATTTGAAATTCTCTAAATATATTCTCAAGATAATATTAAAACTACTAGTTCTGCTAGAGTTATAAGAGTAAGATTATTAGTATTATCCGGTTATTATATTATTACTACTATAAATACTATTCTATTTATTTCTAATAGTATAGCTACTATATCTTTCTTCTTTACTATAATATTTAATAATATATATATTGGTATATTAAGCTAGTTAACCTAACTAACTAGTAATTTCTTACTAGCTTCTATAATAAATATTATTTATACCGGATTCTACTTAAACTTTTAAAGAAGTAACTTGGTAGAATTAGTTATAATTAGGTCCGAAATATTTAGGATAGATAGTATAGGTAATAGAATCTCAATATAGCAAGATTCAGAAATAATAAATAAAAGAGCGAGATTATATATCTAAATATTACTAATACTAATATTAAATAGTATCGGATTAGGTATTTTCTTCTTAAGATACCGGAAGAAAGTATCTTAACGGGCCTTAATAATAAGTATTAATAATATAGATTATATAAGTAATAGATTTATAATTATAAGACTTTAGGTAAGACTAATAATTATACTAATACTAATAGAAGTAATTATATTAGTAATCTCGAAAAATTCCTTAATAGAGTTAACTAAGAAGAAGTAGTTATAAGAGGGAATAGAAGCTATACTATAGGTTTTAAGTAAATTAATAATAGTAGTAATATAAATCTCTTCTTACTATAAAGGAATTAGATTAGTATTTGCAGATTTGAAAGTAAGGCTACTTATAATAGTAATACTAGTAATAACCTTAATAGTATTATTCGGATACTTATTTATACTCTACTTTATAATATTAGTTAAACTAGTCTGGAAGAATAATATTTTCAAGTTTTCGAGAAATAAAGCTAGTTAGATACTCTTAATTATATTTATTAAAATTAATAATAATTTACTAATATTAGGTAAACTACTTTCTACTATAACTATAGTATTATTATAAAGTAGTACTATAGTAATAAAGCTCCCTATAATAATAGTAGATATATAAAGAAAACCGCCTATAGTAATAGGAAAATATATATCTATATTCGGAGAGATAAGAATAAACTAGAATAAAAGAAGTTAGTAATAGTAAAAGTTTATTAATAGTTTCCTTTAAGCTAATTTAATATTTATAAGATAGTATATTACTAAGATTCCATTTCTAATTCTTTATATGAATTATTCTTAATAGCTACTAATAATAGAAGTAATACCGGTTTTAGATCCGAATAAATCTAATTTAAGAATATAACTAGCTATATTATAAAGTAGTTTCTATAAAATATAACTTCTTTATAAGTAATATAATAAGAGAGTTTACTATAGATACTTTAAGGCTATAGTATCTAATTCTGGCTCTAGTTATTCTCTCTAATCTTATATTATAGTGCCTATCTTATATAGCTAGACCTATAGAGGTATTCTATAAATATAAGACTTAACTAATATATGAAATATATTAATTTATAAAACTATTATAAAAGCTATTATTTAAATATTCTATTACTTTACTCTAAAATATATATTACCAAGTAACTAGTTTCTATTCTATATTATAAGTAATATGTTTTTGGGATATGAAATAATAATAATAGGGCTAAGGAAATCTAATAATAAGCTAAGTGCAAAAGAATTCTATAATATTAGTATAAAGTTTTAGAAGCCGAAATAAATATCTTATTAGAAGATATTAAATATAGTATCTAGTAATTATTCTTTTTCTAATAAGATTTCTCTAAGCTATATCTCAGGAAAGAGCAGATCCGATAGTTTGCCCGAGATTATTATATTATATCCCGGTAAATTACTAAAATAATATTAAGAAAAAAGATTCTATAAAAGACGATTTTATATTCTATTACTAGAATCTATAATAAAAGAAGAATATAATAAGACTATAAATAAAGAATAAAGTTAACCTATTTTTATAGCAGATATAGATAGCTATAAAAGAAGTTAGATAAGTTAGTTCGAGAGTTTCTAGTTAGAGTAAAAGCTATTAATTATTATAAAGATTAGTTAAAGTAATATTTTCTATTATATAGTTATTTTATTAAGTTAATTATTTCTAATAGGGTCGCTTAAATAATTAAAGAACTTCTGCTAAAGAGAGGAGAAATAACTATTTAGTTTAAAGTTCAAATAAAGATATATAAATAAACTTGAAAATTTTAAGGCTTAATAACTATAAAGTTAGTTTTAAATTATAATTTATAGTATACTAATACCTAGAAGAAATAGATTTCCAGAAATAAATATATACTTTACTTATATAATTATAATTTCTAGTTTCTAATATATAATTCTGTTTTCTGTTTTTCTATTAGACTTCCTTTATCTTTACTTACTTCTTACTTTATTATTAAAACCGAGCAAGTAATATTTATATTATATTTTATTTATTATAAATAATAACCCCTAATTTCTAATCCAGATATAATAAAAGAATATAAATATTTAGTTCTAGTTCCTTAGTAATTCAGACAGGCTTTTAATTCTTTACTTATTTATAATCGCTTGCCCTCTATTTCCGAACTACTAATATTGTGGTTATACTAATCTAAGACTTGAGAGTAGTAAAGTATAGGTACCTGAAATAGATATAATATTATAGATCTACTTGCCAGATATAGTAGATATATACTCTATTTTTCTCTTAATAGGTAGAGAAGGTACTTTCTTAAAGCTATTTTAAGTAATCTTAGATATAGAGGATTAGATATTAATAGGGAGAGATTAGGGAGCAAATAACTTAGTATTAAGAGCCGAGTTTGACTTGGCTTTAATGAACTAGGTACTAGCAAATCCTTCTTTGGAATTTGGGCCATTATTATAGGCGGACTTAGTATATATAGAATAGAATAGAGATATATAATTAAAGCCGGATGTATTTAATATAAATTAAGAGCAGAGTTAGGTAAAGTAAAAATTAGAATAAGTATAATCTCGGATATTTATAGACTTATATAAGTATTACTTAAAGTAATATTTATAGAATACTATACTATATAGAATAACTATAATATATTTCAGAATAATTTCGATAAAGTAGTAAACTAAAGACTAATTCTATAATATTTATTAGTTAAGCTTAGAGGATATTTAAGAAATAGCTTACCTATATTTTATAAACTAGTATATAATCTATTTCTTCTTAAAATAGCTTCTTTCTATTATTATTAATATATAACTAGTCTTATATATTCTTATTATAGCTAGAGTTCTTAGACTAGTAAAAAATAATAGCTATAATAGCCTATATAATAATACTAAAGATAAAGAATTCTATTATAAAAAGTATAAAATAAATAGTAATCTTTTTTGCTTTTCTATAGTTCCCTCTCTAATAACTCTAGAAAATTAATAAATAAAATACTAATAATATATAAGTAATTACTAAGATAGTAATTTGTAGCTATATCTTCTGCCTTTAAGCCTAAGGTAAGAAGCTGTTTTATAGTACTAAATGTTTTATTATATTAAAGATCAAGAAAGTTATTAAAAATATAATAAGAATAATAAGGCTATAGCTAAAATTTATGCCTCTTAGAATAAATTTTACTATCCGGACTCTGGTTTTAATTTTTTATAATATTATTAGCTACTTCTATAAAATATAGCTAGTATCTATACTTACTAAATCTTTGGCTTATTTCTTCTTAGTTCCTTGCTTATACTTCTCTAATAATTATTCTTCCCGGAACTTCGGGCTTAATAAATTATTTATTTTTTATTTAGATATATCTGGTATTCTTATAATACTTTTTAATAGAAAGGCCAGTAGAATTGAGATCTCGATATAGTAATATATAGAATTATTAGAGAAGATATAGCCGAAGTTAATATCTAATAGCTCTACTTATATTATATAGGATTATATTTTCTCAGAAAAAGAATTTGTAAAGAGAGATTAGTAGTTCTTATTAGCCTTAATAGAAGAATATATAGGGGTAAAATTATAAATAGAGACTAGCTATTAAAGAAAAATTAGAAAAATGAGATAAGTCCTTAATAAGTAAGAAAGTTAGCGGTTTTAGTAGAAGTGCCTAGTCTAAAAATAGTAGCTAATTTAAGATATTTTTAAGGCTATTATCTAAAATTAGTAAAGATATAGGAGGTAGTAAGAACTACTAATAATTAATTTCAGGTCCCGTAATTATACTAGAATTAATTTCAGCTTCTTATTACTATATAAGCTATATATAGGGCTTATAATTTAATATTACTTTATAAGCTAAAACTATTTGCCAGTATGAATTATTACTTATTAAAGAATAAAACAGGAAATAATATTAAGAAATAAAATATATTTTACTTTAACTTTAATAAAAGCTATATTAGTAATTACTGCGCCTTCTATATTATAATTATACTAAGATATTACTATAATATAATATAATAAAGGAAATTTTCAAATATTCTAAAAAGAAATATAAGAAGTATAAAAACTAAGCCCTTATTTAGTCTGCCTATTAATTTACTAAAGCTAATCTTTACTAGTTTTATAAATACTACTTTCTCTATTTACTATTTATACTAACTATTTTAATTATATCCGTATTTAGAAATATATTCTCTATAATAATTACTTTACTAGAGATAATTTCCTTAATCTTTTTATATATAATTCTTAAGATTATATTACTAGATCTCTTATTACTATTCCTAAAACCAAAGACTTAATTAATTTAATTAACTTTATAATATAAATCCAGTTTTATATAGTACTTAATATAAATAGTTAAGAGCCTTATTAATAGTTTATAGTTTATAAATAGCCTATACTTATATTTAGCTCTAGTAAGAAAAGTACTAAGAGATCTATAAAGTTCTCTTTCTGTAATTCTTCTTTACTAGTCTCTTTTATTATCTTCAGAATTATTATACTTAATATAAAAGACCTTTAACTTTGCCTTAGTTTCCGGATATAGTAAGAAGAGGTAAAGTGGCCTTATTATTATACTTTTATATATTTTTACTATTATTATTAGGTTAAACTTTACTTATTTACGAATTTATTATATTAAATTATAAGAAGAAAAAGTAGTAATTGAAATTTCCTTTTCTGCTAATTTTGAAAACTCTAAAGTTAGAAGCAATTATAATAAAAAAAGTATTTCGGTTTATATATATAAATACTTATAAGAGATTAAAAACCTAGCCTTAATTTATAAGAAACTAGGGCAAGAAATATTCTTTATAATATTAAAATATATATCCAGATTTACTAGAGCTAATTAAGGAACTAGTAGAAACTAAAACGGAATTTCCGCCTTATAATATTAGAGGCCTAGTTAGCTTCTATATAGAAATAGGCTATAATAAATAGCTAGGGTATAAAATAAGAATATAAAATAAGAGTATATAAGGATCTATAATTTGAATATAAGATAAGGTTATTATCTATTAGTTCTTTAAAGATTATATATCGAATATCTGGCCTATTAATTAATTATAAGTAATCTAGGGCACTTTATACCAGGTAATAGATACTTTAGATATCTACTATTATCTTTAGCTTTCTATTTCTTTTAAAAACTCCCAACTTCCTCTAGCGAGTATCTAAGCCCTACTAAAGAGCTTTTATAGTAGTAACTTTCCGGTTACTTCTCTATACTTATTCTCTATTTCAATTTCTATAAACTTTATTTGTCTTTAATTACTTCTATATTTTACTTTACTTTAATTTTCTAAGTCTTACCTATTATATACTTTTATAAGTTTTATTCTCTTATTTTAAATTATTTATTATATATTAAAAGACAGAAAAGATAGCTTTAAAAGTTAAGTAAGCTAGTATTATAGGGAATATTACCGGAAATATAATCCTTTAATAATTATCTATTAATATCGAAAAAATCTTATTTCTTAATCTTAATACTACTAAAAAAGAAACTATATAATTTGAAAAACTAATTAGTAATTAGATATAGGTATTAGTTTATATTAGTTTATCTTTAGGATCTCTTTTCTATAATAAGGCCTTTTAAAGTAGTCTATATTTCCCAAATTAATTATAAACTTTCAGAACTAAATACTATAATTACTACTAATATATAAGGGCCTATTCTCGAATTCCTAGAAGAAATTAAGAAGTTGGCTTGGGTCGGTATTAGATTTCCTATAGAATCTATTATTATAATTCTATTTATTAGATAGTATTATGCTTTTTTTGAGATTAAATACCTTATAATTAGTAGTATTCTCTTCTTTGAGATTAGTAGTACAATTTATAGTATAATATCTACTATAAATACTATAATTATTAGTAAAGTTATTACTAGTTTAGATAATATAAATATATATTTCGAGTAAGATTATATTTCTTTTTTATATTATTATAATATATATCTAATTCTTTCTAGTATCTTAATATATAATTCTATTTTTATAAATATAAAAGAACATTCTATCTATAATATAATAATTAGTTTATACTAGGAAATAGAAGTAATTCTTGGACCTATTATTAGTAGAGGTTTTATAGAAAGTAGAGCTATATAGAAATAGGCCTTTTATATTAATTTTTTACTAGCTGCTTTAATTATACCGGTCTATATCTTCCTCTTTCCAAAATATAATAGCAAGCCTAATATCTCTGGCTTTATAAAATTAAAGCAAATAAATTAGATTAGAGTCTTTCTTAATACTAGTACTTAAACTCTTTTCTAGGTTATATATACTTTCTTAGAATCTATATAGAAATAGAAGTCTACTAGACTAATTTCTCTCTGAGCTATTTTTAAAGTCTTTCTTTTTGCCTATATTTTTTAATAAGTTTACTATATCTTTATAACTACCAAAAGACAACTATTTTCTATTTAGATCCTAAAAAGCAGAACTATTATTCTTCTTTATATTACCTATACTATAGCTATTACTAGTATATTCATTTCTGTCTATTATATTTCTTTCTTCTTCTAATTTATAAAAAGTAACTTAGTAATTAAAGTAGTAATTTGCCTTCTACTATTTATTTATATTATAATTTTTTTATTATACTTATAGATAATCTATTTCTAGTACTCGGATAATATATATTTATTTATATTATTACCGGCGTTTTTATAATAATTAGAGAAGTATTTATATATATTATTAATACTAGTACTAAAACTAATATAGTCTATAGCTATAAAGTTCTAGTAATAATTAGAGCTAGCCTTATATTATAAGTTACTTACTTAATAGCTATTATAGAGATTAAACTAGAAGAAATCTTTAGTATTACTAGTATTATAAATATCTTATAAATCGGAAGTATTACTATTATACTTTCTCTTATAAATATTATTTTCCAGAATATGGGATTTATTAAGTTAAGGAATGCTCTTATAGAACGAGGTTTTAGTACTAAGGAGCTTAGAGGTACTTTTATAGATATAAAGTCTATAATTCTCGCTAGTAATAATTTAAATATCCAGAAATTAGTAATAGATACTATTATAGATATTATAAGCGTGATTTGAATTCTAGTTATTATTACGAGTATTATTAGTATTATTAGTAATGCTTTTATAAAGCAGAAAAAGTTTGCCCTTTAATAAAGAAAAGATATAATTAAAATAGAAAATATAGTAATATAAAAAATAAGTTGGATTTTATTTTAAAAGAAATAAAGTAATAGTACCCGTAAATATATCTTGAAAAGCTTAATTATTTAGTTCTATTTAAGAAACAAATATAGCAGAAGTCCCTTAAATATACTATCTATAATAAGCTTTTTTAATTACTAAATTCGTTACTTACTAATATATTCGAATTTTAGTATTAGTAAATTTACTTATTTATTTAATATTAGTCTAGTTCTCTAGTCTCAAGATAGCTATAACTTATATTAGTAATATAATTTCAGTTCTTCTAAAATATAAAGATACCAGAATAGAATCCGCTAGCTAATCTGGCTCTGCTATCTTTTTTATAAAAGTATATAAATATAACTAATAAAATTTGAATAAATATAGTCAGGCTATTATATAAATACCTTTAAATAACTTTATAGTATTACTTTACTTTATATATTTCAGAAGCCGGCTATAGTAAGAGTTTGAAGCAGAATTACCAGAAATAAATAAGCCCGAAATATAATATCTAATATTATATATAAATAACTAGTTATTTCTTGATTTATTATTATAATTTATAATAAAAACTAAACTCTAATTCAATTTAAACTAGTAAGGTACCTCTTTTTATAATATTTCAAAGAACTTACTAAAGCTCTGTCTTTACCTAAAAGTACTTCTAAGTCTAATTCCGCTTAGCTAATACTCTATCCCGAATTATTTTTATTTTCTTTAAAATCTAGTAGTTATAAACCAAATATAATATAGTTATATTTCTAGTATATAAACTAATTATAATAATTATAATCTTAATAATAACGAACTAGTATCTATTTTAAGTAATATAGATATTAATAAGAGTAGTAATAAGGCCGGTAAGTAAATAAAGTAGCCCAGATCTTTAAATTATCTAGTTAGTACTTCGTCTTTTATAATAATCTTAGGAAACTTATAAAAATATATTTCTAATTAGCTAAATAGTATTATTCTGCTATTTATACTATAACTAGCTTATTCTAACTATTCCAAAAAGGTAATAGGCTTCTAAAATTACTAGAAGTTCCTTCTTAAATATATATTAAATAATTCTTCTACTAGTACTATCTATAAGAGTTTGCAAAGTTTTAAGAGAAATAAAAGTTCCAGGAAATATAATATATTCTACTAATATAAGCTATAAGAAGAATATAATATAAATATTATCTCAGGTTAGTATTTGGTTTGCCTGAATAGACTTAGCTATATAGAAAGTTTCTATTATAGATATTATCTAAGAATTATATTCTACTTCTTCCTTAAACTTTTTAAAGAATTCAGGTATTATTTTTATTAAATCAATAGAGGTAGTATTAGGTAAGGCGCTTATTATAATTACTAATAATCTATTAAGTATTAAATATATCTTTTAATATCTCTAATTAATACTATTTCAAAAAAGGGCCGGTTTGAATTCCTATATTATTATATATAAATGCCGACTGGTTTTATAGAGCCCTATAAGCTAGAAAGTAGCCTAGTAGTTTACCTATTATATGAATTAGAGAAAGAATAAATCTGATTTCTAAATATAGAACTATTATATTCATATACTAATATATTAATTTTTATATAGAAAAAGCTTATATGCCTTTAATTAGTAGAGTAATAGCAGAATATTGAGAGCTAGTACTATAATTACTTGCAAAATCGGTTTTGCTCTATTTCGCCTTAAAAAAGATTCTAAGTATAGACTATATTAGCTAATAATACTATAGTATATATAATAAATACCTGAAGTTAAGTAAGTTACTAAAACTAATAAACTGCATTTAAAGTTTAATAAAGAGGTTATTTAGGGATATAATTAGTACTAAAAAATTGAAAATCAATTATATTTTAATAGCTATAGTACTACTATTTACTAGTCTCTTTTTCCTTATAATACTTGAAATTAAATTGGCTTTTCTGACTTCCCATATTATATTATAATTCTGGCAGAACGGGTTTATATAGTAATTAAGATAAGTAATTAGTAATTAAATTAAAGTTATAGTTTAATTATATATAAGATAACGGATAGGCTAAGTATTATATATCTATAAAGTATAAAATTAAGATCTGTTATAGTAGCTGGCTAGTAATTGGCTGGTTTTACCTGCCGGTAGTAATATTTATTATTATATTATTATTAGGCTAACCCTACTATTCTATTACATTAATAGAAGTACTAGCTTTAATTCAACCTCTTTAACCTCCATTTTCAACTCAATAAATAAACTCATATAAATGCCGAATTTGTAATAATTATTTACTAAAAGCCTTTCTTTCTGAGATTCCTCGGATTTGATCTATCTAATACGTCTTCTAAAGAGTATTAATAATAGCGAGTTTAGCTTTACCGAGGAACTCTATAATAATATTTCCCCCTATACTATACTTTTATATATATGAGATACAGATATTAAAGAGGTTAATTTCAGAGACTTAACGAATAATACCGGCAAGAATAAAGCAGGCTATAATAAGATCCGGTTCTGCGAAAAATAGGCTAGGCAGGATAGTATATAATACTTTTGGGTAAATATTTATTATATTAATAAAGCGAATAATTCTGAGCTTATAGAGGGTATTACCTCTATATTTTATTAGTACTAAAAAGCTGCTATATACTATATCTATCTATTAGATATTTCGATAGATAGTTATAATTAAATTGACTTATCTTTATAGTTATAGTATTTAGCCTTTCGAAAGAGTTAATAGTTTACTTATAGTTAGATACTTTAAGAACTAATTACTTTATAATTAGTTATCTTCTTTTATTTAAATGGCAATTAACTTAATAATAAGAAATTATTAGAGTAACTACTTTATAAAATAATAGAAATTATAGTATTAGCTCTTTAAGGAACTAGTCTATCTGCATTTCGCATTAAGAAGCAAATATTATAAATAGAAAATTATAAGACTAAGAAGGCAGAAAATAAGGCTTATTCTCTATTAGGCCTTTTCGGTATTAGTATACTAGTTCTCTATAGTAAGAGAGAGGAGAAGGCACTTAGTAGGCTTTGAGAAGAGGTTTATAAGGATATAAAGAAATGTTACTATAACGAAATCTCGGAGGCTACTTTTAATTCTACTAAATAACTAAAGATTTCTTATAACCAGTCCTCCTTTATTTCTTCTCTAATTATAAAACAGTTACTTATAGACTAGCTCTACTTTACTAAAATTAATAAGTACTTAATAAGCCTAATAGCTATATAAGGGAAAACCTGCTACTAGTTCCTTACTAAATCTAAATATATATCCTAGTATAATATAATATAATAGCCAGACTATAGTAGCTTCCTTTAAATTATAGGTAATTCTAGTACTAGAAAGTCAACTCTTATAAAACTTCTCTTTAATAAGGCCAGACTTAATATAAGAAGTAATATCTCGAAAATTACGCTATTATTCTTCTTTCTTATATAAGGCAGGATCAAGAAGAAGTTAATAATAGGTCTATACCGCTCTCTTCTCTACTAGCTCTTTGAGAAGGTAGTAGATTTAAGAGAGAGCTTGAAGTAAATAATAGCTAATAGCTCGAGAGTTATCTAGCGAAATAAATAGTATAAGAAAGTATTAAAGAAGATATTAATATATACTATTTAGAAGCTTGGGAATCGGTTATTAATAGTATTTATAGATATACTAGATAAATATAATAAGAATCAGGTTAAGGATATAATTTCTTTCTTTAAAAAGCTATATAATTATATAAGAGAAATATAGGTTCAGTTATAAATTTGTTTCTCTAGTTAATATTATCCGACTATCTTTCTTTAAAAAGGTATTAAAGTTACTCTAGAAGACGAAATCGGGTATACGGAAGACATTTAATAATATATTAAATCGAAACTTAAGCTAGGTAAGTAGAAGTAAGCCAAGCTACTTTGATTCAAAATCCTCGAGAAATCTTTAGGGATTTTTCTCTAGGTTATTTTAGTTCTCGATATTCTTAACTCTAAATACCCTAATAGCTCTATTTCTATTAAGCAGATTTATATATATCTTAAGGAAATTCTGCCAGAACTAACTGATTTATTTGAGATAATTCTTATATATAATAGAGAAAACCTTAAGTAGTTATAACTTTATCTCAAATGAATTCTATTTGCGACTTGTTCTATAATACCACAGGAGCTATATTTTGCGATTTAGCTTAGTCTTAATAAATTGTACTCTAGCTATTAGAACCAGGAAGATATAAATTTAGATTAAATAAAGACCTATATAAGAAGTGCCTTAAAGGGTTTGGCCGAAGTTATATGAAATATAGCCTTCGAAGTCTAGTTTATCTATAAGTCTATTCGAGACTTCTTATTAAGTAAATATAAGAATTAGTAGTCTGGGGTTTCCGGCAACTTTATAGGTTATTACTATAAAACTCTAAGGGATTACTGCCTGGCTTAGCTAAATGCTTTAATTAGCTAAGATATTAATATTTCTGACCCTTTACCTCAGGTATCTAAAGCAGTATAGTTGCAAGAGACTATTACCTTAAAGTTTCCCTTTCTTTAATATTCAGTTCTTAATATTCTTTACTATACTAATAGCGCTTAATAGAATGCTATAGAGCAAGGGAATTTTTTGGTTAAGTTTTCTTTTTAATAGTAGAAATTCCTTAATAATACTCTCGAGAGATATGAAATTTGGCAATATAATAATCCAGTTAGTATACTTTATATTCTTGTAGAGAAGAACTTGGCCGACCTAATTCGAATCCATTCTTAGAGGGAGTCCTGCTTCGATATTAAAAAAGGGGGTATTCTGTTATATATTGAAGAGTATAGCAATAAGCCTTTCTAATTGAGTCAGGACAATCTGCGCCAGATAGTATGGATATAGACAATCGGACGCCCCTATTATAAGCTCTTCCCTGCGGGTATAAGGGTATTGTCAAGCTGCTGCTCGAGAAGGGGGCTGATCCGAATGCGGCGGGAGATGGACGGACACTACTAGCCTTAGCCTCTCAGTACGGGCATGTCGATATTGTTAAGCTACTGCTCGAGAAGGGGGCCGATCCGAATGCGGCGGCTAATAGAGACGGATGGACGCCACTAGTTGTAGCCTCTTAGTATAGGTATATCGATATCGTCAAGCTACTGCTCGAGAAGGGGGCCGATCCGAATGCGGCTGCTAAAAGAGACGGACGGATACTACTATACTGGGCCTCTCAGTACGGGTATATCGACGTCGTCAAGCTGCTGTCTGAGAGCGGCTTGGCCTGTTTTCGAGAAGAGGGGCAGAGATAGCGATAGCTAATAAAGAAACGGATTAATACTACTCCTCTTAGCGTTTAAGAACTGAGATATAAAAATAGTTAACTAATTTATATTCTTTTTATTTTTCTAACTTTAATAAAGAGGGGTTCGGGAGAGCTAATCTTTATAAATAGTAACTATCTAGTTAATACTAAATGCTTTTATATAATTTGTAAATATGCTATATTAGTGAGTCTGAAATATTCTAGTAGCTTTACTTGATATTCTTTTGCCTCCTCTTTCTTTATACAAATATACTTGTAATATTGCGCAACTATTGCCCGTACTACTGCATTTCTCTCCAAATTAGGTAAGGTAGTCTGTACTCCCAAAAAAAAAATTTGGTAAAGAAATAAAGCCGATTTTGCAAGCGACTATACTAGCTTTTCTTATTATAATAGATATAAACGCCTATATAAATGTCCTTAAAGCTTTAATAGTCTCGTGTTTTTTCCTCTTAAGGTTCACCTCTATCCCCCTATAATTATACCTCTTATTACTACTATTTATTCTACCGGATAATTCTATATTCTCTTATACTATAAGCTCCCCCAAGAAAAAATCTCTTAACCTGACTAGACCCTCGCCCCTTTTCATTTTCTTATAAAAGCGGGGCCCAGCTTTTTCTCTTTAAAGGAATCAAATTATAAGCTTTGCCTTTTGGTCTTCTCTTTCTAGATGGATTCTTTCCTTATTTATCTCTATTATAAAACATTACTTATAAGATTCAGGAGAAGTAATCCCGAATATATATTCGGGTATTTGAATTCTCGCTAGTACTATAGTAATAATTCTAAGAAATTTTTATAGTCTAGTTAAGATATATTAACTAGAAATAGTCTATTCGGCATTTAAGTCTCTTATACTAGAAGGAATATTATTAGCTCTGCAAATATAATCTTTTAGATAGGTCGGCCCGGAAATTATAATATAAAATTATTAAAAGCAATATAATACTAACTTCCTTTATTAGCTATATATATAATCTTATCTAAGAGAATATAAAAATAAGGATATAAAAATAAGAATATAAAGACAAGAATATAGAGATAAGATATAGAAATAGAGAATTACTATTATAGAATATAAATCTTATAGTAGTACTTATAAATATTACTTGACTAGGTATTAACTATATAGGTTTAGAGAGGCCGGTTCTGGCTCCGAAGCCCAAACTTAGAATTAGTAATTACTATACTATATTACAACTTTTTTGCCTCAGACTATATCTAAGTAATTCTAATATAGGCCTCTATTCTACTATCTATATTACTTAGTAATATTAAGAACTCAGCCTCGAGCAATATATTATTTATACTTATTTAATTTAATTATCTTTAAATACTATATTAGAAGTTATAGGGCCACGAAAATTTTATAGTCTACTATAATTTAAATTATCTCTAAATTATATATCCGAATCTATAAAGTTATAAAACTATTACCCGTATACTAATCTTCCTCTATTTATAAAAATTAAAATTAATATAAGTAAAGAGTTAAAGAATTTAATAATAGCTTTAAGAGCAAAGCCCTATACTTAAAAGAAGTTTAATAACCTCGAGAATAGATTTAAAGAAAAAAAGAAATTATATTTCTAGAAGCAGGCTAAGCTATAATAGCAAGTAAAGAAATAAACGAGAGAGAACTTTAAGCTTTTAGAGGAGCTAAATATTAAAGAGTATATATTAGAGATCTAATTAGTAATATTAGGAAAACTTACTACTAATAAGAATTACCTTAAAAACTTAATAGAAGGCCCTGGAAAAAAATTATAAATTTTAATAAGCAGATAAAAAAAATAACTAAGGCTTTAATTATATTAAGATATTAAATAGATAATATAAATAGAATTGCATTATTAGATACTAGTCTATTATAGTAAAGATAAAAGGCAAGTATAAAAGATACTGCTATAGAGGTTTAGAGCTTAATAGTAGAAATAGCAGAAATAGCTTATTCTAGAAAGCAAAAATAAAGTATTAGAGAAGAGTTCTTTTAAGTATTATAAAAGTAATCTTTAATATTAAAACAAGTTCTCTTATAGTTATAAGGGTAAATATCTTTAATCTTTAATATATAAAACCTTACCTTCTTTTCTATTAGGTTATAAGTAATATTTATTATTATAATTTTCTAATTACTTCTATCTTAAATTGAAATCTAAATAGGTTTACTATTATATTTCATAATCTCATTAATAGTAAGACTAGATTAAGGTTCCTTATAATATAGTTTCTTGCCCGGTTCTTCGAAATCTTCTAATTAGCGAATTACTTCTCTAGTATCTAGTCTCGAGACTATAATTATAATATTAAGCTTCTAGGTATAGGCTTTCTTAAAAATAGTTATAGAAATAGCTAGCTTAATTCACTTGCCTTAATTACTTATAATAGTAAGAATAATAGTTGAAGCCTTAGACTATAACTATAAAGTATTAACTATAGAGGCAGTATTAGTTAGATTAGCTTTATATATATGGAAGTAATTCCTACTAGTAAAAGAGAGTACTATAAATAACCTTACTACTATTCTTATCTAGTAATAGAATATTAATTATAAAGTATTCTATAAAGAAATAATTATATCTTTAATTAATTATTCTTATCTAAATATAAGTAAAGGTATTATAAATATAGAAATAATTACTATAGCTAGTTAAATAGATATAAGGGCCAAGACGGTTCTACTTTAAGCCTTCTAACTAAATACTATAGAGGCTATAGTCTTTTTACTAAATATAAGTATAAATACTATAGATAACTAGATATCTAGAAGTATAAAGAAAGTTCTATCTTAGATTACTTAACTAAATATAAGTGCTACTAGTTACTAGATAGCTAGAAATATAGATACTAATAGAATAATAGTGGAATAGCTATATTATATAAGCAGTTTAGCTATAATCTATAGAGAGAGAATCTATTAAATAATTTCTAAGTCTTCTAGTTACTCTAAATAGTATATATTAATAATAGAACTTATAGAATAGTTCCTCTAGATAATCTTATAGTATTTATCTAGGCTCCTTAACCTTAATATAATAGCGGTATATACTTTATTTACTAATTATTCTACTAAAAAAAGAGCCTATAGAACTATTTCTATATCTTCTATAAATATATCTTCCGAGATAATAGTAGCCTAGATACTTTCTATAAGTGAA
The DNA here is from genome assembly GCF_002865645.1 of Hyaloscypha bicolor E. Classification (NCBI taxonomy): domain Eukaryota; kingdom Fungi; phylum Ascomycota; class Leotiomycetes; order Helotiales; family Hyaloscyphaceae; genus Hyaloscypha; species Hyaloscypha bicolor. The sequence continues at coordinate 856,678 of NW_020194691.1, read as the reverse complement.
TCTACTAGAAATAATTACTATATAAAACCTAGGAAAATAATATCTCTAATACGGGAATCTCTACTATAAATACTAGTTAAATCCCGTCTATATTATTTATTAGTCAAGTCTGAGCGCCCTAAGTAATATAATTAAGTAATAAGGCTAATATTATAATATCTATTAAAACTTCTTAATCTTGAGGTAATAGTAATATAGGTGTTCTTTATAAGCGGTTCTACTAAAGGAAGAGCCTATAAGACAATCTCTATATCTTCTATTAATATATCTTCTAATAAGATAATAGTAGCTTGAGTTCTTTTTATAGAAAGCAATTACTATATAGCCTCTATAGAGATAATATCTTTACTATAAGAGCTAATTAAATCCCATTTATATTATTAGCCAGTCGAGTTTAAGTACTCTTTTAGTTATCCTAAATAATATAAATAAGTAATAGGGCTAGTAAAATAGCCTTTTCGGGTAAACCTATAATATTTGTCTAGGCTCTATAAATTCTATATTAATAAGATACCGGATATAGTAATAATACTATCTGTATTTTCTATAGGTCTTATAGAATTTAATAATAAAAAAATCTCAGATAATAGTAGTAGAGCCAGTTACTAGTTTATAGGTAGTTCTTCTATATTATTAACTTCTTATTTTCTTTTCTTTTCTTTTTAATTTCCTATATAATTATTATATAGCAGATAAAAGAAGTTCGGTTAGTTTAAGTTATTCTTAGTAGTATTAAAGAAGCTATAAAAGAAGTCTTATATAATAGTAAATAATATAAGGTATTATTTAGATATAATATTATATAAAGTTAAATATATATAATTAAAAAAAAGGCAGCCTTTATTTACCTAGAAAATACTACTATATAATTAGCTATATTTATATAAGATATCTAGTCTACTATATTTATCTGAGATATCCGGTCTATTATTCTTATAATCTAAGGTTAACTTAGAGGCAGCTATTATTATTTCTTTATACTCGGAATTACTAATAATTTAATATATAAGTTATATCTTTTATTACCTTACTTCTTACTCTATTAAAGGCCAAATTCTTTATATATAGTCTTTAATCTTACTATTATCTACTACCTTAAAATTATAGTATAATTTATATATATATCTATATTTATTTCCAAGAACTAGTATAAAGAGCTTAATTTACTATTAAGGCTATAGCCCTAGCTTCTATATACCGCACTTACTAATATCTTTCCGAGATACTTGCCTATTTATTTCGGGAAAGTACTATAGGGCAAGAAGCTAGAGTATATAATATATTATCTAGAAGATATATAAACTAGAAAATATTTAATTATTAAAAGTAAACTTAGTAGTTTAAACTTTAATATTCGGCTAACTATTATATAGGATATTAAAATACTATAATAAAGAGCCCTTACTTTTACCTAGTAAAGTCTTCTTTAATATTTTTATATAAAGTTCGAGGTATTTTATATCTTCTAGAAATATATATATTATTATAATAATATACTTTATTAAATAAATATACTTAAGTATCTATAAGTAAATATTATTATCTTAAATTATAGAAAAAAGCTCTTATAATAGTATTTGTATCTAAATAAATATATAATCTTTAAGAGATAAGCCGAAATAGAGACTCTAGAAAAGAAAAGCCATATTAGTATTAATTAGAAGCTAGTTGTTTTTATTCTTACTAATAATATAGGCTATTATTACTTTAATTCAATATAAGTAGTATATTATTTCCTATACTTTATTAATAAGAAGAAAAGATATTAGGGAGGACTAAATATCTTGAAGTAATATAGATTCGAGAGCTATAAGAAAGTTCCTATTAATATAGCTAGCTATAGTTTAGTAAATAAAATTAGTATATCTAGGCTATTCTAAAACTGCTCTAGTAGAGCCTCTAGATACTTTATATAATTCTACTTACTATTTAAAAGCCGGGTAAGGAATTTCTCTCTTTATACTATATCTCTTTATATAATAAAGATACGGATTTACTAGAGAATATTTCTATTATAGAATTTTATATAGCTAGAATTATTTTCGTATAATATATTTTTAACCTATAAACTAAGGTCTGGATTTATTAGCTAGAAATATCTTTTAATAATAAAAATAAAGTTATAAATTATTAAAATAAAGATTAGTAATTTACTACCTATTATTTCCTATAAAGAATTTGCGGGCTATTTTAATATAATGCCTTTTATATAAGAATATAAGAGAATAGTCGGAATTAAATAATTAAAAGTTATTATTAACTTCCAGAGGTTTTAAGAATAGAGCTAATTAAGGTATTAGTATAGATATATAATTATCGGAATTCTGGTACTAATAACTAACTTCAGAACTCTAAAAGATATCTAATAACCTAGTAATATTCTTCTTATTAAGCTATTACGGATTATTAGGAAGCTCTTTATATTAAAGCTTATTAAGTAGGATTTTTACTAAGCTAATAAATGCCCGGCTTTTCTCCCGAAAAATTTATAAATTTATTACTAAAAGGCCTTCTATAATAAAGTGAATCTATTTAGTACTTAAGAGAAAACTCTTTATTAAAATATTTCCAGGTAATTTCTTTTTCTTTATATTACTCTTATTTTTACTTAATATTCTGCCTATCTATTTTTAATTACAAGCTTAAAAGAAATTTAAATAAAATCTTATTAGGGTAATTAAATATAATACCCCTTTTCTAGAAATAATTATATAATAATAATATAATATATTTAGGTATAATCTTTTATAGAAATTCTTTTCTATAATACTACTTCTAGTCTAACTAAGATCTTTAATTCTTCTAAACCAAACTATAATATCTGAAAATAATAAACTTCTCTTATACTTTTCTGGTAGTAATTTAGAGGAATTTATCTCTCTTAATAATTATATTTCCCTACTACTTCCTATTTCAGTATTATATAAGGGAATTTATATTAGAGATAACTCTAGAAAAGAGAGATTTATAGTATAAGTTAGTAGAAAACTATAGCTAATATCTTATAGTTTACTAAAAAGTACTATTAGATATAGTTTATAAAATACCTTAATATTATCTTTAAGCTCTCTAGTAAAGCAGCTTTTAGGAGATAGGGCTAGTTCCTACTAGTCTAACTTAGCTTATAATAGAAATAAAGTTACTAGATTAAAATACCCGAGAATAGAATAGTAAATAAGAACTTTTCTATAAGTAGCCTACTACAAATTCATGGTTTTTAACTAGGCTGGATTAGCTATTATTAGATATAATAATACTAGGAAATATAACTTAGTTATAATTAAAAGATTAAATATCAGAATTAATAAAAGCTTACTATATAAAATATAACCTTTTATAAGTAACTATATAATTAATATTAGAAAGTTATACTTTAATAATAATAATCTAGTAATTATCTATAAATAAATAGATATCTTACTCTAATATATTACTAGTATTTTATAAGCCCTATTTAAGCCCTTTTAGATTATAGTAATCTATAAAAAAGTAAGCTAGCTCTAACTATACTAGCCGAGCCTTTACTTATCGGAAATAGCTAGTATTAGGACTTTTATATATATATAAGAAGCTCTCTCTATATTACGGCAAGTTGAGTTACTATATAATTCTTCTTAACTATAATAAAATAGTAAAAATTAGTAAATATATTTCAGCTTTATATAATTTTTACTAATATATATTAGCTAATATTAGAGAATCTTTTACTCGGAAGAAAAATATTATAGTAAGAAGTAAATATAATAATATCTATAGCCTCGGCTCTATTATAATAGAGCTAATAGAGCCTATAATATATATACTAAGTTCTTATTTTACGGAATTATAAAGTCCGGAAAAATAAAAGAATAGCTCTAGTATTAAGGATTTTCTAAATGCAATCTAGTACTAATTCTTAGAGTAATTAAAGAATATAAGCTTTCCTATTCTAGATAATTAAGGATATTTAGCTAATTAAGAATAAATACGATTTCTTTCCTAAGAAACCACTTATAAAATATTTCAGGACTTATATTTTCTATACTATAATTATAGTAGATATATACTAGAATATTTTATTACTTCTATAGATTCAATTTTAATAATAACTATTTACTTATCTCTTAAACTTATATCTGGCTAATATAATTCAACCTTAGATACTATTCCAATCTTCCTATAATTCTGACTCAAAATTCTGGAATTCCGGATATAAATTAATTCCGGAACAAGTTATTATATAATAAGTAGTTATATAACAAGTTACTATATAATAAGTAATTATAGAATAGGGTATTATATAATAAATTATTTTATAATAAGTAATTATATAACGGATTATTATATAATAAATAGTTATATAGCCGGCTATTATATAATAAGCAATTATATAATATAGTATTATATAACGGATTATTATATAATAAATAATTATATAATAAATAATTATATAACAGGTTATTATATAATAATTAGTTATATAATAAGTTATTATATAATAAATAGTTATATAATAGGACGTTATATAACGGATTATTATATAATAAATAGTTATATAATAGGACGTTATATAACGGATTATTATATAATAAATAGTTATATAACGGGCTATTATATAATAAGTAGTTATATAACAAGTTATTATATAATAACCTAAATAAATTATATATTTATATTTTATTATAGTAAAAAGATTAACTTCTATAAATAATATAAGTAGCTAGATTATAAACTTAATATAAATTTCTTAAAATCTCGACTAATTAAGGAATTTATTATTTCTGATATAAATAGACGTTTCTATATAAATAATAAAAGGAAATATAATACCGGATTATTAAAAGATATTCTTTCTAAGTAAAAAATAACTTAATATCTAATATTATATAATATCTTCTTCTTATAATTAATTATAGCTGCCCCTATATACTATTTCAAAGTCTAATATAATACCTAATACTTGAGATATTTATAGAATAGAAAAGAGATATTGAAATAATTCTTTTTTATAGTTCTAATATAAATTCTATTATTAGTATAATATCTACTATCTAAAGGCCTAATATAAGAACTTAAATAAGTTAGTAATCTATAGTTTTTAAAGTTAAGAATTAATATACTAGTATATAGATAGCCTAAATAATACTATATTTTAATATACTATTTTATATAATAAAGTATTTCTATCTAATTTATATATCTTACTAAATTATACTTTCTTAGTAAGATACTAGTAATATACTAGTATACTATTATATTATATATTTATATTATTATAATAAGTTATTACTATTTTATAAATACTACTTACTAATACTCTAGTAAGAATTTCAATTACTTAAGTAAGTAAAGTAGTATTAAATAAAGAAGTACTATTTAACTTAGATAAATTCTAAATATAAATATAAAATTTAGAAAATACTTTAAGGCAATTATATAACTAACTATCTATTACTAATACTTAAAGCTTCTATTATACTATATAACCTGCCTAGCTTAATTTCAAGTATTTTAACTATTAATCTTAATAGATATAATAAGACCGAGACTAGTAAAATTAAATATAAATCAAATAATAACTAAAGTAATATATTTATTAGTAGTAAAATACAAGATTTTATATAAAATTAGAATTTCTAATAAGCTAATAGAATAAGGATCTGCTATAAGGTTTGCAAAAAGCCTAAAGAGATATTTTATATTAAGCTTCTGGCTATTAAATATTTCTATAATATTAATTTGCTCTTATATATCCTCTACTAATAATATTAAGTTAATAGACTTTACTTAAGTAATATTTACTAGATAAATGAAATTATTAAAGAATTTAACTTAGAAATTATAGAGTTTATTAAATATATAATATAACTAGCTAATAGGGCTAAGTAATAATATTAATAGTATAATAGTTTCCAGAAAGATATTAGTAAGGCTATAAAGCTAAAGATAAAAAAGGCGAATAATAACTATTTTTAGAATAAATACTATTTAGAAATTACTAAAATAAGATTTTAATAAGGTTTTTAAATAGCTTTAAATATAAAATAGTATTTAAGATATAATAATTTTTATAGTATAGTACTTCTATACTAATATTTGCAAGATATATAGTCTATATTCTAGTACTTATTAGTAATACTAGTTATAAATCCGGACCCTATTTTATTAATTTAAGATAAAGAAAATAGATAATTCAAATATAATTTCATTTAAACTTTTTAGACTAAAGTAAAAAGATAGGGCAGAAATAAGATATAAAATAAGAATATAGAATAAAAATATAGAATAAGAGTATAGAAATAGAATATAGAGATTAGTATAGAACTTGGAAATATTTAATTTACTAGTTATTATATATTTAGTTCTTAATATTATATAAACTATATTAGAGGTTAATTTAATTACTAGATATAATAAAAGCCTATAAAATAAGGAAATATGAGCTATTAATAGTATAAGCTTATTTTCTAGTTCTATATTTTTTAGAATCCGGATCTACTAACTAAAAGTAGTTCTTATTATATCTAAATAATTAATAATACAGAAATCGGTAATTATTAGTAATAAAGAGCTATATTTGGGATCTCTATTTACCTTAGATTATTATAGAAAGTATATTACTATTACTAGAGAAGGTCTAATAAAGGAAAAGCTTTCTATTAGATTATATAACTAAATATAATTATATTAATACTATAAGTAACTATAAGTATTCTTTTCTTTTATATACTACTATTATACTTTCCTTTCTTATTTACTAAAATCTATTAAAGTTAAAGCTAAATATAATAGTAACCGCCGGCTATTTCCTTATTTACCTATATAAAGCTTGAAACTCTTATATATTTCTTTAGAACTATATAAACTAATAATATTTCCGAAATAGAAATAGAGAAGTAATCTGTTTTAGTAAAGAGAAAATAAAGGTTTTATAGAATATTTGAGACCTTAGCTTTCCTTAATTTTATATATACTATTAATATTACTATTCTTTCTATAGTATTACTAGTAAGAAACTATCTAAACTATTCTAATATTATACTAATTATATTTTAAGATAATAACTATAAATCTAAAAGATATTACTATTATTTAAGCTTTCTAGATCGGGACTTCATTTCTCTTATAAGCTTAAAATAATCTCTTATTTTATAAATACTTATATAATTATAGATATTTAATAGTCTTTTAATCTTTATAGATATTCTTCTTATATATTATTAGTTAAAAGCTAGTTCTTCTAGTAGCCTTATTATTTTTTACTATAGGTACTATTATTATATTAATTACTAATAATATATCTCTATTATTTATAGGAAAATATATATAAGATATTAGTAGCAAGGGCCTTATTACTTTTACTTATATTATTATTACTAATATAATTACTTTCTAAAAGCGAGGCAAATATATATCTATAATTTTATTCTAGTAGGCTATTAGATCTATTATTAGTCCAGTTATTAGTAGTACTCTTATAAAGAAAGTTATCTAGTAATGAATTTTCTGGCTTAATATTTCATTTTATATAATTACTACTATAGAAATCTCTATTTGTCTCAGGCTATATATTAAGGAAGAATTAATTTAGATAAAACTATATACTTTTAACTAGTTTAAATCTTTTCTTTTTATTACTATAATAATAAGTTATTTTATTCCGGTAATATAGATTAGTATATTATTCGTACTTTATTTAATATATTAATTTAATATCTATAGGGTAGTATAATATATAACTAGTTCTTATAATAAACTCTTATCTTACTTATTCTTAGTATCTTTAGTTTTATTAGTTTTATTATATATTTTATTTATATATTTACCGAGTTACTTATATACTATATTCTCTTTAATATCTCTATTATAATTATTACCTATATTAGTATTCTAGTTTAAGGCCTAATTATTTAGTTACTTTTCTACTATATACTTCTTTATTTTAAGGTTACGAAAAACTACTTGCCTATTACCTTTACTATTACTATCTTTTCTTTTATTTTTATAGTTATATTTACTACTATTATAGTCGGTCTTATAATTACTAAGACCGGGTACTATAGATCTTTACTCTAGATTAAATGGTTTCTTATAGCCCTTAATATAGGCCTCCTTATTTGCCTTAACTAATTAACTAATATACTCTTCTGAATCTTCCTCTCTCTTATTACTAATACTAGCCTTAATATACTCTTTAGTATATAAGGCTTTATTATCTAAGCCTCGGCCTCTAATACTAACCTGCCTTTTACTAGTACTATATATAGTTTCTTCCGGGCCTTCGAATAAATACTCGGTATTACTATCTCTAGTATTATATTTCAGAATATCTTAAAGAAGAAAATTCTTATTATTATATACTTAATATTTATAAATAAGTAGTTCCGGGATATGAGTTTATTTATTTAGATTATAAAAATATAAAGAAATATTAGAAAAAAAAAGTAATAAAGAAAGTAGTAATTAAGGCTTATATTAAAAGCTTAAGAATAGTATAATATATTATATATTTACTAACTAGGGCAGTATTTATTACGAGTTTAGTATAAATAAAAGAGATTAGTTTAGAGAGGAAGTTATAAATAGAGCAGGAATTTAGGTATAATAATAAGAAGAAAAGACTAACTATAAATAAGAAGTTTATTTTAGTATTTTAGTTATTAGTAAAGTCAGAATAAATTAATATTTTTAGGCAAGTTTCTAAAGCTATTTTATTATTTCTTTCTTGTTTCCTTTATAACTATTATATTATAAAAAAAAATAGAAAAAAAAGAAAGTTAAAATTTACTATAATTCTGAAAATAAAGTATTATCTAGAATATATAAGCCACTTCTGTCTATATAACTTCTAGTACTATTTAAGTCTTACTATTACTATTATTTCCTCTTTCTTATTATTCTTAAGAATCTTAATATTAGAGTAAAAGTAGTCTTTATTATAGTAAATTATAATCTCTTCTTTAATCTTAATATCTTCTTCTATAATAACTTAAATAAATAATTCTTTTATTAAAAATCAAGTATTAAATTTATAGCTATAATTTATAAAACTTACTAGGCCAAGTATTATATAAGTACTAATATTAAGCTTTAGAAGACTGAAATTCTGCCTATTATACTTTATTATTCCTACTTATTCTTATTTATATAAGCCTTTATTTCTTAAAAATACTTAATCTTTTAGTTTTTCTTAATAAATTTTCATATAATAATAGCTATATTTTATACTTTTAGTATAAAGCAATTCGTATTTAAAATCTTAAAAGAATAATTAGGTAAATATATATAGAGGTATTTATAAAGATATATTTAAAAGATATATTTTATATTAGAATATAAAGTAATAAATTACCTGAATTTATTAAGTTAGAGAAGTTATAAAACCGCTATAGATATATCTTATTATTTAATAACTAAGTAATATAATATAGTAATAACTTAATTATTTCCTCTAGTATTTAGCTAATAATTAAAGTCAAATTTTCGTATTAGTAACTAGTATATCTATAAATAGTTAGAAGGCTATAGAATTTGTAATTAGAAGTAAACTTACTTAATTAATAAATATATTTATAAGAAAATTATTAAATTTTCTAAATATAATACTTATAAGATAGCCTATTATTAGTAAGGCTTTAGGCTTCCTATTTATTAAAGAACTCGGAAATAAAATCCAGATATTTTTCTGAGTATATATCTTTCAAAATATAACTCTTACTTCTATATTAATATAGCCCTACTACTAATTCCGCCTTATTTCTTACTAGTATAAACTTTCTTACTATTCCGAGATATATATAGCTATAGTATATTAAGTTCTATATATAGCTTAATTAATATATAAAACCGGAACTAGAAAACTGAGATAATATAGCGAATTCTTTTATATATAGATATTATAACTCAGTTCGGTTATAATAGATATTTAAGTAATATATAAAAGGCAAGATAAACTAGTATTACTAGTAAAGCTATACTAATAGAGGAAGTTAAAATATATATAGTAATAAAGCTATATTATAGAAAAGTATCTAATATTCTTATTTTTTTAAAGAACTAAAAACCTATATAGATTAATATAGCTATATTACTAGAGATATAAAGTTTAATTATCTTATAAAAGGCTTTTTATATAAAGAAATAATACAGAATGCTTTCCTAAAACTTATTTGCCTCTAAATATATATATTTATATACTTTTCAAGTTACTTTTCAGAGATATATTCCTATAATATAGTACTTTTCAGGGGAAGCTTTAGCTATATAATAGATCTATTAAGCAGTTATATAGAGAATTCGGCTTTACTTAAGGCCGACTGCTTTCTATATCTTAGCCTCGAACTGGCTTCCTTAATTCTAATACTATATATCTTTCTTAGCTAGTAATTACTTTACCTAAAAGAAACTACTATAAGAGTATATTTCCGTATAGTAGCTTGAGTAATATATAAGTATAAGTACCTTCTTTATATATATTTCAAGTCTATAATACCCGAATCCGGCTTTCTCAAATATACTTTTATAAAATATTAAGCTTTATTTTACTAGTATATAGCCTTATTTCTTTAGAAGCTATCTTATATTTATTTATAAATTTGTCTAACTTATTATTTCAGGGCCTTTAGCTATATTATTCTGGCTATTTACTTATATATCTATATTAATTATCTTTTTCTTATAATATATATTTTATTATTATATTCTTAAATTTCTATATACCTATATTTTAACTTTAGTACTTTTTTATAATATTCTCCTGCTTTCTAAAAAGTATTTATTATTACCTATTTTAATATTACTTAAAATTTCTGGGCTATTTAAGATCTTCGAGTAGTTTTATATATTATTAATTATTTCTATATTACTTATTATTAATGTTATAAATTAATAAATAAAATACTTAGGGCTAAGTATTCAGGATTTGGGAATAGAAACTATATATTTTAAATTCCTCTCTAGTAAAACCAAATACCCTCGAAAGCTAGAAAAATATATCTCTAAAATTCTCGAAACTTTTAATAATAAGAAGAATCTAATATTCTTCTTAATAAGCTTTAGAAAAGAAAAGATTTATAATTAGATTTACGTTTATTATAACTTATAGAATAAAGGCTTTATTAGAAAATTTATTAGCTTCTCTTATAAATAGAGGTAATAAAAAATCTTTATATTTTAATTTTGGTTATAGAGAATATTATAATTAAGATACTACAGGTAAATAATTACTACTTATCTAGTTCTCTTATTTATTATAAAAGACTTTTTATTTAAGCTTTAGAATTATAAAATAATTACTATAAATATATATATATACTATTAATTAAAAAAAGTTTAATATTATATTTTAACTTATTATAAATTACTATTTATTATTAAGTAAAGAAAAAGAACTAAAAGAAAATAGAGGTTATAATAGAGGTAATTATATAGCTTTAAGATAAGAGCTTTTAGAAGAAATAGGTAGGCGAAAATATGGGCCGTATTAAGGAGAGTTCTAAGAAGTTAAAGAAGTATATATATATTAAGAAGTTTGGAAATATAATAGCGGATTAGGTAAATAATATAAAAATTTGAAATTCTATTATTAGCTATTTTATAATCTATAGTAACTTAGCTCGAGCTTAACCGAGAAGCTATATTATAGGGCAGTATTAGAAGTAATATTACGTGCTTTTGACTAGTATAAAATATAATAAGATAAATTAGAACTTTTATAAATAAAAATAATATAAATAAATATAATAGCCAAATATTAAAGTTTATAGGTAAATTTATAGCTAATTCTTTATTATATCCCTAAATACTAAACTAAATATATCTAGATAAGCCCCAGAAATAGCCTGAATTCATAACTTGTTTACTTATAGGCAAGATCTTTATTTACTAGAGCCTAGGCTAGGTGCTATTATATAGCTCTTTAGCTAAAGCTTGAGCCAAGTTAATATTAATATATGAAATAATATTCTAAAATATTATAAATTATTAATTTCTTAATTAAAAATAGTATTATATTCTTCTTAAATATAACTAATTAATCCTATATATTATACCTTAATTATTTTTCTACTTCTTTTCTAAAACTATTAATCCAATTCTTAGTTTCTATTAAACTTTTATACTATTTCTCTAATAATAAATACCTATCTAGTAAGACTATTAAATTATAGTATAATACCCTATTATGAAATTCCTCTTCTATTTTCTGTTTTTCTGCCTTATTATTATTTATTAGGCTATAAAGAATTCTAGAAGAATAAAAGAGGCTGCTTTTAGAAGTCTCTTTCTAATAGCCTAAAATAATACTTTAAATATCCGCTAAATAAGTATATTATTATCTAAGCTAATTCTAATACTTCCAGAAATTATTATTATCTATCTTTAATATACTATTCTTATATATTAAATAAAATACTCGCCTTCTCTATATTAGCTTCTTGTATTTAGTTACCTTAATAAGAATATTAATAGTCAAGATTACTTCCTTATACTTCTTAAGTAAAGATTTATTATTGGAATCTATAATAATAGTTTCTGAATCTGCTAATTATTAGTAAAGTTAATATAAAATAGAAATAGAAGTTTTACTTATATTATTATTATTAATAATGAGATTATACTTAACTATTTCCCTAAACTTTTTCTTAGATTAAGACTTATCTTCTAATAATTATTCTGAAATATTTTAAAAAGGGCTCTTATAATATTTATAATAATGCCAGTCTTTTATAATAATATAAGAAAGATATAGTATATAATTACAAATCTTATAATTATATATATATAAAGCCGGCTTGAGATATTTATTATAAATAGGGTATTAGTTATATCTATTTATAATATCTTTATTCTTGAACGTCTTATTATTCTTACTAAAATTACTAATCTCTTTAATTAAATCTTTTATAAGGTACTTAATTCTACTAGTAACGGAAACTAGTTTAAAAAGGCTAGCTACTATAATAATTAACATTTTTAGCCTTTATTCTGGCCAAGAGTTAAGTATAAGTATATCTATACTATTAATTATAAATATTATTAGAGAGTTCTATACTTGAAGTATTATTTGAAATACCTTTATTTACTAGAATTTTTAGAGGATCTTCTGCTATTAGAGGGCTCTCTATTAAATTTTCTATAGGTTAGTAGCCTTTAGATAGACTACTTATAGTTAATTAGCTATTAGATGAAATTTCCAAGGCTAATAGAGAAATTAGTATATTCTCTACTATTAATAGCTCTCTAGAAGTAGCTCCTTTAGTTAGTAGGCTAATTTAAAGGCTATCTAAAGGTTATTACTATTAGAATATATATTCTATAAGTGGTTTAATAAAGATACTAAAGGCAGGCCAATTTTTAAGAGTTTCTTCTAATATTAGGTTAGTCAAGATTAAGCTAAGGAAGGCTATATTATAAAGTATTCTGAGTAAATCTGGTAGTAATAATTATATAAGAAGTAATATTAACTAAAAATTAGAATAAAAGCTGGGAAAGTATTTAGTAAATATAATAGCCTTTATATAGTATATATATAATTAAAGCTTTTAGCTTTCTAGTAAAGGAAGGCTTAGTAAGAGATATTATAAGGTAGAATCTCAGTATTCTATTACTTTATATAATATAACAAACTACTGGAATAAGAGCTAAGAAAGCTTAGCCTATAATCTATATAATACAAGCCACTTTTAGTATAATTTTAATGCTTTTTATAAAACGGGTTATTACTTTTAGGCAAGGCTTTCTTAGCTTTCCTCCTAAATACTTAATTTATATTATTAGAAAAAGAGAGTTCCGAGCTCTTTAGGGAACGGGATATTTTGGGTGAGGCTTTCTTAGCTTCCTTCTAAATACTCGATCCATATTATTAAAAAGAAGTATTTCGAGCTCTTTATAAGACGGGTTATTACTTTTAGGCAAGGCTTTCTTAGCTTCCCCCTAAATTCTCGATCTATATTATCGGGAAGAAGTATTTTAAGTTCCTTATAGGACGGGATATCTTAGGCAAGGCTTTCTTAGCTTTCTCCTAAATACTTGATCTATATTATCGGAAAGAGAGAATTCCGAGCTTCTTAAAAGATAAGATATCTTAAGTAAGGCTTTCTTAGCTTTCCTTCTAAATACTTGATCCATATTATTAGAAAAAGAGAGTTCCGAGCTTCTTAGGAAACAGGATATTTTGGGTGAGGCTTTCTTAGCTTTCTCTCTAAATACTCGATCTATATTACTAAAAAGAGAGAGTTCTATACTTATATAGATTAACTATCTTATTCTCGGAAATATTACAAATATAAAGTTTACCTAATATAATAGGCAGGCAATACTTTATTAAATAGAGTTTATCTCTGCCCTAATCTAACAGACTTATTAATATTAATAAGGGATCCCCTATATCTGTTTCGAGAGTTAATTCCGGCTAAGAATTATACTATAATAATACTTGTTTCCTATATAATATAAGCTGAGCTATAAAACTATAGAAATATACTTGGATATAGTTATTACTACCGAATATTACTACTTTTGGTTACCTTATATTAGTATAATATTAAGGATCCAGAGATCTAAAAATATTAGATTTCACCTGTATTTAGTAATCTTTAATGAGAATAATAGAGAGAGCTAGCTCCGAAGTTAAATCTCTCGGCCCTATAAATCCTCTCTCTATAATTGAGATTATAGTATCCTTTATTCTATACTAATATTAGTTATAATATCTCTATTTCTATATTAAAATATAAATAGGCCGCCTAGCTAATATTTGCCTGGATAATATAATAGTCGGCGTTTTCTAGAATATAAAAGATAGTTTAGCTATTAGTTTAGGGATATTAATAGAAATAGGTTATAAGCTAAATTCTACTAGAATATTCTTTTAGTATATAATAGTAATTCGACTATTATTATACTTGCTAAAAGATAGCCCAGAGTATATGAACTATAAGCTAAACCCTATTAGAAGCTATTTTCAATATATAATAGCGGCTTAACTTGTATTATACTAGCGGAAGAATGGCTTATATTATACGGATTAGAGGCTGAGCTTCTATATCTTATTCTGGCGATTTAATATATACTATATAAATAGCTAATAGATTATAGATAGGCTGGGCTAGATCTATTACCTAATATATATTAATAAAGCTATAATAAAAGATATACTAGAGGCTACTAGAAATCTGCCTTAACCCCCTTTATATCTGCTTTAGCTAGCTAATAATTTCTATACTAAGTAAAGGGGCTGCCAGAAATCTACCTTAATCTCTCTTCTATTTACTTTAGATAGCTAATAATTCTTATACCAAATAATAGAAATATTAAGAATCTGCCTTAATTCTCCTTCTATTTAACTTAGTTAGCTAGTATTTCTTATACTAAAAGGTGAGCTGAGTATTATTACTCAAGTCGGAGATTATAAATACTTTAATTCTGGGAAGATAAATATTAGAAATCTCGAGGTCTGCTTTAGCTAGTTTAACTATTATATATAATCTTTTATCTTTATTACTACTTTTATTACTTTATTACTTTATTACTCTTTATTACTATATTACTATATTACTCTTTTTATTACTTATTTAATACTGCCTTTATTACTATTTCTATCTATTTAGTATACCTTATAATATAGCTTCTTATAAGACTAGAATATAATTAAAAACTTTATAATTAAAAGTAGTAATTATTACTATTATACTAGTAAAATCTCTAATTATAGAGAGTTTCTCTAAAAACTAGTAAGCTTTATTAGTTATTATAGTATATCTACTATTAGAAGAAGTTTTTTCTAAAGTTCTGCTAACTTTAGAAAGCCCTTCCAAAAACTAATCTATTCCGGAAAATCTCAGAGTTATCTTACTTACTAAAGAAGCTCTCTCTAAAACTCCGCCTATAAGAGAGTTATTAATAACTCTACTATAATTAAAAGGCCCCTCTAAAGAATAACTACCTATAAATAGCCTATTAGAAGACCTAAAACCAGCGGAAAATCTTATAGTTACTCTGCTTACTAGAGAAGTACTCTCTAAAGCTCTGCCTATAAAGAAGTTATTAATAACTTTATTATATTTAGGGAGTTTCTCTAAAAGCTAACTAATTATAGAAGCTTATACTAGAGATTAGTAAACTATAGAAGGCCCTATAATAAACTAATAAGCAGAGAAAGCTCTTAAAGATATACTAGCTTTAGTAAGTCTCTCTAATAGCTAATATACTATAGATAGCCCTATAATAAACTTATTAGAAAAAGAAATTCCGAAAGAGCTAAGAGAAAGTTCTTCTTAAGTCTAATTAATAGCCGAATACCTATCTAAAGACCAAGTAGTAAAGAGTCTTTTATCTATTATACTAATTATAAAAGCTTGCCCTAGCTCAGGAAAGTAATTAGGTAATATTTCCTTTTATTACCTTTTATATATTCTCTAATATTTTTCTAGATATTTCTATAGCTACTTCAGATTAAGAGCCTTAAAAAAACTTGTTATCTAATCTATTAAGTTCTAATACTATTAAGGATACCTCCCGGTATATTAACTATAAAGTAAATAGATAGAAGTATAAATATAAAGAATTAGATAAGAAAGTTTGATTTTAATTAAGTAAAAGAAATAGTAAGTTATACTTACTACTTTTAAGAAATTAAGCTAACTGAAATATATTTAAGTAACTATTATTAATTTAACTAGTATTAATTCTAAAGATAAATCTGAGCTATTTACTAATAGTAATTATTATAGATTAAGTTCTTTACTAGAGTTTAAAATTATTAGTAGTAATTTCAATAGTAAATAAGATAGCAAATATATATATAAATAAATATTAGATTTATATATAATATATCCAGCCTCTGCCCTACTTAATTTTATAGAAGCCTTCTATACTCTAATGAATTCTTTTTAAGCCTCTACTAGTAAAGCTTTAAAGAATAAATCTATAAGCTAATATAAACTATTTTAATCCAGACTATATATATCTATAAATAAGAATATAAATACTAGTTTAAATAACTCTAATAATAATATTACTAAGGTTATATTTACTAAGAGGCTATTAAACTCCTTTAAATACTCATTTAAAACCGCTAATAATAAAGTTAATAACCAAGCTATATTATATAAATACCTTAAAATAAATAAGAATACTATTCTTTCTAATAACTAGAGCAACTCACCTTATAATATAGGGACTTCTACTAATAAGCCCAAGACCTAACTAAAACGGAAGATATATTTCAAGTTTAGTAAATATTTATTAAGGGATTCTATTAATATAGAATCTAGATAGCTAGATACTACTTAATAAAGTTCTAAAAAGTTCTATTAGTTATTTTTAGAGAGAATAATATAATTCTTAAAGCTTATTAAACTCGATACTAAAATTACTAAATTATTTAATAATATCTTAATTAAGAATTAGTTATAATAGCTCTATAAACTTATTAAATAACTTTATAATATAAAAAAAAAGATATAGTTTTATAAATATATTATATTAAAATATTATTTCTGAATATAATAAGTATAACTATATAAAAAAAACCGTTAAGTAATAGATTTTAGAAGAAATAAAGGTCTCGAAATATATTAAAAGATCTAGTTAAGATATTAAAGAATTTATTTTATTTCTAAATATATCTAGTATTTATATAAACTTATAATATATAATCTTAAGCTTATTACTTTAAATAAATAAATCTAATATCCGAGCAACTTTTTATTCTATAATAAATAAATAGTTTAATAATAATACTATAGCTACTTACCTTATAAGAAGAAGATAGTAATAGTTTATCTAAATATTAATTATAGGCTACTAGTTCCTACTATACCGAATTTGAAAATAAAAGTACTTATAACTCTATAAGTAACTCTTTAATTATAGATATAATATTACCTTTCTATTTTCGTAATAATACCTGACTTATAAATAGAAATCTAAGCCACTATAACTATTAAGTCTAATAATTCTGGACTAGGTAAAGCGTCTCCGGAAATAACTAGTAAAAACTCTAGTATAGCTATATATAAATCTAGTAATAGGACTTTAATACTAATATAAGTCAGGCTTAGTAATTATAATTATAGAAGAGGAAGTAAAATAAATAGCTAAGCTATAATAATATAATTCTTATAATATAGTAAAGCGTTTATTTAGGGTCTTTATTAGAAATAATAATCTATAAATAGGTGAGATTTCGAAAGACCTTAATAAAATTATGCTATTAACTAATTATATTTTTATAAAGAGTAAAAAAACTACTAAGAGAGCTAAAATTATTAAAAATTAACTAATTAAATTCCAAAAATATATTAGAGATTATAGAGGCAAGGAAATAAAAGTTATAAACTATTTAGAGAAACTCTAAATAGCGGGATTTAAGGAGAATTTAATAGCTAGAGATATCTATTTATACTAGAAATAGTTATTATATCTAGTACTATATTTACTATATAAAATACTTTCTAAACTTCTCTTTATCTAGCTTTATTTACTAATATATACTTCCGAAATTACTTATAGTAATTATTACTAGAATACTATTATATATTTATTTAAAAACTATATTTTAAGTAATAGCTTAAATAAGTTAAAACTCGATTATTAATACTATATTATACTAACTATTTTTTAATAATTTATTCGGGCTAGCTAATATAGAAAACTGAAGTAATTTAAGGAGCTAATAAAAAATAAAAACTTATCTAATAAAACTTTAGAATATAATAAGCCAAATAATAAAGCTATAAATAAGTAAAAAATAAATCTTCTAATCCTCTATTTCCAGATTACCCTAGTCTGCCTATTTACTAGCTATATTTAGCCCAGCCTGTTTTATTAGTTACTAGACTAGTAATAATATATTAGCTATATTAGTACTAAGTTTATTAACTTTTACTAATTTCGTCTTTATTAAAGCCATTTTCTTATCTATCTTCTTAAGTATTAAATCCAAGAAGCTTCTACTAGTATTAATTTTTTTAGTTTTAATTTCTAAGTTTCTAGGTAATATTAAATTAAGCTATTTCGACTTTAATTTATCTAGTAATTCCTTATTTTCGGTTACTATAGTATGAGGCACATAATAGCAGGGTAATGTACAAGTAGTTAAGGTAAGTAAGCTGCGGAGTAATACTTGCAAGTATAACTGATTCCAAGAATTAATTCTAATAAGAGACTAATTAATGCCCCTTCCAAAGCTAGAAGCGTCTCCCTATATATTCCCTAGTACTTAGCCAGGCATGCGAAGCCCTTTACTTAATTAGGAAATCCCATGCGATCTATATAATTCCGATTGCAAGCTATACCTAAAATAGGAAACTAGATTCACAATATCTAATACCTGTCTATATGCCATTATATATGCCTATTATATTAACCCCTCCCCTGGGCCCTTGTCCCAAAGAGGCCTAGGAAAACTGCGAATAGCTTTATAAAGGCCCCCCTGAAACTTTCCTGGCCGCTGGCTTTCCCTAAAGACTTCCTATTATTATGCCAGATAATAGAGTTGAGAATATAGTTTACTAACCCTTTCTAGCTAGTTCGCAAATTGCCTCTGGTAATTCCCCCTTATAAAGGTAATATGAATATAGTATATACTATCGGATATAAAGCTTATCCGATCTCCTAATTAGTTTATAAATTCTAACTTAGTCTCTATTTGCAAATAAATTATTACTCTATAGGCCTAAGAGCTTGGAAAAGTTAATCCGATCTTCTAGTTTATTTATAAATCTCTTTTTTAGAATTTTCTAGGTATTTCTGGTATAGAGCCGGTTCCGAATTCGTAATTACTATTCGGGGAGAGGGTATTATAAAAAGGCCTCTCTTTTCCTACTAACTAACCTTCCTTTTCTTTAACTATAATACCGTATCTAGCTCCTCCTCGTTCTTTGTCTTTCTTCTTTAAGCCTTTTTTAAGCTTCTTTAAGCCTTATTTAAGCTTTATTTAAGTTCTCTTCTAATTCCCTCTTTTACTTCTTTATCTATTAAGATAAATACTTCTCTTAGTACTTATTAGCCTATTACTATCCGTTTGGCTAATACTCCTATATCCTTAATTCGCCCTTACTATCTTTAATATTCCAAGAATATTACCAAGTTTCCTGACCTTACTTATATTAAAAGTAATAATTACTCGGTATATAATTACTACTATTCTAAGAATAAGAAGTATAATCCTATAAGTTATAAATTACTTCTTTTATTTTTTATTCTAATATTATCTAAGGTTCCTTAAGTATATATAATATAATTAAACCGCCTTCTTTAAGCTATTAATATATATAAGTATCTTCTCTATCTTTTACCCGAAAGAGAGAAGGCTATTACTACTTTTCTTCTATACTAAACTATATATACTTCTTATATTAAAGCTATTATTTGAGGCTAATAGATTCCCCTAATAATTCAAGAAATAGGTTAAGTAATTCTTACTAGCTTGGTATAAGTATAAAGTACTTTTAATAATATAGTTAATATTCTTTAGTATTAAGTAAGCTTACTTCTTTCTTATTTCTTACTAATAGCTAATAGCTTTATAGGCTAATTTGCTATCTATTTCTTGAGAGAATTCTAATAAGAATAATAATAAGAATAGTAGAGAGTAATTATAAGAGTAGGATATTTATAGGATATAGAAATTAGAGTTTTTAATAATTTTTATATAGTTTTTTCAAGAATAAATATATGGTTTTTTAATAGTTTTCTAATAAAAGCATTTATCTTTTATGCCTCCGTTTAGCTAATAGTATTATAATATTACTCTTTTCTAAGTATTCTTGTAATTCTTAAGCTATATTCTCTAGATTACTTAGTAGTTTCTATATATTATCTGCCGGTAAGTAGTTCTTCTAATAAATAAGATACTTCTTTCTTTTTCTATTCTTTCTATAGGCTATAATGGATTTTATCTCGAATTCCTCTTTGCCCTTAATCTCGACCGGCTCTAGTTCTACTATAGTATTAGCTTACGGATACTATAGTTCCAAGAAAGAAATATAGAAAATATTATAGATCTAATATAATAGTAGTAATTTCAAGTAATATATCTATTTATATATTTCTATAACTTCTAGAACTTTAAAGGGGCTAAGATATCTGTTTACTAGCTTTATACTAGATTATAGCTATTAAATATTCTTTATATAAAGTATAACTTTATTATATATCTTGAACTTCTTATTAATATATTTCTTATTATAGTACTTTTTCTATATATTTACTACTTCTTACTATTACTTTTCTAGTACCTCCCGTTCTACTTGAATTCTTTATACTCTTTCCTATATTACCGGTATTTCTCTTTCTGAAATATTATTCTTAATATATAGTTTAATACTAGAATAGAATCCGTATAAGATATAGAATAGAAATATTTCTGTTATTAAATATATAAAGTTATTATATATAAATTTTATAAGAGTAAGCTTTACTATCCAGTTATTCTACTAGTAGCTAGTATAATACTTTAAGTATTATTCTAGAATTTGGTTCAGATTCTTTATTTATCTATTAGTTTACGAGTAAAATACTATATTTAGCTATTATTAAACCTTTAAATAGAAGTATAGACTTAACCAGAACTTATTTATAAAGATAGATTCTCTATTAGAGGTTATATTTATAGATATACTAAAGTCTTTAATAATATAATATATAAATAGCTCTACTAGCTTAGAAGCCGAGATCTCCTTAATAGTCGGAATATATTGTACTATTTTCGTATATCTATTAATAATAATAAGTATAGAATTATATACTTTATTATAAAATTTAGAAGAAGGCAGTTTTATAATAAAGTTTATAGTAATTTCTTGCTATAGCTTAGAGGAGAGAGGGAATAAACTAAGTATACTATATAGCAGATATCTTTTTACCTTAGTCTATTAATATATAGGATAAATTCTAATATAGTCTTTTATATTTTTTCTTATATTTTACTAGAAGTACTTTCTCTAAAGGATCTCTAGTATTTTATTAGTACTAAAATACTTACTTATAGAATTATTATAGTTAGCTTATAGTAATTCTTCTTTAAAAGCCAGCTTATTTAATATATAAATAGTATCCTAATATCTTAATAACCCAGATATATTAAGTTCTCAAGTCTTAATAGCTTTAGTAAAGGTTCCTTTTAAGAACTATTTATACTACTGGTATTATACTAATAAATCGAGCCTTTAGTACTATAATAGTAGTTTAAGTAATATCTCTCTGCTTTCCTTATATACTATTTCGGATCTAGCTGTCTATATAGCTAGAATCCGTAGTATATACTATTTATAACTAGCTATACTAGTAATAGGCTTAAGTAGCGGTATCTCTAGTACTATTCTATTACTAAAATAGACTTTCTCTTTGGAATTTCTTAGTATTTTACTAATTAAGAAGTACCTATTTCCTTTCTTCTAGGCCTTATATTATAGTATTATAGGAATAGTATAGTATTCTATTACTACTATTTATAGGGTTCTCTATTCTATATTCTATAGCTTATTATAAAGTATAGATAATAAAATGTCTTTATTTATATCTGCTATAAAGTCTGGCTTCTTTAATAGCCTATTAGCGGAATTACTATATCCTGGCTAGTATTCTAAAATAAAGTCAAAGACAGCTAGCTTCTTTGCCTATCTTATCTATTAACTATTTAGTTTTCTTTTAGTTATAAAGTATTTCAAGTTATTATAATCTATTTTAATAATAATAATATACCGGATATATGTTAGGTAATATTACTAAATACGGAATACTAGAATAATAGCTAAGAGTTTAGAGTTATATATTTTATATCTGCTTTTAATTATAGTTATCTTTTTTAAATAGAAAGTAATAGGGTATTATCTGGCTTCTACTTTCTTACTAAAAAGCTAGGAAATTATACCTATAATTATAAATCCTAAAGTATTTATTTCTATATAAATCTTTAAGGCTAGATTGAAATAATAAAGAATTAGTACTATTATAAATATAATTTATAGCTCCCTAAAAGCCTTATCTGCCTTATCCGTCTAGCTAAACTAATATAGTAGTTTTCTGCTAGTTTTTAGTAAATTAGTTAACTCTTTTACTACCCTAAAGTATCTATAGATAAACCTCTAGTAAAAGTTAATAAAACCCAGAAATACTTGAACTTCTTGGATATTATTCTTTAGGGCCGGCTATTTCCTAATAGCTATAACCTGGCTAGCCTTTATTTCTATATTATCTAGACTAATTACAAATTCCAGAAACTCTATTTTTTCTATATTAAACTTGTATTTTACTAAGTTTATAAAGAGCTAGTATTACTATAATTACTCGAGTATATATTAGACTACTATTATATACTATTCTAGATTCTCTAAATAAATTAAAATATTATCTAGATAAACTATATAAATAATATCTATAAGGCCTACTAGTATATAGTTAATATATATCTGAAATATTACCGGAGTATTAGATAGTCTAAAGAGTATAATATAGTATTTAAAATATCTATAATATATTCGAAATACTGTTTTTTACTTATTACTCTCTTATATTTATAATTAATAATAAGTATCTTTTAAGTCTAGCTTTATATATATTTTTATTTTATAAAGCCTATCTATTATCTTACTAATAAGTAGTAATAGTATTTGGTTCTTAATAGTAATTTTATTTAGATTTCGGTAATTAATATATAAATATAGGCTGCCTTCTTTTTTTAGAACAAATATAATTGAAGTACTAGCTAGGCTAGTAGAATAATAGATTTACTTCTTCTCTAAGCTAGTATTAAGATATTTCCGAAGGACTTTAAGTTTCCTTTCTAATAAAGTATATATAGAACTATATAGTAGTTAGAATTCTGGTTCTAGATTTATATAATACTTTATTATATAGTAGTCGGGTAATATACCTATAGCCTCTATAGAGAATATTTAGAGAAAGTTCTAATACTTTCTAGGAAATATAGCTATTCCGTTTATAGTAATAGTAGTAATTCTTTAGCTATCTATTATAGGATAGGTAATTAATAGAAAAATATATATTTTATATTTTATTACTTTAGTAAACTTTCTAGTATTTAGAACTTTAATTTTCTATAATTAAATCTAGTATTTCTATATTACCTCCCTAAAAGAAATTAGGGAATTAATCTAGTAAAGCTATAAGAATTCAAGTATTATATTAATATAATTTAGATTGAAATTATATAATATAAAGTATATATTAGCCTTTTTTTAGTTCTCTAGTATATTTTTAGTAATAATCCTAAGAATATAATCTCTATATAAATAAATTCTTCTTTCCTCTAGTAAAAATAAGGAAGTTACCCTTAATATTAATAGAATACCTATATCTAAGGCTAATTTTTTCTTTATATAATTAGCCTCTATATCCGAGTTAACTAATACTCTAATTCTTTACTTACTTTTTCTTATCTTAATAATAACCTTAATTACTATTTTTATTTTAGGGGCCTTGCCCTCTATAATATAAATAAGTATAACTATTATAGGATATGCCCGTTTCTCGGCTTTTTTAATTCTGGGCACTTATATATCTTATAGCTAGATTTATTATAGTTATAGCAAGTCGGTTTTCCCTAATTTAGGTAGGTAATAGTATAGTAATCCTTTTTCTAGTAAGTAAAGTAAGTTATATCCGGTTTTATAAATCCCGATATAAATACTATATTAGACTCTATTACTATACTTTTACTACCCTAATTATATAAACCTTATAACGGGAATATACTTCTCTTCTATTTCCCTTTATTATTTTCTTTTTTCTTTCTCTAATTTCCTTTCTTTTATTAACCTATTAGCTTATTATTGCATTTATATTAAGTAAACTAGTTTAAGTTATTCTTGACTCTTATAGCTATAGAAATAAGCTTCTTTCTTTCTTATAGAGTATTTCCTTAGTAATTAATCTCGTCCCGAATCTCCTGCCTTAAGCTACTAAATAAGTTATTCTGCTCTTATAGTAAATCTATATATCCCAAGTTATTTAATAAGCTATCCAAGTAGAATATAAAGCTTTAGATACTCTAATCTAGCTACTATTTTGTATCCTTAAACTTAGTAAAGGTATTATTATTATAGTTTTCCAGATTTAAGATAGAATTCTTTATAAACTTAATAAAAGTCTTCTAATCTATAATATTAATGCCTACTAATTACTTTCTATACTTCCAGATATTTCTGGCTATATCCTTAAAGCAGGAAGTATAATATATAACCTTTACTATATCTATAGCCTAGATAATTCCGCTATCTTTATACTATTTTAGCTTTATCTAGTAAAAGAAGTTCTAGGCTTCCTTAATACTCTTTCTCTTACAAGTTAGTAATTCTCGGGTTTTTAGAGCCCTATAAACCAAATATACTACTAGTAGTATAATAGATTCTATAATAGGTACCTGAATATTCTTAAGATAGTAAATCTGAGTTTCTAGATTCTCTAGATTCTTCCTCTATTATATCTCTGCTTCTAACTTAGTAATATAATAATAAGCCGCTACTAGCTTTTCCGTTATTATTATTCTACTAGCTAGTTCTAGGGATATCTGAGTTTTACTCTCTTTTCTTAATTAGGCAATAGCTAGAGTAGCTAACTGGGTGCTTCCCTGGGTGCCTGACTAGGTTACCCTAGTAATAGTAGAGGCACTTCTTCTAGTTAATATTCTAGCTATTAGTAGTTTTGTCTATTAATGGCTTAATTACCTTATAATAAACTGCTTTCCGAAGGTTGAATTAATTAGAATATAAGGTATATAATAGCAGGGTAATATATAAGTAGTTAAGATAAGTAAGCTATAAAGTAATATTTATAAGTATAACTAATTCCAAGAATTAATTCTAATAAGAGACTAATTAATGCTTCTTCCAAAGCTAGAAGTATCTCCCTATATATTCCCTAGTACTTAGCCAGGCATATAAAGCCCTTTACTTAATTAGGAAATTCTATATAATTTATATAATTCCGATTATAAGCTATATCCAAAATAGGAAACTAGATTTATAATATCTGATACTTATCTATATACTATTATATATACCTATTATATATAGTTTACAAATTCGGCTTAATATCCTATAATAAAGTAATTTCTTTCTTTTTATAGTACCTATAAATATAGCCTTTTTTAGCCTTTTTTCTAACTATATTTAAAAGTTCTATTTTATTTAGGATAGTAAATCTATCTATTATTATAATACTATAAAGTATTTCGGGATATATAGGCTTAGTTCTTATTTTTAGGTCTAATCTTTCCCTTTTTCCTATAATATAAAATTTAAATTCTTTGAAATCCTTTTTATTTACCTTATACTATACTTTTACTAGTTAGCTCTTTTTATTTATTTTATCTATTAACTTTATTTCCGGTATTATAAAGTACTTCTATAGCTTAATTATATTAATATTATCTCGGAATTCGAAGTTTGGGTTTTTGAAATTAGTATATAGAAGCTCTATATAATAGAGAAATCCCGAAATATTATTCTTTATCCTCTATTAACTAGTAATAATCTGCTCTTTAGTAAGAAGGAGATATATTATTTAGGAAAACTCTATATTTCCAAACTTCCTTACTACTACCTTATTAGCTAATACTTTATTAACTACTGCCTTATCTACTACCGCCTTATTTACTACTGCCTTATTAACTGCCGCTTTATTAGCTACTGCCTTATTAACTACTGCCTTATTAGCTACTGCCTTATTAGCTATTACCTTATTAATTGCCGCTTTATTAGCTATTGCCTTATTTACTACTGCCTTATTAGCTATTACCTTATTAATTGCTGCCTTATTAGCTACTGCCTTATCTACTATTACCTTTTCTGCCTTCTTCTTAGCTTTCTTCTTTGCCTTTCTTTTAGTTAATATTTTCTCTACCCCTTTTTTAACTACTTAAGCCTTTATTATACTTTCTTTACTTAGGGAAATTATAACCCAATTCTGGAAATAATAATATTTAGTATTTATCTTTTATAAAATAGTATTTATCTTATTAAGTTTCTTTACTAACTTCTTATTAGTAAGCTCGCCTTTACCTTTCTTTAAAAAATAGTCTATATAGGGCTTAGCTATCTCGAAGTTTAATATAAAAAATAGAATATTAATAATCTATTTATCTAGTAGGTTTTCCTCTTTCTTATTTTATTACTTAATCTTATTATTTAAAGCCTTTAATATATTTAGGGCAGTTAGGTTAATAGAATTAATTATAAGCTTTACTAAATATAGTATAGCTTCTTAATATATTCTATTAATAAGTTTACTTAGCTATAATATCCCGTTATTTCCTATTATATTATTTATTTCATTTTTAGGAAAAATAGAAATAATATCTCTATTACTATTAGTCTTATAATTACTTAAATTACTATTAGATTTATTACTACTATTATTTACTATTTCTATTAAATTCTGGCCGTTTACTAAAGTCTCTACTATTATTACTACTACTACTACTACTGCCTGCCTGGCTTTATTAGTATTAACTCTACTATTCTTAACTATTAGAGTTATTTATAAAGTAACTAAACTATTTTTGACTTTTATTTTTCCTTACTTATTACTATTTACTTCTAGATTATTACTTATATTTGTCTCTATTATAGCTATTTTCCGAGATAAAATAAAGGTTTACTTAAAGTTATAGGTTTACTAAAGATCTAATTAGTTTTAGAAGATTACTTATTTATATAAGAGTATTTAAATACTTAAGTACTTTTTAGATTTAGGTTATAACTTAATTCAGGTTCTGACTTGATTTAGGTTATAACTTAATTTAGGTTATAACTTGATTCTAGATCTATTTATTATTGCAGTGAGAATTACTGAATTGGGGCTAGCGCAATTGCTCTGCTTAGTCAGGATCTGTATACTCACTTCCTGAAGCTTCACACTTCACTCAAGCTCTTTTCTAGCTAGTTTAATTAACTCTTTTACTATTCGATGCAACTCCCTACTCTGCGATCTTTACGTGCATTATCTATTTATTAGAGAAAGACTATTTTTTATATAGTTTATCCGGGAACTATTTAAGGTACTATTTATTTTAGGAGCCAACTCCGGTCCTTATACTTTATAGAGCTATAATAGGCCCTGCCAAATATTAAAAGCATATAAATTCTTTAGGGTACTATTTCCGGTTCTCTTTTATTTAGTAGAAACTTAAGTAGTACTAAAAGTATATATACTAATTAATCGGGTTATTTTTTAGATACCTCTATTTACTCTAATAATAGAATATTTTACTTTTTGGCTTAAGATATAACTTGCTTTTCTTTTTAAGCTAGAAATAAAGAACTTTCTAAGTTATATCTTTAACTATAGCTATATATATTTCTATTCTCTCTATAGTAGTTTTCTTACTTGGCCTAAGCCTGGCTTATAATAGAATAGGCCCAGAAATGCATTTCTGGAATACTATTATAGCCTAACTAGCTACTATCTTCTCAGGCCTCTCTATAGTAATAAATAGCCCTTTTATTAAAGAAATGGCAATTATTCAAATCCAGATTAGTAACTTGTCCGGATCTGGTATTATCTAGCTTAGTAATATTTCTATAGTACCTAAAGTATCCAAATTAAATAATCTGCTTAACCCGACTTCTTTTACTAATTAATCTCATCTAACTAAAGCCTCTTCTTTATAAACAACTTTCTATTCGCCTAATATTACTATAGCTTTCCTTACTAGGTTACTTTGGCTCGGAATTTTAATATAATTATAAAGGGCCTAATAGATTAACTATCTATAGGGCCCGTACTACTCGCTTTACTAATATTTACAAACTCGGGATCTTCTAGAAATACGGGATTACTAAAACTTCCTATTACTCTACTTATTTTTATTATTCAAATTACTATTATATTACTATTTTAGAGCTGTTTCTAAAGCTTGCTATTTTTTATTTTTATATTTAAATAAGCTATTATTAACCGGCTATATCGGATATAAAGGTTAATAGTTATAAAATTAATACGGGTTACTATATTTCCCCTCTTTAATAAAGCTAAGAATTAATTTATAAAGATAGTATTCCGTTTTAATTAACTATAATAAGTAATAGTATTTTATATTTCTGACTTTAATAAATAATAGTATAAGTTGGGTTTTATATTATATTAATTATATAGTATTTAGTCTATATAAAATATAAGATATCTATTAATTCAGATTTATAAGACTATTATTAATAATAGTTTATATTAAATATATATATTAATAAAGCCTATTTTAGTTATAATTCTTTCTTGCCTATATTACTAGAAAAATTACTCTCTATTTCTGGATTTCCTTCTAATTCAATTTATATTAGAAGTTCCTCTAGCCTAAATAAATATATAGTAGTAACTATTTTAATAGTAATAGTAGTAAAGTATTGAGACTAATATATTATAAATAAAAAAGAACTACTTCTCTCTTTTCCGGCTTCCTTTCTATATAAGTCTCTTGTTTCCCTTATTATTATTAGAGTAAATCTAGTAGTTTTTTTTATAATAAAGTTTACTTTTGCCTTTCTTTAATATAAAAATAAATCCGAAAATTATATTAATTAATTTTATCTTTAAAGTTAGTAGTTTTAAGAAATTAAAACAAGAGTAAATTCAGATCTAGAAATATTAATAAAATTAAAATTGTTTTTATATATTTAAAGAAAGGCTCCGAGCTAAACTAGAGGTTAATAGAAAACTATATTTAGATAAAGCCTAAATAGGCTTTAAAGGTTCTGTTTTAGAGTAAGAATACTAGTAAATTTAAATATTTGAGTCTTTACTTATATACTATATAAATATCCTATAATTATAGTTTTTATTTTACTAAAGCTATATAATATAAATACTACCTCTAGTTAAGAAGCCGCCCTAGCTTCTAACTAGTAATTTAATTTACAAGAGCTAGTAAACTTCTCTATTAATAACCTACTTAAAAAAGTCGAGGAATTTCAAAAGTAATAGTAGCTAGAAATACTAGAGAGAATTATTATAGAGAATTTATAACTAGAATACTATATTACAAGATATTAGTAAAATTCTATTCGAATAATAAATCTGCTATAAGAGATATATAATACTATAATACTAATATAGAATATACTCGAGAAATATTATCTTAAAGAAATAAAGGCAAATTAAGCCTGGTTTGCTTTTTAGGAAATATATAAGTATTCTAATATTATTTCTAGAACTTACTAAGTAGGCTGGATTTAATTTAAGTAAGGTACTTATTAATTTAAAGAGTTTAAAATTATTAATTATTTACTATAACCTAATATAAATAATATAAGCTTACTAAATTTAATAATTATTTCTTATAAATATGACTTTCTAGATCCGAAATACTTAAAATATAGCCTATTTTAATACTATTAACTTAATAGTCTTTTTCAAATCCGCTACTAGACTATTTATAATATCTTTGGATTTCTTTATCTATATTACTAATTTTTTTATATAGGTCTCTATATTCGTAAAAAAACTATCTTTAAAGTTAATATTATCCCAAATATAAAAAATAAATATTACTTTATTTTCTTTTATAATCTAGTAGTATTCTATTAGTAATAATTTATAAGTCTTTACTTAAGTAGAATACTTACTTATTCTAAAGGTTCTAAATAATTACTTTAAGCCTGCCAATTCTACTCTTAAATAAGGTAAATTAATCTTTAAAGTTTAGACTAATTTCATTAGTTATATAATTAGTACTTTATAGATTTAGAAGATCTATTATAGGTATAAATAAGTACTTAGTTACTATAGTATAATTAAGTTTACTACCTTATATTAGCTATAGATAGCCTTCTAAAGCGTTTTCTATTAAAACCGGTTTATAACTAGAATAAGAAAATATTTGAGAAATTTAATAATTAGAAATATATAAGAAAATATTCTAAGCTTTCTAGTTCAGGAAGTCTTTAAAAAAGAGAGGATTTAGTTTCAACTTCTGAACTATAGTTTAGTCTATATATTATTAGGAGTTTTAATAGTCTATCTTAAGAATTCTGGAATATAATAAATATTATAATTCAATTCTTCTAGTTCTATTAAGTATAAGTTATTCTTTACTATAAATAGAAGTAATATAATATAGTAGCTTAGATTAATCTTATTTAGTAGAATATATTATACCTAAATAATAGAAGTTAATTAAATATTTTAATATAAACTAGCTTATAACTATTTGCGGAATAATAAGTACTAGTTTCTTAATATTAACTAGCTTAATTTCGATATAAAAGTCTTATTTCTCCCGTTATTATAGTCGATTTACTTATACTAACTCGCTCGTTAAATTCAAATATATAAGTTATTTACTAATTTTCTTTTCGAAATCCTATATTCTTTTCCGGTTTTTTTTCTTAAGCCAGCTTACTATTTCTTTTATAGCCTTATATAATATATTCTAGTTCTCAGATATCTCGTTATTTGCCTCTATTACTAGTAGTTAAAAATAGTACTATAAGTTATAGTATATAATAAGCTTCTATAGGAATTCTTTGTCTTAGTATAGCTTTTTAGTAATTAAATACTAAAAATAAAGTACTTATATATTAGATATTATTAAGATTAAAAATATATATTAAAAATAATAATATAATAATAATATTAATATATAGGTTATATTTTTAAAGAATTATTATAAAGATTAGGGAGCCTAATTCTTTTCTAAGGAAGCCAAAAACGGTTATATTTAATACTAGAAGTTTATAGAATTATTACCCTATATTTATTAACTAAGTATTTGGAAATAATATCTAAAAACAGCCTCAGAAAAATACTATAATATTTCTGGAATATTATATTAGGCTAACTATAGTATTTTAAGGTTCTATCTAGGATATCTAGTAACAAATAGCTATAATTAGTACTAGGCTATAGAATTATTTAGGCTTATACTATATCTAACTAAAGATACTAATAAGAAAATAGCTTCTATATATTAAAATATCCGAATACTACTTAAGAATATTTTAAGAACATTTTCGAATTACTAATTTACTAGCTAATTCTATTTAATTATATATTTCCTTTACTATTTTAAGAATAAAAGCCTAATATCTATAAAATAATAAATATAAGTAAAGAATATAAAAACCAGTTAATCTCTACTATAAGAATAATTATTAAATTATAATATAGTATCTCAATATATTATTTAAGTAAGTATAAGTATATATAATTTTCTAAAAGCGCTTTTATTTAATACTTATAGGCTAACTGCCTCGAATATATTAATACTAGTAGTTAAATATTACCTTCTAATTCTTATAAGAGTACCAGAATATAACCTTAGCTACTTAGTAACTAAAACTTTAATACTATAACTAAGTAACTTCTAATAATAAGTAAGTCTATTAAAGTATTTTACTAAAACTTGTTTAAAATATAATTTATTACCTTTTTTACTTTATAGGACCTTAAATAGAAATAATAAGTTTAATAAAGATACTCTAATACTTATAAAAAACTATATATTTAGTATAAAAGGAAAGTTATAAAGATATATAAAATAATAACTAAATTCGGCTTGCTATATAAGAAGCTTAAGAAATTCTAGGAAATAACTTCTGAATACTAGTCGGCCTTTAAAGAATACAAGTATTATACTTCTGAGAATAAAGATAAGATTAAGAACCTTAAGAGAAAAAAAGTAGAGATTACAAAATAAATCCAGGTTATAATTAATTGGAATAATTTGGCTAGAATAAGAATTAATAAGCTAAAGAAAGAAAGGGAAGATTTAATATAGGGGTATTAAGTAGTAATTAGTATAATAGTAGCTTATAAGTATCTTGCTAAGTAAAGAATTAATAAGCTATAAAAGAGAGCAGATATATTAATATAAAAATATTAGGTAATAATAAATATTATAGTCAGTCATATAAATTCTGCCGAGTAGAAAGTCGAGGAATTCAGGAAGATTATTAATATATTTAAATATTAGGAAATAGATTTGATTTGTCTGATTTCTAAATAGTTTTTAGAAGCTATAAAATAACCGAGATTAGAGATTAAATAGTAATATAGCTACTCTTTCAAATATAGAAAGTATAAGAATATAATAAAAATAGGAGATAAAGATATAATAGTAGTATAAAATTAAATTAATAAAATAATATTTTGAGATAGTTTAGTAAAATTTATATATTTATACTTAATTATTCTATTTTATAGGAAATTTATTTGTACTTTATACTAAAACTATTTTATATTATAAAATATAAATTACTTTAGGTAATAGAATATTTCGGAAATAATAAACTAACTACTAAAGCCTCTATAGCCCTATAGAATAGTTAAGTATTCTAATATATCACCTATTATTATTAGTATTTACTGACTTTAATATAGAGATATTTGAATATTAGATTAGCTTAGTAAATATAGGTTATTAAATTAAGCTTTTTTACTTATATTTATTTATATTATATAATAACTAGTAAAGCCTATTTCCTATTATATAATCTATATCTCTATATCCTAATTTTATATTCTGGTTCTATATTCTAGTTTTATATCCTAATTCTATATTCTATCTTTATATCTAGCTTTATATCTGGCTCTATATCTAGTTCTATATTCTAGTTTTATATTAAAGATTTCCAAGTAAAATTCTTGTTTTTTAGACTTTTTTATAGATATTCTATAAACTGTCTATAAATAAGGTATCTAACTTGAATACTAATACTTTTTTACTATAAGAAGCTTTATAATAAGGCTTAATTATAAAATATTTCAAATATCTAGATAAAGCTTAAACTTAAAAGCTATAATATTAAGATATAGTACTAGTTATAGTATTATTAGTACTTTTAGTAGCTCTATAAATCCAAATAAAGATTAGACTAAGATCTTGAATTTAATTAAGTATAGAAGAATTTAGAATAGAATTACCTAAAAGAACTACTATAAATAATTTCGCAAATTTTATAGAGATCTAGTAACTAATCTAAAGAATAGGTAAGAAGCTTAAAAGATACCTTAAAGATCTCGAGAAAAGAACGGAGTTAGCTTTGGCCTCAATATCTTAGATATCTATAAGACTATAATATTAATAAGATTATAAGAAGAGTACTTAGAAAAAAAAGAGAAGCTTAGAGATTATTAACTAATAATTATCTCCTAAAATCTTATAAAACTAGTATAAACTACTAATAGAAAACAACTTAATATTTAGGCCCTTATTAAAGTAAGAAGAATCTTAAATATTTTTTCTTTTTATATATTATATATATTATCTATACCTGTAATTATATTATCTAGATTCTCTTATAAAATATTAATCCGGAAATTGCCTTACTTTAGTTCTATTAATACTATACTTATAGGAAAGTAATATAATAAGCTAATTTAATATAAGTTATTTAGGTTTTCTAATAATTAATCTCTATATATCTTATAAAGATAATTCTAAGCTAATACTAATAGTAGCTAACTGGATTCCTCTTTTATATTTCTATAAGCCTTTAACTTAATTATTACAAGTAAATAAGAAATTATTTTTCTTGTTTTAGAATTTATACCAGAGTTTAAAGTACTTAATATTTATTCTAGAGTTATTCTATAAAATTTAGTCTAAAGAAATGAAATAAAAATATAGCTATTTACTATTTATTTTTTAAATTTTTTTTGAACTATATATTTCGTTATAGGAAATTAATTAATTTCTGTTATAAATACTTGCTTATTTCTAGGGCCTAAAAATTAATTAATACTATAGCTAGTTTGTTTTCATAAACTTATTATACTATTTATAGTAGTTTACTTATATAGTTAGTTCTATTTAGTATCTAATATCTTAAATATATTACTTATTAGTATTATTTTATTTATAGAAACTATACTTAAATAAATATATATTTATATTAGAATAACTTTAAGTAACTTATATTAATATAGAGAAATATATAGAAATAGAACCGAAATACTATTATTCTATATATACTTTACTTTATATAAGAACTATTTTCTTTTACTCTCGTAATTTTTTATAGATTCTAATATCCGGGCCTAAAGTTTATTATAGTTAATCCGGACTATATTTCTTAGTATATGAAATAATACTAAATCTTATAGATAATTAGTTTTATCTTCTTGGTTAGCTATAGCTGCCTTACCTAAGGCTTTAATCTATTATATTATTAAAGATTAGCTCTTATATTTAGCTTCCTAATATAGAATTAGACTAATCTTATTATTAGCTCTCTATAATATTAACTTCCGTATATTACTACTATAAGTTTTTATTTTCTTAAAAGACTTTACTATATTCTTCTAGTCTTTTTCTTTATATTTCTAGTATACTAGAAGTATCTTCTTATTTTAACTCTCTTTCTACTTCTAAAACTCTCGGGTAATTAGTTTATTAAAATAGAAATAATTAGAGAAGATTAGATTTTAAATATTAAAGGTATTATTTACTATAGTACTAGTTACTAAGTTAAGTATTAATAGTTTATTATTATTAGAATTATATGTTATATATTTAGGAAAAACTTTATTAAGTATTAATAGATTATTACTATTAGAGTTATATACTATATAATTAGGGAAAACTTTATTAAATATTAATAGTTTATTATTATTAGAGTTATATATTACATATTTAGGGAAAACTTTATTATCTGCCTCGGTATTAAGTATTATTAGTTCAAAATAAGAATTATAAAAGCAAACTTAACTTGAAATAATATTAAAATTAGTACTTGCTATAATACTATCTATTATAGTATTAAGAGCTATTAGCCTATTAAAATAGGAATTACAAGTTATAGAATCCGGGTAAACCGGGTTATAAATAATATTAAAGGTTTTATCTGCTATAATATTAGTTACCGAGTTAAATATTATTACTTTATTAAAATAGAAATTAAAAGTTATATAATCTAGATAAGCTTGATTTTGAAAATTATCTTCTGCTATAGTATTAATTACTAGGCTATAATTCTTAATTAAATATAAAATTTAAGAGTTATATAAGGCTTATTTTAGTATTAACTCTTACTAGTATATTATATCTATATTAAGTACCTTTCAGACCTATATAACAATTTCTTCTCTATTATAAGGATATTAATATAGCTAGAATATTATATTTTCGGGAAAATTCTTTATTTAAATAAATTCTAGCTTTTAGTAGTATAATTAGTTATATATTCTAAAGAATTCTAGGAACTAAGTAAGCTATAATCTAGAGCTAGCTAGCTAGTTACTTTCCCCTTAGAGATTATCTAAAATCTTATCTAATATCTTAAAGCTATTTTAAGAATACTTATAGCCTTTAAGTTTTAATTCTAATAAATCTTTAAATATAAGATATTAGTATTCAAATCTATTAGATAAACTCGACTTATATAATTAAAGTCTTCTACTCCTCTTACGGGTCGGCGAGCTATCTAACTCCACTTATTTAATACTAGTAATAGCAAGTATTAGGGTAGTTTAGTTAATTATAAAGGATAAGAAGAGAGAGAGATATATATATTTAGTTCAAATCTTAAGTTATAGTACTAATAGCTACCTAACCAGGTATTAATGTCAAGTATAATCTGTACTTCAATTTTCTATAAGAACTTTATTAGTATAAATTCCACAAAAGTCGAACCGGTATATAGCTGCTTTCTTGAAACTATTTATAAGGAAAATAAGGAGAAAACTAATAGAGAGAGAGATTAGTACTAAGAAAATATTATTAGTAGATCCGGGCTGGCTAGTAAAGAAGATAAAGCTAGTAAGGTCTATAAAAGTACTAATTTAATTAGATATTTTATAAGTTATTGAGATAGTATAGTACTATATACTATAGTACTTCCCTTTACTCTCTTCTAATAATATTATATTTAATTATTATTTAAATATTAATTTTGAGTTTATATATAGTATAAGAAGTCCCAAGAAATACTACTATTACTTCTATAGGGCATTGGCTTATTCTAATGAGTTAAAAGATTAACTATAGTAAAAACCCTTATTAAAGATTAGCCTTACTATTATTACTAAAAATCTAGAAAAGAAATTATAGTTCTTATATATTTCTAAAAGGTGAGAAGTAGAATATTTCTATAATAATATAATATAGTCAAGAATTCAGACAAATTGCAATATCTCCGGAATTTTATTAACTATTATTCTCTAATAATAGTATTAATTATAGCTATATATAAAGAGGCCCGGCTTAGATCTAATAGCTATAAGTAAATAGTAAAAGTATATTAGTAGGAAATAAAGCTAATCTTTTTCTTTAGCCCATTTATAAGATAATAAGCCTAATAATCTAGTATAATACGAAAAGAACTATAGATATATATTATAATATTAATATTAGATAGTATTTAGCTATATTATAGCTACTAAAAAACTTCTCTATTTTAAGTAAAATAGAGTGGATTTCTTTTATAAATAATATAGTATCCGGCAGAAATATAATTTTCTCTTTTACTAGAAAATTAGAGTTTAGATAATTTACTTTAATAACTTATAGAGCTAATTTAGATTCTATTAGAAAGAATATACTAGTTATAGGCAAATCCGACTCTTATAGAAAGATAGTATAAAACCTTTTTTCTTAATTCTTCTATACCTATATCTCTAAATATAGAAGAATTCTGTTTTTACTAATAGATATAAACTATTCTTAAGTAATTCTTAATATTACTTATATAATTAGTATTAATCTACTTTAATCTTATATTACTAAGATAATATCTTTATAAGATATTACTCTTATTTATATTCTTAAGGTTATTTAAACTTTAATTTCTTATCCTAAAATATAGAAAATTCTATATAAACTTTCCTTTATTTTCCTTGATTTCTAAAAGAACTTTAACTAAAAATCTGGGCTCTCGCTCTTTCAGGACCTCTTATAGTCGAGTAGGTCCGGAATTATTTAAAGATAAAATAGGAATTTGTTTGTAAAATACTAGTTATACTTTAGACTTATTCTAAGTCTCAAATAAAGTTCTTGAGAAATAGTAAACTAGGCGGATTATTTATATATTAATATATTATAGATATCCGGCTATTTTACTTTTATTATAAGCTAAATATAATCTATATTTAACTATAATATTTATTTAATCTTTTTCTCTAGAATAACCTACTACTTACTATAATATAGTCTATAAGTTTAGCCTTAATCTTATAAGTATATATCTCTGCTATCTTTAAATAAACTAGGAAATAGAGCTATATTAGTAATAAAGGTCTTAGTAGGTAGGCCCGGCCTTTATTTACTTGTTTTCTTATCTTAAAATATTTATACTTATTATTATAATTTTAAGATAGGCTTAGTAAGATAGTAAAAAGGAAATATTAGTAATAATTATTAAGAAATATACTATAATATAGTTTGAGATTAAGTAAAGTTTATATCCGGAGTAGTATATACTAATAATTAATTTTTATTATAGGAAAGATTTAATAGACTAGAGAAAAACTATAGTAATACTTAGTATTATCTCTTTAAATAAGCTATTTACTAGAATATTAAATAAGAGTTTTACTAGTAAAGTATCTAAAACTTAACGGGCTAGCTATCTTATTATAATAGAAGTTCTAGCTATTTAAGTTCTGCCTAAGAATTTAGTATTCGGGATTTAGAGAAGATTATATAATATATTTTTATTCTATATTAAAAATATTAACTTTAAGATTTCTTTAATTATAGTATTTATTTATATATAAGAAACCCTAACTCTTTTTATATACTAACTTTATATATTAACTATAAAGATAAAACTAAATTATATACTAAATAGAAAGATTTGAACTACTTGCTCTATCTTGCCTACTAACTTTTAATAGTATATTTTGGCCTTATAACAGGCTATATTATTATTTTATATTTACTAATAAATTAAAGAATAGCGGATCTAATAGAAATAATATTATCTTTCTTTTAGATAAATCTTAATCTTTTAAAACTGCTTTCTCTAAAGTTTCTTTATAAGATATAGCCTTCCTTTCTACTTGTTATAATCTATTTCTTTATATGAAACTTAAATATTTCTTTAATATACTCTTCTCTATATTTTTAGAAAGCTTATTCTAGGATTTTAGATATATAAGTTATTTATAAATTAGTATATAGAATATAACTTCTAATAGCTTACTTATAATCTAATCTATATTTTATAAAGTTTAATTTATAGTTCTAAATATATAATACTTGCCGTTTTCGGGGTTATATATAATTAGTACTACCTTAAAACCATATAGTTTTTTCATTTTATAAACTTTATATTTTATATCTTATCTCTATTTTCTTTATTATATATTTTGTTCTTTCTTTATCTAATTAGCTATAATAGTTCAGAAGCTACTAAAGGAGATTTATATACTTTAGAGAATACTATCTTAAATTAGTAAAAGATAGTTATAGTAAGGCTAATAATTTGTAATATAAAAAAGGCTATTTCCGGTATTTATATTCTTTTTTAAAATATAATTAAAATAGATCTTATTTAGAAAATAGTTCTATTTATATTAAATATAAGAAGTACTAAGGGAGCCAAGTATATCTTATCCTTTAAGTCTTATAAACTTAGTTATAGATATTATATAGTAATATACTATTACTTTTAGAGGCCTTATAGTTTTATTTTATACTTTATATCTAATTATAAAGATTTCTTACTTCTTTAAGTATTTGTTTTACCTTTAGGTTTATCTTTCTATAAAAGGCTTTAACTAATATATAGAATTTTTAATAATATAATTTAATATAATATTAGTTATATTATTTCTAGTAGGAAATACTATTTATATTACTATTAGAGTAAAAGATATTACAAGTCTAGTAAAACGTTCTATTTTACTATATATAATTAACCTAATACTATTAGCTTTAGGAAAATATATAAATTCTATAGCTAGTATTTTTAGGATATAGCTAAATATATCTACTAGTATATATAAGTAGCTAGGAAGTATTATTATAGCTAAGGGCCTAGTTTATATAATAGTAGCCTTATTTTCTTAGTATATTAATATATATAATATATCTAGAATAGCTAAGCTAATAATAAATTATCTTGTTTTTTTAATTTATTAAGAGCTAATACTTTAAGGCTAGCATTATTAGTATAATTCTATTATTCTTTTCTATAATATATATATACTAATATTTCTATAAGATCTTTTAAAAGCTTTATCTAATTCTTATTACTATATTAATAATAGTAATATATTTATATAATATATTAAAGAATCTCTAGAAAGTACTAATAGTATATTTATTTGCTATAATTTACTTTTAGATAACTATAGGTATCTTCCGGTTTAGATAAATTCTTTACTATAATATTAAGTATAGAAAGCCCCTTAATTAGGTAATAATATAAATAATAACTTATAAAACTAAGAATAGAGATATATCTATATTAGATATTATTTATATATATATTCGGCTATTAAGACTATAATAATATTAAGCCAGTTAATATATATATTTTAGTATCTCAGATATAAGCTATATTTTATTTATATAATTATATTTCTTTTTTATATCTTAATAGTATTAAAATACTAAAGGAAATATTTTTATTTTTATTATATAAAAGAGAAAGGGATTTATATAGAACCTTTTCTATTATATTATAAATAATATTAATTAATATAATAAGATAAAAGCTCTAATTAAAGAGCTATATAGAAAAGAACTAGATCTTAAATTATATAATACTATTCTCTTATTTATTACTAGTATTAAAATAGTAGGTTAGCTACTATATATTATATAGCTCTTAGAAAAGTACTATAATTCCAGAGAAAAGAATTAAAGAATTATTATCTTTTAGGAGCTAGATTCTGAAAGTAAATAGTCTAACTCTTATTACTAAATATTTCTACTAATAGCTAGTAAAAAAATATACTTAGCCTGAATTACTAATATAATAATAGAACTACTTAAAAGAAATACTAATAGAATTTAATTTATATATATATTTCTTGAGATACTATTATTAACTATATAATAAATACTTAATATCTAGCTTTTTATTCTTAGTAACTATATTTCTAGTAAAATGGAACCAGGAGATATTACTTATCTTGAAATATAAATTAAAATAATATATAATAGTATAAATATTAAAACTCTTATCCGATTTGAGATTAAAGGCAGGAAGAATTATAAAGTTATTTCTCGTAAGTTTTATATCTACTCTAGTACTTATATTACTACTAAAATATAAGAATATAGTATATATAAATAATAAAACTAGTAATAAGATTTATATAATTATTTAGTAAATATAGAATAAGATAATTAATTTTAAAGAATTAAAGTATTACTCTTACTCGGCTTAGAAAAATAATAGGCACTTAAATAATAAGGCTTAATATAGTAATAGAAAAGATAGAGACGGAAATATCTAGGCTATATTTTTATATTTTTAAGAATATAGATATTATAACCTCTCTCTTTTTTACTTTTTTCTTTTCTTTTTATATAGACTTTAGAACTTCTTTCTATTAATAGAGTTATAATTTGAAATAAATACTAATTATATCTTCCTTACTATAGATTAGTATTATATTAAGTATTAATATCTAACTATCTGAGTTTAAACTAGCCTATCTCTCTATAATTTTATTACTTAATATCTATAAAAATAAGCGAGGAGATTACTATAGCTTATTCTTATAACTATTTATTTTATTAATATTACTATATAATTATATAAATCCTTAAATAAAGCTAGCTTTTATAATATTACCTTAATTTTCTTTATTTCTGCTATTTTATTCTAGAAATATATAGGTTTAATATCTTTTTAATTCTCTTACCAAATCTAATTTTAGCTATATAAATCCAGAGTAAAATAATATATATTAAAATTAGGGGAGCCTAAATAAGATCTCTATAGCTTAACTAATACTAAAATTATATTCGGAGCCAGAACGAGCTTCTTTAAAAATATAATATGGCTATCTTAGTAGAGTAAAGGAATTATAAAAGATATTATATTTACTTAAACTAAAACTTAGATTAGTAAGAAACTTATAAGAAAATAACTATATATAAATTCAGGAAGCCAAAATTATATCTTATAATTCCGGTATCTGACCGACCTCTAGTATTTACTTCTATTAATACTGAAATTGCCCGCAATAATAGGATATTAGTAGTAATTAAGGCTACTAGTAAAAATATATAAGTATCTAAAATTGCCTATATTTCTAGTCTCTCTGAAATTATTAATTAAAGAACTAGGGAAAATAGTTAATTAAGGCAAGAGCTTAATTATAAGTAAAGCAAGTTAAAAGCAAGTGTGGATTTCTTAGAAGAGTTAA
Organism: Hyaloscypha bicolor E; assembly: GCF_002865645.1. Taxonomy (NCBI): domain Eukaryota; kingdom Fungi; phylum Ascomycota; class Leotiomycetes; order Helotiales; family Hyaloscyphaceae; genus Hyaloscypha; species Hyaloscypha bicolor. The sequence continues at coordinate 814,414 of NW_020194691.1, read as the reverse complement.
AAATAATTATTAAGAGATTCTAATAGGCTATAATTAATTATTAAAGGCGAATAATATTATAGATTAATAAGGTAAAGTAGTATATAACTCAAGTATTATTAATATAAAGTAAATAAAGGAAAACTATATTTATATTTAGATATAATATAAATAGTATTAGAATATTTGCTTTAGATATATAAAATAAAATTACTTTAATATTATAATATAATTTAATTATAGTTTTATTATAGCGGAATTATATTAGTCTTTTATTATTAAGTTTATTAAATTATATACTTGAGTAATTATATAATAGTAAAGTAATTTTCAGATCTTAAAGAAAGTATATAGTGAAATATATATAAGTTATTTATCTATCTAATTCTCTTAAACTTTCTATTATAGTATAGGCTTATTTAGGAAATTTACTAGAGGTAATAATTCCTCCGGAATTAGAAAGAGTCTTTTAAATATATGTTTTAAGTATTTATTATTTAGTAATTTTACTTGTCTAGCTAGAGAACTTTCCCTGAATAGTTTAATAGTTATATAATTTGAAGAGGTTTCTTTTAGCCAGGAACTAATAACTATTAGAGGAGGTAACTTCTTTTATATAGAAGAGAGATCCTATAAGCTATTATTATATAATTATAATTCTCTAGTAATATAACTTGGCGGCGGTTCTTCTAGCTCTAAACTAGAGTAGTAGTAGTAGTAATAAGTCTCGTATATAATTATCTAATATAGTAATCTTAGAATATTATTAACTACCTTTATATATTTTAATCTTAAATAAATACTAGATTCCGGAATCTGGCCTAATATTAGTAAATAATAATTTTAATATCTCTTTAATTAGAATTTGCTATAATGCAAATAAATATATCTCGAAGTTAAAGAACTCGAGGTCGGAATAAACTATTAAGAGTATCCAAATTATAAGAAATATTAGTAATTTATTAAGAAAGTATTTGTTTTTTTCTATAAAATACTTAAATCCGCTAATATTATATAGCCAGATTTAAGATTCTGTAAATATATTTACCCGGATTACTAAGCTACTTTAGTATTTCTGGATTTAATTTTAGCTTTCTTTTAGAAGAGTTCTATTCTGGCTATTATATTTCCTAAAATAAATAGAGACTACTAGTAATCTCTAACTAGAACCCAATTTAGCTTTACCTAAAAGCTTATTTCGACTCCTCTTTTATTATATAATTCTTTATATTTTTTATTTAAATAAAAGTATAATATTTTTACTTCTAGTATTAAGCTATTTTATTAACTATAAAATGTTATAATTATAGCTACTAGCTTAGCTTTAGAATATATAGTAATGAAATATCCCTTCTCGAATCTAATAGGCTTTAGATACTTATAGAATCCAGATATATAATAGCCTAGCCTTTTTATATTAATTAGTAATATATTAAAGTTATTAGCTCTTTAAGAGCTATTTGGAATAAAGAAGGTTCGGAAATTCAGAAGTAATTAATATACTAGCGAAATATATCTTTATTTTAACTTATCTAGTATTTTTAATAATAGACTAATTTTTATTATAGATAATAACTTCTCTTAGCCGAGCTTGAAAATAAAGATGCTTTCTATAAAAAAATATTATGAAATAATAAAACGAGCCTTACTAAAACCTATAATAGACTTGTATATTACTTTAGATAGAACTATAAATAGTATTTATTTCTATCTTCTTTTGCCCTTTATAAATGTTTTTTACTTCTTTTCTATTAACCTTAGTAGTTTTAGATAAATTATATACTATTTGGCTATATAACTAGAAAAAGGCCAGTTATTAATATTTCTAAGAAACATATACCCTAGAGTAATTATTATAACCGAGAAGATATATCTAGGAACCTATATAGAAAAAAAGGCTATAAAGGCCTTTCTCTAGTTACTAAGAGAAGAAATAATATATAAGCTATCTAAATAGTTCTCGAATATTTATATTATAGCTTTTCTTCTAGATTATAAAGTCTTTTCTAAAGCTTAATATAGATGTTTAAAGGAGTGTCTTTTAAATAAATCAGATAAAGTATAGAGAAATAGAGGAAATACCTATATTTTATTCTCTATAATATATTTTAATATTCTTTTCTAATATATTTACAATTACTTTTCTTAATCTTCTAAAAGCCTATTCGATTTTATTAAGGCCTTAAGAAAGCAGAACTCTATTACTAAAGACTTAACTAAGTATTTATCTATCTTTCTAAAGTATATAAAGTTAATAAAGAAGCTAACTGAGTTTATAGTTCCTATTATTACTTCAAGTATTTTTCTAGATAATTATCTTCCGGAAACTTATAGTAAGCTATAATTATTTCTTTAAAGATTTATAAATTCTAATTTTTAATCTAGTATTTAATTCTGAGAACGTTTTTCGAATTTTATATAGGGATATATTATACTAGATAAGTAAGTCTAAAGTAATGGCCTTTAAAGAATCTCGAGATATAATTCTTTAAAATAGCTTTATTAGTAGTATTAAAAGCCGGCTATATGAATTTTTTGAGTAATCTATCTATAATAAAAAAATACCTTTATTAGAGATTTATAAAGTTAACTTTAGAATTTTTGAGAATTATTAGTATAATATTTAGAGTAGTACTACCTATCTTATTTATTTGTACTATAGGCCTTAGTATGGCTTATTATATAAATATATTATTTATAAAAACTATATTCTAGTATTCGGAAAGTATTATATAAACGACTTCTAAATCTTTAAAGTCTATTACTATTTCTTCTATAAAGTCGAGATATCTAAAGAGATTATTATAAAGATCTATTCTCTTATTACCGGAATAGAAAAGGTCTTATATATTAATAAAGGAGGAATATAAGGTGTCTTATCTCTAAAGTATATAAAAAGAATAGAAGACTATATTAGGCTATAAATCCTATTATAAAAGTTCTTTAAAGTTATATTTAATATTAGTTTAGGTATATTATTCTTTTAGGATTTTAGAGAACTCTATATTAATATATCTAGAGAACTTAATTATTATAGATATATTTCTTAATAGCTTGTTTATTAATAACTTTATAGAATTATTTATAAAGTTAATAGATCTTACTTTTAAATTTCAGTAAGTTTTTATCTCTATTATATCTAATATTCTATTTCCTATTCTATTCTATATCCCTATTCTATTTCATATATATCTTCTATCTAGTATATATATACTTTTAAAAGTATTTCGAATAAATAGTTTATATCTAGTAAAAAATATTAAGGCCGTATTATAAGTAGTTTTAGAAAAGAAAAGACTATTTTAGACTACTTATATGCAACTTCTATAAGTACCTGAATAGATTTATTTATTACTACTATTTATAAACTATTAAGCTATATTTTTACAAATTATAATAGTATAAAAACCCGAGGCCCAGATTAAGATATATTTCTAAGAATTATTCTATTTACTAAACTAATTAGAAATAGAATACTATATTATATGGCCGGAGAATAGCTATAAGAGAATATTACTCTAGGAAATACAAGTAATTAATTAATTCTTCTTCTACTATTTTACTAATATAAGATATAGTATAAGATCTATATTAGTAGTATCTGGGTTTATTACCTTCTCCTTTCCTCTAATATTTTATATAATTAACTGTATCCTATAGCTTTTTCCTATCTAAAAAAATAAATAGAATTAATATATTTCAAGATATAGTATCTCTCGAGAATAACTCGCTACTCTTAGTGCTTTTAGAAGTAGCAGCTATATTTCTACTAGCTAAAGAGCCTGATTTTATAGTCTTACTAGATACCGGTATCTCGTATATAAATAATAATAAGCTATCTATATTAGTATCTGGTTTCTTTAGTCTCTAGAAAAATAAAGCTTTTCCTAGATTATATTACATATTCTAGAAAAGAATATATAATAAGTATATTAAATAGATCTTCCGAATTTACCCTAGATATTACTGCCTTAATACCGAGTTTAATGGCGTGTTATTAAGATTAGATAATATAAAGAATATATATGAGTTTTAATTAAAGGCTTAGGAGAATTATTTAATAACTAAAGTTATTAATAATATAGTATACTATACTATTATATCTTTATTTTACTTTGAATTAGACTTAATTCGGGAAGTATATAATGGGAAATATATAAGTACTAGCTCTATTTTCTATTTAGTATACCGAAGTAATTCTATATTTAAACTATTATTTAATAAGTTATTAACTGCTATCTTTTATTTAAATAGCTATCCTATTTCCGGAGAGGTCGGCGAGTATTCTTTTATTAGTAAAGACAGAAACTTTCAAAAATAAATAAAGTTAAGTTTTAGTAATAGATTTAAGATATTCCTTAAATAAAACGATTTAGAACTATATAATATTAGTGAATTACTATATCTAATAGAAGAGTTAATATTAGAATAAGAATTAGATATTTACTTTAGGAGAATATATTATAAGAAAAGAAAGAGGTTGGCAGATAATAGCCTTTTTACTAAAAAGAAATAGCAGATATAAATAGTTTATTTATATCTCATAAAATCGGAGTACAATATTAGGATATATAGTATATACCCAGCTTTTAGATACTAGTGAAATCTGGGATAAATCTAAGAATTAGAAAATAAAAGAGGCTTATTTAGTATTAAAATAAAAGTTATATATTAAATTATTAGAATTTCTAGTAAAGCATTTCCTTAAATAATATCTAATAATATAATAATATTAAAAAGAAACCTTAGTATAGGGCTATAATACTAGTATTTCTTACTTAAGGTAATTTTTATTAGTATTTGAATTAAAAACAAATATATAACTTATTTATTACTAAATATTAGATAAGAAGCCGGATTTGGCCCTTCCTAAAAAGGCTAAATAAAGACCTATACTAAAAATAACTATTAAAACTTAATTCTAATAATATTACCAGGTAGCTAATTTAAGCCCCCTAGAGTTATAATACCGGCCTTATAATAGTAGTAAGAACTACTTCTTATAATTATTTCTAATATTTTAAATATTATTAATTACTTATCTCAATATTATTACTTTTTTCTTTCAAGTAATCTATTTAAAATATAGTTCTTAATTACTATTCTTTCCGTTTTTACTCTTACTATTTTTACTTCTGCCGCTTCTATTCTTACTATTTCTTAGTAATAAGACAAATAGATATAGTATATTACTAATTTAGTAAACTAATTAAATAAAGATATTATTTATATAATATAATTTTTCGAGGCTTTCCTAATATTTAGTAAATTAGCTTTAGCTATATAAGTAAGTATAATAGAAATAGCTTTTCTAAATATAATAGGTATTATAGATACTATTACTATAGAATTATCTAATAATATAATAGCTCAGATAATAAAAACCAGACTCCTTAATAATAACTTTTTACTAGATATTTCTCTTTAGTTATAAGATTTTATATAAGATATAAATCTAGATATTCTAGCTAGGAATTTTTCTAGTATTTTTACTAATAAATAAATATAGATTAATCTAGTAATTCATTTTCTAAAACCCTTAGGCTTTATTATTCTAATACCATTTCTGAGATTAATACTCTTTTCTAGACTATTAGAAGTTTTATTAATAATAGTATTATTATTATTATCTTGCTTTCAAATAACTACCTAAGTTAGAGAAAAGAATAGAGAGTAAGATAAAAAGAAGGCCAGTTTTATTAAGCTTATTAAGTTAATATCTTAATATTTTATAAGAATACAAATGCGGTTATTATTTAGTTTTAGATTTTTATAAATTAATATTCTAGAATTATTACTTAAATTAGAAGTAGTATTAATATAAAAGTTAAATATAACTAGGCTATTATATAACTATATTAATAATAATATATAGCTATTAATATATTAGTAAAGTAGTTTATAATATAATTTATATGAAATAATTATATAAAAGGCTTAAATAATATAGAGTAAGTTAACTTTATTTTATATTATTATTATATTATCTAAACCTAAATCCAGTTACCTATCTTTATTTATTACTTTATTATAGTATAAATAATATTATCTTTACTATTCTTTTAAATATGAATTATTAGGCCGTATTCTCGATTTAATATATAATAATATATCTATACTAATTAAAATTAATTAAGTATTACTAGATCTTTCCCTAAGAATATATTAGTTATAATTAAGCTAGAGAAGAAATATTAATTAGTATAATAGAACTAATTATATATTTATTTAAATAAATAAAATAGTATAATATCTAAACTTTATTTATATAAAGTTAATAAGTCTTTAACTTATAGTACTTATACTTAAAGATATACTAATAAGGCCTATAATAATATATAGAACAAATTTATTAAATGAGTATTAATTCCGATTTAAGGAAGTTAAATAAATAATTATAATAACTAGAGTATAATCTAAATATTATATATAATATAAGATAGTAAGCTAGGGTATAATAGTTACTATAGTATTTATCTAGTCTTTATTTCTTATTAGATCTAGAAAATACTCTAATTTATTTAATATATCTGAGCTCTATAATAATAATATTTGAGGAATAGTATTTATAAGTCGTTTTATAGTTTATATATTATATATAAATAGTATATTAGATATAACTATAATAGAATTTTACTTATATATAATTATATATAATTAGAATTAATAATTAGAGATAATAACTAAAGTTGCGAGTATAACGAAACTATTTGAGGAAATAAAGGTAAAAGAAGTTAAATAAGAAGCTATATTAAATAGTATAGAATATGGGCTCTAGAATAAAGAAGGCAGGCTAGTAAAATATATATTAAAAGTACTACTATATTAGATATAATTCAAGAGTAGGCTCCTAATATTGCGGCCGTTAATATAATATATATATTTAAATCTAGTTAACTTGCTTTATATATATACTTATATATAATTTCAGGAAAATCTATATATAGTATTTAGTAATAAAATATATCTCAGGCTTTAGCTATAAAAATAGTTCAAATATAGAACTAGGGTCTATTTACTTATAGGAAGTTCCTATAAAATTAATATCTATAAGTATCTATAGAATTAAACTCTATCTTTCGGATTTATAATACTATATAGCTATAATTTAATAACCTGCCCAGAAATTTATAAAATATAAATAAGAAAGATATATCTGAGATTATATTTCTATAGTTCCTAACTTCCTTAATAATATCCCTTAAGCTATTTTATTTCTAGAATAAAGCTTTATTACTATATTAATTATTCTTATAAATTCTTTTTTTATTTTCTGAATTTTATCTCTATATTTTCTCTATCTAATAACTTTATAGCTAATATCTCTATATAAGTTATAATATTTTATAAGTACTAATTTAACCTGCTATACTATATCTACTTTATTTATTTCTTCTATATTAGGCGTTTCTTTACTATTTCTGATTTCTGAATAAATATTTCCGCTAATAGAATTATTTTTAATATTAATTACGGCTTCTATTCTAGCTATTCTTTTTATAAGCCTCTCTTTTCTTTTGAAATCTTGTAATTTTTTCCCGAACTTTAAGAGAAAGGTTATAATATTTCTAAAAGTATTCTAAATATAAAGGTTATAACTGCCTTTAAATATAAAGTAATCTGGATTTTCTAATAGCTATAATATACTATAGCTAATAGAATTTGCTCTTTGTTTTTATAAGACTAGTAACTAAGGTCTAGAGAAAGATTAAAAGCTATTAATATCCGGAAATAATTATTAGCGTTTTATAAAGCAAGGAACTTATAGAATTATAAATCTTTACTAGAGATAAGAACCTATATTCTTTTTTAGAGAAAGTACTAGAATAAGAGACCTTATATTTACTATAGCCGACTTAGAGATTTTGTTCTCTAGATAACTAATAAGATTATTTTATTTAGGCTATAAATCTAGAAAATTATCTAATATCTTTATATTTATTATTATACTTGATTTCTATAACTACCTTACTATAGTATAAAAAGACTCCTTAATATTTCTATTATTTTTTACTAATATTTCGAGAAATTTGTATTCTAATTTTTATATTATACTTTTACTTTCTAGTAGAGATATCTTCTACTTTATAATATTAACTTTATTTCTAATAAGTACTATTAGTACTCGGGAACTAGTATAAGAATATATTAACTTCTTAATTTATTAAATCTAATTATATAGTTCTTGAATTTATATAAAAGATAATCTTAATAAAATACTATAAACTAGTATAAATCCTTTATTAGTATAAATCTATTTATCTCTAAAGTAGAAATATTTATCTATACTAGCTATATTAATAATTTCTAGTATATATTATTAGTTATTAATTCCTATTTCTATTATATAGAAATCTTTAATAGTAGAATTATATTTTATAAATATTAGTATAAACTTTTTAATTATAAAACATTCTATAGAACTTATAGGCTTACTTCTTCTATAAAGTTTTGAAATCTGAGTTATAAGACCAAAGCAGTTTTCCTAATACCTCTATTCCCTAGTACCGCTAGCTTATATATAAATAGTATAATAAGATTTTAATATAAATCTATATTTATAATATTATCTGAATAGTAGGGGATATTAAGGCTAATTAGGATATAATTACTATTTATAAAAGGCACTTATAATATATATAGCCCGAGATCTAATATAATATAGAAAGGGGCTAGTAAAAAGTAATTAAGCCGGTCTATATTACTTTATTCTTGGCAGCTTACTACTCTATTATACGGGATAAGGCAACTTCTTTCCGAGTTCTTATATCTTAGTAAAGCCCCTTACTTATATATATATAAGGCCTATAGTCTAATATTATAAGATAAGTAGCGCTTTATATTTAGTTAGAGGCTTTTTTAAGGAAGATAAGTTGCTTTTCTCTGCCTCTCTTTATTAGATACTTGGGGAATAGTAAATATATCTCAGGCTTTAGCTAGATATAGAAGGTCTAGAAACTAAAGTTTAGTTACTAATAGAAGTTTCTTACTAAACTAGTATCTTTTAAGTATCTATAGAATCGAATTTGCTATAGAGACTGCTTTTAGTATAGAATCTTCTATATATACTTAGAGAGAAGTTTCTAAATCTAATATAATTTATATAAGATAATAATTTAATAATAGTAAGATAATTATTAGTTAAAATCTCTTAATTCTATAGAGGAACTTCTATTCTTCGAAATTTATAATACTATATAGCTATAATTACCCAGGAATTTATAATATATAAATGAGAAGATATACCTGAAATTATATATATTATATTCTATTCGAGGCTCTTTTAATTTCTTTCCGAAATACTAGCGGATATCTCTCTTAATTATTTTCGGTTTCTTTCCCGGAATTATTTAATAGAAAGCAGCATTTTGCCTAAAGTTAAGGTGGCCTATATAGACCCGAAATACCTGTAATATCTGAATAACCCTATTTTTATATTAGTAAAAGCCGAATAGTAGAGAAGTAAACTAATTAGATATATATTTTCTTTCCCTAATCTTCTTTCTTATTTTCTGGATTTCTATTCTTTTTCTCTTCTATAATTAGAACTTTCTGGCCTACTTTTATTATCTAAATAACTTTTAGAACTTTCTTAGAGAGATGCTATATATCTTACTAGTCTTTATACTAACTATTATAATTAATAAAAAGAGTTATTAGCCTGTTTTCTTTAAGTAATAATAGTAGGCTAAGGCTATTTATTAGAGCTATTTAAGATAATTATTAGAAATATCTTATTATATATTAGTATTTCCTATAAGTTTCTAGGAAGTAGATTCTATTATAATACTACTAAATTAAAGTTTTATTAGGTTCTTATTAACTAGCTTCTAATTACTAAACCCTTTCTTCAACTTATATATACTATTACTAAGAAGAGTTATATTAGATATCTTTATATTTTACTCTTCTAATATATATAACGGATAGATAGTTAAAGAAGTACGGAGTTTATAGTAGAGGGGTAATTATATAGGTATTTTAATCGGAAGAACCTAAAGAATATTAGTATTATTTATACTATATCTAGAATATTATATTAAGTCTAACTAGAACCTAATTAGAAGTAAGGTTATTAATTTCCTAATTAATTCGGTAATATTTAAGGTATTAATATCCTTATTAGTAATGGCTTTGGACTTATAAAGAGTACTAAGTATTACTTATAAGTCAAAATTCCTAAAGTAATTTAATCTAGTAATACTAATAAGAGAACCGAGCAGATTATAATTATTAATAGCTATATACTTCTAGTTAAATTTGAATTAGTAGACATTTTCTGGGCTACTAGTAAATATAAGCAAGTATTATATAAGTCTAATAAGTTGAGCTTCTGTTTTATAATTTTGGTATTTTATAGATATAGCCTTAAATAAATTTATAGAGTTTTTCTGAAAGGCTTATAATATTCTATCTTAGTTTTTCTCAAGGAATTAGATAGCTAATAGAGTATTATAGTCTTTAAGTAAACCTAGAGCGAGTAGTATAAGATATAAAGTAAATATCTCTTAAACCGGAAAACTGGATTTTTAGTAACTATTAGTATTATTACTTATAAACGAAATAAGTAATAAGATTACCCGTATATTATTGCTTAAGATAGCCTATTTAAGTACTATTTCTAAGTATAGTAGGGCAATTAAGTAAAGGCATAATTTGAGTTCCTTACTATATTAAAATTAGATTATCTTAAAGATATTTTTAAGAAAGCAGATATAGAATCTTCTTTTTATTTCTAATATATTATATATATTTACTTCTATTTTCGTTAGTTATATTGAATTATAATAGTATAGGAATTCGAATTTAGTTTTATTAAGAAATAGAAAGTTATAATAGTAAAGTTATAAAATATATAATTTATTAATAATAACTTTATAAAACTTATTATATTTTTTTCTAAGAATATATATTTCTAGTATTAATACTATTTTGGCCCAGTCGGAATTATCTGCCTTAATTTTATCTATTATTATATAGTAAAGCTTCTATAAGTTATTATTTAGATATATATAAAAAAGCTAATAGCTAATATTAAAAAAGGTTTACTTATATTTCTGTTAGTAATAGTGAGTTCGAGGCTCTTAAAAGAGCCTGGGTAGCCTCTTACCTACTTAGCCTTATATATAATCTTGGCCTTATATTTAACCTTAATCTTATATACGGCCCCGGCCTTATATATAACCTTAACCTCTTTTATAACTAATATATAGCTCTCTTGGTTAGTAATTTTAAGAACTAGAGACTATAGTAGTATATTAACTATAAGTATTAGCTTATAGTTAATAACTAAATATCTAGTATTTTCGAGAATAGAAGTTAGTAATAGTATAATAGAGGAAAGTATCTCGAGCGGTTTATAATATATAGTAAAACGGGGCAATCTCTTTCTCTAATAAAGAAGGCCTATATTTTATATATATTATATTTATATATACTTTATAAGATATAAGTATATAAAGATTATATACTTTCTATAGCTTTAAAATATCTTTCTAATAAGGGTTCTATAGTTTCTATTACTTTTCGCTTAATAATAATGCCTTTAGATAAGAAGTCTATAGTTTTATAATAATATCTAATATATAAATTAATCCGAGCTTTAATATAGGAATTATTAGAGCAGGCTAGCCCGAATCCGGGTGAATATCTCTAACCGGAGGTTTATTAGAGCTGCCCGAGCTCTAATATAGGGGTTATTAGAGCGGGTTAGCCCGAATCCGGTTGAATGTTTCTAACTAAGAAGTTATTAGAGCTCAGATAATTATCTATAATCTATAGTATTCTAAGAACCGTTATTTAGAGATATATTATTACTTCTATATCTATAATATTCTATAGAAGAAGTATTACGGATATATTCTATATACTATAGTATATTCTTGCTACCTTTATATATAGTTATTATAATATATAATAAAGTTTAAATCTATATTTATATCTTTCTTATTTTATATTAATTACCTTTATAATATTCTCTTTTAGTTCTATTAAACTAGAATAACTCGAAATTATATATAAAGAAGTCTTTATTATTAGTAAAGGTTTAGTAATTATTTTTAATAGTATCTCTATTTTTCTATAATAGCCTTTTTCTTATTTTTATTAAAAAAATTTTTTTTTATATCTTATTACTAGATTCCCTTCCTTATTAGTAATTAGCTTAAAGTTTCTCTAAAGGCAAGCTATTAAGCCTTAAAAGAGCAGGTAAAGATCCGGGAAGCCGTACTAGTAGCTATATTTATTAGCCTATAAGTATACTATTTCTGAATTAAATTAAACCAAAAATAAATTATACTTTTCAGAAAGTACTCTCTTATATACTTACTTATACCCTAATTACTAGCCTAGTTAACTTACTAATAAGGGAAATAATAATATATCTAATTCTAACTTATATTTTACTAGTTAATTTCTTAATCTTAGAGTAAGAATAAATAACTTTAAGATATAAATTAGTTCTATTCCCGTAATAATAGAAATAAGAAGCAAAAATAGTAGCTATTAGTTAGAAATAATAATTCAAATACCCTTTATATAATAAGACTTTTTATTATCTCGAATATTAAATAAGATATATTTAAATATATATTAGAGAGAAACTATATACTTACTAATTTTATAGCTATATAAAATAATTCTTATAATCTAATAAGCTAACTCAATACTCGAAAATATATAATAACCCTAACTTAAGAAAGATATATTAGGCTAGTTAATAGAATTCTTAGAATAGAGAATTATAAGAAGATTTATTTATAGTAATAATATTTCTATTAAATAAAAATATATTATAATTAGTATTTGCCTTTACTATTTGTTTACTAATTATTTCTCCTTTATATTTCTATACTTTATACTTAACTATTATTCTATTAAATAGATATTATAGCTATAATAGCTATAATAGTTAGAACTACTTTTTTTCTATTTCTATTTATATTATATTATATTTGTATTCTTATAATAAAGGTAATTATTTCTTATATTAAAATACTAAATATTTATAATATAACTTACTAAACTTTACTTCTTTATCTTTACTAACCTTCTCTTATAATTTACTATTATTAATACTAGAATATACTTCTCTAGTTACTCTAATATACTTACTTTATCTCTAATCTTATAGTAGTAACTATAACTTGCCTATAATTTGCAATCTGTCTCTTTAATAAATACCTACTATTATATCTATAGAACCCTAACTTATTAACGGATAATACTGCCCTAATAACCAAGCTATATTTACTTCTTAATCTAGATTAGAGATTAGTAATATTATATTAAGGATAGCAGATACCGAAAGAATATTACCTGTCCTATAAGCTTTTCTAGTAGCTATAAATGATTTTATAGCTTAGTTAACTTAAGGGATATTTCCGTATACTAATCCGGAAATACTTCGAATTATTAGTATAAGTTAATAGTACTAATATTTCAAGAGTTTCTATAGAATATAATAAGCCCTAAAATATATATAATTCTATAGCTTACTACTCTCTTTAGTAGATTTACGCCCGTATTATATCTATTTAGAGTATAAAGAAGGCTTTAGATAATTTATACTTTAATTCTAAATAAGAATTAAATACGGAATTCCGGGATTTTTATATATTAATCTTAATACTTTTATATTTTTCTTCTAATAAGAAATCTTTCTCAGATTATCCGGAATTAGCTTTAATTATATAATCTTATATAACTACTCTTCCTATTACAAGCTACTTTATTTTAGCTTCGGAATTAATATTTAATTCCGAAAGAATAATACCCTTTTACTTAACTACCTCTCCTATTATAAGCTGCTTTATTTTAGCTTTGGAATTAGTACTTAATTTTGAAAGAATAATATCCTTTTATTTAATTATTTCTTCTATTATAAGCTGCCTTACTTTAGCTTCGGAATTAATACTTGATTTCGAAAGAATAATATCCTACTAATTAATATCTCCCTTCTTTTATACCGACTATATAACTAATGCTTTGAAATTCTTAATATTACTATTAAGTCTTATACTAGTTTGCTGTCTTTTATTAGCTATTATAGGAGGGAAACTATAATAAGACAAAAACCTATATAAAGTATACTAGAATGCAAAATATAACTTAATAGTAAAATAATAAATTAAAAGTATAAATAGTAAAATATAAATAGTATATAGTATATAAAAGCTTAATTAATTAAATACTTATAAAGAATTATTTTCTAAGTCTATAGAAAAACTAGCTTTCTTATATAATTTCCGCAAGTTATATATAAAAGGCCGCGGCTTTTACTATATAACCTAAACCTTAAAACCGCTAAAATAATATAATTTTTAATAAGTATAGCCTGCTATATTATATCCGATCCCCTATTTATTTGTACTTATTTCCTAAATACCAAAAATAATAGAAAAATCCTATTTAGAGTCTAAAATAATAAAATATTTAGGATTCTCCTCTATTAGTTAATTTAATTTCTTTTCCGTATATCTAAAATAAGACTTATTACCCTTAAATAGTTTTATTTCATACTTCCGAACTTGCTTAAAGGTAATCCGAACCTGCTTAGCTATATTCTTATATTAAATCTAATATAATTCTCTATATTAATTAGCGTCCGCCTTTAACTATTACTTAATTTCCGCCTTTACTATAAGGTATTAAGAAGGCTTATTATAGCGAATTATATTATAAATTATACTAATATACTTTAAATAGATAGCTTCTTTAAATTTTATATTATTTATAGTATTCTTAAATTAATCTTTAATAGAAGGGGAAAGCTCTAGATAAAAGGCTTTAATAACCTTATAAGAGACTTTATTTTCGTATATTTTATTCTTAATAGTAACTAGACTTATTAGAACTATAATAAAAGGCCTATTAAATAGCAAATTATTATTAAGCTATTTCTTAACTTATATATTATTCGAGAATTAATACTTTCCTATAATTTCAGACTTATAGATTACCTAGCTAAAGGCATTTATTTATCTAGTTAAATAGACTATACTCAAAGTCTTTCCTTCTATTACCTTTAGTAAATACTTACCTATTTTTTTTTAGCTATTTCCGGCTTAAATTTATTAGAAATAAAGGACTAATTAATATCTTTAAAGAACTTCTTACTAAAGATAGTAGCCTTCTTATAGTTTATAAGGAAAATATAGCTAATATTTTAATACTTTTTACTAAGGTAGAATTCGCTACTTAAAGCTTTAGTAATAGCCAGATCTTTAGTATTACCTTTATACTAATTATAATTAATATTTCCAGAAATAAAGTATCGGGCTAGCTAAAGGTAAGTAATTAAATAAATAGAATACTTACTTAATATCTTATAAAATTCTAGCTATATTAATAGATCTATTATTAAAAGTTAAGAGGCTAAGGTAAAGTAGCTATTACCAAAATCTTTATATATTAATATATTATCTTTTCGGAGATAGAACTATAGTATCTCTATTTTTTTTATTAAGAGCTCTCGAATATTAAGCTTCTTAATTTACTTTAGGTAATTCTTCTTATAAATATAGCTATTAGTACCCAGATTAGTAATACTAGACTCAGGAATAAGAACTATAGTATTGAATTAAAGCTATAGATTAGAGCAGAATTAATTAGAAATATAATATATATATCTATACTTTTTAATTTCCTAATTCTTAAAAAAAAAATCCTATATCTTTTTATTTACTCAAGTAACGGAAATATACTTCTTGCCTTTAGTAACTTTATAGATCTTAGTAACTAGCTTTAGAGTATCCTTAATCTCTTATATATTAATAAAGAGAATATTAGTAAGTTACTAAATATATACTATATAGAGAGCTTTAAGGAATCTATTATTAATTCTATAATATTCTTACTTATAAATAGATCCCAAAATACTACTATATATTTTCTTAAAAATATATTTATTCTATTAAATAAGTATTAACTTCTATTTAGCTAGTATTTTATAAGTATACTAAATACCTTTATTAAGTTCTCCGGACTTAATACTCTTAGTTTTTTGCTTCTTAATTCTGGATATAATTATAGGTATTTTTCTAGATAATATCTTTCTCTTTAAAATAGAGAGTTCCTTTTTACTTTTCTCTATTTTACTAATCTTATACTTAATCTGGTACTTAGATCTCCGCTATTTATTAGAAGCTTTAGGCTCAGCTTATTCTTTATTCTTACTAGATTCTTCTTATCTAGTTATACTAGTTCTACTAGCTTTACTAGTAGTTTTCTTACTAGGCTCTATTAAATTAGCTCTATTTTTCTTAGCTAGATCTAGTTAAGTTAAAGCAGAAATTATAATAGGGGCCTATTTTTTAGGCTTATCTCAGAAAGCAGGAAAAGGCTTATTATTATAAACTTCCTTAATTAGAATTTCGGAAGTATTAAAAGTATATTATCTAGCTTTAAAATTATTAGCTAATAATAGCTTAAACTTTAATTCTCTAGATTCCGAAATAGCTTTAATATACTTAAATGCCTTAGTAATATCTAATTTAGTAAATATACTAGTATTCTAATACTTCTTATTCTTAATATATTTTAAAGTAGCTTTATTAATTAACTAAATAGCTTTGTATACTAAAGCTTTTATCTTAAAAAGAGAATATAACTTCTTATAAATATTCTTACTAAGGTTATTACAGATATTATTAATATATTAGCTAAAAGCTTTATTATATAATATAATTCTATTCTAACCCTTAGTATTAAAATTATTTATTATAGTTTTAATCTTATTAAGCTTCTCTTATTTGCCTTTAGAAATACCTTTAATAATATTCTCGAATTTCCTATTATTAGCTTAATAGTTCTTTAGCTTTTTCTTAGTTAATTCCAGTCTAGTTCTATCTCTAATAAAGGTTTTTTACTTTAAGAGCTTATTATATATACCGCTTAGTTTATCTAGGATATTTATATTAAATTCGGTAATTATAGCTATCTTTTCTGGTATTAGTAGGCTTTCTATAACTGTCTAAGCTCCTTTAATACTCTAAACTTTAATACTATTAATTTATAGGCTTTTAATAATATTACGGCTTATAAGAACTAGTTACTATACTTTACTAGCTTAAGAAATCTATACTTCGGCTATTTTATTATTCTTAATAGATTATAAAGATATTATTAATATAATAGTTATAAATTATAAAATTAAAGATTCTTAAAATTATAAGAATTTCTTTTAAATATATTTCAAAATAAAGAATAAATTAGAATAGTCTTGAATTATATAAAGGTATTATATATATTCGAGTTTTTCTTTTTTTCTAGTAAGAAAATAAAGCTGAAATAGTAGTATATATAATAGGGAAAGTAGATATAATAATTAGATATATTTAAGGTAATATAGTTATAAATTAGAAATAATTATAGAAAGTAAAATATAAAATTAGGCTTCTATTATAGAAAAGAATATAAATATATATACCTAAAGAAATATAATTAAGGAAATAATTAAGGCAGGTTAAACTAAATAGTAATAATAGGGAAATAAAAAAGTAATATAATAGAAATATAAATATAATAATAGTATCTAAAGTATTAGAATATAAAAGAAAATAATGAAAATTTTATAATATAAATATATTCCGACTTTCTATTTATTTGGAAATATTTCTATTAACTTAAAAAAATAATATAAAAAAAGAGAAATAATATAGGAAATATATAAAAGATAAGATATATAAATATACTAAAGATATTAGGAAAGTATAAAGTAAATATTAATAGAAAAGAAGTTAGAATAATAAAATTAAAAAATAATTTAGAATAAGGTATTACTTTTTCTGAAACTAATTTATATCTTTTCCGAAAGTTAATTACATTTATTTAGTACTTATTAAAGTCGACTTTATATAATATAAAACTATTTAGTTAGTTAAGACTTTAAAGTAATATCTATATTTATAAAGATAATACTAAAGGCATTAAAATATATAGAAAGAAGAACTATAAAATAGTATAAATAAAGTTTATAGTATTATTATTAAGTTTAAAAAAATTAATATTAAAGTTAATATAAAATATAAAAAGATTAGGTATTTCGAATTAGTATTAAAAATATAGGAATTATTTAGATAATATTTAATAATAAGAAACAGATTAATAATAAAAATTAGCGAATTATACTAGCTTTTTAAAAGAGTAACCGGTTTCTAGTAATAAAATAGTATTATAGTCAGAAAAAGAATTCTATATAAGAGAAGTTCTCTATAGAAATAGAAATATATAATATATTAATTAAGCCTTAATATAAGTTTTAAGAATAGCTATAGTTATATTAAAGAAAAAGTGGGTTTTCTAATATAAGATAGGCTTTAAATAGGCAGATCTAGTTTATTTAATATTTAAGAGATTTCCAGAATTATATTTTATTAAATATCTTCGAAAATAACTATTAGATTTAATAAGGTTTCTCTTTCCTCTTATAGGGCTTCTAGTCTAGCTATTCCATTTATATATAACTTTTAATTAGGAAGTTTACTTAGATATTATAAGTAAACTTATAATAGTAGTTCAAGTTAAAGTCAAGATCTATAGATATTATAGTCAAGCCTTAAACTAGTATAAGCTATAAAAATAACTAGTTAAAAATACAAGTAAAGCTTCTAAAAGATTTCTAGTTTAGTAAAAGATATATAAAAAGGCTCTCTTCTTTTTTCTCTTCTTTTCTTATCTCCAAATATAGTTATTATTTATTATTATAGTTCGGAATTAAAAGTTTATAAGATACTCTTTTAATTCCCTATTTATTTTTATACTAAAAGAAACATTTTATATTTAATTCCCAGAATCTAGTAATAGAATTTCATATATTAAAAATACTATCTAGTAATAATAATTAGATAATAATAAGAAATAAGTAATAATAAAGTTTATCCGACTTCCAGAATAATAGTTTAATAATAATATTTTCCAAAAGTTATAAATAATAATTAGAAGAAAAGAATAAAAGATATATAAAGAATTAAAAGTAATAAACTTTATTTCAGGTTAAAAAAAGCTTCTATTATTAGATATTTCTTTCTAGTTCTCTATAAAGAAAATATATTTTACTTTCTCTAATTCCGGTAACTTTAGAATATATATAATAATACTAATAGCTTTCTTAATCTCCTAAATACTATTTCGCTTATAGTACTTTATAACTGCTTTCTTTTCTAGTTCTATATCTATTTTGAAATATTTATTTATAGGTATATACTTATTATTAACTTTATCTTTAGAGAAATACCAGAATTTATTTCTTTTAATAAATTACTTAAGTTAATTCCCGGTATATATTCTTTAAAATATAATACTATTAAGTTCTTCTAGTATATAGTATTCTTTTAGTTAATCTATATATCTCACTTTATATAGGCCAAGCTAGTAATATAATAGCTTTGTATTTCTTGACTTATCTTAATCTATTAACTTAATATTATATATAAGAACCAGATTCTTTTCGGAAATAGTCTTTAAATAAATCTAGTAAATAGTATTAAATTACTTTTTTCCTTTCTAATATTATCTGTCCTTCTTTATTCTAGCTTCTTTAATATCTTTATCTCTTATCTATATTTGCTTTATATATATTTCTAGAAGTATTTCTCTATTATAGACTTTATCTTATTTAAGTATTCTCTAGATTAGAAAATATATTTCTATAGGTAATATAGCTTTCTTATTATAGATTATATAAAAAGAAGTAAATTTAGTTAGTCTATATATAGTAACTCGGTTAGTAAATAAAATATATAATAGTAAATTTACCTAAAGCTTCTTCTTACCTATTATAAGTATAATAAATATTTAAATAACTAATTAATATTCTTTTTTAATTATACTATTTCCCTTGAAATTATAGGCTGAAATAATAATTCTATTAATTTCTAGCTTATTAAGTTCTTGAATTACTACTTTTTTAAATTCCGATCTACTATTTACCTTAAGCTACCTAAATAAACTATATCTATAAATAATTTCTTCCCAAATAAACTTAGTAATCTTCTTACTAGTTAGGTTCTTTAAAGGTTTAGCTTTAACCTATCCTAAGAAGTTATTTCTAGTAATAACTAATAAGTTATATCCTTTATAGTCTAGTAATTTAACTATATTAATTCTAAGATAATAGAAAAGAGATATAGCTTTTATTAGATATAGAGTTTCTTCTTATCTTTTTTTACTTTTATACTAATAGACCTTATAAATATTAATATACTTCTATATATAGTTATAATAACCTTTCTAGTAATAGTAGCTAGCTATTAAGCAAAAAATGCTTTTCTTTTTTATATATCTAATCTTATTATATAGCTCTTTAATAATAATTTCCCTTTATTCTTAATTATTAATAATAAATTAAGGCAGATATACTTTAGATATAACTCTCTATAATAACTAATCTCTTATACTATAATTTAAAGCTTCTTTGCTTAACTTTTAAAACTCGGCTCTAGATATTCTTTCTAGTCTAGAAAATATTATAAGATATTATATAATATTCTAGTATTATTCGAAATAGCTATTATCTAAAAAGTCTAATAAAATAGTTAGATTATTAAGTAAAATATAGGAATTAGTATTATTATTTATTATTTTACTAAAGGTTATATATAAAAGACTATAACTTTTACTATATAACTTCCGGATTTTATTATTTTTTAATATTACTAATTCGCTTCTAGATATAATAAGGCTTTAATTATTAATCTCTAATAACTAGATACTATTATTCAAATATCTAATAAAGAGTTTAGAAATCGGATTCCTTAAAACAATATTATATAACTAAACCGGAACCGCTTTCTTTAACCAAACTTTCTATCTAATAAATATTATTCTAATAGTATTAAGCTCTATTATTAACTATTTATTAATATTTTTATTATTTTCGGTATTGCCTTCTTACTATAGATATTTCAATAATTTATTAATAGTAGTATACTTGGTTCCTTTAATATACTTGACTTTAAAATCAAATAATTAAATCCATACTAGCTAGTAAGTAACTAGAGCTTCAGAAAAATCTATAGCTACTTTACTTAGCTATATAATAAGTATATTAGTATCTAGTTTAAAAATAAAGTAAACTTTATATAGCCAGAATTATACTTTCTATAAATACTTTACTAGCCCTTAGTATTCTCTCTTAATAATATTATATCTCTATTTAGTATTATTTTAGATTCCGGACTTATATTATATAACTCTCTTTTTCCCTTTATTATTATATTAACTAAAAGTTCCGCCTTACTTATCTAGGCTAGTATCTATTACTAATATAATTATTCCCTAACCTTCTAATAGATTATAATATAACTTATAAAATATTAGAATAATAGTAAGCTTTTCTTAAAGAATTTATATAGCTTGCTTTTATTTATTATTTCAGTTCCATATTATACCTTTCCTTATTAAGTAGTAAATAGATTTAGTAATAATTATAAAGCCTTTAATCTAAATATAATAATAAATAATAATTCTAATAAATGCCTTGCTTTTAGTTATATTATTATAATACTTTTATCTTAAGATCTTAGTAATTCCTAAGCTTAAAAGGCTTCTTTTAAGTACTCTATAAATAAAGCCAATAATAACTATACTATTATAATAGAACTATAATTTTTTTCTAATACTAGCTCTAGCTTATTTAACTCTATCTAAGATTATATCCAGATTTTAAAAGTATTTATATATAAAATATCGAATTTCAGATAAAATAAGCTACCTATTATAGTCTATATAAGATCTCTTAACTCTAATATTATTAATAAATAGTATAGCGATTTTAGGAAATAAATTCTCTAGAATAGTTATAATAACTTATATAAACTATATAATAAAATTAGTAGCTTCCTAAAATAATATAATTATTCTTAATAACTCCAGAAGTATTATAAATATAGTCAAATCTTTACTATAAATATCTAGTATAAGTTAATTATATCCGGAAAAGAAATTAATTAGAAAAATATAAATATATCTAATAAATTCCTCCGAGATCTTATTAGTAAATAAAAATAGATTAGTATTTTATAAAGTTACTAAATTTATCTTTATAATAATATTAATTAGTCTATAAATCCTAATAATCTTTTTTATAACTAAAAACTATAGATTTTAGTAAAGTCTATTATATTTCTTAAGAACTCTATAATCTAGATATTTTAATAGTATTTTTATTACTACTAGTACTAGAGCTTTAAAATATAGGAAATTCTTTTCTTACTAGGCCTTATACTTAATAGTTTTAATTAGAATAGGTAAGCTAATATTCTTATAAACTTTTTCTATTTCTTTCTAATTAAATATAATTATACTTTCTTAATTAATTATTAATTCTTGAAATATAGCTAGTTTCTCTTTCCAGAGCCAATTACTAATATCTAATTATTTAAGGCATTTCGAAATAAGTTATAAATCTTTTAGAATAGCTAATATTCTTAATAAAAAATAGTTCTTATATTTCCTAGTATATTTTTATAAGTATTCTCTAGCTTTAAATCTTTTAAACTAGTTCAGATATTTACTAGAGCCTTCTCTAATTCTATTATTAATATTTACTAGTTAAATCTTCTTATTTTTTATTTTATATACTTCTATAACTAGAAATAAACTATAGTTATTACCTTTTTCTTTAAAAGCTATAGCTATTTTCTCTAATATTTTTTTTATCTAATCTCTGGAATTTATAATCTTCCTATTTAGCTTCTTTCTAATTAGATATAGAGAATATCTTTTTATCTAGTATTTTAATATATTTTTCTTAAGCTTCTATATATTCCAGAATTCTTTCTAGTTTTAGGTTCCATATTTCTTAGCTTTAGAAATATATTTCTTTATTATTAAGAAATACTACTTTATTTTTTCTTTAGAAATATTTTTACTTAATATTCTTTTTACTTCTTTTTCTATTAAATCTGGAACTACTCTTAATAATACTTTAATTAGAGCCTTTTCTACTTTAGTTTCACTAAAAATATTATTAATTTCCTAAACTCCTAAACCCAAAATAAAAGAATTTATAGGAAATCCCAATATTTTCCTATTTCCTTTAATATTACTACCGGTTATAATATTAGACTCTATTTTTCCTTTTTACTTTTAATTTCCTACTCTATATTATTTAATTCCTTAACTCTAGAAGCTTAATATTCTTAAACTATTACTTTCTTCTATTTTCCGGTATTTTTTAAAAGTAAAATAATTATAATAATATAGGTATTCTAGTTATCTTTAAAGTTAGTAAATCTTTTATCTTATAAATTATTACTTTTATATATAATATTTATCTTTATCTTTATTAAGAATAATTAACTAAGTAAAATCTTTAGAGCTTCTTTAACTAGAAAAAATACATCTTTATATTCTATTCTATTTATAACTTTAACTCTAAGCTTTACTATTTCTATAAATCCAAATTCTACCTTAATAATAATAAATATTTAATAATCTATAGTATTATATACTACTTTACTAATACTTCTAGAGATATTTTCGGAGAAAATATTAACTTTAGCCCTAGTATTAATTATTTCTTTATATTTAATACTTTTTTAAGATTCTTAAAATATAAATTAAAGATATAAAAATTATATAATATATTTATAAGCTAGTAATATCCGAATATTAATACTATTTCTTTTAAATTAAATAATTCTATTAGTATTAGGTATCTAAGCTAGTATTTCTAATTCCTTAAATATTTTATTTATTATATAAGCTATAGCTACTAGTTCCGCAAATCTCCTAATATATCTAATTATACTTAATATAATAGTATTTCCCATTTATAAAATAATAAAATAAAAAGTATTATTCTTAATCTATTAGTTTTAAAATATAATAGCTAGATCTAATATTTTTAAGGCATTAATAAATATTCTTATTTCTTTCTAAATCTTTAGAAATAAAATAATTACTTTCTTTAATAGCCTTATTAGAATATTATTAACTTTAAAAGTCCTATATTTATTATAGTTAAGAATATACTAGATTTCTAATTTATCTAGT
Organism: Hyaloscypha bicolor E; assembly: GCF_002865645.1. Taxonomy (NCBI): domain Eukaryota; kingdom Fungi; phylum Ascomycota; class Leotiomycetes; order Helotiales; family Hyaloscyphaceae; genus Hyaloscypha; species Hyaloscypha bicolor. The sequence goes on along the minus strand of NW_020194691.1, from coordinate 790,438 downwards.
TTATTTCCGGAAATATTAATATCTATATCCTTAGCTAGGCCTTTTTCTTATCTATTACTTCTTAGAATAGTATTCTTCTAGCCTCTTATATAAAATAGCTTTTCTTCTATTTTAGCTTATTTTCGGAAAACTTCTTTAGTTATTTCTATCTCTTTTTCTTTTCTTCTTAATAAAAAACCTATTATAGTATTAATAGAAATACTATTTATAGCTAAATCTTAATACTATTTATTAATTTCAGAACCTAAAGTATTAGTAATTCTAATATAATTTCCTCTAAAATAAAGCAGTTATTTAGATTCCCTAGATATAACTTATTTACTTCTATATATAAATCCCGGTTAGCTAGTTTCCTTTTCTCTTTCTTGCCTAATAAACTAGATATTTTCTATTAATCTCTAGATATTTTTAGATTAAATATTTAAGTTATAGTCAAATTCTTCTTCTCGGATTTAGGAAATAATTTAGTTAAACTACTGGTACTTATTAGTAAGAAAAAAGGAAATACTTTCTTATCTAGGCTTAAATAGCTCTTTATACTATCTTTTATTAAATTAGTAAATATATCTATAATTTATAAGTTCTTTTATTAGTAAATAATAGAACCAAGAAATATAAATATATTCTAGATTAATATTATTATTCTTGTTTCTACTATAATACCTATAATAAATTCATTCTCTCGGTTCTGAGTCTATATTATAGGCTATATTAACTTAAGTAGTATTTTCTAATTATACTTAAGACTAACTTCCTCCAGAATATAGTTATCTAAACTCTTTACCTATTCTAGCTCGACTACTATAGCTACTATAGTATTCTCTATATTCTCTACTATAACTTCTAGTATATTTTTCCCGAAAACCCGAATTATACTTACTAGATTATTAATACTATTATACTTACTATAATTAGCTAGGCTATATAAATAGGCTATAGATATTCTCTCGAATTATAATAGTAACTATATTAAATTATTTTTATAGGTTTTCTTAAGTTATAGTAATAATAAATAGTTTTTCTAGACTTCTTACTAGTTAATTAATATTATTTCCCTTAGGTTTACTACTTTTAGTAAATTTCATATAATTAATTATAGGCTGAATTCTTCTTTTACCTATATCTATAATAGCTTTAGGAAATATAATAGAAGAAACTAGTAAAGAATAATTATCTTCTAATTTAAAAACTATATTATAAACTATTATATTCAAGTATTCTTATCTAAATCTAAATATATCTGAATTATTAATAATATTAAAATAGTATTTCTTCTCTTTATACTAATAAAATATTATTACCTTCTTATATATCTTGCTATATTTATAAATAAAAATATCTATAGGCTTAAAGTTTATATTTTTAAAAATATAATTCCTTATTAGAATAGATAATTCTCTTATAAATTCTTAATACTAAATAATTTAATTTATTTCTTTTCTCTTTAGTAACTTCTTTAATACTCTATTAAATATATTAATATAAAACTTGAAAGAGATTCCTCTATTTTAGGCTTATATAATAATCTAATTAAGAAAGTTATAGCTAATTTTAAGTATTTCCTAATTATATTCTCGGAATTCCTTTAGTAAGGCCTTAAAAAACTTGGTTTTCTAGTAATTTCCTAAATTATTAGTATAGTATTCTAATATAGCCTTAATCTAATTCTTATAAATAGAAGAAATATAATAGATAATTCTCTCTCTTTTAGTATTATTAGAAATATAATAGTTCTTATATATATCTATATACTATTTCAAGAATATAAAGATATTACTTCCCTAAAATTATAGTATTTCAGAAGCTTCTATAAGTAGTAAATTCAAATCCGGTATTAGTATATACTTATTCTCAGCTATATTAATCTTAATAATTTCTTCTATAATTAATTATAGAGTTTCTATATCTGAGACTTCTGCTAATAAGATTTCTAAAGGGCTAACTTTCTATTTAAATATATTTTTTAATTTAGGAACCGGAATTAAGAAGAAACTAGTTAATAATAATAAATATAGTTAGAATTCGAGTTTTAGTATTAGTAGTAATAAAGTAATAGCTTTTCTAGTCTTATTTCTATTACTTATATTCTCTTTTCTATTTCTTTAGCTTAATACTTATAGTATTTTCCCTTAATTTCGCTAAACTAAATATATCTATTAATATTATTAAAGGTAATAATAAAAATAATAAATATAATTTTACTAATTTTTCTAACTTCTCTAACTTCTCTTTTATTTCTTTACTTAGTATTTATTTCTTTTTCTAGAAGCTTTTCTAGTTTATCTATATAATTTCTTATTTCCGATTTCTTTTTAATTCTTATTTCCGATTTCTATTTATTATTTTATTTAAAATTAAGGATATTTCCTCTTTTAGATATCTTTTCCGGACTTAGAAATAAGCTTTTCTACTAAAACTAATACTACCTCTATTCCGGTCTTTATTATAACTAAAAATAATATACAAATTAATAGTATAATTTTATTTCCGAATACTAAAGTCTATTTCTAACTAAAGTCTAATTTATATTATCTTAATATAATATTTCTTATTTTATTTCCTCTATTTCTTTTTTTTTCTATAATTAGCCTCTATTTCCACTATTCCTATATACTATACTAGTAACTATATCTTATAGCTAACTTATATTCAAATTACTAGATATATCAGAAATTAATATAAGATACTAAAATTAATACTTATATATCCTTAATATTTCGGCCTTAGGCTTAAGGTATTATAATAGCCCTTTTTTCCCCTAACTTACTAAGCTAATAATCCGCCTTATAAATACCTCTCAAAACTTTATAAAAGTATTATCTTAACTATAAAGTTTTTATTTTCCCTATATTACTTACTATAAAATATATAAAAGAGAAACTATAATAAAACAAAAACCTATATAAAGTATACTAGAGTATAAAATATAACTTAATAGTAAAATAATAAATTAAAAGTATAAATAATAAAGTATAAATAATATATAATATATAAAAGCTTAATTAATTAAATACTTATAAAGAATTATTTTCTAAATCTATAGAAAAATCAGCTTTCTTATATAATTTCTGCAAGTTATATATAAAAGGCCGCGGCCTTTACTATATAATCTAAATCTTAAAACCGCTAAAATAATATAATTTTTAATAAGTATAGCCTATTATATTATACTATATATAGATTTTAATATACTTATTAAAAAGGAAAAGTTATAGAAGTATTAATTTCTTATATTTATATTTAAAGGCTACTAGAATATTATTAAAAGAGTTAAAGAATTAAGGTTTATTATTAAAGAAGTTATTAATTTTTATAAATAATAGAAATAGCTATATAATTAGAAAGGTTTTAAGTAAGAGAATTTCGGAGTTTATTAAATTACTTACTAATAAAGTTATCTAAATAAGCCGTCTTAATTAGTAGCTATAATTAAAGATATATATATATATTATATATAGTATTATATTATAGAATTCTATTCAGATATAAGTATTAGATAGCTAGACCGGAAAATAGGAATTAGATAATTAGATTAATTACAGAATTATAAATATACTATAGAATAACTTACTAAAATAGGGCCTTTTCTCTAGGCCTTCTTTCTAAGCCTTTTCCTTAGGCCTTCCCTTAAGGTTTTCCTATACTAGCCTAGTAGCTAGCCGCTAGTTATAATTTTCAAATAAGATAATTAAATATAAAGCCAATATATTATTTATTATAGGAAAAATATATATAATATTCTAATATAAGAATATATTATAAAAAATGCGAATTTCTTTTTAAATTTAATTATTTACTTTCTTATTTCTTCCGACTTATTTTATACTAGGATATAATAATATAAGAAAGCAAGTCTAGAGAAATTTCCTTTCTCTAAATAACTATTTCTTCTAAAATAGTAAATATTACTAAGAAGAAACTAAAATAATTAGCTAGTAATAAGTTTAATAGCCAGAAAGTAAGTTCTTATTAGTAAACTAACTTATAATAGCTAATTAGCTACTTTTGGTTATAGAACCTTAGAAGAACCTGGCTTTTATTATTCTATTATATATAATAGCTAACTTATTACTATTAAGGAAAGCTTACTCTTTTAGTAGTTTCTGCTATATATAACTTATAGTCTATATTATTAGTTATTAGATATTTAATCTCCTCTCTAGTACCCTTATTATTCTTAAAATTAAAACTACTACTTAAATTAGTATTTTATTATTATATACTATTTTATATTTACTTTTATTTGGAATTAGTAAGCTTTCCGAGAGAGTTAATAACTCTGCTTTAATCTGGTTTATTATATTAGCTATATAGTACTACTTTTAACTCTTTATTAATCTCTACTTCTTCTAGTAATATAAACTAGTAAATCTTCTTATAATTAGAACTATAGGTCCGAAAAATATTATTATAGTTTTGCTTACTATCTTAGTCTTAGAGTTAGATAATTCTGACTTTAAAAAATATCTTATAACCTGTCTAATTAATAAATCCGCAAGAGTTATTATTATTATTAATACGGATATTAAAGCTATAGAAATTAATAAATAGTTACTAAATATCCGTAATAAGATTTAAAGAGGCTTGTCTAGCTTTTTAAGTAAATTCGGTCTAACTAATATTTCCAGAGTTAATATTCGAGTTATATATACTAGTATTACTAATAAATACTACTAAATAATTTATACTATCTAATATATTCGAACTTACCTAATTATATTCCTTAATAATTATATATTTCTGCCTTATTCTTTCCTGAATTCTATTATATCTATTTTCGAAAATCTATATATTAGCTTATATAAAATAAAGAAGGCTATTTACTATAAGTATTCCGAGGCTTACTTGCTCTAGGGAAAATATTAGAAGTTATTCTAGAATATTATAGAGGCCCTTTATCTAATTTAATATAACTTCGAGATTCGAGCTACTAATACTATAGATAAAGGAATCTTTATAGTCTCGGGACAAGCCTTAGTTATTCTAACTAAGATTATCTAAAATAATAATTTCTATAAAGTATTTACTAATAAATACTTCTTTTTTAGCTTATTTAGTCTATTAAACCCTAATAATAATAACTTTATTATATACTAGGTTTTATGCTATTTATAGAACTATAAGATAAAGATCTAATATACTAATAGTATTATAATAGAGATAATACTCGGCTAGTATCTAAAGTTCCTAATATAGTATTTATATTAGTTATATATAACTTTCTAGTCAAATTACTATTCTCTAATTACTAATTATATAGTATAGTAATATACTTTATAAATTATATAAATAACCTATATTCCGAGCTTATTTAACCTAGTACTTTTCTGAAATAATGAAATACTTTATACTCTTATTAAAACTAACTTCTATTCGGAATTAAGAAACCCGATACTACTTCTTTTATACTTTAGAGATTAGATCTATCTTACTAAGCTAGTTAAACTAATACTGTATTTTTGGTATTATTCTATAGATTTTTTCCTGTTTTTTTTTCTAATTCCGGCCTATTCTATTTTTACTTACTATTACTTAATTCTTAAGTTATAGGCAAGTATTATATTTTAGAACTATAGCTAGATAGGCAGAAACTTGAGTACTAGTTAAGTAAGGCCTTTTCTATTACTAGTAATATAATAGTAGCTAAAATAGACTCTAGATAAAAATAAAAACTAGTAATATAAGTTATATTATTATAGTAATATATAGGTAGTAAATAGAGCCTGAGAGTTATAGATTAGTAATATAGACTAATAGATAGTAATTATTATAGAGGAAAGAAAAAAGAGGAAAAATAAACTTTAAGATTTTTAGAAATAGTTATTTTCTAATATAAATATTATATATAACTTAAGAATAAAAAGCGGCTCTCCTAAAATAAAAAGTATAACTCTAGAGATATTAGTAAAGCCTATATTTATAAACTAATCTTATATAACTATAATACTAATTATTATCTCTATTTCTTTTATTCTCTAGTTTCCTTAATTCTATATTCCGGTTAGGAGATAGCTTATATAGTAATAAGGGGTTTAGTAATGCCTTCTTAGAAGTTATCTCTACTCTAGTTAATAAATATACTATTTGCCTCTTTTTTTTTCTGTTTTTTTCCTCGGAAGTTATTTCTATTCTAATTAATAAATATACTATCTATATCCCCCTCCTCCCGTTCTCCTTCTCGGAAGTTATTTACTATCTGCTTTCCCTTTCCCTACTTGCTTTCCTTTGCCCCAGCTATTATTAAAGCCTCTGGCTACTTAAAATACTATAAGATTTAGAAGTAATATTACGGGTTATAAAGTAATTATTTTATAGTTAGAGAAAGAGAGGCTAATTAGGCTAATATTTATTTTAGGGAATTGAATTTCTTAATTATTAGTAATAAAATTAAAGTAATATAGATTATAGAAGGAAATGCAGTTAAATAGACTAGTATTACTATTATTAAGTAATAATTTAAAGAAGATATACTATTTCTTACTTTAAGGTTAATAGATAAATATTATATAAGCTAAATCTAGTATTTTATATAGGAAATATCCTTTATTATTTACTAATATACTAGTTATTCTAAATAAAGACTTATACTTATTACTAGAAATATATACTATTTTACTTTTTATATTTCTGGTTCTAGGCTATTTCTATCTATATTAAACCTCTCTTATTTGCAAGTTCTTTTTTATTATACTTATTACTTTTATTTTCTTTATCTAAAATCATTCTTCCTATTTCATTTTATTCTATTATATATATACTCTTTATAATTAGTATTCTTATATATATACTATTTAAGGCAAAAAAAGTCTTATAGAAGTATATTATAATTACTTGGCAAAAATAAAGAGTTATAGATTAAATCTATAAAGGTTTTATATATTAGTTTTTTCTTTTTAGAAAGAGGAATAATAACTATTATAGAATTATAAGATTAGCTTTTTATTAATTTCAAATTTTACTTTAAGATTACTTATTACCTTATATAGAATTTTCTATTATAGCTCGCTTTTATATATTAAAGTATATAGATTTCTATAATATAATAGACTCGGTAATAAAGTTAATTATTAGCTATAAATAATATTAATACTATAATAAGAACTTTTTAGCTTTATTATTATAAGGTTATAATATAGGGCCTTAATATTTCAGAATATTATTAAAGTTAATTATACTTAATTATAGAGAGATATTAGATAGAGAAATAACTATCTAAGATAATAATATTATTCCTATATAGTTATTATAGCGGTATTAACGGAAGGGTACTAAGAAATAATTAATCTATTTCAATTTATAAATAATAAAAAAAAAGTTTAAATTAAAGTAAAAAAAAAAAGTATAATATATATATATAATATATAAATCTAGCTAATTCCTTTCTAGCTTAGTAAAGCTATAACTATTAGTTCTAAGTAGCCCGGAAATAGTTTTATAAAGAATATAAAGACCTATAGAAAGTTCTTCTCTATAGTTATATTTAGGAGCTATAATAGTAATAAGGGAAGTATATAGGTTATTAGAGAAGGCCTCGAGATAGATAATACTACTATAGGACCTGATTTTACTAGCTCCTTCTTAGTTAAGGTTATATCCGGTCAGAATTACTTATTAGTAGGTTATTATATAATATAGCTTATATAATAAATAGAATTAAACTTATAGAAAAGCAAGTAATTCCCTAACTATATTCTGAGAGATTTGAATTAATAGAGGCCTTTCTTATATATATAGTACTATAATATAGAAAAAATCGTCTCTCTTATAATTAAGAAAAATAGAAAATATATCCTTTATTATAATTATATAACTAATATCTAGAATCTAAAGAATATTACCGGGTAGTAATTAGGGCAAGAATAAGGGTTAGTCTAGTAATAGTACTTATAAATAGAAATCGGTTAATATTAGCTCTTTATAAGGCTACTTCTCTTCTATAACTCTTATATTTAGTAACTATTTATCTTAAAATATTTCTATTATCTGGTTTTATTCTTATTATATAATATTAGATCTTTACTAATAAATAGTATTATAGAACTATTATCTAAAGTAGCTAATAGTTATATACTATCTTGAGTTAACTAGTAATTATTAATTACTTATATCCCGCTCTCGAATTAATCCGAGAATAAGAATAATATCTTTATCTAGTAATACTTTTACTATTATAAGGATATTAAATACTTGGAAATAGTAGCTATTATTAATTCGGAAAGACCTTCTAATAAGATTTTAGCTTTAAGAGAATAATATTAGTAAATATAATAAATAGTATATATAAGAATAAGTTATTTTTATAATAACTACAAATATTATATTTAAAGTTAACTTAGTAGCTATTAGAATCTTTCTAAAGTCCAAGACATATATAATTAATAAGTAACTCTTTGAGCTCTATATATTTATTAGTATACTTAGTAAAGTCAAAGAGGTAGCTTTTACTAGTAATTAGATGTTTTCTGGTTAGAAAGTAAATAACTTATAAAAAGGCTAAAAAAGAGAAATTTAAGAGAAATTTTTTAAATAATTCTATATCTATATCTTTGGAACTTCTATATTAAATTAAGAGAAGGCTATTAAAATTCTCGAAATAATTCTTTAGTAAAGTATTGAATTTATAATATAAGATAGCCCGCTATTTAGCTTTAGCTACTACTTTATAGACTTTTATTAACTAGGCAACGAGTTTATCTAATTCAGAATATATAAAAATTAAGAAATCTGCTATAATAATATTATTAGTAGTAAGAAGCTAAGGGTCTATTATTATTGAGATAATAGGGCTCGAGTTTAAATAAGTTTAGAAGAAAGAGCATTTCGCAAAATAAATTTAGAAAAGTATTCCCTAGAATAAGTTTAAAGAAGTATTCCCTAGAGTAGTTTTAGAAAGGTACTATTTCCGACTAGCTTAATAATTAATAGGGTTATATAATTTTCTATACTAAAAGATACTTTAGCTAAAATTCTTCTACTTTAGTTGCCTTATATTTATAAAAGAAAAACTAATTAAATTTAGTAGTTAAGATACTTTATTTAGCCTTTTTTAGGTATTCTATTTATAGAAAATTAAATAATTAGAGGATATTAGCTATAGGCTATATACTATAGGCTATTATATATCTTGTTTTCTTACCTATAGTCGCTTACTTCCCGTTATTATATTTACTTCTCTTTTATATACTTATCTAATTAATAAGGCTCTTTAAAAAGAGCCTTATTTCTTATATTATATTCTCTTATATCTTTTTCCTAACTTTAATAATTTATAAAGTAATTTCTTATCTCCTATAATTTCTATTCTATTATCTATATCTATTTTACTTTTATTCTAATCTATAAAACTATACTTCCTTACTTAATATAGCTATATATTTCTATTATAGAATTCGAGAGATAATTATATTATTTCTTTAAAATTTACTAAATATATTTATAAAAGTATATTAAGATTTAATAAATAAATATATTAAGTACTAATAAAATTCTTTCTATAGTTATCTTATTCGAGTAACTTTCTTACCTATAAGTAATATTAATTTGCTTTTATAAATTACAAGTATTAAAATATAGCTATAGAAGCTAGTAATAGTTCTCTCTATCTTTTAAAGAATTATTCCCTGCCAAATAGCCAAATTATTAAAGAGATTTCTATATATCTATCTATTAAGGGCCTATAAATAGAATTTATTAATTTTAATAAAGTATTATAGCGGAAGTGCTTTATATAAGCTTGGAAACTTTATTTATCTATCCTATAAAAGAAGATTTTAGCTAAGTTAAATATCTAGTAAGAGCCCGAGAAATATTATAATAGTATTATTAAAGAATACTAATAAACTTATAACTAGATAATTAGAATAGATATTAATAATTATAGATATTTCGAAAAAACTACGGTTTTCTCTTACTATAAATATTACTCTATATAATATAAACTATATTAATCTATAGGATATATCTCTAGTAAAAAAAATAGTTAATCTCTAACTTTTACTAAGTTTTTTACTAGTAGTTCTACTACTATATTTCAGCCCTAATTCTAGCCCTAAGCCGGTAAAAAGTAGTAACTACTATAAGAAAAGTAAAATTTCCTTAAACTAGATAATATATCTTCTTTAGCTCCTATAGTACTCGGCTAGCTAATTTCTATATCCGGATTACTCTAGCCAAGATTATAATATTTTAGTCTCCTTTATAAATAATAGAAAAACGCTTGATATTACCTATATAGCTAGCCTAGAATTATTAGCTTTAGGTACTAAGAAATATTTAGTAGCTAAATAGGTTTTAATATTAGCTACCCGATTTAGGAAGAAAATAATATTAAAGATAAAATAGATTAGATAGAGAAAAAGAAAGAAGATAAATACGGAATATAAGATTAAAGATAAGGCTAAAAAGGGTTTTAAGAAAGGGCCTTAGGAAGAGATTAGGGAACTAACTAAGGAAAACTTGGAAGCTTATATTAAGTATAATTTTGAGAATAAAATTAAATATAGAATTAAATATAATATTAGAGAAATACCTGAGAAAAGGGCTAGTAAAGGTGTCTGAAAAGAATTAATAGAGTTATATAAGGAAATATTAAGAGAGAAGTTAAGAAAGGGGCTAAGAAAGGAATTAAGAAAGAAGTTAAAAAGGGTATTTAGAAAGAGGGTAAGAAAGAAAACCGAGAAAGATATAGATAGGAATAGAATTAGAATTAGAAAAAGGTTTAAAGAAAAAAAGAATTTGAGAAAGTTATTAAAAAGAAAATTACTATAATAGTATTATATATCCTTATAGAAGATTATACTTAAATTAAAGTAACTATAGTTCCTATTCTAATACTATTACCTAATAGCTATAGGTTAGTCTTATAATAATAAAGACCTTAATACTATTTATCTAAATATATAAAAGATATTTTACTTCTAATTAAAAAATATAAGAAAGAGAGATTATATCTATAATTATAACTTTCTTTCTTCTAGCTAAGAATATATTATTATTTATTAAAATTAGAAAATTAGAAGAGGTATTATTAAAAGATATTATCTACTAATTACCTATATTTTCTTTTTACTTAACTTGAATTTTAGAGACCTTAATATTATAAATTCGAAAAATTAATATAATATTCGTAATATTTCAAGTATTCTTTATAATCTAGTAAGTTTTTAGAATTTTCTAAAGACTAAAAAAACAAGAAAATTTTAGTAGAATAAATATAGGCAGGAAAAAAGTAATTCTTTCTAGCTAAGCTATACCTAAAATAAGGTTTATACTTTTAATAAGTTTTCTTTTATTACTTTAATATATATAGCTTAATCTTTATTTTCCTGAAATAGATCTAATATTATAGTAGGGTTTTTTTCTCTCTTATCTCGTAATTACCGTCACGTGTCCTGCTTCCCAGATATACTAGCGCTAGTTTAAGGAATTATATAAGACCTCTGTTTATATATATAATTAGCCTTCCTAATATATTATATTTTAAAGCCCCTTGTTTTTAACTTTTACTTTACTTCTTATTACTATTAAGAGTATTACTTTTAAGTACTTAGTTTATTACTTTCCCTTTACTTTCTCTCACGCATCCAAACGCCTATATATAGTCCGAAAACCATATAACAATCAAATCCCTATTATATTAGTAACCCAGAAAAGATTCAAATTACGATAATTAATACCTTTAAATTATATAGGCATTCTCTAGACTTTAAGAGCACGGTTACTTTTAGTTACATTTGCGTGTTTTAGCTTTAATTATATAAGTTTTCCAAAGTTAGAATACTAGCCGGTTAGCTATTAATCTTATCTATTTATAATTATAGAGGTATGTTCCTTTATATTAATCTTATAAATAGAGTAGCTTGCAAAACTATTTCCTTTATTATATCTTTTAATTACTAACCTCCTTATTATACTTGTCTGTAATATATATATAATTATTAGAAAGTACGGAGATTCCTTTATACTAGCCCGTTTTACTAGGAAGTTAGGGGCCTATTCTAAAGGAGTTAGTATAGAGTTAGGCTATATTAAGGTTATAGCTTCGGGAATCTATAATAGAAAACCTCGCATTTAGTAACTCTCTATATAAATAGCTAGGCAATCTATATCTAGTATGTTTCATATAGAAAACTCCTTTACTAAGGCTTTAGAACTAGTTCTTAGAGTCAAGGCAGTTACCTATATATTATAACCTCCCCAGAAAATCAAGTAGTTACTATAAAATTAGAACTTATTATCCTCTTTTATAATATTATTAACTTTAATTACTCAAGCTACCGAGATTATCTTACTTCTAATTATAGAACTATATTTATTACTATTATTACTTACTTTCTTTATTATATAAGTCCTTGCCTATAGTCTAAACTTTACTATAACTAATTTCTCTAGCTTTATTTCTAATACCAAAATAAATATTACCGCTTACTTCTAAAGTAATAGTAATCCGGCCTTACCTATAGTACTAGTAGACCTCTCTATTAATAAAACTCAAACCATATATCTTATATAGATAATACTATCCGCTATTACCCCTGAAATACCCTATTTTTAAGGGCCTAATATTACTAAGTTCCTGAACTAGTATAAAAGCTAGTACTAAGACTACTATATTATTAGTTTAGCTATAATTTCCTGCCTTTTCTAGTATTACTATATAACTATTATATAGTATATTTATATAATACCAGAATAGGTTTCAAATAATTAGATAGCCCTTAGAATTATCTTATATTAGAAGTATTAAGAGAAGAATACTTACTAAATAATAAGAACCCGAGAGTTTATAAAGGCCTTAAAGAAAAAGGGCTATACTAATAAAGTTAACCTATAGAAATTCTATTAATAATATACCTTCTCTTTTTAGTACCTAGTAAATAATTAATTACTTAAAGGCTATACCCAAGTACTTTAGTTCCTTAAAGGAATTCCCTTGCCCCTTTATAAAAAGATTATTCGGAAGTATAGTATTAAGCTTAATATCTCTCATATAATGAATTTTAAGGCTTTTATCTTAATAGCTATAAAATATTATAAGTCAGATTAAGCTAATAAGGAAATAACCTATTATTAAGACTATTCTCATTCTTATAATATTCTTATTAATAGCCTCTAAGCTTAAATAACTATAAAAACAGATTTTACTCGCCTTATTTCTATTTATATAAAGCTAGACTATTACTAGCCATCTATTAGTATATAGCCTATAGATACTAAAGTTCTAATATTAGATATAGCTAGACTTACTTAAGCTATATAAGTATTAGTACTATCTTTTAGTAATATTCAGGAATTCTCTCTAAATAGTAATATATCTAATTTAGGTATATAAGTAGTACTTACTAGATCCGCCCCTCCAAATATAGCTTAATTCCCTTAGTCTTATTTGCCTGTATTCTAGTAAGAACTACTAAGACTTACTAGAGCTAGTACTAGATATTATTTCTTGTATTTCTTTTCTCTCTACTAGTCTATCTAATACCCGGAAGTACTAGCCCTTTATATAGCAGGAATTATATATTTTAATTAATTAAATTAGATTTATACTAGCTTTATAGGTTTGGGAGATATAATATTCTAATTTACTTCCGGTATTAATAAAGTATAGTAACTCAAGCTATACTCTTAGTATATAAATTAGAATGTCTATTCTAGCCCGGAAACCAAGGTCTCTTCTCTCTCTTTAGCTATAGAAGAATATAACCTATATATGAATTCCGATAATAAAATAAGAGATTTTACCTAAACTAATAATAAACACAAATAGGTTATAGTTAGTACCTTTAGGGCAGAGAAAAAGAAGAATAATAAGCTATACGGAGAACTAAAAGATAATTATAATTAGTATTAGGTATTAAAGAATTATTAAGAGAAAGAAACTAGTATTACTATAATATAATATCTTAGAAATAGGAAATAGATACCTGTTATAGCTATAAATAAGAAGAAAGAAAAGACTTAATAAGATAGTCTTATACTAGACTAGCTATAGCCTATCTTTATATACTTAATCTCTCTAAGGGATTTTACTATTAAGCCTATAGCTTTACCCGCAGCCCTTACTTGCCTTTTACCCAATTCTTGCCCGAGGGTCCGATACCTAGTAAACGAACTTCGGGAGAAAGCTAAGCTAGAGCTACTATTAAATAAGATCCTTAATTAGAAAATAGAAGGTATTATAACTCGAAAGCTCTTATTAAACTTTCCGGCTTTTCTAAAGCTAGTTTTCTAGAGCCCTTAATATAATTTATCTAAATCCGGCCCTAATATTACTATTACTTTCTATAATCTAGAAAAAAGTAAAGAGAACTCATATTATATAGTATTTATACCTAAGCTTAGTATATATCTTAATAGAGTTACTTAAGTTAAGGCTATAATTAATACTAGTACTAAAATTAATATTATAACTTAAGGCCTTATAGATAACTATAATTTTATAATTATAGGAAATCCTTACTTAATCTTAGTCTCTTATAATAGGAAATATTACTCTTTTAAAAGACTTTATAAGAATATTTAAGTTAAAGTTAGAGATATATTATTATATATCTAGATCTTCTTTATTAAAAAAGCTAATTATTAATTTATTCTCGGGTAATTCTTTATTCTATAAACTAACCTTACTATTAAGTATATCTAATTAGAAGCTACCTATATAACTACCTTTAATACTAGAAAGAATAGGTCTTTTATAAGCCGAGTTATAAAAGTATTTAATTTGGAAAACCGGATTTAAGAGAATATCTTTCCTTTAAATAACTAGAGAATCCTAAAAGAAATATTAGAACCGGGAAAAAAGAGCCTTTAGAAGATATTTTTATTTCTTTTTTAGAAGTTCAGAAGGGAATTATATATGCGTTTAATCTGGGGCCTTTAATAAGTGCTTCTTGTAATATTTCTTTATATATAGATATAAACTATTATATTTCTTTATAGTTTAATACTTATTCTTTTATATAATAGTAAAGTCTTTCCCTATTAGTATTAGTTAATAGATTATATAAATCTATTATAAAGAAAATTTGGCTAGTAAACTCAAGTAAAAGTACTAGCTTAGCTTCTAAAGGGCTAGATAATTAAAAAGAGGTACTAGAAAAGAGAGAGGATATTAGTATACTAGGAATTAGGCGCTTTTCTTAGTAATTAATTCCGAAGTTTTCTTATATTATTCCAGGTTTATATTTAATAGAAAAGAGAAAGAAGGCCTTAAAAATTAGCCCGGGGTTATTATATAAGAAGAGAGATTTATTATTTATAATATTAGATAATAGAGAAGGGGCTTTAGCTTGGGATTTTAGCTATCTAGGGCTATTAAAACCAGAAATATCTCTGCTATTAGAAATTTATACTATTCTATATAAAGCTTGGCAGAAATCTAGCTTTTTAGTACTAAGGGTATTAGCCCTAGTAATTAATAAGCTCGTATAGGAATAACTAGATACGAGAATCTTTAAATACTATAATAGGCCCTATAGGAATTCTTACTTTCTAGTAAAAAAGAAGAAGGCCTCTAAGTATTATATAATATAAATAGCTTTATAAGCAAATAAGATTACTATTAGGGATACTAACTTATTCCCGAATACAGACGAGTTCTCGAAATACTTTACCGGCTATATAATTACAAGTTTAGTAAATTACTTCTCGAGTTATAATTAACTTCCTTTAGCTAAAAAGTATAGAAATATAACGGAATTTATAACTTTATACGGGCTTCTTTATTATACTAGGATTTTCTAAAAAGATACGAATTTAGTTACTTAGTTTATTCGAATTATATACTATATTTTTCGAGATTTAATACTATTAGTTTATATAATTTACCTTAATAATATTAGAGTCCGGAATTCTATTACTACTTATAATAATACTAAAAACTTGCCTAATATCTAAAGATTTATATAAGAATATATTTAGAACTTAAATAAGGTTCTTATATTACTAGAGTATATTAGATTAACTATATTTGGCCCAAAATCGCAGTAGTATATAAATAGTATCCAAATTATTAGTTATATCTGTTTTTTTAAAAGAAAACTACCAGAAACCGCAAAAATTATTAAAATTCTAGAATAGCCGGCCTCTTAAGATATTATATAAGCCCGTACTTTTATTAGTATTTATATTTATTATTGAATCTGAATTACTTACTTTACTAAGATTATAGCCTTTATTTATGAAATTTTCCGGAAAAATTAGGTATTTGTCTAGATATATAAATACTAGCTTATAATAGATATTCTTAAAACTTTCTTAACCTCTTTTTCTATATTAGTTATACTAGACTTCTTATCGGATACCGAATTAATTATTCTTGTAATAGATACTAGTCTTACTAGATAAGATATAGTCTTAATATAGATTAGCCGGTATAACGGAAAGCGCTATTTCATATAATATAAAAGTAGTTATTAGAGTTAAGTTAAGGCGTCTTATAATACTATAAAGCGTAAATATAGGGGGGTTTTAAAGGCACTCAAGAAATACTATAGCTAGCTCTATAAAGTAAAGTTTCTCTTGAAAACTAATATAAATGTTCTAATTATATAGCTTAATAATACTGCTTTGGACCTATTCGGATTATTACTTATAAGATAAATTACTTGGATCCGGCTATTTGACTTTAATATTAAATATATATTAGGAAAGAAATATATAGTAGCTAATAGTTTATTATACTAACTATATATAATTCTGGAAGTAGAAGAAAAAGAGAAAGAGGATATTAAAGACTTTATAAATACCTAATTATTTTCTTTAAGAATTATATCTGTTTATATATTTAGTCCGATATTGCTTATCTAGAATATTTACCCTTATTTAACTATTATTATAGAGAAATAACCTAAAATAGACTTTTATCTAGAAGGCTTCTATTTCGTATATTACTAATAATATACTTACTAGCTTATTATATTTATCTAGCTAATTAAATAAAATACTGCGAAATATTAGCTATTTAAGAATAATACTATTAAGTTCCTTATATAAGACAAGATACTTTTTAAGTAAAATTAAGGCATACCTAGAAGAGTTATTAACTTCCTAGTAAAGCGAGAAAACATTAAGATAGTAGCTTATAAAGTTAGGGGTTATAAGCCTAGAGAGACTACTTTCCGCAAAATTATAGACCGTTTTTAGTAAAATAAATAATATAAAGATATTAAAATATATATTAAGAGTTATAAATAATATTAACTTATAGCTTATATAAAAGTAGAAAGTAAGCTATATTTTACTTGGGTATAAGTATTATAATACAAAGTAGCTTTAGATATAGTTTATATATTTTTATATTTGGGTAAAAACAGGCTAGTACTAGCTAGAGAAAAAGGCTCGGGGTGAGTTAAAGGAAAAGTACTAAAGAATACTAATACTTGATTTATTACCCGATTTATTTTCGAAAATATTATTTATAGATATAGAGTTTTTCTGGAGCTAGTTATAAATAGAGAACCGGAGAATAATAATACTATTATAAAAGAGCTTATAATAATATATAAAATCCGTTATATTATTACTTCTACCTTTAACTTTCTAGCTAATAGAATAATTAAAAGAAGATATAAGCCTATAGTTATTACTCTAACTAAAGCTACTAAAAGTAGTATTAATAATTGAGTTTTCTATTTTCTAGCTATATTTTGGGCTAATTAAATAATAGCTAAAATTACTACTGGTTATATATTCTTTTATCTTAAAAGAAGTCGAGAAAGTCTTTTACTAATAGATCTAAACTATCTAACTTGAAATATATTACTATAATATAAAGTTTCTTCTATATCTAACTTACTTACTATATATATATAATAGCTCAAGTAAAGAGATATAGACCTAAATAAAGTACTTTTAGTAATATATTATTATTAAAAATATAAGAAGGAAGTATTTAATAATATTTATATCTTAAGGCTATCCGGATACTTCTTTATTAGAAATATTTTTTTTTTATAATACCAGGCTAGAAAATAACTATTTATTAAAGCTTTATTATTACTAGAGAGAATTATTTAGGATCTTTAAGGCTAGCCTAGTAATTAGTACTTTTATAATTACGGAACTAAATAGTATTCTCTAAGCAAGAACTATAGTTATAAGCTATTTTAAGAAATTTGTCTTTTATAGTACTACTTTAGAAATCTTATATAATTTATATTACTGGAATAAAGAAGTATTAGAGCGGATCTATAGCCTAGTTTAAGGGAAACCTGGTATTTATAGGGAAGTATTATTTCCGGATAAAGAGATTAGTATTTTAGAGAAAGAGGATATTAATTCGGACTGGAAGAACTAGATTATAACTTAGTAAAAATAATAAAGAAGAAAGGAAGAGATTATAAGGAAAGGAAATCGAACTTACATTTTGGCTAGAGCTAGTTTTATAATAGTTATTAGGCCTTAAAGAGAAGAATAAGAAAAAGCGAGAGAGAGGTACTATTAAGGGAAGTAGCTATATATAAATTAAGTATTTCTTTTATATAGGAGAATATTTCTTATATTTTATTATAATTAGAAAGTTTTAAAAGTAATAAGGGAATTAGAAAAAAAAGAGATATTATATTACTAGTTAATTAAAATTAGGAAAGAATAAGAAAAAAAAGAAGTTTGGAATTAATATATAAGTATTTATTTATATATATAATAGCTATAAATAGAATTTTATAGGGGAAAGTTAATAAAAGGCACTAGTAAATAAAAGATTAATATATTTAATTACTAGAAAACACTGCAAGTTTCTTAATCTATAGCCCTAAACCCTTAAGAATAATAAAGCAAAAAGTAATTAGAAGTAATATTCTTGCTTAGCTCTATTCTATTAGCTATATTAGAAGCTCTTATACCTTTATAATAGCCGGAACTTAATAGAGAAGGGAGTTACTTTTACTAGATACTAGTATATAAGAATTAGAAGTCAGGATCTATTACTATTAGAACTTGAATTTAAGCAGAATTTAGAAGAGGAAAGTTATACGGAAAGAATATTTATTTTTATAATATATTCGGAGATAGTTAGTATAAGTACTAGTATAGGAAAGGCATTAGTAGCAAACTTTAAAGTATTAGAACTTAGTAATATCTTAATATCTTATATAGGCTTTATTATTAAGTTAATTAATTCTAAAGCCCTATATAATTACTATACTAAATTCTTAAGTATTAGATAAGTTATAATTATTATTTATAAAGAAGTACTTATTATTATAGTTATAAAGGATATAATTAGCTTTGAAATAAGTACTAGAGGCTAGAATAAGGTTTGCGGATATATAAGACAAAATCTATTAGAAAAAGAAAATTATAAGAAGGGAATTATATAAAAATAAGAAAAGATATATTATTTACTTATTTAGTATTATAATACTATTATTTACTTTTATAGGCGGCTTATAAGCTAGTAGGATAATAGGGGAAGTATTATTAGAGTTAGCTATAGTAAATAGAATATTAGAAAGAAGAGCTTAAATAGTAAGGAAGTAGCGAGAATAGTTAATGAATATAGAAGCCGGATATAAATAAAGGTAGTTAGAAAAAGAAGTTATTATAGAAAGAAGAATAAAGTAAGAGAATATAGAAATTATATTATAAGAGAAATAATTTAAAAGAGTTAGAGAATGAAATAGATATAGTAGGAAGCGGGAAATAATATAGAAGAGTTATATAGGGAAGAAAACGGGCTATTCTAGGAAGAAGTAAAGGAGAAGATTAGATAAATATTAGATAAAAGAAAAGAGCTAGAAATATATTTTCTAGACTTATTATAAAAAGAATAGGTAATTTTTTAAGAAAGAAAAAGAGAAAAATCAGGAATATATAAAGAATTAGAGAATAAGGAAATAATACTTAATAGCCTATTCTTAAATATTAGAAGAGAAGTATTAGATATTAGAAATAAGATAGTAAAATACTCTTTATTTAGAAAAAGTTAATAATTTTAATAATTTTATAAATACTATAGTTTTATACTTACTATCTAATATATATAAAAGAGAGTTTAGCTTTCTAGAGAAAGAAAGCATCTTATAAAAAATTACTATAAGAAAGGAAGCTAGGTAAAGCAGGAATTAGAAGAGAAAAGGAAATGTTATATTATTAGTTAAAGAAAATTAGGGAAGAATAAGAAGGAAGAGGGAATTATAAGATATTTATTTATATATATAATAGCTATATCCAGGATTTTATAAGGAAAAGTTAATAAAGCTAGGGAGAAAATATAAAATTAATAAGTAGTATTATTTTAAAGCTTAATACTAACTACTAATTTTCACTACTAAAATACTAGCTTCTTTTAGGAATAATAAACTAGAGGATATTTAGATATACTATCTCTATCCAGAATTATATTATCTATAAAATTTATTACTCTTATATCTTTATAATAGCCAGAATTTAGTAAAGGAGGAACTTTAGGGAACTAAGAAACTAAAGGCTTATCTTTCTAATTAGAATTTACTACTATTAGTATTTGGATCTAAGTAGAATTAGAAAGAGGCAAGTTATATAAAAAGAATATTTATAAGAGTTATATTTCTAGAGATATCCGCTATAGCTAGAACTAAGAGAATAATATTAGTAATACTTATTAAAGTAGAACTTATTCTCTTAGTAGCTTATATAGGCTTAAATATTAATATATATAACTCTAAAGCCTATAGTAGTTATAGCTTTAAGTTCTTAAATATAGAAATAAGTATAGTTACTATTAGTAAGCTTATTAGTATTATTATCTCGGGTATTAGAAGAATAGAACTTTTTAAAGTAACTAATAATAGTAATAGAAATAGTAAAGTAATTAGAATAGTAATTTAAGATCTATTTAAAGAGAAAAATTATAAGTAGGAAATTATATAATAATAATTAGAGATATACTTACTATATATTTAGCTAGATAATACTATTTTTAATTACTATTAGAAAGAGGATATTAGATATTATATTATAGGAAATATAGCTAGAGGCGAATTTATTAATCTCTTTAGCTTCCGAGAATTCAATAGTACTAAAAGAGGCAGATATAATAATTAATAAATATAGAGGTCGGATATAGATAAAGAGTAAAGAAAATTAAGGTTATTATTAGAAGAAAGAGGAAGTTATTAGAAATAAAAAGAAGAGGCCTTTTTATAGTAGAGAAGTTTATCTAATATTTATTATAGGATTTCCCTCTTTTAGAAATAGTTATATAAAGGTAATTTATAAATAATTTATATAAAGATAGTACTATTATAAAAGAAGTAAGGGAATTAGATAAAATATCGGACGAAATAGAAAAGAAGAATAGAAGGTAAGGTATTTGGCTCTATTATATTAGAGATAGTAGCGTTTTTAGAGAAGAGAGATAAGAGAATTAAGGATATATAAAGGACCGGAAAATAAGAATATTATACTAGAATACTTATCTAGAAAGAAAAGAAGAGAAGAGTTAGATATCTCGAATATAAGAGAAAGTAAAACTAATATTATTTCTTTATAGCTACTGAAATATAGCTTTTTCCTTTTATTACGAGCTTTTACTAGTTATAGAAGATATATATAATTCTGTTATAACTATTATTATTACATTTGTATTCTTTTCTTAAAAAAAAATAAAGAAATAGAAAAAGTAGGAAGGGTTTTAAATAGGGGTTATAGGTTTCTTTAGGAAACTATTTGGGTTTCCAGGTTCTATTAGGCTTATACTTATACGGGCTTAATATATTCTTTACTATAATTAGGGAATAATTACGAATAATAGGGGGAAGCTATATAGTAGGGTTTTTTTCTCTCTTATCCCGTAACTATTATTATATATCCTGCTTTCCAGGTATACTAATACTAGTTTAAGGGGTTATATAAGACCTCTGTCTATATATATAATTAGCCTTCCTAATATATTATACTTTAAAGCTTCTTGTTTTTAACCTTTACTTTACTTCTTACTATTATTAAAAGTATTACTTTTAAGTACTTAGTTTATTACTTTCCCTTTACTCTCTTCTATATATCCAAATACCTATATATAATCCGAAAACTATATAATAATTAAATTCCTATTATAATATAAGTTTATAATATTAAAAAAGGCCCGGAATAAGAATTATAGTAATAGAAATAGTAATATAGCTTTTCTATTCCGTTTCCGAGATTACTATATAGCTATTTCTTTTTCGGGAATCCGTAGTTACTAGTTTATAAGCAGAATAAAGTAAATAATCTATAATTTTTTCTTTCTAATTATTTTAATTATTTCTAATTATTCTAATTATTCTAATTATAATTAAAGCTATAATAGTATCTATAATTAGTAAATAGATTATTTGTATTTAAAGCTAGAATATATTTATTTAGGTAAGAGATATATTTACTATAAATAAACTAAACTAAAAGATATAGATATCTATATCGGAATATACCGGATATATAAATCGGACTAATAGTAAGTTATTCTTACTAGATAGATTTAATTATAATTTATATATTCCTATATAATTATATAATCTGGCTTCTAAAAATAAAGAGATAATTACTAAGCTAGTAGAGCTTTAGAGATATAATAAGGTTCTTTTTATATTAGAGTTAGAAAACAAGTTTTTTAAGTTAGATATACTTAAAATATATATTTCTAAATTAGAAAAGTTACTCTATATAAAGTTTATCTAGTATTTAGTTAATTTGGAATACTGGCCTTTTAATTCTAGCTTTAAAGATATATAGAGTTTCTATATAAGATATCCGGAGTTATCTAGTAATTATATAAAGGCAAAAACTCGAATAAGGGCTTAATTATAGAAAAGAACAAATAAAATACTCGAGAATAGCTAGTCTATATAAAAAGTTTAGTATTTTTATCTTATAGAACTTATTTTAAACTAGCTAGAAAGCTTTTATATTTTTGCCCTTTATATTTACTTTTTCTTATTTATATATAATTAGAATATCTAGAAACTTATTAATTATTTATTACTATATATAATTAAAGTATTTAGAAACTTTATATCTTCTATATATTAGTATAAATAGAATTTTTAGAGAGCTAGTCTCGAATCTAGTATCTAAAGCTTAAGTAGTTTCCGTATAATAGATTGTTATTCTTTAGGTACTTAAGAATCTATATTAAATATAAATAATAAGAATATTAAATCGAGTTTGGATTTAATAATTAAGATCTTAGTATTCTTTATAACTCTATATTAAATTATATTACCTAAATCTATAATTCTATTTATTATTAAATTAGTCTAGATACTTATACTTATATTATCTAATAATATAGAATTAAGTTAGGTTTAGTATTAAAAACTTTTATTAATAGAACCTAGTTTCTATAAAATAGTAAGGTTATTATATTAATAATAGATTAAAGGTTTATAAATTTTAGGAGAAGCTAAAGATATAAAAAATAAAAACTTTTATAAGTAAATAACTATAAATTAGGGCTAATATATAATATTACTATTAATAGATTAAGGTTAAAAAAAATTATAGCTTTTTATACTTGCCCTTTTTATAATATATAATAAAACTTCTTTTTCTGGATTTATATATAATATTTTTCTCTTTTTAATTCCGGTTTTTCTTAGGTAAAAGTAATTAGAACTAACTTTCCTTATTCTTCTTTTTATATATTATTAAATATACTAACTATATTATCTTATATTATAGTATTATAGTAGAACGGAATAATAATAATATATTAAGCTATAGATTAATATAAGGTTTAGTAATCTATTAAATAGCTCTTAATCTTAAGTAATTAGAAGATACTATAAACTAATTAAACCAGAAGTGTCCCTTAATTACTACCAAATTACTAAATCTAAAGCAGAAATATAGAGTTTATATAATTAAGCCTATATTCTTAGTAATAATATCTAATTATATTTGTATTAATAATAAAATATTTAGTAAAAAAGATAATAACTTTATTAATATAGGCGCTATATTAAATAGTTAGACTTTAAAAAATAGAGTATACTACTAATTAGATAAAAACTTCTTATTACTAATACTTATATATTATTATTCTAATTACTAATTTCTCTAGCCTAATCTAAAGTATCTTTAATTATTTGTTTATATAATATTATAGTTATAAAATCAAGATTTCCCTAAGTCTTAATATAAAGCTCTTAAACTTCTACTAAGAAACGTTTTTTCAGATTTCTGTCTATAAAAGAAAATTAGCTCGTATTCTATTCTTTAGTATATTAGTAAATACTAATTCTGGTTTAGCTATCTCGCCTTTTATTATATATAGTAAAAATAATATATTATATATAAATATTATTATTTTATAGAGATTTGGTAATATTATATAGAAGTATTATACTATTTCGGATTAAAAATTAACTAAATATAAGAATATATATGAAAGTAATAGTATTACTAGAAAAAGTTAATATATAGTCTATATTTTATAGGCTAGATATTATAATATACTTTTAGTTCTTTATAGCTATTTTAGTAAACTACTCTATAGTATATTATAGGCTTAATTTATTATATATTCTATTAAGAAACTATTAATAATTCTGCTTATTAATTTACTAATACTATTCTGGCTAGGAAAATTACTTGATATTATAAGTAATATTATCTTTTATACTACTTTGCTCATTAAATATCTTTATAGATAGCTAAGTACGAACTACTATAAAAGTAAGAAAGTAATTTATTCTCTGAATTTTAGACTTTAGTATTACTATATTAGTTAGAAATATAAAGTTAATACTAATAAATTCTAGTATAACTTCTTTCTTAGCTACTTGCTATTTAAGAACTATAGTAACCTCTAGTTTCTAAAGAATTAATAAGGCTAGATTTTCTGATTTAAAGATCTCTGCCTTATACTAGGCAATTCTCTAAATTATTAGGCCAAGTAAACTAATATAATCTATTATAATTAGTATAATAGCTATAGTAAGCGGTATTCTTATAATATTTATAGTATTAAATTCTTTACTAAGATAAGTTTCAAAAATTACTATATTTACCTTTTCCTTAATAAAGATATAGAATAAGAGAAAAGCTAAAAGCTAAAGATACCGGGAAATATTTAAGGTCGGGATAGCCTGGCTTAATAACTTATTTCAGATTTCGAAAAATTATATTATAAAATATTTCTTTAATATTAGCTTATTATTAATACAAATTCTCTTATATATATTTTTTATATATAGTAATATATAGAGCCTAATTTTTTGCAGGTATCCGGTATTATTTCCGTTTGCCTTAAGAAATAATACTATAAATATATAAGTATTATTCTTTTTATTTATTTCTATAATATATATAATATTTAAGCTATTTAGATCTTTAACCTATTATTATATTTAGTAATATCTTTAGGCTATTAAGGAATATAAGTATATATTAAGTAACTAAATAGTTCTAGCTATTTAATTATATTATCCGAGCCTTATATATTATCTAAATTAGGCTTTAGTAATACTTTCCTACTATTTAGGTAGTATATAGCTTCCTATATTTAGTTAGTATATTAAGGAAATATCCCGTATTACTTTTCTAACCTTATAGCTTTTTTCTATTTTTATTACTTTTTATAATACAAGTATAAGGTCGGTATTTCTATCTAAAAACTATAATTACTTATATAATATATTCCGATATTACTTGGCGTTCTATATTAGAAGATATTTAAGTCAGACCTATAGTCTTTAATTAGAGTAGTAAAGATTTATATCAAATTATATAATTAGATTATAATAGTTATTTAAAGATTTATATTTAGCCTTATATTCTGCCTTACTATTTACTTTACTAATCTATCTCGCAATAATTCTATAGCTTTATAATAATCTTATTTTATAGAGATTATTTTCAAATTACTTATATAGCCTGAAAAAAGACTTCTATATAATGCCCTTACTAATAACTATTTGAAAACCTTAATAGCCCTTTTATCTATAATCTATAATATAATATTTATAATAACTTTTCTTCTAAATAAATTACTTTTATTCTTATTTAAAGTTCTTGAAATTCTAGAACCTCGGTTTTATATAGAGTTAATAAATATTGATTTTAATTAGAGCTTTATACTAAAAGAATAATATATTATCTAAGATATATCTAATAGCCTATATATAAAGAATAATATTAAAGGTATATTCTATAAGTATAGAGGATATAACGGTATTATTACGCTTATTTTATATTTTAGAGAATCTTAAAAGATATAAAAGTATTAGGCAGCTATTATTAAAGAATTCCGAAAGTAGTTTATGAAATATATTACTAAGATACTTAGTAGAGAAATTATTAAATAAATTCCGGAATTTTTTAGTATATAAGATATATTTTATATTTTATAGATAATTTTCTTTACTAATAAACTAATCTAGAGCTACTAGGTCTATATTTACTTTAATATTTTAGGAAATATACTAGAAGAAAGCAAAAGAGATATATATTAGAGACTAAAAGTATTTCAGGTATAATATAAGCTTAATCTTTATTTTAGTCAAATTTAAGAAATATATTAGCTATAGTTCTCTAATAATACTAATAATTATATTAAATTAGGCAAGTAGTTACCTCTCTACTATAGAAAGTAAGTAACCTATATTAGCGAAATTAGTAAAGTTTCTAGTCTTACTAGAATATATCTATTCTAATATCTAATATTTCTTTTCCTAAATAAAATTTCCCTTAGTAATAATAATACTAAATACTATCTAATATCTCAACTAACTAAGATATAGTAAATATCTTATATTAGTATATATCTATTCCAAGATCTAATATCTCCTCCCTTAATAATAATAACTTTCCTTTATCTATTCTAGCTTCCTTAGAAAACCTTATTAATTCCCTCTCGATTCTTATAACCGAAGTCCCGCGCCAAAACACGTCCCGCACTAAAACACACGTGTAATAAAAATATTTTAATTTATTAAAACACAACCACCTTATATAAAAGTTTAATTTTATATATATAAGATCCCCTTAGTATATAAACCTTACTTTTAATAATATATAGTAAAAATACTTAATATTTATTAGTATAATAAACCTTTAATAATTATATTAAATTCTATAAAATTTTAATATAAGTTTTATATTATATATTATTATAAGTTAAAACTATTATAAAATTACTACCTTATTATAATAGTTTCGGGAAATATATTAATATTTTATATAATTTTATCTTTTAAAGTATAATTATAAGTTAAAGATTAAATATTTAAATATTCTTAACTCTTACTTTCAACTTTAAATAAAGAATACTTACTTTATATAATAATCTAAATTTTTATATATAAGATCTCTTTTATATATTAAACTTACTTTTAATAATATTTAATAAGAATACTTATTATTTTATAATATAATAAGCTTTTAATAATTCTCTTAAAACTATATAAATATTAATATAACTTTTATATTATATAATATTATAAGATAAAAAAATTATAAAACAACTCTAATACTATTATAATTTAAAGAATATATATTAATAGTTTATATAATTTTAACTTTCAAAAGAAAATTATAATTTAAAGATTTAAATTTTTTAAATTTTTTAAATTTTTAAACTTTAACTTAAAATTAAAAAGTATTTATAATATATAAAAATTATATATTACTTTAAATATATTATATTATATATATATTTATATTTAAAATATAAAAATACTTAATTTAAGAGCTTTATATTAATAAATATATATTATTTAAATATTAATAACTTTATATATTAAATTTATAAATTATATATTAATAAATATATTAATAAATATATAAAGTTATTAGTTTTTTCTAACTTAGCTATATAATATAATCTTATTTATATTAAAATATTAATATTAATCTTATAAATCCTTTTAATAATTAATAATAATTAAAAGAATTTATATATTAAAAAATGTAATTATTAAATAAAACTATAATATAAGTATTATTTAAAAAATAGTTAATAATAGGAGTTTATATATAATATGAGCCTAAAATAGTATAATTATTATATATAATTATAAATAACTTAAACTTTTATTAAATTCTATATTAGGGTAAATAATATAAATTTTAAAAAATAAAAAAATTATGTATAAAGGCTTTTATAATAAGAATATAGTTATAAGTTACTTTTATATATATAATATCTATAAAATAATTAATAAGTTTATTTATAAATAGTCTATTTATTTATATTTTATAAATAATAAAAAGTTAATTAATTTTTAAAAAATATTTAATTTAAACTTAAATTTTAATAACAAATAATACTTTTTATTAAAAACTCTTTATATATTATAACTAATATTATTAAATAAAGTATAATTTATATAATTATATAATATTTTATATATTTATTATAAAACTATATTAAAAATTTGTAATTTTATAAAAAATTAATATAATAATAATAACCTTTTAATTATAAGAAGATTATTGTTATAATTTTAGTAACTTACTCGATTATATCTATAGTCTCTATATTCTAAAAATAAAGTTAAAAGGATTTGTGGTTATTTAATTATTAAGATTTTGAAATATTACTAGAGCGTGTTTTAGTGCGGGACGTGTTTTGGTGCGGGGAATCGGTTATATTCTCTAGGTTATTTCCAACTTTAATAAAACATACTATTTCGTGAACTCTTACTATAGAAATAATAAAATAACTATAGAAAAATATATAAGATTATACTATATAATACTGGCTTTAATAAATAGATTACCGGTCTCTTTTTAAGCTAGAGTAAGCTCGAGTAAAATATTAAGTCTTATATCTAGCTTGGTTTAATTATATAGAGTATATTAGATAATAGTTTACTAATATACTTAATTAGTAATTAGTTATAATATTAAATATCTTAATTCTTTAAAAACAAGAAGCTATATCTATTTAGGTTAATATTTATAACTTATATCTATTCTCGGAATTAGATTCTAGAACTCTTATAAGTTAGATAGTCTATAGCTTCTAGATTATACTACTAATAATCTCTCAGATTTTAGAACTTCAGGAAACTCTTATTACCTTACCTT
The DNA here is from genome assembly GCF_002865645.1 of Hyaloscypha bicolor E. Lineage (NCBI taxonomy): Eukaryota > Fungi > Ascomycota > Leotiomycetes > Helotiales > Hyaloscyphaceae > Hyaloscypha > Hyaloscypha bicolor. The sequence goes on along the minus strand of NW_020194691.1, from coordinate 761,446 downwards.
AAATATATATAGTAATTTGTTTTAGAAAAGCCTTATCTTATATTACCGGCTTATATCTATAATAGTATAGTAAAAGCATTCTTAGTAATATATATATTAGTTAATATATCCCGTATAAAGAATATAATTTTAGTACTAGCTAAGATTTATAATTCTAAATTACTAAACTATTTATAAATAGTAATTATAACTCGGAAAAGTATTTTATTATAATTAAAGAGTAACTATAATTAATCTAATATTATTATTAACTCAAAAGATATAAGATTATACTATATATATAAATACTTACTACTTTCTCAGACAGAAAATATAATATTATATAAAAAATTTAATAAAGTAAAGTTCTATTTAATAAATTAGGAAGTAAAGAATTTAAGGAATTCTTTTAGGCTAGAATTATAAGTAATCTAATTAAAAAATACTATATATAATAGGATATTATAATATAAGAGTAAATTCAAATATATATACTATTATCTTAAGATATATCTCAAGACAATTTCTAGTAATACAAGTTATTATTATATTATATACTATCTGGGTAATATCTACTATAAACTAGAAATACTAAAAAAGACTAAAAAATTAGTACTTAAAGAAATTAAATAGCTAAGAGCTTATAATAAATAATATTTAAAAGCTTTCCGATATCTGGCTCTTCTATTAGTAAAGGCCTATATCTAGCAAGAAATATTAGAGCTAGCTAAAGCTCTTTTTAGAGAACTTTTCATTATTTTTAAAGAAATAATTAACTATAATATATCTAATTAATTAGGCTATATCCGTTTAATAATTAGCCTAATATATATTAGTTAGTCTCAGGTATAATATCCTAAAGCCCGTTAAATTTTAGAAAAGATATTAGTTTTTACTAAAAATTATAGAACTTTTTTAAAGAGAAATTTTTATAAAGAAGTTATTTATCTCTTCTTTTCTCTTATAAATTTCAAGCTTTATAAGTATTTAAAGGCCCGGTTAACTCTTGCATTTATAAATAATATCTTTTATAAAGAGATATCTTACTATTTTATACCAGAAATAGAATTATATTTCTTATAAAAGCTATTATAAATTGAGAGTTTTCTTTAGTAGCCTAGTAATTTAATTAATAAAATATAACTTCTAATTATCTTTAGAGCTTAAATAGCTTAGAAAGAAAAATAGTACGAATACTTAATCTAGCTATTACTAAGATATATATATAAAGCAGATTAGAAATAGCTAGCTATTTTAGGAAGGCCCAAAATTTGCTTATCTAGAAAAGTAAAAATTAATATATTTTTAATATATATTTAAGATAAACTCTTATATAAAAATATTATATACTTATTATTTATATTATAAGAATTTCTGAATAAAAATCTTACTTAAAAAGAAGCCCTAACTATAATATATAGGTAGTAATTTATAAAAAGTATATAATTTTTCTAGTAAGTAAAAAGATTTTGGTATATTATTATTATAATCTAATAAAGCAAAATATATTTCTCCCTTAAAATATAGCCTATTTACTATACTAACTATTATAGCTATAATATTATATCTAGTAGCGGATATATTACTAATAATAAACTCTCTGAATTTGGTATTATTATAGTAGAAGAGATTAACTTAAAGTTAGTCGAAAAAGTCTAACTAGAGTCTTTAGATATTCTATAGTAACTTGTCCGGTAAACTAAGCTTAAATAGAATAGTAATTATAATACTATTATATGCAATTTCGAAACTATAAGTAAAAAAGGCTAAAGAAATATATATTATACTAATAGAATAATAGAGATTTAAACTAAATCTTATAATTCTATATATAAAGATATACTAGAATTACTAATTTATTTACTTTTATAAATTTCTAATATTCTCTAGTATTTATAAGCCTTACTATCCCCCCCCCCTAAATACTTATAGTAGGTCCAATATTCGCTACTATCTCGATATATATATTATACTACTAAAGATATGCAATTGAGACTTTACTGCTTTCTAGTTTAATTAAAGCTATTTATACTTTCTACTTAGTACTTTGTAGGCCTACTATACGCTTCTTTTATAGCCTCATAGCATCTCCACTAGCTATTATATAAGTCCTGAATATACTTGTCTGGCACTACGTCCTATATATCTTATATAATCTTGCGGAGTTAATCCAAGCGGATCTTATCCGGCTAGTAGCATACTTCCTAATAGTACTCTTCTATCCAATTCTTTATCCAATTCCATATATGCTCAATGAGATTCAAGTCTGGTAAGTAGCAAGAGGCTTGAATTATAGGGATATAGCAAAGGAGTAGGTTTAGCTTTGTCTCGTATAAGTAATAAGAAGAAGTATTATCTTGCCAAAACCTATATCGGCTAAGTAGGTAGTCGCGGAAGAACTATTCTATTATTAAGAGAACCTTGAGATCGTATCATATGGAATTAATTAAGCCCCACTTCTTCTCCCAGAAGAGAGAAGGCCCCTTCTTCCTATTAACTATACTTCCCCAGAATATCCATATAGGGAGCTTGGAATACTTGTACCTTATATACTCAGGGAATAAGTAATCGCTTCTATCCTTTAAACAAGTAATATACGAGTTCGTATAAGCTCCGCCAAATGCCTATATCTCGTCTATAAAGCAGATCTGCTATACCCGTAAGCGTGGCCAGGTACTCCCGTCCTCTGCTAAATCTAGCCTCTTCTAGCAGACGTAAGGATTATCTGAGAACCCCTTCTTTCGTAATATATGGCAATAGTAATCAATACCGTCTATAGCTATACGAATAGCTTTCTCACCGGCATAAAGCTATAGAAGGAAGTATGGGATCTTGTAATATACTACGTAACGGTAAGAAGGAGAAGAAAGTAGCCATTTCTTAAGTATAGTCTTTTCAGGTATATGGAGCTTTATATATCTACCGGTCTTCGATTTCTGTAGAGTAAGGCGATTATTTTTTGTATAGTTAATCTAACTATCTAAAACGTCTAGTATCTCCTTAATCTGAGCCTATAGTATCTTAAACAGGAGGGCTATTTGGATTTGGAGACGCTTATTACATATATAATCTATAGTATGTATCCAGGTATTACTTCCTTGAGAGCTCCCTTGAGAAGGCTCTGCTTGAGAGTCTGGGACAAAGAGAGGAGGAGAAGGCTATAATACGAGAGAGTCTAGTAAAAGCTAAGAGTATATAAGGAGCTCTGGAGTTACGGGACGGTTATTACGTAACTATATAGTCTGCTGTAATTCGTAAGGCCTAGAACTATTACGAGAGTTCCATAACTATATAGTCTTTTGTGAATCAGGGAGAGAGAGAGGAGGAGAGCGAGGCTATATAGATAGTAGAGTGTCTGCGTTATAAAGGTTACTATAATCAGGTAGTAGTATAGTGAAACGTGAATCTTATAAGTCTATTATAATTGAGGATATAAACAAGTAAAGTAAAGCCAGTAGAAGCTGTGTTTTCTGCCGTACTTATAGTATAGCTGCACTAGCGAGCTAGAAGCTTCTATATGCTCTGATTGGCTAAAAATGGAGTGAGGCGTGGCGTGAGCAAAGCATGAGAGTGTAGCGAATATTGGACCTACTATAAGTATTTAGGGGGAGAGATAGTAGTATAATATAGGGAAGTATATAGTAGTAATTATAATAAGAGATAGGCCTGGATTTAGTCTTTTCTATAAAGGCTCTTATAAGTTAAATGAATCTAATTTGAGTATATTTAATCTACTATCTATAATTTCTTCTAGTAAAGGCTCTATAATAGTCTTTAATATAAGTATAGTATAAGAAAATCTTTCTATAAAAGTTACCGGTTAAATTAGAATTCTCTTACTTTATAGGGAAAGTAATATAAAAAGTTAATTATATTAGAAGAAATAAATAAATTTTAATATATATAGTATTTAGTTAAATAATATCTATAAATTATAGTAAGATAGAATATATAATAGCCTTATTAAATTTAGTTTCTATTATTACTAGACTTAATTAATATATCTTATAAGATACTTCAAATATTAGTAACTAGAGTATTATTAAAACTAATAAAAGAAATATAGAAAGAACTTTAATTATTTAATATATAGCTTTACTTCTCTATACCTCTATATATATTTGCTTTATTCTAGTAGTATTATTTAAGATTCGGTATTAATATAAGGCTATTTTATTAATTCTAACTAGTACTATAGCTATATATATTAAAGTTACTTTATTTAAGCCTAGTATAATACTATAACTGATTTTCCCTATTAAATATTCTAATAATATTATTTCCAAAAATTAGAGAATTAATACTATAAGTATTTTAAATTAATATATTAGTTAATTAGTTAGAATTCAAGTAAGGAATTAAATTTCTAAAAACTTAAGCTATTCTAAAATTATTTATAGTAATATATAAGTTGGTTTAAATATCTATTATAATACTAATATCTATCTAGAGCTTAGTATTATTTAATTATAAAATAATAATAACTTAACTTATAACTTGAAATAGAGCCTATATTATCTAATAGCCTATATTAAATTATAGAATTAAAAGGGAATTCAGGCAAAATAATATTTTCTATTATAAATTCTTCTTAATCTAAGCTATAGTAATTTGTATCTTTAGTAAATAGGCGGGCTTTTACTAGTATAAATATATAAATACTTTCTCTTTCCCTAGTTCTCTTATACTTACTATTTGAAAGCTTTATACTAAAAAATTTATAGCTAGATAAGTTTATTATATTATTAGATAAATTATATTTCTAATTTCTATTTTATTTCTAAGTTATATCTTATAACTTTAATTTCTAGAAGGGCTAGCTTATCTTTTAAGTTATTAATCCAGATTTTGCTTAGTATTTAAGATTAAAACATTCTTTAAATCTAATATTTATAAGTACTTTTACTTAAAACCAGAAATATTTTTTACTTTATCTTATATTATTAAATAATTATATTAAAAATATTTCTTAAACCGGTTAATATAATTAAATATCTAACTATATCTATATATAGTATTATAAACTATATCTAATATATTTATTAATTGCTTTAAGTACCTAGAAACTTACTTATTTAAGAAATATATATATTTTAAAATACTAGAATAAATAGGTTTTTTTATTATATATCTGCTTTATTTAATAATAGTCGGAATTTAGGTATTTTAAGGGCTTCTTTATATAAAACCTCTTTATAGAATTAATATTAATATTATTTTCCCTATTAGATATAATTAAGCTATTATTAGCTTCTTAAAATTAATAATAATTTAGAAATAGTATCTATTAAAATTAGCTAAGAAAATAAGAGATAAATTACTATTCGAAATAAGTTTAGATAAAGTAATAATAAATATAATTATATATAAACCTTATCTAATTTAAGATATTTCTTTAGATAATCTTTTAAAGGAAATATTTATAAGTAATAAGGGTATCTCTATTAAGGCTAGTAATTAGTTATATCTATATTAATTAAAGTTAATATTATATATTATATAGATATATATATAGCGAGAATAGAAGTAATACGGGCCTTATAGCCTAGCTCTTTCTGCTATTAGTAAGTAATCCGATTTACTTGTATTATTAAAGCGGCTAGCTATAAAATAGCTCTATAATATAAGATTATCTAATTATACTAATTCTATTAGTGCCTTTAAAGTATTACAGGAAGTAAGCTTAGTTACTAGATAATATATATAAGAGTATTTATAGCTATTAGATCTATAAGTTATCTTATTACTAGTATACTAGTATATTTTCTAAAATTACAGGCTAATAAAAGGCGAGATTAATTAAAATAAAAGTATAAAGGGCTATTAATAGATAGAAATATATATATTTAGATAGGTTAGTTAGTTTATAGGATTTCCTAGTAATAGGGCATTCTTTAGGGAATTCTATAGAAAGGCCTCTAGAAAGGCTCTAGACTTATAATAAAGTAAATAAGGTTTAATATCTCCTTTTAGGAAGCGAGTCTAAGCTAGATAGTAAAATATACTCTTATAACTACTATTAGCTTATAAATATAACTAGAGCTAAAATAACTCAAGCCTTTTAAGTTACCTATAATAATAAGGCTATAAATAAATAATATTAATAAAGCAAATATATAAGTAATATATAATATCTGCCTACTATTCTTTATAAGGCACTTAATAGCTATAGCTATATCCCGAAATAGTTTAGTAGATTAAAGCTCCTGAATTAGTAACTTTTTATAGATATAAAGCTAGAATAATCTATTATATTAGATTAAAGAACTTTATTATAACTTTAAATATAAAAATACAAATTTTTTAGAAAATATATATACTTATTATATTCGTATTATTATATATTACTAACCCTATTACTAGAATAGCTTTTATTAAAATTAAGGAATTAATAAATATATATAATTTTAAAATAAATACTTATACTAATAGATTCAGATATATATATAAGAAAAGTAACTATAGATTAATAACTTATAAATATTCGAGTAGCTATATACTTCCTCTAGCTTAATAATAAAATAGATAAGTATAGTAATTTGCCTTATAGAAAAATACTAATAAGTATCTAGATTTATTTTAAACTATAGACTTAAATAGTAATATAGAGGCAGAAGATATAAGTTTAGATATAGTTAGGATATTTAGTTACTAAAATTAGTTTAGTTATACTATTTAAATAACTTAAATAGGGAATCTTAATAGTTTTTCGGTTTTTTTTATTTAAAATAGAAATCTTATTTAAATAATTTATATTTTATAAACTTAAAATAGAAAATCTCAAATTCTTAATAATCTATATTTATTATTTTCGGGCCTTATAAACTTGAAATCCTTACTTATCTAGCCTTTTATTCTAGCCTTAAAACCTAATTCTTCTTTCTTTTACTAATAAGAATTAAAGTTCCTAATAACCGGAAAATTTCCGTTTATTAGAATATTAGTCGGGTTAAGATTATAATAAATAAGACTCAAACTATAAAGATACTAAATATTATTTTAAATATCTTATAAAAAGAGATCTATATTAAAAGGGCAAAAGTTCTTAATTATTCTTTCTAATAAATTTATATTATACTTAATAAAATAAAAACTAGTTATTCTATTATTCTCGATTATATATTTAAGATATTAAGTAATATTAGAGTAAGGAAATACTCTCAGGATCTTATAAACTTTAGCCTTATTTAATAAGATACTACTTAGTTTAGTAAAGGCCTAAATATTACTATAATATAAAAGACTAGATTACTTTATATAATAGTTCTAAGATAATAGCTTAGGTACTTATATTAAGTATTTCAGAAATAATAGCCAGATTTTCAAAGCTAAAATCGAAATAGAATTAAGTTTAAATTAATTAATTTCAAAAGAAAAATAATAATAATAACTAGTAATTATATAATAGTATTAAGTACTATTTTAAAGAATAATCTTAATATAAGAAAATATAAGATCTTTATTTTCTTTAATAAATGCCTTGTTTTATTCGCAAACCTCTATTTTTTATATATATTATAAATTAGGAAATAAATTTTTAGAATAGCCAAATATATTTACTAATAATTTCTAGTAATTAATAAATACTAGATAATACTAGATAGAGAAAATTATAATATTTCTATTACTTATAAAAAGTTTCGAACTATTATATAATTATTTCTAACTATATAAATATTAGTAGAATTCTAGTATTTATTTTTACTTTTTAATTACTAGTTCTATAGCTTTAAATATAGCGGGGTAAATCCTGAAATACTAAAGCTTTCTTTATAGCTTAATTATATATATTTAATAATTACAGGCTATAATAATTATACTCAGATTTATTAGCGAAATAAGAGCTCTATATTACTTTAGTAAAGCTACTAACTAAAGTATATAGCTATACTAAATAGTAAACCGCAACTATTTAAAAAGTAATTAATTAATTAAAATAGTACTTTATAGTAAACTAATTTATATTCTTTACTTAATAGGCAAGTAAATCAAATAAGTATTATAAGCTCCGGATTATTAGTACTAGATAATAGTTATTAGCTAGTAAAAATATACTAGTTATAAACTAATCTTTATTTAGTATAGTATTAAATAATGTTTTATATTATAGCTTTACTTTATAATTCCTAACTTTTCTTATCCTAACTTATAAGCCCTATATTTCTGGTACCGACTTTAATTCTATATTCTTAATAGCTAATCTCAGATAATTTATAAGAGAAAGATACTAGTTTACGAATTTTTAATTTAAAGTACTAGTATATTATTACTTATTATACTATATTCTATTTATCTTTTCTAACTCTTCTATCTACCTCTATCTATTAACCTAGTAGTAATATAAATCCACTTCTTATTTCTTTTTCTTTCTAGTTAATATAGCCTTATATTAAGTAAACCGAAATATCTAAAAAGTTAGATAATAAAACTTAGTATAAAAAAACAAAAGTAAATAAGCTATTTATACTCTCTATATATTCTAACTAATTATTAATAGAAATGTGGCTATAAGATATTAAGAAAAAGCAACTATAACCTTTTCCTTATAAAAATATATATTTATAATAAATTATATCCAAAAATATAAATACTAAACCTAAATACCTACTTCCTTCCCTAACTAGTAATACTTCCGGTAAAGAGGTATAGCTTTCTTTTTCTAGTATACTATAAAGCTAATTTAAGTCAAGTTTTTATAGGCTAGGAAATGAAAACAAAAACGAAAATAATTATAAGAACCTAAAGATCTATCTAGTTCTACTTTATTTGAGCCTCTTTAAAAATAATAACGAATATCTTCTACTATTAAGGATATATTTAACCGAGAAATAACGAGTAATATTAATAATAATAAAACTAATTTAATTAGTTACTAGAGTAAAGAGAAATGCTAGCCTAAGAAATATTTTAACTAAGATAATTAGACTAAAAAAGATCTCGAAATATATAACGGAATATTCTAGGTAATAAAAATAGAATTAAATTACTTATTTATAAGAAGGAAGTTATTATCTTCTTTTTATAATAAATAATCGGAAGCTGGCTCTATTATATCTAGCTCTATAATACCTAGTAATTAAAAGCTAAGAAAAGCAAAAAGTGCATTTTATATATATCCGAGCTATATAATTATTCTTATAACCAAGAGTAGCTTTATAAATAAGTCTAACTTGGGTATTATAAATATAAATAAGAACTTCTACTAAATTTTATTAGAGAAAGAGCAGATAGTTCCTTAAAGCTTCTTATTTTATAATAATATATTTAAGAAAGCTTACTAAAAAATATAAAACAGAAATAAGGTAAGAGTAGTTTAAGATATTACTTAATTAATTATTCTTTCTATAGAAACCCTAGCTATATATAGTACTATATATCTTAATTCTTTAATTAAAAATATTAATAAAGGCTAGAATAGTACCAAATCTTTTTATAGTTCTTGCCTATAATCTAATTATTCTATAGGTTTCAGATAATCTATATTTATAAATAATTAGCTAGAAAAGCTTTAGCCTTTTATTAGCGAGCTTCCAGATACTTTTATATCTTATTTTATAGCTATCTGGCAGATATACTTCCTATTTCTAACCTATAAGATTAAGTATAATATTATAGTATTTAATATTATAGACTAATAGAATACTTATAGTATAATTCTGGTAATAAGAGGTATTATTAAACTATTTAGACTTATAAAGCATGAAAATAAGCTTTATTGGGAAATACTTGCCTTTTTAATCTCGTATAATTACCGGATAGTAAGAATCTATAGCTATTATTCTATAATTAATAGAAAAAAGACTATTTTCTATTACTATCTAATCTATAAGTTTAGATTTATAGTATTAGATAGTAAAGAGAAATAGATAGTATATAAATTTACTAAGAATATTTATAATATATAAATACCGACTTACCTAAAAAAAGTCTATTTAGTTATTAATATATTGCCTAATTTTGAGGTCTTATAGTAATTTGAGCCAGAAGAATCCGGACTTTTATAGGTATTAGAAAGCTATAATCTCTTAGAGCCTTTAAATTAGGATGCCTTATCTTTACTAGAGAAAGCTAATAGTTAATTAAGTTATATTAAAGAAATTACTCCGGAGACTTCTATATTCTAGAGAATTAAGGGAAAAGTATTTAAAAAGTCAAAAAAAAGAAATTGGCCTGAATTATATTAGCGAATAGTCTTACTAGTTACAAATTAGTATTTAAGGTATATTATTTGCTATAGAGTATTTTGGAAAGCTATATAATATAATAAACCTATTAAAGCAAATAACTATATAAGTTATTAAATAATTCACTAGTTAATATTATAATACTTATAGTATAAGAAATATCTATTAGCCTTAGTAATTACAAGTCTTTAAATCTGCTTCTAAGTTTCTTTTATAATATTCTACCTAATATATCTTCCTCTAATCTTATACTATTCTCTATTTAAAGCCGCTTCTCGTCTATATCTACCTATATTTGAGTTTTGAAGTTATATTATAAACCCATTTATTAAACTCCTTTATACTAGCTAGTTCAGATCTGAGCCTCTATATATAACTTGTTAGTAGCCTTAAGTAATGCCTGAAACCCCACTACTTTTAAAAATGCTTAAAGTATATCTGATTATTAACCTTAACTATAAATTATTAGTTTCAATAATATTATAGCATAATATAAGCTAAAAGTGTTATAACTTATAATAAGTACTAATATATCTCTTTCTATTCTATATTACCTCCTTATACCGGTATATACTTTCTGGTATATAGTATAATCCGAGGAAGCCCTAAACTAAGCTCTTATATATCTACTCTTTCCTCTGCTACTTCTTTACTAATCAAGCTAGTTAGAAGAGCTTAGCGCTTCTATATACTTCTTTATAGGCAGATTCTATTCCTATAGACTAACCCAATCCCTTTTACTAGGGCATAAGCTGAGTACTACTATAGCCCCTCCTCCGGGATACCTTCTAGTTTGGGCAGATTATTATTATGCTCAGAAGAGTCGAGCTAAGCGCCGGTATAATCTAGTGCCTTAATCTGCCTTAAGCCTGCCTTTTACGGACTGACTAGCTGGCCTAGAGGAATTAACTAGGCTAGCAGAATGCTTAGGGGTATATTAGTAACTGGCGTTTGCTGCTGGTATTACCGGGTGGTTAAGAGGGTCCGTCTCTATAAGGAGCTAAAAGTTTTATATAGATAAGACAAGGCAGAACCACTTTAGTAGCAAAATTACGTTAATCGAGTGGGCTTAGAATAGCTAGTATACCTACTAACTATAGTTAAGTTTAGATAGCAGCGATATTATATTAAAGAAGGGATTGTACTAAGGCTAAGACTACCCCTTACTTAATACGAAGAGAAAGGGAAGTTGAGTATGGACAGAGCCCTACTCTCTGGAATATTCTAAACCTTTATATAAACGAGATCGGCCACAGAAATCATACTAGTAACCCCGCACTCCCTTTATCAGTGAACTATGCCGCTAGTGTGATTCTGCCTTGCTCTCCCAGTGCTACTAGCCCTTGGTATAACCCCTTCTGGATGCAGTATTACCGTTGCATGAATCTCCACCTCTGTTTGACCCCGACTCAGCTGATCCTACGCTCTTGCTAGTGAACTGTGCCGCTAATATGGTTCTGTATTGTCAGGATTTATATGAATCTTCTAGTGCTATTGGCCCCTCGTATAACTTCTTCGCGGTATTGCCGTTATATGAATCTCTACCTCTATTTGACCTATACCCAGCTGATCCTGTACCCCTTTATTACTAAACTGTGCCGCTAGTGTGATTCTGCCTTACCAGGATTTACACTAATCTTCTAGTACCACTGGCCCTTGGTGTGACTCCTAGGATACAGTATTAATTCTATATAAATCTCTATCTCTGCCTGACGTCTGCCAGCTGACCCTCCCCCTCCCCCCTTTATTAGTGAAGCTCCGATACTAATATAATCCTGGACCGTTAGGATTTATATAAATCTTCCAGTGCTACTGGATACTGGTGCGACTACTCCCTGATACGGCATTACTGCTACGTAATGTCACTATTAGTAGGCTTGGCCACTGGCGATCTCCCCTTTCGCAGTCCCGCTAATACGATTGTCCCTTATATGGCATGTATGATCCCTCTCCCGAGCTTTAGTATAACCCTTTGGTAAGGCAATCTCGTAGCTGCATGAATCTCATAACGATTAACTGGCGAACTTGTCATCCTTATTCCAATTATCCGCTATATAAGCCCTTTCCCGAAGTAATGTCATATATATATGAATAGTACAGGAATCAAACTCGCCGTCGGAGCACCTTGGCCCTTTGCCCTCTATAAGCAGAACAAAAACTAGGAGAAAAAGAAAGAGAAAGGAGACAGGAAAGTATAGTATTAAAATATATAAAAGTAAAGAGGAGAAAATTGAATGCTACCGAAATTTGTATTATATAAAATCGCCCCCGTAAATATTAATGAGACGTTATGGAATAATGAGGCTAATATATTTATTACGTATATATAAGCAGTGTGTCAAATGATTTAGTTTGATTTGATTATAGCCTCTGAATCAAATCAAATTAAGTCAAAATCTACTTAATCAAATCATAATCAACTATAATTAACTATAGTTAATTATAATTAATTATTTAGTCACGTGAGCGTGCACGTGCGCTCGGAGGTTCGAAAGCGAGATAAGGCTAAAATAAGTCTTAGGCTAGTCCGTATCCGGTATCACTTAAGGCGCTCCTTACTAAATCGGGTATCGCGCTGCTTGGTAAGCGAAGCGGCGCGAGCCGAAGGCGCTAAAACCTCCTCGATTTTCTAGTAATTCTTCGCCACCTTATAAATCTTATTATTATAAATAAATTAGCTAAAAATAGGCTCTCTTACAAATAGACGCTTTAAAATTAGAGGGTTATATCTAATTAGAGGCTTATTAAATAATCTTCTAGATTCTAGAGGATTTATATATAAATAAGTAATTTTCCTCAGGTTACTTCCTTCTCCCCTTATTTTATATATAAATATCTCAATAATTATAGCTCTAATTAAGAAGCTTTCGACTATAAACTTACTTATTTTTACTCGATATATTCGAAAATATCTCAATAATCTTTAATTAATTTTAATATCCCTCAAAATAGGGAGAAATAAAAAAGATAAAGAAGAGGTTTCTAAGAAAGATATCTAGTTTTTTATGCCCGATTTAGACTAGCTTTATACTCTTATATATATTCTATAAGTTTTGTTCATATCTTATTAATATAGCCGTTAGTTATTTAATAATCTTTTAAGTTACTTGAGAAATTCAAGTTTTCTTATCACGTGATGATTATAGTTGATTATAATTAATTATAATTATAATCAAATCAAATCAAGTCAAAATTTGCTGAATCAAATCATAATCAACTATAATTAACTATAGTTAATTATAATTAATTAGCCTTGATTTTTTTTTTGATACACTGTATATAAGCGAATGTGGATCTAAAAATGGCTCGGGGGAATCTCGGTTGCAAGGGAGCCAAAATGGGATCTGTACTTGGAGACAAAATGAGGAAAGTATAACCGAGTATTAAGGGAGCCGGAACAAGTCCCTGTGGGAGCTAAAATGGCCCCTCAGCGCATGCTCAGGCTGACTCTGCCGTATGCTCAGGTTGCTCAGGCCGAGCTCAGGCCGAGCTCAGGACGTGCTCAGGCATGCTCAGGAATGCTCACCCTCGGCTCAGGTTAAGGCGGCAGCTGCTCACGTCCAAACACTAAAACAGAATCAGCGAAAAAAAAAGTTGAGTATGACTTTAGTGGTAGTCCTTTGTACCTTGCCGCATACAACTACCATCCCGAAGCAGTGAAACTCCTCGTCTCGCGTGGTGCGAACCCAGAAATTACATGCCAAGAACAAAGCCTTTGGGACGACGGCTACACTCCCCTTCAAGCGATAGCAGTATTAGGGTATGCCGAGATTATGCGGGATCTCCTCGAGGGTGGTGCCAATACGAAGTCAAAGACTCCAAAGGGCTCAACGCCATTGATGCTAGCCGTCAGTAATGAAAAGGAGGAATGTGTGAAAGCACTACTAGAATACGATCCGGACCTAGAAGCTGTCAACGAGTCCAAAGACACAGCTCTTCATACCTCTACTGCAACCACACAATTATCTATCATCAAGTTGTTAGTCAACCGCGGCGCGAACATAGAGCATCGCGGCCGGGGCAATTATACGTTCCTAGGCCAGGCAGTCACTAGGAAAAGGCTTGATATTGCCACGTATCTCCTCGAGAAAAAAGCCAATATTAACGTAGTAGGTGGCTACCGTGCCGGTCCTATTCACGTTGCAGCTGCCTCGGGGCAACTCGAGATCCTCAAATTGCTCGTGTCGAAGGGAGGCGATGTCAACCTCGCCGACCCGAACATCAGCGGCACGCCTCTCCAAGCAACCCTCTATCCTGACGCCGGTGAAGTTTATAGTGATACCGCAAGAGATACCATCCTCCACTATCTAATAGATGAAGCAGGTGCAGATGTCAACGCGCACGCGGGCTATTTTGGGTCTGCGCTCAATGTCGCAAGTCTAGGAATGGAAGATAAATCTGTCGAGCACATGCAGCTGCTCCTCGACAAAGGCGCAGACATCAACTACACAGATGCCTTCGGACGACGAGCAATCCACTACGCGTCGTTCAAAACACTCCCGCAAGTTCGCCTGCTCCTCGACGCTGGAGCAGATGTCACAGCCAAGACCAAAATCGGACAGTCGCCTCTCCACATCGCGGTAGCGAGCAACCACCTCGATGTCGTAGAACTCATCCTCTCTAAGACCAAACATCTCATCAACGAGCCAGACATCGATGGATGGACGCCCCTCATGTGGGCGTGCCGGCCAGCCGATAAATGGGGTGCGGCATCTAGCATTGATATAGCGGTCATCAAGCTACTCTTGTCCCAGGGTGCAGATACTTGGGCCAGAGGGAAGAGCGAGGACAGGGAGTGGAGTCCGTTGAAACTGGCACGGTATCATGGGGCGAGTGCGGAGGTTGTGAGGTTGTTGACACCGAAGGGGAAGAAGAGGAGTACGAGTTCGAAGAGTACTGCTTCCCCTTCGCCGAGCAAAGATGGAGCGTGGGATGCGAAATTCCATACCTCGATGAGGGCGAATCGAACGCCGGGGTACTGTGATGTGTGTTTGTTTGTAAGTCTTCTATCCCCTTCCTTTTCTATTACACGGATGAGGGAGAGGCTGATGGGTTTCTTAGGGTATCTATGGCACAGTCACAGCTTGCACAGAGTGCCTGGACGCTTTTTACATCTGCTTCAAGTGCTGTAGCCGGAAAACAGAGTTCCACCCTCAGCATGACAAGTGGGAGGTCAGGGGTACGGAATACATGGTTGATGAAGAGCAAGAGGTGGAAAGTGGGAATACAAGTAAGCATAATGAGGGGGGATTAGTGGAACAGGTAGAGGATGATGATGAGGAGGGGGATTGGAGTAACGATGACGCGTAGAGGGCTGAGACGGTGTTGGGGTTGGGGTTGGAAGGAGAATTGAGGTGTTGTAAAGTACCCTTGGCATGGAGAGCAATAAGAACTTTTCAATGTCCCAAAATCTTCAGGGGGGGGATGAGGAGATTAGCTAAAGTATATCTTGCTTGCCCTTCTTCGCTGGCATGGCAGGCTAAATGTCCGATATTCAGCTGCAGTCGTCCATTCCATTTTTGGTTATTATGTTGTCACAGCAGGTTGGCCAACCAAAACGTCAACGCATGAACTATCCACAGCAGGTCGAGAAGATTCCGGAACCCTTTCTAACTCAACTACTTCTTGACTATGGTGCGCATCATGCTAGGGGAGCCAAGCGCGAATAGCTGGCGCGATCCGGAGAGGGCTTGCATTCTTAATAGCCGCAGTCCAGGCATTCACACCAAAAGCCTTGTGAGGTTTGGACTAGGAATTCGGACGGCAGGGTTTTTTGGTTGTTTGTCTCAGCCATCTTGTAGTCTTGTCTTGCCTCCGTGGGTTGTAGGTTGTGTATTGTGATTTTTACTTTGAGGAGATAGTCGGTGGAGTGTTCGAGTCCGGAATTTGGGTTGTTTTGGAGAAGGTTTTGTAAGGGAGAAGGGGAAGGAAGGACAGGGGGGGATTGATCATTGATCCTTGATACGGCCGTCTTCTGTTCTTATGGGTTCTACTAGTATGAGAGGGTTTTCACATGGAATCTAGCAGGCTCATTCATGCAAAAAAGGCTAATTCAATATGTTCTTTGCAATCATTTACGAGACAGGATAAGATAGTAATATCAGACATATTGTTATTATGGTAAGTTAGGTTGGCAAACCAAATCTCACAGAATCATCCACTGCTGGTAGATGATTCCTCAATTCTCCCCGCCCTTTCTAGTCTATTATCAAACAGTAGGTTGGCCAATGAACCTCAACTTCAACGCATAGAATCATCCACAATAGTCAGATGATTCTGGAACTATCCAACTATCGTACCTCCAGATGATCAGTCACCAACCATCACGAACCATGATATCGCAACAAACACTACAGTCAGGAGAATACGGACTGCTCGTGCATGTTCTGTTATAGCAAGTCGAGCATTTGTACCAATAGCCCCCAGAGAGGCCAGAGGCTGAGACAGGGAAGTCGGCCAGACTTTTTTCGTTTATCTCAACCATTCTCTCGTCTTTCTTTCGAATGTGTGTCGCGTCTTGGTATCTTGGATGTGGTGGCATGTCGTGTGCTGTTAGTTGTTGTATTGCAGTGTGGAAGTTGCTTGGTTCTAGTCCAGCTCTTGGAGTTTTTTTTTAATAGAGGACGGGAAGGAGTTTGGGGGGAAATCCCCCCCCCAGATATAGACTTCCCTTCTTGCGGACTATTCTAGAATGAAAATAGGGGTTTCTGTACATTCGCATAGCTTCAAAACTCGCGTTGATTACGGTGGAGAATAATTTGATGGATTCCTTCGCTGTAGTTGATTCACGGTGGGTCTGCTCTTACTCCTTGTGATTTGGGCTTCGCTATTGCTATGTCTGCTAGGAATAAGTTTAATATCAGACCATTCGAAATTGAGAGATCATTCAGCTAGTGATTTGGTTAATAGGTGAGTTGATTGCGAGGAGAATAAAATGGATTCCTTGTATTTGATTCACGTCCGGGAAGGAGTTTCGCCTTGTGAATCCTGCCTCGATACTGGGACGTATGCTAGACTAAATCAAAACACAGATATTGCAGTGGCCCACAGTCTGGTGATATGACAGCTTGTGAGGCCGACCTCGTTGTTTTAAGAGTGACTTTCCACCTCATTGCAAACAACATCGTTTAACAGGCTTCGGTTCGGTAGTCGCTAAAATTTAAGGGGTGTTTAGCGTTGTTTTAGCGCCACCCCCCTTGGAACTCGCGCGAACTCCAATCTCCGTTTCCTTCTCACAACCACCAAAATTGCTCGGATTTTCACATCACCAGGATACCAACAGTCTATTGCAAGTCGTAACTACATGTATGAAATTATTTCCTCAGTGGAGAAGAACTCGATTCTCTTCCCAGATTTGGCGGTGTGCCCATTGTCCCGTGGCTGCAGGGGCCGCAGGTGGCTTTTTTGGTTCGTTTCAACCACCACCGCATTCTTCAGTTGACCACAGGATGCTTCCCCTCTCATCTCTCACTTCATCGATCCTGGGACACAGTGTAATTCCTTTTGCTTGTGACTGAGGTGAGCACAATCTAATGGCGAGGCTTTCATTGAGAAGCCTTGGGCTGAATATCGGCGTCGTAGCCTGAAAACACAGCCTCCACCTTGCGAAACCCAAGAACGCCATTCGTCCAAATTCAAAATTACATATTGCAAAGGCCACAGCCTGCTATCATTCGATATCTACTGTGAGTACAGGCCCGTTGAGCTTAGACTTTCGTTTTGCTTCGGCCAATACTTTTTCAATACCGCCCCGACAAGATCTAGAGTGCTAATGGCATCTTCAGCGCCTCTCGCCACCATGGATCCGCTCAGCGCCATTGGCCTGGCATCGTCCATCGTTCAATTTATCACTTTCGGGCTCACAGTCGCCAAGCGCCTGGATGAGCTCAGCTCCATCAATCCAGGCGAAGTCCCCAAATCCCTGCAAGCGATTTCCTCCCAGCTGCCACTGCTACTCAATGCCCTAAGCAGGATCAAATCCGATTCTCAGCTCAAGAACCTTGACTTCGACACCAAATGCATTCTTCGGGGCATGATTTCCGGTTGCCAGTCTCAGATTGTGGAGGTTGAGAACATGATCAATGTAATCTCTAACGCTCCAGGAGACAACTTCAAGACCAAGATCAAGAAGGTGTTCACGAGTTTCAAGTATGATGACAAAGTCCGGGAAATCGAAAGGAATCTGCAAACTTATATTTCAGTCTTGATTCTGCACCACGTGATTGACTCTGCGGATGCACCCCTCGAATTGGCCGATGATACGTTCTTCGACGTGCGTGAGGAACGAGTTGAGACTTTCGTCGAACGTCCGAGTCTGATGAAAGAACTAGAAGTCTGTCTCCATGATGCTGCGAGGTCTCAGGTTCAGACTCCGACCATTCTCTTGATATCTGGAGACAGAGGAGTTGGCAAATCTCAGCTTGCTCTTGAGTATTGCCACCGGGCGCACTCACTGAAACAATTCCGTACGGTTTTCTGGCTCGACGCATCGACTCTGGAGAATTTGTGTCTAGGGTTTGAAAGCATCTATGCCACGGTCAGGCGATCAACGGACGGATCGAGGAAAGAAAAGATCAGTTTCGTGACTGGCTTTCTCTGCGACTTATGGCATCCATGGCTTCTAGTCCTCGACAACTATAAACCGTCTGCTCTTTACAACGACATCATGGAGTTATTACCAAGCCGAGGATATGGCGGGATCATACTCATTACCCGTGACGACGCAAAGAGCGGGCTTGGCAAAGTCATTGAAGTCTCCAAGTTCGTGCCACCCGAAGAGCAAATCCAGCTCAACTCATTGCTAGCACAAGAAGTCCAACGCAAGGATTTCGAAGGAATGAAAAACTTGGTGAACCAAGGAGCCGACGTCAATACCCTGATCTGGAATGAGTGGCCATGTCTCCATCGACTTGCGCTCTTTGGCCTCGAAGGCGCTTTCGCATTTTTCCTCGAAAGAGGTGCAGATCCAAACCCTCCTACTGTCAAAATCAGGAAGCCCATATACTGGGCAGCGGGTGAAGGGAATGAATCAATATGTAGTATGCTCTTAGACAATGAAGACGAATGCGGACTCTTTTTGAAGCCCGCAGACTATCAAGCTGCATTCAGCCAAGCAATAGAGAAGGGCAGTCTCGGTATTGTGAAGATGCTCTGGGATCGACGAGAGGTGATTTTGAATGGAAAGAATCAGTACGATTACACGCCCCTACAGAGCGCTGCCAACAAAGGGCACACGGAAATCGTCAAATTCCTCATAGATCAAGGCGCTCTCATCGAAGATCACGAGCAGGGAGACCAAGCACTCATCCACGCAGCTTCCGAAGGCCATTTCGAATTCATGAAACTCCTTATCTTAGAAGGGAAGGTAGATCCAAATGCAACATATGGATCAGACAAGAGAACAGCTCTCTACTGCATCGCCGGCCTAAAAGATAAAGATGGGCGAGAATCGCAGAGGGAAGAAATGGCAAAGTTCCTTTTTTCCAAGGGAGCCGATCCAAATCGATTCGATGTCGAAGGTCCTCTCCATCAGGCAGCTACTTACGATCTCCCGGACATGATTCGTCTTCTGCTAGAGCATGGCGCTGACCCTATGAAAGGCGGGAATAATTACTCGCCGCTAGAGGTAGCTATCAAGTATGAGAGTCCGGAAGCAATTAAATTGTTTTTGCAGTGTAAAATACGTGATCCGGCTGCTTGGGAGAAGTGGTTGGAGAGGGGCTTGTTGTATGCTGCGAGCTCGGGACACAGGGATGCGGTATTGCAGATATTGAAGACTGGTGCGAATATTAATGCGCTTCAGGAGGAGGGGTATGCGAAGGGGGCGACTGCGCTTTTGCTTGCTATTTTCAGTGGGGAGATAAAGACAGCGCAGTTACTCATTCGTCAAGGTCAGTTCCCTGGGTGAAAATTTCGGTTTTCTGTTCTTTTCAGACTGATATCAGTTCTTCATTGGTCCGCAAGACCCGGCCAGAAGCTGACTCGTCCCCCCTTTAGGTGCACGGCAAGACCTCGCCGACAACCTTGGCCGTCTCCCATTACCCACCGCCGTGATATACGGCCACGATCTTCTTGTTCGAGACCTCATCAAAGCTGGCGGAGATCCAAACATGAAGACAGGAGAGAACGAAGATACACCCCTCATAACAGCAGCGGGCAAAGGACATGAGAAGGTCATTAAAGTGCTCCTTGCAAATGGAGCGGATAGGGATCTGACGAATAAGTTTGGGGATACGGCGTTGGATATTGCAGAAGAGAATGGGAAGGAGGAGGTTATTGCCTTGTTGGAGGGATAGAAGAGTGGTGATAAGGAAAAGGTGGTGCGAGATATTGGTGGAGTGCTCTTCGAAATCACGAAAAGTGGCAGACTTGAAGGATGAGTCTTCTTGCACCTGCTTGAAATATATCTATTCAAGGTTTGTATCTTTCCAAGTTCCATAGTCATTCTACGAAATCCTTCGGAACATCCATTAATATATCTCCCTTGACCTCATGCTTGACGATTTGACATGTGTTACTTGAAGCTCAGGGTGTGTTGTTCTCTAAAGCTACTGCTGCCTCAAGAAGCTCTGCCACTTCTTCCCGTCCATGGGATTTTGCGAGTTCAAGCGGGGTTTTGCCGTCGTTGCCCAAGGTATCTTTTCTAGCCTCAAGCTCGAGGAGGCGCAAAATCATAAAACCATAGCCAACTATGGCAGCTTGATGCATCACAGTATAACCGTTCTCTAGACCCCTTGTGTTGACATCTGCTGCTCTTTCGAGGAGAAGCTCTGATACGTCTGGATTGCGATTATGGATCGATTGGTAAATTGGGGCATGTGTCACGTTTTGGACGATTGGGTTTGGGTTGGCGCCGTTGTTTATCAGTAGTGAGACAGTGATCCAGTCACTGTATCGAGACGCTTGAGACAATGCCGATTCTCTAGAGCTGCCGTGTACGTCGGCTCCATGTTCTATGAGAATCTTGTCAATGCTCATTCTGGTCTCAGAAACCATTCCAGAAACCGCGTTAGTGAGTGGTGTTTCGCGAGATAAAATTTCCAGATTCACAAGAGCTCCTTTTCCAAACAGTAGTTGGACCATGTTTCCATGCCCATATTTAGCTGCAGCACGAAGCGGCGTCACCTCATGGCAAGCATTAACGTCGGCTCCTCTTGAAAGAAGAAGTTGTGCAGTCTTGATATCCCCATTCGCGGCAGCAGTAGAGAGAGCCGTTGAACCATCCGAATCAAAAACATCAATCAATGCGCCTCTTTTGAAAAGCACTTTTACCGTGGCAAAGAATAAAAATAGGACTGCCAAATGCAGTGGAGTGCTCTAACATTCACCGGGCTGCGCATTAACGTCTGTTCCAGCATCCATCAGTAGCATTGCAAGCACGGAGATCGCGGTATAATGTATCGGGAATACAGGGAATTGGGGGACTTTTAGACCCTCTAGCGTTCAGATCAAAGTGGTAAGCTCGCTATAAGGCCCCACATGGGCTGCCACACCTTTTTAGGTCTCCTCTCCTGTATTTATAAGGGAGTCGTCGCTAAGGAGGCCTATAATAGTTGCTCGTTTAACGTATAAGCGCTATAACCCAAAGGAAGGAGCTTGAGATTGGGACTTGATTGTGGGGCTGGAGAAGATGGACGGGCTGAAACTTGTGCTGGCACATGATATAGAGTGGTTAAATGAGGAGGGAAACAAGGAGCGGTTCTGGTCCGGGAACATGTGGAGACACATGAATTCCATTCATTCGGATAGGACTAGAATTCACAGTAACAAGCAGTGCGATTAGAAACATCAACATCGTATTGTCTCGTACGAGAAACTACCTACTTGACCACGCTGGTACCATTGATTCTTTTCTCTATATCCACCGCCAGAGCCAACAAAACAGAAGGAAAAACGCTACGAATTTGGATATCCGCGACAAGAACCAGACATGTCCTTCATTTATCAATCAACTTCGCCCACCATGTTGGGTAACTTCGCGACGCTCAGTACTCCTCACCCGCCTCCTCGGGATCAAAACTGTCCGCAGCAACCTCCTCATAATCCTTCTCCAATGCGGCCAAATCCTCCCTCGCCTCGGAAAACTCACCCTCCTCCATACCCTCACCAACATACCAGTGCACGAACGCTCTCTTTGAATACATCAAATCGAACTTATGATCCAGTCTTGACCACGCCTCAGAAATCGCGGTGGTATTGCTCAACATGCTGACGCTGCGGTCGACTGAGGCGAGAGCACCATCGTTGGGAGCAGTGGATGGGACGGACATGGGCTTTTGGTAGTTGATGCCGAGCTTGAAACCGGTGGGGCACCATTCGACGAGGTTGAATGATGTCTTGGCTTTCAGGGAGGCGACGGCCGCGTTGCAATCCCGAGGGACGACATCGCCGCGGTAGAGGAGAGCGACAGCCATGTATTTGCCGTTGCGCGGGTCGCAGACGACCATTTGGTTGTTGGGCTCGAAGCACCTTCACGATATCAGCATGGAAATGGAAAAGGGGGTAGGAAAGGGGGCTTACTGCAGGGTCAAATCTTGAGTCTTGAAGCTCTCATGGCTGCTCTTTGCAGCGGAGATGACGGGTGCATAGCTGATGAGCGGATAGTGGATTCTTGGGTACGGGACCAAGTTCGTCTGAAACTCATTCAAATCGACGTTCAGGGCGCCATCGAAGCGGAGGGAAGAGGTGATCGAGGAGACGACTTGAGCGATCAGGCGGTTCAGGTGCTCGAACGATGGGCGCGGAATGTCAAGGTTGCGGCGGCAGATATCGTAGACGGCCTCGTTGTCCACCAGGAACGTACAGTCCGAGTTTTCGATCGTGGAGTGCGTGCTCAGGACGGCGTTGTAGGGCTCGACGACAGCGGTGGAGACGCGGGGTGCGGGGTAGACGGCGAATTCGAGCTTGGATTTCTTGCCGTAGTCGGTGGAGAGGCGCTCGAGCAGGAGGGAGCCAAAGCCAGAGCCGGTTCCTCCACCGAAGGAGTGGAAAATCAGGAAGCCTTGGAGGGAGGAGCAGTTGTCCTGGAATGATCAGCTTTGCCAGACCGAGGCATCTCATAGCCTTACCAAAACACGGCGGATCTTGTCCAATGTGCCGTCCAAGATCTCTTTGCCAATTGTGTAGTGACCTCGAGCATAGTTGTTGGCTGCGTCCTCCTTGCCGCTGATCAACAGCTCTGGGTGGAACAGCTGGCGGTAATCACCAGTGCGGATCTCGTCAATGGGGGAGGGGTCAAGGTCGACGAAGATGGATCGAGGAACATATTTGCCACTGCCAGTCTCCGTGAAGACGGTATCGAGCTCGCCCGAGTCGTGGAGAGCCTTCGCGTCGGGATCAGGCCGACCATCCTTCTTCAGGCCGTGTTCGAGGAGGTACCTGTCCCAAGTCAATCGAGTATACGTCCACAATGCATCCTGCAAGACTTACAGCTCCCAAGCACTGTTCCCGAGCTGTGTGCCAGCCTGGCCGATATGGAGATGGAGGATCTACAACAGGAGGAGCATCGTTAGCCTCCAATCGACACTGCGACGCGGGCACATCAGGGGCTTGCACGAACGCGGAGGTCGACTCCGCAGCGGCAAAAAGTAAACATACCTCGCCTCTCGTCATTTTGTCTTCAGATTGTGATTTTGCGAAGTGTGGAGAGTGTGTTGGAGACGTGATGACAGCTCTGTGGGCAACAAGCAAAGCAGATCAATGCGACTGTGGTTGGGGGGTTTGGAATTGAGTTGAGAAGTGCGATTATGGTGGGGTTTGGCTGCGGGCGCGCTCTCAGGGGTAAAGCCAATCGCGAAAAGGCGGTCTGGAGTTATGTTTACCGTCACGTGAACTGCATAAAAAGAGCCAATGGGATTTGCATAATTCTCTGCGTCACCGAGACAATTGTTGCTATGTAAACACGGCGATTGATCGTTCTCCGAGGTCTCAAGAAACATCACGAGTGTCATAATTCGACGACGACGGCGACGATTCGGTCGAGTAGAGTAGTTGCTGCATGGGTGATTAGGAGACGGCTCCTGGTGGACAGGAAAAGCGGTGGTCAATGTCCCAAGTCAAGCTGGACATTGAACATAACTCCTTTCTAATGTACATGCGATATAGTACACTCAAAAGTCTCCTCCCTTCGAAATATCTTGGAAATCCTAGAATATCAGTTTCTACAACTTTGGAGTCCGTATAAACGTCTAACATTGATTTGGGACATTTAATTAGTTCTGCTTTCTCTGTCCACGCGAGGACGGGCAAGAAAAGTCAGAGAACGAGGGAGAGGTAAGATCAGGAACTCAGGAGTCAGAAAGGGAGAGCAAAGGAGGTCGCAGCTGGTGGGGCATTCTTCCATGACTTGATATTGCTACATAAGGTATTCTACAATCATCATGAGCCATACGCGATCCCACCCGTCTATCTCGAGAGCGCAATATCGTCAACTACACCACAATTAGTTTTAACATCCATTAATCAGGGAACAGGGGTACTTGCTTCTTAATATCATTTTCACAGTCTCACTGGCCAATTCGACTGCACTCGTGCTTACGAGTAGAGGCTGCAGAACATTCTCCTCTGCAATATCAACCTTCACACCCCCACTCTTGATACTCACCCCCGCATTCTTCTCACCAAACTCATGCTTATGCCTCAGCTCCGTGACCACTTTGATAGAATTTAAGCCCGCGTTCTCCGCCAGAGTTGTAGGGATCACTTCCATGGCGTCCGCGAAGGCCTTCCAGCAGATTGCCTCGGTGCCAGTGAGTGCTCGTGCCTGTTTCGACAGTTGAGACGCGATCTCAATTTCTGGAGCGCCGCCGCCGGCGATGAGGGCTTTCTTCTTTACGAGACACCGGATCACGCAGAGGGCGTCGTGGAGCGAGCGCTCTGCTTCCTCAAGAATCATGGCGTTGGCACCACGGCACACGATAGACACAGTCTTGCCAGCGCTCTTCGTGCCTGTTACCTTGACAATTCTGCTTCCACTGCTTTGCACTTCCTCGATCAGGTCGGCGGAACCGAGTTTGTCCTCGGTGAAGGAGTCGATGTCTGCGATTGGCTTGCAGCCTGTGGATTTGCAAATGAATTCTACTTCGTCCCGCTCGATATCTTTGATGCAGAGAATGTTGAGCTT
Source organism: Hyaloscypha bicolor E (assembly GCF_002865645.1). Lineage (NCBI taxonomy): Eukaryota > Fungi > Ascomycota > Leotiomycetes > Helotiales > Hyaloscyphaceae > Hyaloscypha > Hyaloscypha bicolor. The sequence goes on along the minus strand of NW_020194691.1, from coordinate 736,162 downwards.
TGCGAGGAAGTGGAGGGAGAGGTCGTTGACGGCGTCGCGCAGGATTGACTTTTGAATGAAGAGAACGTTGCATTTTGCTTTCTTGATCTTTTTTACCATGTTCAGGAGGTAGGTGCGTTCTTCCTTGAGGATCTTGTCCATCTGGCGGTAGTCGTTTACCACGATTGAGTTTTCCATCTTTAATGTATGTTAGTGAGGTTACGAGAGTTGGGGGGCGAGGGAGGTACGTCGGGCTTAGGTGGTGAGAGCTGGAATTGGATGAGACCGATCCTGGCTTTCTCCATTCTGACAGGACCGCCGCCGTTCTTGAGAACTTGTTGATTCATTACTAGGCCCTCTACCATCTCGCTATCTTCAATTGTCCCGCCGACTTTCTTCAGGATTCGGATGTTCTTTAGGTCTACGTTGTCTGCGGTCTTGATGTCGATGGTCTTGATCACAGCGTTGACTGCCATAGGAGCAAGGAGGCCTGAATGTTGTGAGACGATTTTCGAGGAGAGGGAGGTAGTTGCGGCTTGTAAGAGGGTTGAGGTGTCTGTGAGAGAGACGGGATGTGACATGTCGTGTAGAATTTTAACGGCTGCTCCTGCTGCTCTTTGGAAAGCCTCAGCGATGACTGATGGATGAATACCCTTTCCGAGAAGCTTGTCCGCTGCTCCCAATAAACTTCCACACAGCACCACTACTGAGGTTGTTCCGTCTCCCGCTTCAACATCTTGCGCCGCTGATAAATCCACCAACATCTTGGCCGAAGGGTGCAAGACCGCCATGCTCTTCAACATCGTAGATCCGTCATTCGTGATTATTGTCTCGCCCTTCCCAGACATGATCATTTTGTCCACTAGATATTTATTGGCTTAATGATCTTACAGAACACAAGAGTTTCGAAGGCGAGGAAAGGTAAGAGATGGAACGTACTGCCTCTGGGGCCTAAACTCGTTCTGACAGCATCTGCGAGAGCTACTTCAAGTCAGCTTCACCTCCAAAAGCCTTCAATAAATCTCAAATCTACCTCTGGCAGCTTGAATATTCGCAGCCCGAACAGCCATCGGCTTCTCCTTGTCCTGCAAGCTGTGTTAGCTACCATGGAAATATTCGAAGCTTCAAAAGCTCCCACCTTGAAGGCTGCATTGCCAGAATTTCCAGCCGCTTGTGAAAGAGCCATTCTGAAATGTTCCGATCTGGTTTCGAAGAATGGAAAGCAGTTTTTGTTGTTGAGGTGTGGAAAAGAGCTGTCGTCGCGTCCAGCGACTGTTCAACCGCGTTCTCCAAAATTTGCAAGGGCGATTTCCAAGGGCGGAAGCTAAACCACTTTCGTAAGCTTGCCGACTCGCCGTGCTTCGTAACGTTTGGCTTGCCTTGCCATCTCAAAGACAACAACACACACTTCAACATCATCTCCTCGACGCGCACGAATCTTCCAACTCTTCACAGACATTCAAGATGCCTTCGTATGTATCTCTCAAGCTGTTACCATTTTTGTCCCCCGTTGTGAGGCTCTCGCGTGAATGTGACTGCGCGAGGTTCCAGCGCCTCCGTTCACAGCTGCACACCCTCTATTTGTCCCAGAAGCTGACAGATGGGGGATATACAGGGCTACGGGTGCCTCTTGGGAAAAGTACAAGAAAGAGGTTTGTGATTCTGGGCGTACTGGGCGAATTCTGCTGACAGTTGGGCAGTTCGCCGACGACGAAATCGAAGAAAAGAAGATCACACCTCTTTCCGATGAGTACGAAACCCTCTCCGGCACATATGTCACACTTATTGACCTTCTTAGGGATATTCAAGTATTAAAAACCTATGGCGCCGCACCCTACGCAGCCGCTCTCAAGAAACTAGAACAACAGATCAAGGAGAAGCAACAGAGCGTGAATGAGAAGATTGGCGTCAAGGAATCAGATACTGGATTAGCACCACCTCATCTCTGGGATGTCGCCGCCGACAGACAACGAATGTCCGAAGAGCAGCCATTACAGGTGGCGAGATGCACGAAGATCATCCAGGACGAGAAGGATACCGAGAAGAGCAAATATGTTATTAACGTCAAGCAAATAGCAAAGTTCGTCGTGAACCTCGGAGAGCGTGTCAGTCCTACGGATATCGAGGAGGGCATGAGAGTTGGGTAAGCAATTCTGGAGCCTTTATCGAATTTCATAGCTGACCTGAGACCAGTGTCGACCGAAACAAGTACCAAATCCTGCTACCTCTCCCACCAAAGATCGATGCCAGCGTTACGATGATGACAGTTGAGGAGAAGCCTGATGTAACATATGGTGACGTTGGGGGATGCAAAGAACAGGTGGAGAAGCTGCGTGAAGTTGTTGAGATGCCGTTGTTATCACCAGAGCGATTCGTCAACCTTGGTATCGATCCACCAAAAGGTGCTTTACTTTATGGTCCACCAGGAACTGGAAAGACTCTTTGCGCCCGAGCTGTTGCCAACAGAACAGACGCCACATTCATCCGAGTCATTGGAAGCGAGTTGGTGCAGAAGTATGTAGGAGAGGGTGCACGAATGGTCCGCGAGCTTTTCGAGATGGCACGGACGAAGAAGGCTTGCATCATTTTCTTCGATGAAATTGACGCTATCGGAGGAGCTCGATTTGACGATGGTGCTGGTGGCGACAATGAGGTTCAAAGAACGATGTTGGAGCTGATTACTCAACTGGACGGTTTCGATGCTCGAGGAAACATTAAGGTCATGTTCGCCACCAACAGACCATCTACTCTGGATCCCGCCCTCATGAGACCCGGCCGTATCGACCGAAAGATCGAATTCTCCCTCCCAGATCTCGAGGGTCGTGCAAACATCCTGCGAATCCACGCCAAGTCTATGTCCGTCGAGCGAGACATCAGATGGGAGCTGATCTCCCGTCTTTGCCCAAACTCGACTGGTGCTGAGCTTAGAAGTGTTTGCACGGAGGCGGGTATGTTTGCTATTCGTGCAAGAAGGAAGGTTGCTACCGAGAAGGATTTCTTGAGCGCGGTCGACAAAGTCATCAAAGGGAACTTGAAGTTCAACTCTACTGCTACTTATATGCAATACAACTAGATGGCTCGGGAAGATGGCGGATGTACACTAGCTGGCGCAGGTGTTCAAGGCAGCATTAATGAGAGCAATTTGAGACCTGGTTCTTGATACAATTAGATCCTTGACGTTGTCCATGTGGAGAAAAATTCCTCCTAATCTCAGGTCAAAGCAATTATCATTTTTGCTTTACGTTTGCTTATTATTGGCGTTAGAATCAACAGCAAACTTCGAGGATGTAGCTCCCAAGGCTCATTGCATCAAATTCTCGCTGCCATGCTACCTCCCAGCCCCTTCCGCAAAATACCATCCGGTTCCCCAACCAGGCTCCATTCTACTAGCAACATGGCCGTTTCTATTTACCTTCACTAATAGAACACTTTACCTCTCAATCTCCTTACCCATTGACCTGTCCCTTTCCCCAATCCTCTTGATGAAGTGTATCCCGACGAACACAGCAAGTAAGCTGAAGGTAAAGGCACGTACAACCAAGCCAGCTATCACGGCATCGGAGGGGCATGGGCTAGAGAGGCTTGGTCTGGGTCGTAGGAGATGCTTGCGCATATAGCTAAGGATCAACTTATTTGAAGAGAAGAAAGAAAGAAGTCAATCAACTGGGAGCAGAGAGTACGACTGGGGATCACTCTGAAAGTATGAGCATCCGATAATGGTTAGCAGTGCATGCAGGGGACATATTTGTATTCCTGGGCAGGGATCGAATTATAAAAAAGTCGAGAACTTTTATGAAAGACGGAGCTACAAGAAATATTGGCGGTACAGTTGAGAAAGTGGAATGATGTCTGAAGGCCGGTGTCTCATGAAAGGGGCCTGGTCGAGACACAGGGGCGTCGGGATCCAAGAACCCGAGACTTATTCAAATATCTTTGATATATCAGGAGTTGATTAACGTAATGTCCCCGTGACTTCCAAGATCGATAGAGCGCCGTCTTTGTTTCGAGTCAGACATTTTAAAATCCTTTTATTTATATTTATACCTATTGAGTGGCTACGCATACTTGTAGACAACGAAATGGCACTGTAAGACATCAGTCTTCATATAAGACTCTTCAAGAAAGAGGCTTATTAGATTCAAGCTTGAACCATCCTTCATAAGTTAATAATTTCCGTCTTCTTATGAATCAAGGTGCTGGTTTCGGATTTTCATCATGGAGTACACGTACTTTTGCGAAGTCTCCCAAATCCTGTGAATCCCCTAGGTACTTTCTATGTAACCGAATCAGCAGTCTGATATATGAATATCCATATCCGTGATTTAGACAGAGCAGGCCACCAGGGCCAATCACGAATCTGTGAGTGACTACTAGACTTTCGAAACTTCTCGACGGTGTGAAGAAGCATAAAAATGCCTATTTTCTGACAGAGGCAGCTTCTCCTTCTCCATCAACCAACCAAAAATTTGAACCGACAAACCAATAGTACAACAGTTTAACAAGAACTAAAGAACTCTAGATATCAACCATCCTTCAACACGACGATAACAAAACCCACCACTTAGTATGGTCTTTGCCAATAACGACGAAGTCTTCAGATTCTACCTCTGTTGGAATCCGAGACGTGCTTGGGAATGTTGTCGGGTAAGAGAAGAAAGGATAACTTAATGCATTTGGGAAAGGAAAAGTTGACATGATCTAGTGCAACCATTTAAACTTGCCATATTTGGGAAGGCACTGCGAGGTTTGCGGTCATTATGCTAACCCACAATACTGCAATTGCTGGTATCCACCCTAAAAACTAGAGAGAGTTCCCTCCGCGAGGGTTGGACTGTAGCAAAATTCGTTGGGTAAGCTGATTCTTCGCGGTCACAACATAAGGATTGGATGGGGGGTTACACAATAGATAACCGTTGAGCTTTGAAATTGTGTTTGTTTCTACTGCCATACAGGGTGATCGATATATTTATAACCTCTTTGTACAAAGTCATTCTAGCTTATTCAGGTTGATATGTCTTGCTGTCAACACAGTCTTTTGGAGCCGCATCCATCTACCAGACAAATCTGTGACGTGCTGATTTTGTAGTGGGTTCGTCATACCATATCATTTCGTCAAGAAATGAGTACGGATGAGATGCTCTATGGGTATTTTTTTATTAATTGCGTATAAGGGGCTAAAATATAACTAATAAAAAAAGGTCTTATTTTATAATAATATTATAAAAACTAGCCTTCTTAAGAGATAGGGAAGGGGGCTAGAAGGGAATTAGATTCTCAATTATATAAGTACTCCCTAGAAGGGTACTAGTATATAGATAAAATAGAGTTAACCTAAAGTCATATATAAAATTACCACTTTGGGCGGATAATCCTGGTTTGAGAAAGGTACGCGAGCTGGTCAGGGATTTGGCAGGGGCACCACTACTTTTGTATCTATCAAAGCCGGGGACGAAATAGGGGGGGATGAGTAGCTAAGCGAGCAACCAGCCGCAGAAGCCCCACGCACCAGCCACGCCCGCCACCTTCCTTTCTTCGAGCAACGGAGGTTGAGGAGCAACAAAGAAACATCACCACCATCGCAAAACTACCACGATGAACTTGAACACATATCTTCAGGATACCGCCTTCATGCATGCTTGGAGGAGGGATTGTTAGCAACATCTCTCCTTGCTGAATCCATCTTCCAGCCACCTTCCATGCTGCATCACCATGTTTACACCCCAGAAGCGAGGCAACTATCCCCCTTCTTTCAAGAGCCCGAGCACGTCTCGACTCAACAAGGGCCTCTTCGCAGACGGAATCTGGCATTGTGATTGCTGTCCGAATCCCATGCGCTCCTCATCTAATGGTCAGCAGGCAATTGCGATCCACGACTCCCAGCTACACAGTTCCAGGTCAAGAAAGAGGGACCGAACAAGGGAAGATGGTTTTACACATGCCAGGAGTCGAAGGAAAACGGCTGCGGATTCTTCCTCTGGAAGGAAAATGCAGCTCCAAGGGAGATGGGTGCAGTCATGAGCAATACTCGATACGAACCAGACCATCGCCAAACTACAACAGCAGAAGCAGCGAGAGATAAGAGGACAGTGGAAGGGCATGCGGCGACGAGCAACAAGTTCATGACAGATTTGGCGAAGGAGGATGAGGACGAATATGGCAGCAGTTTTGAATTGCCACCAGAGATGGAGAAGGCAATGGCAAATGTTGCGGAGGAAGCAGGGATGCGGTCCCCAGAAACACCTCGAAAGGCCATCAAGACAAGTTATGCAGCAACGCCGGGAAGCAAGAGGAAGCATGAAAACGATTCACTGCCAACACCTGTTACGGGAACCAGCAAAACGCTTGCTGCTTCCAATAGTGCTTTGAACAACGACGATGTCTTCGGCACTCCGTCGACCACGATGAAAGGTGCAAATGATCGTTTCGGCTTCCGCAGCCCATCGGCTACACCCAGCCACTTTTCTCTACAGCGAGAGGAGGATACAGAAACATCGGAGGATCGTGGAGAAAGAGTACACAAAAGCTACGATATCACCGACGAGGTCATGGATCTGCTCAGAGATCAACACATCGATGAGGAAACAACGACAAGCCTCAAGGAGCTACTGAACAAACATGCGTTGAAGATTTCTGGCATTTCAAAAGGGCGAGATATCACACGAGTGGCTCTGAAAGCAAAAGATGCGAAAATCGCAGAGCTTCAGCAGAAGATTGCTGCAATGGAATCGGAACGGGAGCTCGACAAGCGAATCATCCGCCATTACAAGAGCGACATGGCTCAAAGCGTTGAGAGGAGACGTGGTCGGGGGCGAGGAAGGACTTGAATCTACAATGGTCGTCTTACGTCCAACCCGAAGCCGGCTCTCTTATAGTTCGACTAGATACCGGAAGGTTTCATCCAAGATCAGATAGCTGCTGAGGAGCTGCACTGCTGAGACATCCCGCCTCTCTCTTCAAATCCACGTAAGAGTCTCCAATGAAGCTTGGCAAGACACTCTGGACGGTTACGGAGTATGATTTATTGAGATGATGAACCGCGCCTGCTCCCAACAATTCGTCGGCGCGGGACCAGCGGCTATCAGTTCGTTTTACGAACCAGAGTAGCCCTGACTGGTGGGAATCGAAATGTTGCCTGCCATTCGAACTAGTGCCCCGCCATGCATCCTTCGTGCAGGGCGCAGACTCCAGGATCAGTCGATCCAGAATGGCGGAGCTTGCGAGCGGGGTAAGATTACATGATTCTGGCCAAGTCAGCCTCTTACTCTTCCAGTTGACGAATGAACGATACTCTATGCTTGTCCGAATGTTTTCACTGCACATAGTCCCAACTTTCCAAACTGATGCGCAAGCAAAACTTTCATACTTTGCAATTCTGATCCGCCCTTTCAGAGCATCCTCGTCCTTCTGAATATGTCTGATGTCTGATGCATCTGTGCAATCAAAGAGCTGAGTATGAATCATTGCAAAAGAACCATTACAAATCCGTCACAAGGTGCACTTTCCGAAGAAGTGCGCAAACATGTTTTTTATTACCGAGTCAAGCAGCAGCGGCTATTATTTTCCTCTTCGAGTCTTCTGCAGGGCTATTTCGTAACTAAGAATATCTTTCCCCGAAGACCTGTTTGTCCGTTTGCTCGGACCCCTTCTGGCCCCAACCTTCAGCAATCTTCGCCAGCACGCCGGGAAAATCATGGGGGGCCCCAAACTCCACTGAATATTTTTAGGTCCGCGGATCGGGCCGCAAGACTGGGACTCTCGGCCCTGAGGTGTCATAAAACTCTATTTGGTACACGAAGTCCGGTACATATATATTTGCCAGGAACATGTTGGACTGCGCCGATGCTAAATCTTGTAGTAAGTAATTCACTGTACGGAGGTCTCTCCATTTGCTTACCTGCTGATTTAGGATGCCGGCTAAATTCCACGCATCCCTGATCCCATCCTGTCGGTCGCGGATCCCCTTCCGGAGAAATCCCAGCATAAGCCTCGTGGGTTGCATGCATGTTTCCGTGATCTCGAAGCCTGTCATTCGCTGAAACATCGGCGAGGCGGGTGCAGAACATTACCGGAGATTGGAACATCATGTAAGTATCGGAAACCAACAGTCTCCAAGAATGCATGACCCAGGATATTCTCCTCGATTCAGCCGCCACCACTGCAGGGGAGGGGCGTGGTGGACCTGACATCGGGAGTGGGGTAAAGAAAGGCAAAAGATTTGTGCTCTAGAACATAAGAAGGCGGGTGTTGCTTTGTGTTGGATGTCATGGGCAGCTCTTTCCTCTAGTCAATTGAACCTTCTAGGTCTTAAGCCCACCTTTTTCTTAACAAGGCTGTCTTCCCCTCCAGCAGCCAGACACCATGATCGACATGGGAAAGTTCTGGTACTTGGCACTCCTCTCCCTCTCCCTCTTCTCATCGGTCATAGCCAGCTCGAACACCTATGACTATATTGTCGTAGGCTCTGGCCCAGGTGGCGGCACATTGGCAGCCAACCTTGCCAAAGCAGGACAATCTGTTCTCCTTCTGGAAGCAGGCGATGACCAAGGTAGTAACCCGAACGAAGAAATTGCTGGTTGGTTTTTCAAGGCGTTCAGTGACCCGTTAATGCGGTGGGACTTCTTCGTCAAATTGCATTCCGACGATGCAATTACTGCCCAATACGAGCACTTGACGTGGGAAACCACAGACGGGCAGTTCTATGTTGGCACGGATCCTCCCGCAGGAGCGAAGTTACTTGGCGTGTACTATCCTCGCGCTGGTACACTTGGTGGATGCTCCACTCACAACGCACTCATTGCAGCACTTCCAAGCCATAGCGATTGGGACTATATTGCCCAGATCACTGGTGATGCATCCTGGAAGTAAGTATCTTCTTCGTATGTTGAAGTTGTGGGAAACAAAACTAATAGCTTTTAGGCATAATAACATGCAACAATATTTTGCCCAACTCGAACACGACCACGTCGTCCCGCCAGGAACTCCAGGGCACGGTTTCAGCGGCCCCCTCGACATCACTGTCAACGGCCCCCAGTACCTGCAAAACCAGACCAATGCTTTCAAAGTGCTACAAGCTACAGCCCAAAGCTTCGGCCAGAATCCCGCGAACCTTTCGAATATCTTGACATATAGCGATCTTAACAATAACAACGCGAATCACGATCAGCAAGTAGGCATATTTGGTTGCCCTGCCCATAGGACTGTTGATGGCAGACGTGTTTCTTCTCGCACCTTGGTCGTCAATATATGGAATGCGACGAACGCCGATGGCTCGAAGAAATATCCAAATTTCGACGTTCGCTTGCACTCGTTCGCTACTAAGATTCTTTTCAACACAAATGGAGCTGTGCCTAGGTATGTTGACTTGGAATGAATATGTACGGAGATGTCGAATGCTAAACATCCATTTTCAGGGCTATCGGTGTTGAGTACCTCGCCGGAGAGAGCATGTACAATGCAGACCCAAGGCACAATTACACGGCCAACCCGGGAGTCAAGACGCAAGTCTTTGCCCGAAAAGAAGTCATCGTCGCCGGTGGAACTTTCAATAGTCCTCAGCTTCTCATGCTCTCGGGTGTTGGCTCCAAAGCCGACCTCAAAGCCCTCGACATTTCAGTGGTCGTGGATCTCCCTGGTGTTGGCACCAATCTCCAGGACAACACCGAGATGGGGGTGTCTGCAGAAGCAAGTCAGGATTTCACGTCCATCGGTCCGCCTTGTACCTTTGGCGCAACACCAGATGACCCTTGCCTCCCACTCGTAAGAAGTCCTCTATTCCGAAATACCAATATTCCCATGTTCCAAAGACCCTCTCACTAACTCATTCTTCCAGTGGGAAGTAGGCCAAGGACCCTACATCCAAGGTCCCCTCGGCGCAGTAATGTTCAAATCCTCCCAAGCCGCTCTTAATGAGCGCGACTTCATGATGTTCCCTCTCTCCGCTGGTAGCTTCAACGGCTACTGGCCCGCGGAGACTGTCAATGTGGTTCCTGGCCCCGCACAATCCAACTTTGACTTCTCCATGGTGAAGATCCACACACAGAGTCGCGGCACGGTGAAGCTCGCCTCCAACAACCCGCGCGACACTCCTCTCATCAACTTCCAATTCTTCGAAGGGGCAGGCGCGGATGCTGATCTCCAGGCGTATGTTGATGCTGTGCAGTGGGGCAGGGGTGTGTTTGATAGCTTGAACAGCACTCTGGGCCCCTGGACCGAGACGCTCCCGTGTCAGGGCAACCGGAGTTGCGACGTTAAGGCGTTCGTTAAAGCGCAAGCGTGGAGTCATCATGCGACGAGTTCGTGCGCGATTGGTAGTGATAATAATCCTCTCGCGGTGCTGGACTCGAAGTTCAGAGTCAGGGGAACCAAAGGACTGAGAGTCGTGGATGCGAGTGCGTTCCCTAGGACTCCGGGTGCGTTCCCTGTCCTGCCGACTTTCGTCCTAGGCATGAAGGGTAGTGCAGCGGTATTGGCGGATGCGAACAGCTGGTAATGATTTATGAAAAGAATCTAGAGGTGAAGTGGAGAGGATTGGAGTATATAAAAGGCACAAGTTAATAAATTAAATCTAATTCTTCATTTCTTCCTCTCACCTCTCTATCCTTCTCAATTTCATGCTCTCAGACCAATCCTCCCAAAGCCTTTTGTTTCCCTCCTCCCACTGTATACCCCTCAGTTTTACCGCTCTGTAAAGAACTCGGGCAGGCCCTACTACCTACTACCTCATGAGCCGGCACAATCCCATCCTTAAACGGCACCTGCAACGCAATTGTCTCCTTCCCCCCCGGATACTCCGTGAAATGGCCCACGCCGTTTACATCATTCGCAACGATCAAGCTCTCCGCACCTTCACGAATCCACAGCTCTTCAACATTGAACGGGAATGTCACATGTGCGAGGCCTGACAGCAGGATGAAGAACCTGTACGAAGTACCAAAGATGCTTTAGTGGTGGTGGGGAACATCGACGCAATAGAGTATAAAGTGGGATTCCTGGGAGTGGGACGGAAAGGACATGCATATTTACATTGGATGAGGAGGTTTATGAATTCCTTCAGCAGACTGAGGCGGCAGGATAACGTATGTTACGTTTGTGGTGTTTGCGATGGCGAGGGAGTTGCCAACTGTGGGGTAGGCGCTGAAGGCTGTGAGGAAGCGCCAGCATTCGAGGTAAGCGTGGTCGTTTGAGTCGGTGGTGACGGCTGTTATGGATAAGTATTGCTCATCTTTGGCGGCGAAGCCTGTCAAGACGAGGAAAAAAACAGCGAGGATATAGAAGAGGCACATTTTACAGGTATCGGGAGTTCTGTTGCCAGGACGATAGTTGAAATGAAGATTGTCAGATCAGTATTTTTAAGCTTTTTCAGGCAGTTGTACCCCGCACTATCACGCATAAGCGCTGAAAGCTTGAACGTTTGCAGGGGCAAATACCTCCGATATTTAGCGAGTGTCAGAGGAGTTTGAAACAACGAAGTCAGTACTGCCCTTTGTTAATTGGTCCCTCAATTCAGGCCCATCTAGTGGATTGCCTGTAAAAATGAATGTAAAAATAAAAAGGAACTCAATGTGGTCTGTTCGCATTATCTACAGTATGTACATATGATTCGAGTAGCGAACCAAGATAGCCCGCCATACGGCTTCCAATCATCTTGCCTCCAGAAGGTGCACAGACGCCGACTATGTACACCGAGTAGATTCAAACGGTCTCACTCGCCGCCCCAACACATATCTGGATTCGACTGCAGCCCTTATTGTGACCCATTTTAAAGTTGCCCGATAGATGCCTGGCCATTGGCCCATTTTATGTTTGTCTCCGCTGGACAGGGTTCGACAACATCAGGCTTCAGCTGAAGCCTAAACCTTAGTAATTTTATCATAAGGCTAAGTGACCCCCAACATCAGTTCAAAGTTCCGAAATATTCTCCACTGCTTTGCACACTATTCGAAAGTCGAAAGTCATCTTTGCACTCTCTGAAAGCTAGCATTATCGGACATAACCAAGAAGTTCCAACATCGGCAGCCAAGATGAAGACTCCCAGTCCGAACGATGTCAACATCCCTCAAGTGGAGGCCACCGATGGAGATGTCATCATGATCAATCCCACTGACCCGAGCGCCCAAGTCGAAGAGAAGCCTGAAATCGAAATTGGGTCCATTTGTGACGTGAAGGATCTCTACAAGGGCAAGGAAAATTGTCTTTGCTGCATCACCTGGTCTGCGGAGCCCCAGAAGAAACTGCCAGAGAAATCTTCTGATGAGACTGGCGGCTATGCAATCCTCACAAGACGAACTGAAGGTCATGGCGATTTCGGGCGAGACCAAAAGCTACACTCGATCGTGATCCAGAGCCCCGTAATCCGAGATGTCTTGGAGCCTGTATTGAAAGAGTACCCAGGTATCACTTCAGAGCTGTCTTCGTTGACTATTGAGGCACCATTTGCTTGCTTCTATCATCGATGGGCGGAGCTCAAGGCTGCCTTCAAGCTTTGCACAGGGGAGACGGCACAACATATGGGTTTGTTGATGACAATTCTGACAGAGGAATTTGACGGCACTCAGAAGGCGATGAGTGATCTCTTGAGGAACGATGTAATCGAGTACAAGTACCTTTGGGCATTGTTCAATCCTGGGGCTGTTCTTATTACGAAGATGCAGGGTTTGGAAGCTGCAGTGATCTTGGAAGATGCAGTAGAGTACGATGAGCAAAATGGAGACGAGGGATATGCTTTACTGTGCAGGCACATCGACTACAACGGCGGTACAACCGGCTTCGTCAGCACCAAAATCAAGATTCCTGAATTCAAAGGGTCGAAACCGTTGAGTAGCTTGCCTGCTGTTCCGCTTCGCACTCGCGAGGACCAGCAGGAAGTCACGGAGAAGCTGGTCCGTCAAGGAAAAAGGTTTGCAGAACTCAGAAACGCGTCTTTTCTGGAGTATTCTGGTGTAGCCTTCTTGACAAACAATCGAGATCGTGACATAGATGATGAAGAGCAAAGGGTCCAGACACAGGTATGTCCTAAACTCTACTTCTATTGAGAAAATCTAGCTGACAATGTGTAGGTCAACGGTCGAGTTATGGTGGATGCCTACGCCTGCTTCCAATTCAATAGGGGTGAGAGACTCTACTTGCGACCTTTGACGGTGACGGATCCGATCAACAGAGTCAATCATCAAAGCGGGCATCGTAATCATAGACACATAGGAGCGAAACATGGCCCTAGAGCTTATCATGCCCCTCCTCCTCCGCCTCCACCACCTTCAAATTGGAACCGAATTGACCTGTGGGATCCACACACTGGCCACCCCGTGCAGGAGTCAAAAGGACGTCCGAAAGAAGCAGACCAAATAAAGCTCACTGATGAGCAACTTCTAATCTGTGCGCCGTTCGTGAGGGGCTATTCGTTCAAGACCAAAGAGTGGCGTGAGTATTGCTCCCAGATAACAGAAGCTTTTGTTGACAGGTAGCAGTTCTCCTTAACATCAATGAGTTGGTCCCTATTAAATGGACCGAGGATATGTTCGAGAACCTCGTGCTACCAATGGAGGAAAAGCAGCTTCTTTTAGCATTGACAAGAAGCCATGCGAAGGCAAATTTGAAGTTCGACGACTTCGTGGTTGGTAAAGGTACGTCGAATCCGAGTCCTACAAAGCACCAAAATTGACAAAGTATTATAGGCAAGGGAATGATCATGATGCTTGATGGAGCGCCCGGCACAGGCAAAACTCTTACTGCGGAGGGCGTCGCTGAGGCAATGAAGGCACCCCTCTATACAATGAGTGCTGGTGAGCTCGGCTTAGAAACACGCGTCGTAGAAAAAAAGCTTTCAGACATTCTCGAGATGGCGACCATGTGGAATGCCATTTTGCTTATTGATGAAGCTGATATCTTCATGGAGCAACGAGGCCCTCATGATCTTGAGCGAAATGAGCTCGTGTCAAGTAAGTCACACTCTCCAGAGTCCATATCCAAGTCACAGTGACTAATCAGAGCAAACAACAGTCTTCCTCCGTCACCTTGAATACTTCAAAGGCGTAATGATCTTAACTACGAACCGCGTTGAGATGATGGATCTAGCCTTCGACTCTCGCGTCGATATTCGCCTCCACTACCCTGATCTTGACTCCCCTGCACGTCGCAAAGTTTGGGCCAATTTTGTTGACAAGTTGCCTGGGAATTCAATCTTTGGGGCTGAGGAACTTGATCGACTTGCCGCGGTGGAATTGAATGGTAGGCAGATTAAGTCTGCTATGAAGACTGCGTATTTGTTGGCTTCCGGCAATGACGATGATGTTCGGTTTGAGCATATCCAATCTGTGTTGAGGATTACGAGGGAGATGATTCTCTGATGGGGCTAGGAGCTAAGGGTGAAATGGAGAAAGTGGGCAAGGTAGTCATACCGTAGTGAGCCATTACTTATACAACTTTTCATTTGCCAACGTTGCTGCACAAGAGATATTGCCAAATCTCAATCAATATTCTCCATGCCCACACCAGCCCCACACCCAAAGACACACCCAGGAAATTCGGCTCTTTAGGCTCGAATAGGCCTAAGAGAGAGCGCTCCCCAAATCGCCATCAACTTCGATGTCTTGCTTTGATCGAATCCGCAGCTTAATTTACCGTCAATCATTAGTTCGCAATTCCTTCTCTAATAAAGATGTAGTACATTACTTACCTTCTCAGCAACAGCATAATATTGGAAAGTGATCGATTTATTGATGGAAAATCGATATATTGGAGGTTGACAATCTGTAGAATGACTAGATACAGGAGAGTAAAGAGTAAAAGAGGAGAAGAAGGAATCTAAAGTACAGTTCTTATATACCCACTAGTGGGTGGCGATTTCCTCCAGTATACTATGAATCAGATGACTCATATATATTAGTGAGCGTTCCCTGAGCTTCCATAGTGAGCTATTCCATAGGCTTCCATAGTAAACCATTATAAATGAGAGTGGCGAAGCTAATATTAGTAGTTGAACCTGGTACTGGAAGGACTAGTAAGCTAGTACCAATTCAACACATAAACCGTCGAGCAAGTATGCGTTGCCGGAAAGGTATCACAATTATGTCCCCCAAACTTATGCCCCTGACCCCATGAACCCTGCAATTACCCAAAGAGCCATATGCAGGATTCTGGTGTGGTAACGCTAATTCGTTATTGTCTGGCTGCGAAGTTCTCTGATAGACCACAACCCTTCAATGGCTCGGCGGGAGGAATCAAATTTGAAAGGCTTGAGAATTCGCCAAAGGGCGCACTGTTACGTAATAATATGCTATTTCACGAATCTACTTTGCTTACCCATATAATTTGCACCGAATCTTGACCTCACCAAATTCCACTTCCGTCTTTGGGCCTGAGCAGTCGCTGCTCTAACCTGAGCCGAGCCCTGAGCCCTGAGCACGCTAATGAGTCAGCTGGATCGTGCTCAGGGGATCCTCTTTTGGCTCCCTAGAGATCGGTTATAGTTTCTATGTTTTCTAAATATAATCTTAATGCCTGGAACACAGCCGCTTACCCTAACGCATTACGATATCGTAATAGTATCCGTTTTCGCTCTCCTGCAAGGATCCCTGCTGGGGCCGATTTTGCACCCTATCTAAAGAAGTGGCTATATTGCTGTATAGGTTACCCCTGATAAACATGAGATTTAAGTGTGCAAGTAACGCAAGGCAGAATTATCTCGGCACAGCTGGGAGATTTATGCACCACAGGCCAGTGAACGCAACTTTGTAATCGAGAGGCTCCTTGCTTATATGAAACTTCTCAACTCCCGCGCAGACAGGACTAAGTAAGGCACCTCCCTTCAAAGGTAATTTCTTTATCGTAAAGTATTGTGGGACGTATAGAGATTGCATAAGCAATATAGTTTGTACCCAGGTTCAATCCTAGAGACTCTGGAATTATAGAGGGAAGATAATATAAACTCGTTTCGGCGATAGTATATTAATCGAAGAGATGTCTAGTAGCTTTGAAAGTTTTATAAAAATCCTAGCAAGGCAGAGTTACATCGGCACTAATACTTAAATGTTGCCTGATAAAAGGAATAAAGGTGTGATAGTTCTTATGTCACGTGCTACTATCTAGTCACATGACCTATCGAATTTTTAGGTGCCTAAGGCTATAATGCTTATGCAAATAGGAAGTATTGTGCAAGCTCTTACGCTATCCCTTCGTCGGCCATCAACTGTCCACGCTAGCAAGGGTGTGCTTCCCGCACTACAGGGGGGGCTCGCTTGGCTCCCGTAGCATAATATTTATGTACCTTTGCATATAAATTTATTAGTAATATATATTGCGTGGATGAAATCGCGTCCAGGAGTTCCCTACCACTTATACGCGCATGCAATGAGCGATTCTTCCAGCCTACCTTCTAGCCCACCTTTAGGGCCTACGGGTAGAAAATACCCCCAATCACTTGAAAATATACTCCTTAGACTTGGACCAATCACAGACATCCATTTTGAGCCTTTTCAGCCCGAACCTAAGCAGTCCGCACAAGCGATTCTACCTCCTACCTTCCCTCCAAAGCCATACCCATTCGATTACTTTAGCCTGTTCTTTACTCCCGAGCTCTTTCAGACGATTACACAAATACCAATTAATATGCGAGCCTCCAGAGAATACACATAGCAGAGGAAAGGGCCCGGGAATGGACAGATCTATTACTGGAGGAGTTACACGTATTTCTCGGCGCTATTATATATATGGGAATCCATACTAAGCCTCAAATTAAGATATACTGGAATTCAGACTTTAATAAAGGTCCTTTACACTCAATTACGAGCCATATATCACGTATTCGCTTTTAGCAAATCAAGCGGTATTGCCATATTTCGTACCCTATAAGTAACGAGCAGAATGGGAATCACTTACCTTCTAATAAGGTCTGGTGATATAAGCTTGAACCTCTTGCTTCCTCTATTCAAGCTTCCTCTCAACGATATTACTCGCCTTCATCTGAAGTGAGTATTGACGAGCTTATAGTTCGGTACTTTGGGAGGTATATTTCTTTAATTTTCACCCCGCTACCCCTCTATTTTACTACCTTACTAATTAATTACTCTAGATCCTTATATACGTACAAGATGCCTAAGAAGCCGATTAAACAAGGGTATAAAATCTATGGAATTGCGGATCACGGATATATATATAATTGGGCTTGGAGCTCAAGGGAGAAGGGATTACAAAGGATGGTTCTCTACCCTACTCTCACGAATACCGGTTCTCTCGTACGAAACCTAGCGCTTTCCCTCCCACACCGCTACTTGACGATATATCTCGATAATTACTTTACCTCTGTGCCCTTATTTTCAGAGCTACGAGCCTGTAAATTCGGTACCGTAGGTACTACCCGCCCGTATAAGCTATTTCCTTCTGATTTATCGGCAATCAAAAATCGATTCGCAAAAAAGCTAGAATGGAATACACTTCTTACTATAGTAGTTCAGGACACACTTTGTCTAACTTGGCAGGATAATAGTATTGTTCTAGCATTGAGCAATATTCATACTGTGGATAAGGCAGAGGACTTTCGTACGAAGGAAAGGAGGCGTCCTGCAAAGACGTCTACAAATGGGCGAATCGTACGGGACGTTTTTGGTAACTTACTAATAAAGGAGCTTCTGATTCCTTGCTTTATTAATAATTACAATCAGAATATAGGAGGTATAGACCTTGCAAATTAATTCAGGGAGGCGTACAAGACCTATAGGGCTACCTTTAGGAATTAGTGGCCCTTGTTTTACTGGCTAATTAATATAGCCTGTATTAATGAATATAGGCTATATCAATTACATACGAAGCAAGGGCATTCTCTTACACACTTGCAATTCAGAATCGAGCTTTACTATAAGCTTTTAGGGTATTCTGAGAAGGCGAAGCTACAGAGCTTGCGAATAGGATTAGGGGGTAAGAGGGTATTTAATTCTGATCTCCAGCATTTACACTACTGGGAAAAGCGTACTACTAGGGGCACGTGCACATGATATATATATAAACAAAGGTGCCAAAAGGTCCTTGGGAAAGCTGTAGAAGGGAGGGCAAACCGGTCAATGGGAGGGTGTATGTTCTGTGAGGTGAGCCTGTGCAAGGAGGGGGAGTGCTGGATGCGATTTCATTCCCCTCATGTAGATTACTAATAAATTTATATGCAAAGGTACATAAATATTATGCTACGGGAGCCAAGCGAGCCCCCCCTGTAGTGCGGGAAGCACACCCTTGCTAGCGTGGACAGTTGATGGCCGACGAAGGGATAAGGCATGTACAGCTCTGGAAAGTAGGGCATTTGACCCCTATAAATACAGGCTACTTACCACTGCAGAATACTAGTCAATTCAGTCCTGATCATACTGATCTTATATATTGCACGTGACTTTATTAGTCTAGCTTGAAAGGAATATCAATTGGAAATTCCAATAGAACCCGGCCACGTTTTATGTCACGTGACATACCATCGTGTATATATTGCGCCCTTCTCTCTCTCTTCTTCTCTCCCTAGCTTTAGATCCTCGAATATAGGCATTCTAACTCTTTTAAGGCTTCGACCTATTCGTTTACTGTCTCCCCTGAATCCTAGGTATCCGAGCCTTCACAATTAGTGAGCTTAGCCGAGGACTTGTTTCTGTAAACATGTAACATTTCGGCTACCTTTATATTTGAGGCAATCGCGTCCATGCCCAGCCTAGTTGAACCTAGACTACTCCATCATTATTCGAGTCATAGCAAAGCCGGCAGGTTCTCTGCTCACAGAGGCTAATCTGCGTTGTGCTCCACACCACAGACTTCCGATGACGACCAAGTTTGCGTACAAGTACTCAGATCTCGGACCACGCCGCCAGCCAGCCGCAACTGCTGGCAAAGGCTGCAACCGAGTTCGACTTCTTACCCTGCTCCCCGGCGTCTCCGGGGATGAAATCACCGTAACTCTGCGCATGGTCAGCCTGGACGCCCTGAACCACACGAAATATGAGGCTCTGTCTTACGTCTGGGGATCGGAGAAGGAGCCTATCGCCATCACGGTCGGTCGCAGGTGGAGCCTGAATGTCTCCCGGAATCTTGCTGTGGCTCTCAAACATCTTCGCTTCGAAGTCGAGCCTCGCGTTCTCTGGGTCGACGCCATCTGCATCAATCAGGAGGACCTCCAAGAGCGTGCCCAGCAGGTCGGCTTTATGGGAGACATATATCGGCGAGCTTGGCAGGTCGTCGTTTGGCTCGGCCCCGAGGAAAATGACAGCACGTGTGCGTTAGACTTTGTTAACACTCTTAATCGGGTGGTCTCGGTGAATTGGTGGAATGGCACCATGGGGCCTGCGATAGGGACCGAGATGATGAGCCTCTGGCAAGCAGACCATTCGATCTCCTTCTCCGCCATGGTGAGGGAAGGTCTCGCACTCTCGGCGCTTCTCGATCGCCCCTGGTTTCAACGTGTTTGGATCCGACAAGAAATCTTCCTGGCTAAGAAGGCGATTGTCCAGTGCGGCCATAAGGAAATCCTGTGGGCTGCCTTGAAGAATACGGCCTTCTGCATATCCGAGAAGAACTTCTACTTTGGCCCACTTCAGATGACGCTGGACAGGTCTAATGTGTTCCGCGAGCGGTTGGCCTTGGTTCAAGATCTTGGTCGGGAGCGGCCGGATCACTTGCTCGGAGTCTTGAAAGCGACCATGGCTTCCAAGTGCAAGGACCCCAGAGACAGAGTCTACGGTGTACTGAATATGCTCGATCCGCGAGAATCGAACGCCGGCATTATTCCGGACTACACCCTGTCCGCGGCCGAGGTCTACAGGAATTTGGTGGTACACTTTATCGCTCACTACAAATCCTTAGACATTCTCTCCTATACGAGACTAGAAAGGTGTTGAA
Organism: Hyaloscypha bicolor E; assembly: GCF_002865645.1. Classification (NCBI taxonomy): domain Eukaryota; kingdom Fungi; phylum Ascomycota; class Leotiomycetes; order Helotiales; family Hyaloscyphaceae; genus Hyaloscypha; species Hyaloscypha bicolor. The sequence continues at coordinate 716,323 of NW_020194691.1, read as the reverse complement.
CTAGCTAGCTTGGCTAGCATCCATTCCTTCCACTCCAGGTTCAATCACTAATTCAGTTCGTCCGATTATTGGGTATTACTTACGTACGAGCACACCAATCGTTTATTAGTATCGCCATTCGATTACGTTCCTTAAACGTACGTTCAGGAATCAGATTGGTAAATCGTTCCCACCACCAAGTAAGTGCGGGGTAAATCACATGGTGCTGGGAATCAGGAATATAGCTAGGGAACCCATTCCCTCTGTTTTTTATGGAATCACTCTCCTGTATCTAGTCAAAACTAGTCATTCTACAGATTGTCAATCTCCAATATATCGATTTTCCACCGATAAATCGATCCAAGTTCAATAAAAGGCCACGGAGCCGCGTCATCGGGCTGCCCAGTTGGGTGCCCGACTGGACAGCCGGCCAAGTTTGGATCTCGACTGGGTACTTCAATGCTGGGGGATATCTTGCACCGCAGACAACTATCATTGGGAGCCATACTCTGAGAGTTTCCGGAGTGCCAATTTCTCATATAGCCGAGCTGTTCCCCTCAGTGGAGGACGGCACAAGTTGGGAAAGCATGTACAGAGCAATCCCGCAAATGCTACCGTCATCCCAGAGGAGCTTGCGTGCCTACGGGGGCTCCGAGCCACTTGTCGAGGCTTATTGCAGAGTTCTTTGTCGGGACAATTTCAGCGACAAGGTGTTCCCTTCCAAAGACGAGCAGAGATTCACAGAGGCGATGAAGATCTTATTGGACATCCTCGGAGGCTCTACAGAGAAACGGGAGAACATAACAAAGGCCGAACAGCGCTTTCTCAGTGTCGCAACCATCGGTAGTGGAATTATTTGCACGTCAGAGGATGGCCACATCGGGTACGTTCCCAAATCGGCCAAGGTCGGCGATCTTTTGTGCGTACTGCCTGGCTGCCGAAGCGTGATCGTGCTACGACCGGCGGCGGGCCAGGTCAACTGCTACTCTGTGGTTGGTGATGCCTTTTTGGATAAGATGATGAACATCGAGGCGCTACTTGGGCCGCTTCCTGATGGCTACGTTGCGGTGTGGAAGCAGGACTCGGGCGGCAATTACTACAGCCCGGCCTTTCTCGATACCTCGACTATGAAATTTCTACTTGACGATCCACGGCTCGGTGCGTTTGCTATAGAGAGGAACACGGCGGAGAGTTCGTCTTGGGAGGAGGCCAAATCTCTGCTCAAAAAAGTGACGCCACAAATGTTGCGGGACGGAGGCGTCCAGCTCGAAGATTTCGACCTAGTCTAGGCGGGTTTAGGTACTCCCAGCATGAATCTCGCTCAAACGTATTATCAGGGACACTTAACTACTCCTGTGAATTCAACGTCTCTAGATTTTAATATTATTAGCTAGAGTAGTTTGGGTTAAGGGGTAAAATTCTAGCTTGTTCTAAGTCCTGCTATGCCCCAATTTATATACTTTAAGCCAAACTGGTCCGGATTGCAGTATAAATAAAAGCATATACGCTATCTGGTAGTATATTTAACTATTATACTTTAAACGCAACCACTTTAACGTTTAGTCTTTCAAACAGAAATACTCGCAATTGTAGTACTCCAAATACTAAATAAATAAAAAAGGTTTCAGGCAACGCTGTCTGGGGAGTGCTACTAGAGTGAATAGGAGCTGAATTGGGTTCTAAGGTACTGGCGTGAAAATTTTGCCTTGAGAAACCGAAGACAATTTTTTGGGGGGGGGGGGGGTCCTATTTTGATCTCCTTAGGAGCCGATCCGGTGCCCCGAAGTCACTGGAAGGTAGAGCAGGAACGTGACTGAGCAACCTGAGCAGAGGGTGAGGCGAGGGTGAGTAGCGCCTAAGCAGAGCGGCGACGGTGACTAACCGTGTTTGAAGCGAAGTCGAGAAGTTTTCGTATCAGATTAACGCCATAATCTCAGTCGAATCTGGACCTCCAAAGTCCACTTCCGTTTTTGAACCTGAGTAGTCGCTGCTCCAACCTCCCTAATACTGTAATGGGGATATAAAACACGGAGTAATATATAGAGTAGAATGGGCTTCCACAGTGTGGGATCACAGCGTACGAGAGTGGCGTGAAATTAGAGAGTGAAGGTTGGTTTGTTTTTCTAAGAACTAAGAAGGAGAGAGGGGTAATATAAGCGGACTGCGGACTGTCCGGATGTTCGGAGGTCACATGACAGAACCACGTGACCAGGAGATAAAATCCCCACCACAATACTAGCAAAACAGGTATATTAGCCTTTAGCCGAAATATTTTTAATAATTTAACTAAAAGGGTCAAAATATTATTAGTTCTATTTTATTAAAGATATTTTTAATATTAATATTCTAGTCAAAAAGAATTAAACTATTACTAGTAAAACAGTTATAAGAAGCTAGATTTTGCTCTATTTCTAATACTGGAATTATATATATAATTGCCCCTTTATAAGAAAGCATAGTTTATAAGAAACTATAATTCTTATTAGAAAGCTTCTAGTAATTATAAGCTTATAAAAGAAAATTTATAAAAGAAAATAACTTATAAGAAATAATTCTTGTAAGCAAATAGCTTATAAGAGAATATAGCTAGTATATAACTAATACCAAATATAATAAGCTTACTTAAAAGCAAATTAGTTATAAGACGCAGTTATATTCGAGTTTAATTATAAGAGAAAGGTTCTAGTAAGTGCGGGCATATATCGAGAAAGAAAAAACGCACTCTTTTACAGGCAATTCTAGCTATACCACAAGATTAAAATGAATATATAGTTGTCTGGATGTCGAAAATACTATAACATGTTAATTTGTTAAAGGATTTGTAATTATAATGAAGGTATGATTAAAAATCGATTTTTTGGGGTGGGCGGTTGGCCAGTGGATACTTCTAGCAAGGAAACCACCTGAGCCTCACCTCCAAGCATCAATACCTCGAGCCGCCTAGGACCTACAACCTCATCCCAACCCTCGTCGCAACAGATAGAAACAAAATGGTATAGTTGAAATATGTGCAGGGCAGGATTTACCGCTTCAAGAGCGAGTCGGAATGCTTGAAGCTGGGAATTCCTACTCCTGTTATCCAACACATCGTGGCTGCCACATGGTCCTGGTCCTGGATGTTGTACAGGCGAAGAAAGATTACGTGAAAATAATGACAGTAAGTGCGTAAATCTTTACAGCAGGCAGTCATCTGCTAACTTTATTAGATAACCTCGACTTTAAAGGATGATGGCGAATATGTCCCTATTTCCCCAACACCAAAGAAGGGCTATACAATTCAAATTCGACTTCGAAACTAGCTCGAATGGTATCATCGAGATGCTGTGCTCCGAACTACTATGCTGCCACTGTTTTCATACCTAAAGATCGACTCGTATTACGAGTTACCTATACAAATGTTGGACGAGGTTGCAGATGGCGTAGGCGAGCCTCTGATGATTTGGGCTAAACATCAAGGAGGGTTGGGAGAGCTTCGGAATCACGTTCGACATTGTGATCAGTTTCGCGAAAGAAAGAAGCTATGCCACATGATGGAGACACACTCTCTGGAAGAGCATGGTGTTTGATAAGTCCAGTTGCTGTAAAGACCTTCCCATACTCTGACCGGATCTACCGGCTTTCCGGTTTCCTGTATCATATCGCAGAATACCTGCGAGCACATCTCTGTTCAATGAACAGATACTGTACCGCCCAGCTTCGTTTCACAAAGCTATTGACGTGAGTCTACGTGATGCTGGGCAATTCCAGTATCTTAGTCGAGTTAGAGGTCACGAAATGCACGAATCGAGTGGCATGTAGCGATACGGAAATCATGAATATCATAGACACTCATTTGTGACTACTTAAAATACAGTCCTGTATTTTAAGTACCTGAAAGCAAAATCGTCAAAATTCAATTCAAAATCAAAATTCTTGAACATTCAGTCCTTTCCAAACATCTTGTTTCCCAGATATTTTTGAGCCAAGATTGCCACTTTCAGCCATTCAAGGTGACTCCTTAGCCACTTGCTCACCGTAATTACCTTTACAGTCACTCGTAAAATCAGTCTCGCCCCATTTTCGCCCACAAAGATTCCGAGCACGGTCCACGTTCAACGGTATAAGCGTCTTTATTGCAACAGTCCAACCTTCTTGCTATGTTTGACAAGGCGGTTCAGATAGACGGCCGGAACAGTTTGCTGCTTATTTTTGATCGCCTCCTGAGTCAGACTTCTCAGCGTAGGTAAAGGGTCAACCGTCTTTTTATTTTTGTGCGGGAATGTGACGCTTAACCCATCCAACTTCTCCACTAGTTCTTTTACACTGCCCCGGAATTCACTCCCAGATCTTGGGATTGGATCCAGGCCCGCCTTGGCCGCCGAGATAATCAGCGAGCCTAGCATTGTCATGGCGCATAGCGAGCAGCAATCATATTTTGCTTTCTTCAGTACACTGATAAGCAGGTCAAGCGGCGAGAGGATAGTCGTAAGCAGCTGCAAGCGAAGGGCGGCAATGTGATCTGCTCCTTGTATTAGCGACAGGTGTAAGGACTCTATTATAATCTAATCTCATAGTGGTCGAACCTAGGATATCATGAGGACGAAGGGCATCAAATCTCGCATCGTCCAAGTACCACCCCTTTGGCGTAACTAATCTCCCGTCTGTGTCAACTGTGCATCTCATGACCAGCATATCCGCTGTCACGACGAACATAGTCGCATCGCCTAACCCCCATGCAATCCACATCAGCAATGGGTTGTTTGTATTTCGGACGCAGCTCATCCATTGACGGGCCCACGGACGAGTCATTTCAGTGATATCATATTTCTCGGTAAGGACGAGGATGTGGTACAGTTCCAACACAGTCAGTTTCTCAGGGACCAAGGAAAATCGGCTGTGGATGATATTCAAAACGATTAGCATTGGTTTGGGCATGTCCTCTGGCAGGGTAACAACCCATTCCGTGTTGGTATTCATGGGCTTGGATTCCGCGAAACCTCCAGACAGCATCTTCTTCCAGACGGTGGAAGTGCGCTCCATGGTCTTGGAGCAAACAATGTAGTTCTGTTGCTCTGGGCCGACTTGCAGACGAAGGTCTCCGCTGCTGTCTAGGTGTATGGTAGTATTGATTGATGTGACCTGGTCCGGGACTGAGAGCGCCATTCTGTTGTTACTAGCCACGGCCGGAGTCTTTCTAGCTAATAATGTCCTTTAGTATCCGATGTCGTACGAGCGTTGACTTTGTTGGCGGATTTCTTGGCCAACCAGCCCACGTGCAAGCCTGACAATGCCCAACACGTGAAGAAGTAAGGTTACCTTGAGATCCAGAGGACAAATAGGCAGAAGTGAACCATGTACCAGGTCAACCGATCAACCGGGTAAAAACACACGTCACGTAACAACAGAGAGATTTCTAGAACTATGGTATTTTCTAGAAGAGAGGCGTGAAGCTCGTAGAAGCTTGGGAGCGAGGCTAAAATACTCCTTAGCGCGATAATTAAGCGAAATGCGTGCCTGAGGCTTAAGCGAATTTCCCCCTTCACAACCTACAGATGCCATCGGGATCATTGTGCTCGGGGCCGTTTTTTCGCCCCACAATACGCGCTAAAAATTTCCGAAAATAGAAAAAAAGGCAGGTGGGTCCTAACCGGTTACGGACCGGTACCGGCTACCAAGACTTTGCTTTTCCTCTTATAGCTACTTAAAATAATCTTGCTTTTAAAGCAAGATACTAATATAGGAGTAGTACTAGTTAGGGATTAGTCTATAACTAGCTAATAGTTAATAAAGAGCAGTATACTTTAACTTTAAAGCTAGATAATAGTAGGGTTACTTAAGAATTAGTTAATAACTAGTTATCTATTAATAAAGAACAGGGCTTTAATTTCAAAGCCAAATAGTAGTAAGACTAGTTAGAGACTAGTTTATAACTAGTATTTTAGTATTTTAAGTAATATATTTAATTTTAAGGCTAAATACTAATATAGGAAATAGCTAGTTATAAATTAGTTAATAACCGGTTCTGGCTTTAAATATAGTTCTAAGAATTATCTCTTAAAAGTTAAATTTCTTAATAAAAATAATAAGTCTTCTTTTTTTATAACCTCTTTCTCTTATAATCTTTCTTTTTTATAATAAAGAATTAACTTATCTTTAACTTAACTCTTAATAAAGAGTTTCTTAACTTAATAAGCTAATAGGCAAAAAACTATAAGAAAAGTAATCTATATAATTAACTAGTTAAAAACTAGTTATTTTATAATTACTAACTAGTTATAGGCTAACTAAACTATTACTAATACTCTGGAGTTCTCTTAATCTATATAATATCTTATATAGAAATCTAAAACTACTGAGTTAGCTATAAATAATATATAATATTAAATTTCTATACCTAAATATCCTAAGAGCTTACTAAATAGTATACTTTATATTATTAATATAAGGAGTTATATAAAAGTAAAGATTAAAGTAATATATAGAAATATAAGTTATTATTTTATAACCGATTAATAACTGGTTATTAATTACTTCTAGATTTAATATAGTAAATAAAAGCTAAATTATCGGAATATAAAAAGTAATTTCCTTAATAATATAATAATATATTTAATAAGGTTTTAATATACTAGTATAAAAATCTATTTATATCTTTATTTATAATTATAAGACTTTTCTAATTATACTAAGATTAATAATATATAGTTTATATTACTTAAAGTAACTAGATAGTAACTAGTTATTAACTTATTATTATAAGCTCAAGATTCGGATATTTTTTAATTAATAGAAGAACTTTTCCTTATTTTATAAAAGAACTATTACGAAAACTAGCCTTATATACTATATAGAAGATATATAGGGAAGCCTATACTTTAAAGCTCTATAGATTTAGTAAGTTTCTAGTCTTTTACTAGTTTTTTACTAGTTACTAACTAGTCTAAGATTATAAGAGCTTCTTAATATAATATTAGTTACTTTAGATATTAGTCTAATAATAGTATTTATTATTATTAGAATAATTTTAAGATATTTTATATCTTTAATCTATCTTATCTTTAAACCTTATTTTTATATTATAATAAAGTATAAATATAATATTATATAATAATTAAGAAAATAAAAGTAATAAGAAAATTATATAATAAGTTAATTATCTAGTAATAAACCGGTTATTAACCGGTTAATAACTAATATATAACTAGTAGAGATTTATAAAACTAGTACGAGAAGCTATAAGAAGTATAAATATAATATTAATATGGCTTTTATAGTTCCTAAAAATATTAAAAATTATCCTTAGATATTTCTATTTACTAAAGGATCTTATATATATTTATTATTATCTCTAATAAAAATACTATAAGAGATTTTTTAAGTAATTACTATATTAATAAGGAAATATAATTTATTAATATTAACCTATAGTAAGTTAAGACTAGTTACTAACCGGTTATTTACTAGTAAAAAACTAGTTATATTAAAAATTCTTATTATAAGCGAATTTCTCAGAAGCCTATATATATTATAATTTCTTTAAGAATATAATGCTTTATTTATTTCTAATATTTATTTATCTTTAAATAATAATAACTTATAGTAATATTATATTTATATTTTACGAGTTTTAAAATATTTATAAAGAATGGATTTTATTAGTAAGTAGTTCCTAACTAGTTATAATCTAGAAAGAAACTAGTAATTAATTGGTTTTTAGGTATAATTTATAAATACTACTAATAATATTATATAAATAATATCTATATTTAAGAAATTATTAATAATACTAATAGAAATTAACTTATATATTATTTTACTTACTAGTAAGTAAAGAATTTTATTTAATTAAAGTTTATCTAAGTTAATATAACTTTTAAATATATTTATAGTAAGATAACTAAGATTATCTTTAGGTGCTATAATAATAATAGCCAAAAATATAAGTTCCTTAATTTAAACTAGTTTATTACTAGTTAGTAACTAGTTATTAACTAATTAGTATTTATAGTTATATGAATTTATATTAATAAAAATATAACTATAATATATAAAAAAGTATTCTTAATACTTTTCCGGAACTTATTTAAAGTTATAAAGTAATTAATTCAATTTTATTATATTTATTATATAGGGTTTTAAAATATATTAGCTAATATATATAAGAAGTAAATATATAGTAATCTTTCTTACTAAACCGGTTATAATCTAGTTAGTAACTGGTTACTAACTAGTTTAGGCCTTAAAGTATATCTTTATTCTTTTAATTCTTAATATATTTAGTAATAATATATTTCTTGTATTTTAATTTATTATTTAGTTTATTTTAAGTAAAATATTCGAATATTTTAAAGCTATCTATTATATTATAATATTAAGTTAATTTTAAGGCTAGAATCTTGTAAGGAAGTTTAATTACTTTTTAACTAGTTAAAGACTAATTCTAATAAAAAAGTCCGAAACTTTACTTACTAATATAATTACTAGTTAATTCTTAGTAGTCTTAATAAGTATTATAGCTTAATAAATTATAACTTATTTATTTCTATATAATATTATATTAATACCCTTAAATCTATCTATTAAAAAACAAATTAAATAGGTATTTATTAAAATTAGCTTAAAGTATTAAAAAGGTAATTAACTAGTTATTTTCTAATTAATAACCGGTTACTAACTAGTTTAGTATATAGTAAATTAATAGTCGAGAAATCAATTCGGTTATAACTTGGTTTATAACTAGAGTAAAGTATAGTTAGTATAATATAAGTTTTTCTAAATAAATATTTAATATAATTAAAAAAAGAGATTATTATATTTAAAAGCTTAATTTAAAAGCAGGTAAAGTATTAGCTATTTATATATATTTATTAGAAGAGGAAAATTCAGATTCTAAGGAGGCTTTATCTAGTTAATAACTAGTTAGTAGCTAGTTATTATTTCTTTTATTATATTATTTATTACTAAAATAAGGGAAATTACTAAGTTTTTTATAAATAAGAGATAAAAAAAAGTAAAAGTAATTATTATCTAGAATAAGACTAGTTAGGAACTAGTCTCTAACTAGTTTTATATAAGAGAAAAGTATAACTCGAAAGAAATAATAATAATAATAATAAATATTAATTAATAAAATATAAATAAAATTAAATAGTAATATTTAAAATTTAAATTAAATTATTTAGTTTTCTTTAAATTATATATAGAAATAGATAAAATAGATAAAGCTATATTTCTAATATATCTCGAGGAAACTAGTAAATAACTAGTTAGCTTCCGTTTCCTGCTTGAACTATTATCTAGTAATATTAGATTATTATAGAATAAAGGCTACTTAACTTATTATTAACTAGTTATTTCTTAAGTCGGTTTCGGTACTTTATCTAAAACTAATACTTATTTTGGGAATTCGGGAATTTCTAGAGAAGATATATCTAGTTATAGACTAGTTAGTAATACTAGTATAAGATCTTTATCTAGAACTAGAAAATAACTAGTTAGAGACTAGTTAGGTAAAGAGGATAAAGTACTAAGAAAAGACAAGAAGTAAGAGGTAATTAGCGGATCTTTATTCTAACCGACTAGTTATAAACCGGTTACTAACTAGTTAAGAGTAGAAGTATAAGGCCTTAAAACGGGTAGTAGGGTTCTATTAATAAGTAATTCGGAACTAGTATTACGTCGTAGATGATGAATGATGAAGGTCACGTTAGCGTAACATGACGTAAGCGATATCTTAGAAGTAGCGCTCCCCTTACGTAGTAATTGATCATCTTTCACACTTCACTCAATTCACTCCTCTTGTGTAACAAGTGGTAGCAATCGTCGGATTCGCACATATTGCGATACGACCTGGGAACCTCTTCATTTTGGCAGCGTTTCCGCCCATAATCCGACAACCCTGAAGGGTACGAGCCGTGCTCAATGACGAGTTCGACCTTCCCACAGGACTTCATCAACCTCGCTCATCAATTCAATCAGTTCCGAGCAACCGGCCATCGATTCGCAGAGAGAACGCAGACCATTGATGATATTATCGACCGCCTGGTCCTACAATATCCCGCTGCAGTCTCGAATACGACGCAAGGTGGTCGCCATAGCCGGTCAGCCTCGATCGACGAACTCGCAACTGCACAACAACCTTCTTACCCAGCCCCACCGAGTATATAGGCCATTGACAGATCCGCATTCAACGCCGCTATTAAGAAATTCGCCCTCCTCGCAGACAAATACTTCCCGCCGCAGAACGAAGATATAGCCAAAACCGGAAGGAGCGTTAAAAACAACGATCGCCACACCGAAACCAGTGCAGAGCCTCAACCAAGCCGCCAACCTTCGGAACCGAATAGTGATAGGACCGAAGAGATTCCTAGAATGAATAACAATGGCGGTAATGCGGCTGGCACAGCCCCAGTGCGAGAGCACCTTCTTTCCCCAGAAATGGCCACCGAAATAGCCGTACTCATTATACGAGCACTGGATGAATGCGACAGATACCAGAGACGCCAGTCGCTTGGCGGCAACGGAGCTGGAGCGAATAATGGAGGCAGTAGAGAAAATAATGGTTTCGATAATGGGAACCAGAGCTTCGGTAATGGATACGATATGGTTAATGCGAGCGGGATTTCCTTGAGGTGGAATCCAGAAGATATTGGTTTTTTCGAACCCGATAATTCCGCAAATGCAGAAGATTACGAATATCAAGGAAAGGCTACCGTCTGGAGAAATGTATATCTTTTCGTTAACGCCTTTCAATTCAATACACAAGGAGGACGTAAAAGCATCGTACGTACGAACTTGTATACTTGCCTACGTAGAGTGGCTCAGAGATGGTATACAGAGGAAATCGAAGAAACGACGAAACTCGCCTTTCAATTCGCACCGGAGGGAGTTATGTTGTGGGCAAAGCACTTAGTAGACCGCTTTAAAGACTCCGTACCCAAAGCAATGAAAAAGCTCCAAGACGAAAAATACACTATGGAAGACGCAAAGAAAGGTCGCAATATTCGCGGATATACAGTAATGATTATAAGATACGCAAAAGCCGCGGAAATGGACAAGCCATACCAACAGCTCTCTCATATATACAATAATCTCGACCCGGAGCTGCGACTGCATATCTCCGCCCCGGACGAGAAGACACTGGCGTCAGAATGGCTCAAGAACTTGGCCAATAAGCAGGAAGCATAGCAAGACATAATCGTAGCGAGACGTTCTCGTAACGCCTCGACTCGACCAGCCCTACGCTTCGATACCAGAGGTATAAATCCCAGATATCCGCGAAACGGTAACCGTCAGGGCACCACTTCCGGATTCCGCCCTTACCAACCCCGGCCGTGGCAACAGCCACGCCAGTTTCAACAAAGAGACGGTACTGATTATAAGCAGAATGCGAGACCCCTCCCACCGCCAAAACCCAGACATCTCCTTACCGCAGTATACAGAGAAGACAAAGAGAACAAGACTCGCTTCGACGAAGGGTACTCCAAGCGAGAGTACGACGGGCAACGGTTTCATCGATACCGCCGAAACGAGAAAGCTAACCTGGCGTCTGATTACGTCGATGTGCCAGAAGATTATAGAGACGAGTACGAAAAGGAGTTGGAAGACAGTGGATACGTTGCCGCAGAGGAGTTCACCTTCCCAGACTTCCCGGTAGATGATACGCAATCTCTACGAGACGAATTCTACTTAGCTATCTCCGATAATATCAAGTCCCGCACTTGCAGAAAGTGCAACGACGTTTTCTCGTCCTGTTCCCAAATGTTCAAACACGTTTACACCAATACTTGTAACAAAATGGAAGCCGGAACTGCAACGACTCCTGAAGCTGTAGAGCCCGTTACGGTGAAGGTTATTGAAGTAATCCCTCGTGAAGTCGGATACAAAGCAGACGAGATTTCTTATATGTATATGAAAATGCATGTACAATTCGGACCGGGGGGGCCCACGAAATCAACCTGTATCGATACGGGATGCACACGCCCCGTCGTAGGCCGGGAATGGCTGGAAGGCCACGAAGAGGTTTCGTATAACACCTCCCAATCCACATCCTTCAAAGGAATCCTAAATGAAGTTACACTTACGAAGCGAGCGATCTTCCCCATATACGTACTCGGTACGGCAAGTGGCCAGAGATGCTTGGGCAAGATTTTCGTTACGGCGTGGGTCATGGACCGACTGGAACCGGGCCTGCTTCTCGGCAACGAATTCCTTTGGCAGACATCCTCGATCATTAATTACCAGAACTCCACGGTCACAGTGGGTGCATGCGATAACCTTATCGTAGACGTTACGGTTCTCTATCGTGCCCCCAAGGTAGTATGCCGTGTTCTTGCAGCCAGAAAGGTTATTGTTCCCCCGAAGTCAAGGGTAATGATTCCAGTCCAGTATGTACCGGTTCCCGAAGACGGAACGTATTTCTTCCAAGGAAGCTATACGGGTGCAGAGGATGCGATTCTGAATCATGCCAACTTTGTTAGCGTGGTTAACGATACAGACGTTGCGACGACAATCTTGGCAAATATGAATCTGGGCCAATTAACGAACGTTGAGGACCAAGCCTTTTTTGGAGCTCCGAGTAACCAAGAAGGAACGGAGCCAACGATTCCACAAGAAACCGACCCGAACTCAGAAGAGCCTTGGCAGAATAAGCAATACAAGTTCGGCATTGACAAGCCACAAGACGTACCGGAGATTGTACACGAGAACGGCGTGCATATTTACAATAGAGATGTGCGGACGGCACATACCCTGTACGATATCGTTACCGAGTTCCGGGAATGTTGGACCGACAGAGGCCCAATCGACATGCCAGAGGAGGACTATATAAGGATCCCCCTTGTCGAAGGCTGGCAGAACGAGAAGATTACATCGAAAAAGTTCCCCTTGAGTCATAAATACAAGAAGATTGTCGATAACATCTTTGACGGGTTATACCAACGAGACCGAATGGAATGGGTTCACGGACCGACCCCCTTCGCCTCACCGGTATTCGTCGTTATAAAGGAACGTCCTGTTATTGACCTCCGTATTGTGAACAAATTGGCCATCCCGGATACGTACCCGCTGCCATTGCAATCAGACTTGATTGAAGCGTTACGAGGAAAGGGGGCAATCTCTGTCATCGATGGCTCCCAATTCTTTTACCAATTCCTTGTTGCGAGAGAGCATCGAGATCGCTTTACAATTGTTAGCCATCGCGGCTTGGAACGCTCAAAGGTCGTACTTATGGGTTTCCGAAACTCTGTCCAACATGTTCAACGATTTATGGATAAGCAGCTACGTAACCATGCCGGCTTCGCCAGGAACTTTATTGACGACATCGTCATTTTCTCGGATACAATAGAGCAGTACCTCCAACACCTTCGTATTATTCTCGAGCTATTTGCCGAACTACGGTTGTTCCTGTCAGCAAAAAAGTCCTTTATAGGATACCCGTCCGTGAAATTATTGGGCCATCTAGTAGATGCATTTGGAATGGCAACGATACAGGAGCGAGTTTCAGCATTCAAGGAACTCACCTTTCCCATTACGTTGCAAGCCCTGGAACAGTACATTGGAATGACCGGATGGTTACGAGCGTACCTTCCAAGCTATGCCCATATGGTCGAACCAATGCAGGAGCGAAAGACTCAGCTGCTGGAAGCTGGACGGAAAATCGGTGCTGTAGGAGGGAAGCGAAAAGGCTACTGTGCCAGGACGAAATACGAGCCCACAACCCAGGAGCTTGCAGCGTTCGAAAAGCTGCAAAGCATGCTCACAGTCCCCAGGTTCCTGGTCCATTTCTCGCCCGACAGAGTCCTCTTGCTCAATTCAGATGCGTCACAGGAACGAGGGTTCTCCGTCATGGCTTTTCATTTGACACCCGGATCAGTACTAGCAGACGTTATCAAGAAGCTGTCAGCATCGCGTATTCAGCCAATCCTCTTCATAAGCAAGGCGTTAAGTGCAGCAGAGAAACGATACCACGCAACGGAATTAGAGGTTGCGTGCCTGGTATGGACTTGTCGCAAGCTCCGACCTATGATCCAATCTAGCACGAACCCGGTAGTTGTCCTTACCGACCATAGGGCCACGAGAGGAATTTACGATCGAACAAGCTTGAATACTTCCGATGTAACAAAAGCCAATATGAGATTGGTCCACGCTTCGGTATATCTCAGTCAGTTCGACTTAGACATCCGTCACTACCCGGGACGCTTGAACATCGTACCGGATGCGCTATCGCGCCTCGATGCTACCGAGAAGGCCGATATCTCAAACGATAACGAGCTTGAACATATTATGTTCGCTGCCGAGATAGTAATCGACCCGGAATTTAAGCAAAAGCTCGTTACCGGCCTCTGGGAGGATTCGAAATTCGCAAGAGCCTTGGAGACGCTGGGCATAAAGAAGGATGATATGCCGGAAGAACTACTGAAAGTTAACGCTCCTTTCCAAGTAAAAGGAGGCCTTCTTTACCATGTTATCGGTAACCGATTCCGACTTTGTATACCCAAAGGAGCAGTGAAAGACATCTTGCATCTGGCCCACGATAAGTTCCATTTCGGTACGGAACGAACCTTATACGAGCTGGACGACTTCTGCATTCCACGATTAACGAAACACCTCGAAGATTATATCACGCACTGTCCAGCTTGTCTCCTTAATAGAATGTCAAGACAACGTCCCTACGGAGAACTGCAGCCGATTCGGACACCCCTGATTCCGTACCATACCGTGGCAATGGACTTCATCCTGGCGCTTCCCGTTATCCCAGCCGTTAGCCCTTGGAAGATTGACGGTTTCGATACCTTTGATTGTATAATGACGCAATCATGCAAAGCCAGCAAGAAAACGTTATTGATACCAGGGAACAGCGAGTACGGAGCAGAGGAATGGGCCACTATCTCTGTGACAATGTGGTTACTTTGCGACTGGGGAATCCCCAAGGGCTTGATATCAGACCGTGATAGGAAATTCATCTCTGACTTCTGGAAACGTGCTTTTGCAGCGTTAGGCACGAAACTGCTCATGTCAACCGCTTGGCACCCCCAGACAGACGGGGCCTCGGAACGAAAGAATCAAACCGTCGAGATTGGCTTTCGATATCAGATTACAATGCACCCGTTCCTAGAATGGTCAAGCTTCGTAATCCCGTTCCAAGCCGGGCTAAACAACGCATATACAGCAGCCATTCAGACATCTCCAAATGAGTTCGTTGGGGGCTTCAAACCGGCAACAAACCTGACACTGCTTACGGCCGAGACCCAACAGGAACCACCCGAGATCATTCGCAAGCTACGTCAACGGGACGCTGAGGTCGCCATCGACTTCGCAAACGACGCGGCCAGGAAGTACTATAATGCGAAACACAAGCCAATTATAATGGATATCGGCGACTGGGCGTTCTTGAGACTTCATCGAGGATATCACCTTCCCGGTAACCCGAATAGGAAACTATCAGAACAAAGAACAGGTCCGTTTCGTATCCTCCGTCGAGTAGGAAAGCTTGCATACGAATTGGAATTACCAATCGGCTGGAAAATTCATCCCGTTGTCTCGGTAGCGCACTTGCAACCAGCACCAAAGGGCCCTGACCCATTTGGTAGAGAACCCGTCGAAGGCATGCAACCCATAGAGGGCGTTGAGGGAGATGACGAAGACTGGAAGAGCTGGGAGCTGGAGCGTATAGTCGACAAGAGATATACTCGTTATGGCGGCAAGGAGAATCTGGAATATCTCATCAAGTACCTGGGTTGGGGTAACGAACACAACCAGTGGTTTCCCGTCGAGCTGCTAGGAAACGCGAAAGAACTGGTCCAGGAGTACGAGACTAGACTGGCAACGAAGCCAGCCTCTTGTCGTCGCGGTCGCACCAGAAAATGACAACGACAGCAAGACGTGCATTATTACCGAACATCCTTTTCCTTGCAAACGCTATGCGATATCACTGTTCTCGTTACGAGACAACTAGACCCAATTCGGCAATCTGTTATGACCCCTCGCGAAAACGAGGCCATCCGTACGAGTGATTTTTGCTATCTACCAACTCACCTTGCATATTGCAACTCACGAGCACACCCCAATACTCTCTCCTTCCATTATCAAACCAGAACCCCATACGATCCCGAACAACAACGTAGTTATACCCTAACCGCAAACATGAGTAGTAGCCCAGCTACTACGCAGAACTCGCCGACCCCGGCCAAGCTCTCATCATCGGCGCTATACCGTCGCATTAACGACAAATTGAAGTCCGGTCTCATACCCAAGTTAGCGGATATCGAAGAGTACTTCAGCCTTTACGGCGACCCCATCGAGCACATTTCCCTCGGCAAGCATTACAAGCTGAACGCCGATGCAAAGGCCCAACTCGACCGAATCCGCGAACGCTTGTACGCTCCTACTACAATGAACGCTCCCGCTACGATGAACGCTCCCACCGCAATGAACCCGGCACCGGCACCCATATACGACGCCCCTGTAACGAGATCGAACAAACGCAAGGAGAGCGGTCACGTTAACGTCGAGCAACCGAACCCCAAGAAGCGGGGACCAGGCCGACCCCCAAAGGCTGGGACCAAGGTTAACGACGAGCTACTCCAAAAGACGAAGCAGACGGCTCAACAAATCCTCGACGCGAACACGCAACTCGCCACTTACGCAGAAGAGGCGTTTCGGGTTGGCCGGAACATGCTGTCTGTCTATAACATGCTAGCTGACGATATGGATGGTCTTATTAGTGTAGTGGAGAATGGAGAGCACGGCAATGATATTAAGGAGCTTATCCGCAAAATCCGAAAGACTCGTTACGATACCGCTGTTGATAGTATCACACCTCTTTTCACGAAGAGAGACGGACTCCCTTCTCTATGCGAACCCTTGTTTGTTCAGCTTAGCATTGATAACAAGACTGCCGTTGAGGTACGCAATTGGGCTTTATACAAACTCGTACTTGAGCAGGATGATGAGGTTTCGGTGGAGCAGCGAGATGCAGTCACGGAAGATCGACAGGTTATAATACGTCGTCGGGACGCAGTCAAAGTTATACCGCATCGTTCCCCATCGACCCCTGACGAGCCACACCGTTCCCCTTCGACCCCTGGAGAGAGCGACGACGACGACTATGATGACGATGAGGATATCCCAGCCAAGAAGCGACCGTCCGGTCGACGAGCCCGACGCAGCGCCGCCGTCGAGGATACGGAGCAAGAGGCCGTCAAGGATACGGAGCAGGAGACCATCGAGACAGTCAAGGATACGAAAGTCGTCGTCCCAAAGCGTAAACGTTTTGAAGTACCACCAGGATACATCAAGACGGCAAAGGGCAAGTTTAAGGACGAAACCACGAAGAAAGTATACGATATTCCCCCGGGCTTTGCATTGACGCAAGAGGGCTTGTTCGTAGAGGATTCGGGAGAGGAGGAGTAAGCGTATATATACCCTACCAAGTCATCCCAAACCTCTTTTGGGAGACTACTACGATGCTTTTACGCCTACAATTTATATATATGCCATACAAAACTTCCTCTGGTCTTCGGTGATTGGAGCGTACTGGCAACTCATAACCTCGTATCCCTGGTCTTTGGTGATTGGACGGATACATTTACGATACCTGGTTGTGTCTCTGGTCTTCGGTGATCTTGGGGGCGCAATTACACAATACCCGCGATGGCTAGGCTCTGGTCTTGAGTGATCGGGAGGATAGCGGAACTCGTCGCAGCGGTTCTTTTTGTTTGATTAGCCACCCTTTCTTAGCGTTTGTTTTGTTTTTTATTTTTTATTATTGTAACGAGGACGTTGCTAGCATCTTCGGTGGCGGCAATTGTTACGTCGTAGATGATGAATGATGAAGGTCACGTTAGCGTAACATGACGTAAGCGATATCTTAGAAGTAGCGCTCCCCTTACGTAGCAATTGATCATCTTTCACACTTTACTCAATTCACTCCTCTTGTGTAACAACTAGTTATTAACTAGTCGGGAATAGGATTTAGGAAAGCGGGAATAAGAAGAATAGAAGAGGCAGGGGCTATATCTAGTAATTTCTTTTAATTAACTAGTTTAGAACCGGTTATTAACTAGTTAGAAATAGAAGCCAGGGAAATAAGAACAGGAAAAATAGAGGAAGTAGGGGCTATATCTAGTAACTTCTTCTAGTTAACCGGTTTAGAACTAGTTATTAACTAGTTTAAATAAAACTCTAATAATCTTAAATTAAATAAAGTAATAAGTTTTAAACCGGCTAAAGACTAATTAGAGGCCTTTATCTTTAATACTACCTCTTATAAATATTTATTCTAAAAACTTCTATATTATTATTAGTTATAAATAGAATTTTATATTTATATAATAACTTATTATATATTAATAAGCTGATTTTATATAGCGAGAAGTTAATATTTCTTTTTTCTAGTATCTTAAATTATAAACTCGAAGTCTTTTATAATATAATACTTTATATACTTATAAAAATTACTTATAGTTAGCTATTATCTAAAGAATTAGATATAGAATATTATATAATTATTAACTAGTCCGTAACCGGTTATTAACTAGTTAAAAGTAGGGTAAATATACTTTAGATCTTATATTATTATTAGGTATTACTAGTAATATTATTTATATATATAAATTATATAATTTTTCTCTAATAGTAAAGAAAGTTATATATAAGGCAAATAAGCTTATTAATAGTAAGATAAAGCTATAGTAATTTTTATTAAAAAATACTTATAGAATAATAAGGGGAAAGAGAGATATAAGAAGAGAAAATTATAATTATAATATATTCCGGGTTTAAAATAAGAATTAGCTAAGTTATATCTACTAAATTTAGCTTAGATTTAGACTAGTTAATAACTAGAAAGAAGGCGGCCCGCTTATATTAGTTAAAAACTAGTTAATAACTAGTTTTAGATAGGTCAGAGAAAATTAAAATTAAAATTATTTAAAAATTAGAAGTTTATTAGTAAAAAAGGTTTTTATTAACTAAAAACCAAAAAAACCTTCTCTAAATAAAGAATACTAGATACTAAGTAGTTATAAACCGGTCTCTAACTAGTTATTTATTATTATTAAGGATAATGGAATTATTAGAAATATTAGTACTATAACTAGTTAGTAATTAGTTAAAAATTAGTTAAGCTTAGGAACTTATAACTTTAGTAGTAGTAGTAGCTTATTTATCTTTTTCTTCTTACTATAACCGGTTATTAACTAGTTAGAGAGTAGTTAAGAAATACTTATACTTTAATAATAGCTTAAACCTTATCTTAAAGGAATTAGAGAATTTTGCTATAACTAGTAAGAGACTAGTTTATAAAGAGTTAGGAACTACTTATAAATTAGATACTTTATTACTATTATTTTTAAAGAAGTAGGAGGAATTATACTTGGTAAGACTAGTTAGTAACTAGTTATCTATTATCTTAGGGAAGCGGCAGTAACTAGTTAGTAACTTATTACTAGTAAGCTTATACTTTTTAAGACTAGTTATTAATTAGTTACTAACTAGTTATTAACCAGAATACTTACTTGCTTATTAGTTCTTTCTTATACTTAGAAGAAGTAATGAATTCTTCCTTAGTCTTATTTATATAAGTCTATAACTAGTTAATAACTGGTTAAGAACTAGTTAGTAATTAACTAATAGTAATATACTTATATAGAATTAAGGCATTATTTATTTTCTTATTATATATATTATATATATTTTATAACTAGTTAGTAACTAGTTAAGAACTAGTTTTACTAATTTATCTTATAAGAGTTAATAATAAGTTTCTTAAAAGAAACCTAGTCTATAATATATTAGTAATTAGTAGTAAACTAGTTAGAATCTGGCTTATTATATTATTCGTATATTATAACTTTATAAGTAGGGTTCTTATTATAAGCTACTAGTTAGTAACTAGTTAGTATCTAGTTAGGTAGTAGTTAGTTACTAATTACTTACTTATAAATAACCGGATATAGGGGAAAAAAAAAAGAAAGAAAGGAAAATAAGAGAGCCTTAAAATATACCGGTTAGTAATTAATTAGTAATCTAAAACCTTAAATTTTGGCTAAGCCTAATTGGGCGACCGGTTAATAGCTAGTAAGTAACTACTTTATATAGGCCCTAGTAATCTGGAACCTTAAATTTTAGCTAAGCCTAATTAGGTAACTAGTTAATAGCTAGTAAGTAACTAGAGCCCTATATATAAATATATAAGGCTAAAACTAATTTAATAACTAGATAATAACTAGTTAATAACCGGGAGCTAGCCTATAAAGATTAGAGAAGATCTAAGTACTAGTAAGAAAGAGTATATAAGAGGCCTCTAGCCTTTATTTTACTTTTCTTTTTATTAAGTATTTTTTAATTTCTTTTATAATATTTTTTAAATTATATATTATAATTAATTATTTAATTTTTAATTTATATAATATTTTTAAAATATTTTTAAAATAATTAATAATTAATATAAATATTATAAATAATTATATTTTTAATTTTTAATTTTATTATATAACTAATTTCTAAAATTAATATATATTTTAAGTAAATATATATTCTAAATTTTTAGCTTATCTTAAACTTAATTAATTAATTATTAAATAATTATATTATTAATTAGTCTAAAATTAAAGATATAAAATAATTAAACTAGATATATTAAGTTAGCTAATTAGAATTTTTTATTTTTTTTAAGATATTATAGTAAAATAATTTCTTTTTTTAATTAGGATATTTATATTATTTTCTTTTATAATTACTATTTTCTAAGCTTCTAAATTTAATAAAATTAAAGACTTTATCCTTAATATTATTATAGAAAATAGTTTAGCTTTCTTAGTAATATTTCTAGTTATTATAGCTATTTTTCTTATTATTATTCTTTCTAAAATCTCTATTTTATATTTCTTTCTTTTTATTTTATTATTAATTTCTTTTTATTTTACTTTTCTTATTTTCTTTATTTTCTTTTCTTATTTTTCTAAGATATTTTTTATTATTTTTATAATCTTTATATCTTTTTTTACTTTTAACTTATCTAATTTATCTTATTTTGCTTTTATAATTTTTATTTCCTTAAATACTATTATAGCTAATATTTTAGCTATTCTAAAGAACTAAGCCTTTCCTAAAAACTCTCTTATTAAATTAAGCTTTTTCCTTTAATATTTCTTTTTTTTTTAAGCTATAAAGCTTTTTTTAAACTCTTTATATAATATTTTATAATAGAAGCCTTTATTATATTTGACTTATTTATTTTAATAAGCTTATAAAAGGCTACTTTAGATAAGTTCTTTATATAGATTTTTAAGAATTATTATATATATTTTATAATATAAGAAATTATAATTATATTAAGAAAAGCTTTTAGAAAAGTTTATAGCTTTAATAAAATAATAGCTAAAAGAATAATTAATAATTAGTATAATTATATATCTATTTTCTTTTAAATAAATAAAATATTTAATTTAGATATATTTTTATTCTAAATAAGCTTAAAAATAAACTAAAATATTCTTTTTATTAAAGAAGAAATACTTTTACTAGTATATAAAAGCCTATTAATTTTAGTAAAATAATAAATAAAAAATAATAAAAAGTAACTTATATTAAGAAATTAAAAATAATATATTAAATATAAAAATAAAATAAAAAGTAAAATTTTAAGGTAATTATATATTTATATAAATTTTATATTAATATAGCTAGAATATTTATTTATAATTAAAAGCCTTTTTTTATATTTTATTTTTATATAAGTAATAAAATTAAAAATTCTAAATAAGATATATTATACTAAAAATATTAGATAATTATTTATTTATACTAAATATAAATTAGATATATTTTCTTTTTTTTAAATTATTTAATTAGCTATTTTAAAGATTTCTAAAGATTTCTTTATAAATAAAAGTTAGTAAAATCTTTATATTATTTATATAAATAAAAGTAAGTAAGCTAATAAATTATTATAATTTTTCTATTATTATATACTTGTTTTATTATTATATATTTTATTATATATATAATTTTAATTAAAAGATCTTTCTTATTCTAATTATATATATTTTTTATTATAATATTATAATTCTTAATTATTTTAATTAATTAAATAAAAAAAAGAATATTAGTTATTTTATTTATAAAATAAGTAAGAAATAAATAAAATAATAAAATTAAATATTATTAGATTAAAAGAAACTAAATATAGGACCTATATTCTAATTTTATTTATAAATTATTAATATTTTATAAATAAAGGCTTTTAAAATATATAAAATAGTATTAAATAAAACTAGCTATTTAGTTTTTATTTATATTATTTTTAATAATTTTCTCTATAAGGTTTTTAATAATTTATAAGATTAGAAAAAGCCTATATATTATAAGCTTATTAATTTAATTAATAAGAGCCTTTTCTTATATATTAATAAGAAATTTATAATATAGAAAAATTATTTCTTATTTAGAAATATATATTTCTTTATATTTTTATATAAAAATAATATATTTAATACTAAAATCTCTAGTAATCTAGTTATAATTAAATATTAATTATATATTTAGTATATTAATTACTTTTTTAATATTTTATTTACTAACTATTTTATTAAATTTTAAAGATAATAAAATAATTTTTAGGAAAATATATATTTAATATAAATATATATTAATCTTAAATTTTAGTTAAATTAAATTTCTTTATTTTAAAAAACTTTTTAATATTATTATTTAATATAAAAATAATTATATTATTATATTATTATTTTAAAATAAAATGAAATAAAATAATAATATTATAATATTTATATAAAATTCTTTAATATAATAATATATATAATAAAATTATAATATTAATATTATTATAAATATTTTATTTATTATTATTAAAGAAAATATATAATATATATAAATAAATAAAAATATTTTAAAAAAAATTAATTTTATTAATTTTTATAATTTTTATAAAAAGTAAATATCTAGAATTATTTATTTTTAAAACTTTTATATTATTTTTATTATAATTAGTTTTTTTAATATATATATAAAAATATTTATATAAATATTTATAATTTATTTAAAAATTCTAAATTTTAATATTAAAATTTAAATAAATAAAATATTATTATTTTAAATATTATAATAAATAAATATTTTTAAAAAATATATAAGGCTATTTAATAATTAATTAATAACTTATATTAATTATAATATAAACTTATACTTATTTTATAAAATATTAAATTTTTATATAATAAAATTATTTTTATTAAAGCTTTCTAATATATTAATATATAATTTTAATTAGCTTATTAATAAGCTTTAAAATATATTAAAATAAATAAACTATAATATTAATATAAAAGCCTTTAAATATTTTATAAAATATTAGAAATATAACTAATTATTTAAATATTTTAATTTTAATTTAAAAATTAATATTAGCTTTAATTATTTTATTATTATTAATATTTCTATATTATTAATAAATTTATATTTAATATTAAGCTAGCTAATAGCTTTTAAATATTAATATAATATATATTTAAAATATATTTAAATAATATTAAATAAATAATTATTTAGGCTTTTTTAATTAGATTATAATAAATATTAAAAAATAAATTATTAATATAAAATTTATTTAACTTATAAAAATTATAAATATAAAAATTAAAACTATTTTTATAAAAGCTTATAATTTTATTAAAATTATAAAATATTATTATAAAATAATCTAATATATTAATTTTATTATTATAGCTAAAATTAATAAAAATTAATAAAAAATATTATATTTTAAATAGTTTTTAAAACTATTAATAATTTTATAAAACTTAATAATATTATTTTAAATAATTAAATATAATATTTTATAAAATATATTTTATTTAAATTAGTTATTAAAATATATTAATTAATTTAATTTAAAAAGCTTTTATATTTTCTTTCTTTTATAATTCTAGTACTTATATAATTTTAAGTATAATACTTATACTAGTTATTAACCGGTTAAGATTTACTTATAATTTTAAAAAGCTTTTATACTTTAATACTCTTATAATTCCAGTGCTTCTATAATTTCAAGTATAGTGCTTATACTGGTCCGTAACCGGTTAGGACCCACCTGCCTTTTTTTCCATTTTCGGAAAATTTTAGCGCGCATTGTGGGGCGAAAAAACGGCCCCGAGCTCATATTACCGGATGCCATCGTATCTGGACTAATCAAGACAAAGCACGTGACATTCGGCTTCGAACTAAAATACAGCATATTGTCCTTTGATTGACATATAGCAGAGGCTTTAACCAGCAACCTCATCGTGACAGATTGGTCGTTGGGGAACAGACACAGTTAAGCCTTTTCTAGACCATTGCAGTATTCAAGGGAAATCCAACATGGCCGTCAAAACTATCCCAATTGCGAGAAAACAAACCCTTCAAATCGGCATCCTTGAGAAGCTTACAGTCTGCTTTGTGGTCTTTCTCATTCCAGCCAGCGCTCTGGCACGACTTATTGTAATAAGGTCAGCATCTCAATCAAAGAGGACGGGCTCAGATGGCCGGCTTACTCCGTTGCAGTACCAGAAAAGCGAGCACTTGGCACACTTCTTCAATGAGGCCGCCTGCGTATCGCACCCCTGACATGTTCTTGTACAGTAAAGTTCAAAATCAGCTTCAGTTCTCAACTCTCAGTGATTTTATTTTTGACGCATATTCTCTGCTATACTAACCCTATGCGGCTAGCCCAATCCAGAGCCCTACACTCGCTTAATTTCATATCCGGGGTGTCACGTGGTATTTTTGCCCAAGGACTCACCTGACTGAAGGCACATTCTAGATCCTTAATTATCCACTTTGTGCTTTGTGAATAGTTCTGGACTTGAAGAGAGTGATATTTTGATGGTACAGCATTTTTAGAGTTGTGATGATATTGAGGATCGATATTCCGTTTGTTAAGATATTGATTGGTCGCTTTCGCTACATTTCATGTCACACAACATTTGCTGTCAGCACTACACCTTTCCGTTTCCCGAAAACCTTAATAGTCGGACTTAACGTCGCGACTAAAGGGGCCCAACCCTTTAGTCGGGGAAAGCAAGTTGTCCCGGGAAAGCAAGATGTCCCGCACCACACCAAAATTTCTATGCGATCGCAGACACTTGAATTACACCACACAACCAAATAACCCTTAAATTAATGCGCAATTGAGGATATAATCTCTTATTACTCTAATGCTATAAAATCTGCATTTTGAGCTATTGAATTAGTCGATATTACTGATCTAGGTGGTAAAGAATACAGAACTGCCTTCTCCCCACTAACCCCACCATTTATTCCCTCTCTTGCCTCCTCTATCTCCCCATTTGATCCCTCAGTTCCCTCTAATATTGCCCGTATATATAATTAACTAAAAGGGTTCCCCTTTGCTCGGTGGGCTTGCTCAGATACGAGTATTGCAGGATCGATAGGAATATCTGTAAAGATTTCGGGGTCCTCCGCTTGCACATGATCGAATTCAGCTTGCTCCTTAGCTACCCTATCGTAAAGCAATTGGTGCTTAATTCGAATAGCTTCAAGCTCGTTTTCCGTAGGTTCGTTCTGGGGATCGCGAATTGGTATTAGGAGTTCGGGAGGGATAATCGTATTAATTCCAAGAACCTGCTTCTTTGCTTGTGCCTCCAGTTCCCTCACTCTCTTCTTCCTCTCTCTCTCTGCCGCTCGTGCGGCGATTCCGATTCTTTTAAGAGCTTCCCTCTCAGCTGATTCGGCCTTTGCAAGCTGTTTCTTTGCCTTCTTGAGCTCCTCCTCTGCTACCTTCCTTACTTTAATCTTCTTCTTTGCCAGAGTATTAGAAGCGTTCATCCACCCCCCCTTTTGAAAACTAAGCCGTGCATTTAGCTTAGCCTTATGACGATTAACCTGTACCTTGCAAGCGTTCTGGGCATCTAGCTCTTGTAAACTTCCAAGCATTAGGTGATTCTTGGTAGCCTTGATTATAACTGCATACTCTTTGCGAGGGGAAGAGCTTAAAGCGTCTAGAATCTTGTCGTTGAGATTATCGAGGCGTAGAACGTATTCGTTATATGAAGATGGAGGTTTTGGGAGGGTAGGTAATTGGTATGTTGCTTCCAATTCGTGAACAGGAGGAGGTATAGGAATTAGTGGGGTTTCTGCTTCCGCTTTAGTATCTAAATCAGATCCAAATTCCAGATTCTCTAAGCCAGTGTCTTTCCTTCTCTTTTTCCCATATTCCTTGAGCTTCCTTCGTATGGCTTTAAAGCTGACAGGCCAGATTCCTGCGTTCTGAAAGGCGTGTTTAATTATACGAACCGTAAATGTTTTCTCTCGTATTCCAGGGAGATCGCGAAAGAAGCACTAAATATTATATTCCGGCTCGTACGAGCGAATCGCATTCATAATATTGACCTGTTAGTAGTGTTTCTATTCCCTAAAGATGCCAATATTACATGGTTAAAGGAGGTGCGTTTGGTGGGAAGGGAATTATATGATTCGTATCTTATTATATGTAGCTTTTAAGACAAAATCGTCCGCTTGGTGGCAAGTTGCTCCGTTAATTAAGAGAATATGCTACTCCTTATTAGGCCCGCAATCGTTATGCTTAATAAAATGGTCTAGCCAAACCATATAGATCCCCTCGTTTGTATATCCTGTGGGAGAGACTGTAATAACCTCGTGGCCGGTTATATTTTCGTGGAACCAGGAAACCATAATCATGACTCCAGGTATAATTACTACCGGAGGAATTGCCTTGCCATTTGTAGATATACACTCAATTATTATAAGAGACATGCGATTCTCTGGTATTCCCGTATATATCTCTTTGATTCCAATTGGTATAATAACCTCCTCTCCTGCAGGCATACAAATTCGTGCTCCTTTCTCGTCCATATTATATATCCGGTCCCCATAGCATATACCAGTTTCCTCTAATGCCGGACGATATTCAGTCTTAAACCAATCGCATAGGCTCTGTTCGGTATGGAGATTAATACGGTGGCTCGCAATGGGCTTTGTCTTAATTATATGGAGTTCTGGAGTGCTCTTTAGCTATTAAGAGAACTATTTCCAAGATAGAGCTGTCCTATTATCCTCCGTTCGTATCCATATCGCGCAGTTATATATTATTTGCTTTGTGGCTCCTTTCCCTCCATTAATCGCGTGCGATACCGCGTATTGAATCAATGCCTCGTATTAATCAGGACGTAGGATCTTATTGTGCCCCCCCTATTATCCGCTCACTATTCCCATCTTCTTCCTCTCTCTCTGCCATGCTTTCTTTACTATATCTTCATTTCGTACGCAATACGCGCGTACCGCAGTCGCAGGAGTCTCTTCTGGGTTGGCTTTAAGGAACTGAATAGCCTTACGGAGCTTATCCTTCTCTGGCATATTACGGAGAAGCGTATTTTTGGGGAGGTTACTTAGGCGAGCCATCGCTATTGAATTTGAGTGATTTTCAGGAAAATTTGGGCTGGTGGTAATCAAATTGATTGATTTTTACTATGGGTATTCCATACAAATTGGAAATTTTGGCGATTGGTGCGGGACATCTTGCTTTCCCGGGACAACTTGCTTTCCCCGACTAAAGGGTTGGGCCCCTTTAGTCGCGACGTTAAGTCCGACTATTAAGCCTTAATAGATGATTCCTGTTTCAAAGTCAACTTTCTATTTATGAAGTTACCAACCTTTTTTGGCATTGCCAGCACAAGTACTCAAATACCCTTGACCAATCCAAATCGAGAGTGCCTTTTCGACCTTGCTTCTATATTAAACTCAAAATCGTATATCTCTATGAAGGCAATACGGTTGGGCCTTGCCGCCTAAAACAAAGGTGCGCAAACTGCACACGATTCACAACTCGCTTCGAAATGTCAAGCACAAATAAAAATGAGTTGTTAAACGCATTCGGCTCTCATTATACCCAGAGACAATTTGAGCTTGCATCAACTGAGAATGGTCCAGAGATCGGCACGGAAAACGAAATTCGCATGTGGGCCTCGACCAAGAAGATCCCAGTAGCAACCAGAGGCGATGACAAGGGCAAGCTTTATAGACCCTTCGTCGACCCGTATGAGATCCGTGTGCTTGAGATCAAGCCGGGAGCCAACAGCGATAAACTACAAGGCTCACTGCATCATTGCTCAGTCGAGTTCGAGAGCGAGCCCAAGGATTTTTTTGCTTTCAAAGGCGAAATTCTTATGGAACCCAGACGAGCGCGACTCACCTACAAGCACTTGACCATGTACGCCCTTTCCATAGACAATCTTACTACCCCGGTTTTTTATACGGCGCTTAGTTATACCTGGGGCGCACAGATTTTCGATGGAACTATCGAGTGCGACGGCCACCAGAAAGCGATTACCAAGTCTCTCGAGGCAGCATTATGGAATTTCCGGAAGCCAGACCGGTCTGCGGTCATGTGGATTGATCAAATCTGCATAGACCAAGAAAATAGTATGGAAAAGGAAAAGCAAATCCCCATGATGGGAAAAATTTATCAGCATGCGTGGAATACAGTGATTTGGCTAGGGGAATCGAGTCCTGGTTCTGACTCTGCAATCCAGCTCCTAGAAGACGCCAGTGTCCGCTTACAGCTCAGAATGGACGACATCGATCCCACCGACTTCGAGCGACTCGGGCTACCGAAGCCCGACTCAGAGATTTGGCATGCCCTGTGGAATTTGCTCTCGCGACCGTGGTTCACGCGGCTCTGGATCATCCAGGAGGTCATTCTCTCCCGTAACCTGTGGGTTACCTGTGGCGATAGCCTTATTACGTGGGACAATCTAAGTAATAGTTGTATCCACTTTTCAACGTGCGGAATATCTCAATGGCTACAACAGCATTTCTTGGATAGTTCGAGCACAAGTGGCCCTGTGGATATCTGCAAAGCAATAATGGACCTCAGTCTCACGAAGTCACACCATGAGGGACACGAGTATGGTCTCTCTCTCTTCAGACTGCTAGTTGAAACACGATATGCGCAGTGCTACGATTCGCGAGACAAAATTTACGGGCTCCTAGCAGTGTGCAGGAATAGCGACAGGACCGCGGTCCGCACCAGTTACGCACCGGGCTTCACCGCGGCCGAGCTTTACCGTGACATGACAGTCCATCATCTAGCTGACAATCTCGGGGGGTTGCGACTTACCAGCGTGCTTACATCTGTAGATCATGACTCCCCTGATCTGCCATCCTGGGCACCCGACTGGAGGAGGCCGCGCGAAACGACTGCACTAGGGTATTCGACTTCTGCACAGAGCATCTACAGTCCCAACGGACGGTTTCAACCAAAAAATGGCCAGACGGACTATACCTTAAACAGTCAAAAAAAGAACGAGCTACAAGCACGAGGGATCTTTTTCGACACCCTCGTCAAGACCAGCGATCTCTTTATTGATCCCGATCTCACCTATCTCAATCCAACCACCGACAACAAAACTCTACTAGAGTTTTTCAGGTTTGCCTCCCAACTCCAGCACTATCCAGCCCCCAACACCATCTTCTCTGCATTCTGGCATACCCTCGTAGCCGGCAAAGATGCCTCTGGAAGATTAAAGTGTCCATCTTCGTTCGCCGAGATCGTCAGCCTCCTCCTCGATGTATCCACTGGCCTGTCACCGTCGCTCCCGGGTCAGACGTATTCGGCGCGACAGCGGCGGCCCAAGGGGAAAGGCAGGCTAGAGCTAGTAAACCTCGCGTCCCGCGCGGCAGGGAAGACGTTCCAGGAGGTGCACACTGCCATGAAGCTTGCGGTAAAGAACCGCAAGCTAGGTATTACTGAGAAGGGATACTTAGGGTTATTCCCTAGGCATGCGGAGGTGGGGGACGGATTGTATGTGTTAAATGGCTGCCATGTACCATTTCTGTTGAGAGAGGTGGATGGGGTGGGGAGGTTTAGACTTGTGGGTGAGTGCTATGTTTATGGGATCATGGACGGGGAGGCCGTTGGGGGAGATGATGTGAGTATGGGGGAGATCATTCTGGTTTAGTTTTGAGGTCACTGAACTATGATAACCACTTTTACCCCGAGAGGATTTCGACCAATGGAAAGTTTGGATTGTTCTTGGCGGACTCTGTCTCTGACTTCTATTAGGGAGGGTTTTCAAGAGTTGAGTTTTTCGATCTCTCTGAGGATAGGCTCCTTATGTGCCTCGTTCCATTCTCTCTTTGGCGAATTATCTCCTCCTTTCCCTATTTTTCCTTGTTCTGTTTTCCCTCTCTTCTAACTTTGACCCACTTCTAAATTTCAGATGCTAGGTCCTCGACGGTTTTCCCCTTCAAGTTAAAGACGTCCTCGAACACTAGGGACAACTCTGCCTACGAAACAGTATCCGACTTGTAAACAAAGCAAGTGCGTGGAGCCATAATGAACTCTTGGTAAACTCATGCACGAGTCCACCATGGGCTGGGCGGAAAGGCGCAAAGCGAATCGAAACACAGTGACAAATCTATCTATTGTGGAGCTTGCTGTTTCGTCCTATTGTAGCAGGTGAGCAACGAGGTTGTGATGAAAGGGTGGTGAAGGAGTCGGTCGTATCTTTATTTACATAGCACATGTCGGTGTAACGAAACATGAGCAAAAATTATACACGATAACATTAGTAGATTATCCCAGAAGATAAGGCTTTCTCTACCTTACCCCGCGTTTGATGGATGCTGTGGTTGCCTAAAAGCCACAAACAATAATGTAGGGAAATCCTCGCCTCAACAAAACCTAACGTAACATCGTTCGCTTTCAAAGCTCATAAAAGTCAGAAGTGTTCCTCAACTCGTCGTCGACATATGCACACCATTTTTGAACCCTCAAATCACGACAACCCATTTCTGGAATGGCGGAAACCACCCCCACTCCAGAGCTCAAGACGTACAATGGCAATTGCCACTGTGGGGCCGTCAAATTCAGCATCAAGATCCCCGAACTCACTTCAGTCACAGAATGTAACTGCAGTATCTGCTTTAAGAAGGGCTACAAGTGGGTTTTTCCTTCTGCTGATGGAGAGTGCTTTACCATCGAGAAGGGTGAGGGAGGTCCGAGAAACTATGAGTTTGGCAATCGCTCGATGGTGCATAAGGTACTCCGCCTTCCTTATCATAATTGAGAATGGAGAAATTGTAAAATGTTAATGAGACGACTACCTAGTTCTGTCCCACTTGCGGCACGGGCATCATGGGCCAGAGACATGGCATTGCTCCAGGCACTGGTATCGCGGTCAACGTAAATCTCCTCGACGCATTTCAACTCTGTAGACTAAACTGAATGTGAACACAGGCAAGAGCGCTCCAAGACGTCGATCTCTGGTCTCTAAAAATAAACAAGTATGACGGAGCAGCCCACAAACCCTTCTACGCGCCACCTATCTTAACGGGCCCGGAACCCCCAGCCGAGATAGAAAACAGCAAATTGTACACTGGGTCCTGCCACTGCGGCGCCGTGACAATGGCTTTGAAGAATAGGGGCCCGCTTATCCAGGAAGCAGCCCCGGTTGCCGAGGAAATTGGACCTGAAGTGATTGGAGAATGCGACTGCAGTATTTGTGCACGCGTAAGTCAACCCAGATTACAGTCCCACATATTGATCAACTTGCTAATTAGAGCACTTGAGAACAGCTGGGCAGAATCCTCACCTATCGTTCACCAGCCCAAATCTCTATACGCCTCTCTCCCGGCACAAATCTCAGCAGCTACTCTTTCGGCACAAAGCAATTCGAGCATAAATTCTGCCCTGTGTGTGGAGTGGCCGTGGGTGTTGATGATGTAGTTGAGAATACGAAGGCGGTGAATCTGAGGTGTTTTGAGGGGGTGGGTTGGGTTGGTATTGAGACTTATAAACACAGAGGCAGTAGAGAGGAGCCTGAGTATGTGGTTCCTGAACACCACATAGACGGGAAGGACTCCAGAACTGCAAACGAGGAGCAAGAGAAGGAAATCCGGGAGATTGAGGAGTAAATGAAGAAGCAGAACGCAATTTATAAACAGTTAGAGGAGGAAATACTTTAATTAGGTTGAAAAAATCCCGAGGGGTATAATCATGCAAGTCACAAGCATCCAGCTCTTATTGATCGTCTTGAATCTCGTCTCTCCTTGCCAGCCTCGTGAAAGCCATCTCCCTGGGAGCTTTACAAACTCCAGGACGGAAGGTCGGCAACACATCTTACCATTCCCGAGTATCAGCATGGGATGAACTCATTGTTTGTCAAATCGTTGTTGTTCCACGAGCAGATGACTGGAGCTGATTGGCGCCAAGCCCAAGCTGAACGCCTCCTAAGCACCATTGTGCCTCACACCAGGCGCATTTCCGCCCGACCATGCAGCCTCCTCCAGAACGAGAACATTGGAATTCCTTTTCCTTTTCTTTTTCGAGGCTGTGTCGCTGCTCGCGTGTTTCCCGGGTTTGAGCTCAAAAGAACAGAGTGTCCCACGCTGGTTGCGTAGCTTCTAACTCCCTAGTAGAATTCAACTTCGTTCCTGGAAAAACAGTCTTGATCTCACTACCTCGTTCCATTATAACTTCGGATCTAGCCTCGCAAAAGACAAGAGCCAGCTGTAACACCGCGAGGCTGTACACGCCGATCGAAAACACAGCCTTCAGGCAGCAATCATATCATACCTCACACAATGGGAACCAAGTACGTTATCTTCTGTAGCTTATTCAAATACCTCGAAGCAAAAGACTAACACACACTTCCCAGAGAAATCTGCATGGCCGATGGCTGTTACGAGTATTTCGAGCGAGCTGATGGTGACACCCGCACAACAAAATGCCCAGCCTGCCGGGCAAAGGAACGATCAGGGAACCGATCCGCACTCACTCGTCAACAAGGACAAAGCGAGGTGACCAGATTTGCGAGCCAGGAGGAGAGGCAACTTGCGCAGGCTGTGCTGACTAGGGCGCCTCCGCGTGGCCACTATCTCCAATCCGAAACCATCAACATTGATTTTGGAAAGGGGACGATGAATATTGACAGGAAGTTTGAGCCTGAACCTACTGTGAGGAGTACGGGGCTGGGCCTTTTAAGTGGTTGGCTTGGGGGAAAGGCTACTTGAGAAGCTGAGATTGAGAAGACACGTGGGTCCGAGGAAAGGAAGATAATGGGTTACGGTCATGTCGGCTGGCTTACAAACTTCAGATGACAAGACTCAGTTACCGTATTGCCTTTGCAATCTTATTCTACCTAGCTGGAATAAGTTTGTCATGTTAAGTCAAATTGCTAAATTCTATACCATTTGCATTTTCTACCTGTGACGGCTGGCGTAAGGGCATGATCTGCCAAGGACAGGATATCGGAAACAGGCACAAAACGAAGCTAAGCCAGGATTGCTTGGACGGAATAATACTAAAGGTCGAGGCATCCTCCCTACTTTATTCTATAGCTTAGTATTTTCTAATATATGAGATTCTTTAAACTTTGCACCTTCGACTATTATATTAATCCCGCCGTTATATAATACTAAGCTCATTTGACTCGGCCTATAGAGGTAATATAATACTACTGGTAAAGGATCCGTATTTATTCTTGGAAAGCGAAGATAGAATACCGCTTTTAATATTTGATAACCTCCTTAAACTATAAAGAACCGGAGAGCTTAACTAGAAGTATAAATATTCTCTATAATCTAGTTAATCTCGGAGCCTGATTCTTAACTAGAACAGATAATATTTCCCTTCTAGTAGTCGGTCCTCTGCTAATATAAAAGAAGAAAGATATTATCCTCTATAATCCGGTTAATCTCGGAGCCTGATTCTTAACTAGAACAGATAATATTCTCTTAATACTAATAAGAGTAAAAGAACCGGCCCCCTTCTCTAGTATAGGAAAAATTAGTAATAGTTTACTAATTTAAAATAAGAAAAGATAATAGTCGGTTTTAGTCTACTAACTTAAAACTAGATAAGATAATAATTAGTTATAGTTTGCTAATATTAAATAAGAAGAACTTACTTAGTATTTACCTCTATAGCTAATATCCCTTTTAAAGCTACTATAGACGGCCCGGAGCCAAGTACTATTACTATAGGTATATTAGATAAGAGGCCCTAGTATAATAAAACGAAAAAGCCGGACTTTAATATTATAAACCTATATTACCGGGAAAGCTATTATAATACTATTTCGGAAGAAGATATTAAGAAGTAGCTAGCTAATTTAGAACTTAAAATTAGTATAAATACTTTGAAAATAAATAAGGCCTAATAAAGATTACTTATATAGAATAATCTTATTAATAAATACTATCTTATAGCTAATAAATAAGTAAAATACTACTAGAAATTCTATTTATATATTAACTAACTTACTAAGAAAGTTAATAAGCTAGAGGCAATTACTGGTTAACTTTATATAAGAGAAAGACTAGTATAAGAAGAAGTAATAAAGTAGAGATTTAAATAAGTAAATATTTAGGAATACTATAGATTTCTATTAGAAGAACTATTTAGGGGCTAATACTAAGGCTTTCTTCTGCTTTCTATTTATAGTAATTAACTATAGCTTATTAGAATTAAGGATTCTATTCTATTTATAGGTAAGAATAATTACTAGATTAATAACTAGATATTTAATATAAGAAATAAACTAATATAAAACTTCTCTAAATTCAATAATAAACTACTAAAGATTACTTATATAATATAACTAGTTACCGGAAATACCTATAACTTTATTTATAATTAACTAGAATCTGGATTAGTTAGATAGATCTTAACTATTAAATAGATCTTTAAGATTCTCTAGTAAGCTTATAGTAAAAGTAAAGAGATAAAGTACTAGGAAATAAAAGAGGTATACCGGTATCTAAAATAAGGAAATAAGCTATTTCTAGTATTCTAGATAAAATTTATTTATTTAATAATAAAATTAAGGAAGTTACCGGATAACTAATATAATAACTTAATAGATAAAATAAATCTCGAGCTACTTAAGAGCTTAAATAATAAGAAGTTTAATACTTCTAGGAACCTTACTAAATAGTATATAGAATAAGAAAATAGGCTTCTCTTAATTAAAAATTAGTAATTCTAGAAGAAATAACTAGTAGAAACCACTTACTATTAAATATTATCTCGGGCTAGAAAGCCTGCCGGAATTTAAGAAGCTATAGTAATCCTATATCTAATAAATTAATCTTAGTAGCCGGTATTCTTATAGCTAAAAGAAGTAATTCGCCGAGAATTTAAAAAGAAACTAGACCGGCTAGAGGGCCTTTATTATTATAGCTATAGAAAGCCTAAATATATAAAAAGTACCTGTTCTGACTTTAATAAAATTATATCTATTAAAGAGAATTATTTAAAAAGAGCTAATAATTCAGAAATAAATAATAAGAATACCGACTTCTATTTACTATCTAATAAGGAATATAATATTAATAAGTTAGGAAAAGTCTAGCTCTAGATATAGAAATAGATCTTCTAGAATAAGAACTTTACTAAGAACCTATAGATCTTGCTTAGCTAATTAGTAGAAACTAGTTTCTTATTAATTATTAAGTATACTAGAAAGGCAAAACTATAACTTTCTAGTATTTAGTAAATACTAAAGCAAATATATATACTCTAATTAACTAAAAGTATATTCGCTCTTTAATAAAAGTACTATAAATGCCTTTATATAAACTTAAAACCTCCGTTCTCTTATAAGATTTCGATAGACAATTTAATAAAGCTATTTAATATCTAGCTATTATAGATCTAGCTATTAATTAGTATTCCCAAACTCGATAATACCTGCTTACTACTAATCTCGGCTCTTATAATATAATTCTAGAAAAGAAATAGCTAGTAAAGTATAATATTCTACCGGACTATTAATAAAATTAACTCTATTAGCCAGAAAACTATAAGATAAATTAGCTAAACCTTATTTAGAAAATCCGATATTTTAATAAGAAATATTAAAAAAAAAATTATTTTAAAGATATTCTAACTAGAATCCTAAAAGAAACTAGTAAAACCAGACCCGAGAAATAAAAGAATATACTTCTTATTTCTTTATAAGACCTTTTTATAAGAAAAGCCAAATACTAGATAAGAAAGAAAGAGCTAGATCTTAATATTCTCGAAATAGTTAAGCTACTAGACTATTTCTGCTATTTTATTAGAATAGCTATTTTCTAATTAAGTACTAAAAATTCCGGTAACTTAATTAGATTAGTTACTATTAATAAGATTAACTATATACTTAAGAAATAGGGTTATAAACTAAAGAGATATCTACTATTATCTATAGTAATTAGATAACTAATACTATAGTCTGCCAGATACTATACTTAAACTAGTAACCTAATATATTTCCTAGATATAAACGAATCTAATACCTTTAGTAATATACTATTTTTTAATCCTAAAGAACTTTAAAAGCTTTGGATATCTCTTCCTATATAACTATATAATATAGCTAGAATATTTTTTAAGAAAGCGGCAAATAAGCTTTTCTAGTCTTAATTCTTTAATTATAAGCTCTGCTTTAATAAATTAGATTCCTTAATAAGAATAGCCTACCTCTATAAAATAAGCTCTAGTAAACTTGAAAAAATAAGAAAGTATCTTATTAAAAACCTGAAAAAGGATTTTATTAAGCCGTTTGAATTCCCCTTTTTATTACTAGTCTTATTTATTAAAAAGAAAAACAGTAGCCTATAATTTTATATTAACTATTAATAGCTAAATACTATAATAAAAAAGAATTACTATCTCCTACTACTTATTACCGAGACTTTTAACTAATTAGCCGAATTATTAGTATTTACTAAATTAGATATTTAATATACTTTTAATTGAATTTATATAGAACTAGCTTCTATAATATAGGCAGTTTTTAGAATAAGATATAGATTCTTTAAACTAGTAATTCTATTATTCGAATTCTATAATAATCTAGTAATCTTCTAGTAATATATTAATACTATTCTAATAGACTATTTAGATAACTTTTATTCGGCCTATATTAATAATATACTAATCTTCTCTAAAAATAAGAAGAAGTATTAATAGTATATTAGAATAGTTCTATAGAAGCTCTAGAATACCGGATTATAAGTTAATATCTATAAATACAAATTTAAAGTCTCTAAAATAATATTCTTAGAATTTATTATCTCAGATTAGAATATATAAATAGATTCTACTAAAACCTTTATTATCCGAAACTAGTATTAACCTATAATAAAAAGAAAGACATAATTATTTTTAAGCTTCTATAACTTCTATTATAGGTTTATCTAAGCCTATAGATATATTTCTTGCCTTTTAAATCGTCTAACTAAAAGAAATACTTTACTAAAGTTTATACTTAATAAAATCTAGCTAGATGCTTTTAATTAGCTTAAGAATCTGCTTTTCTTTACTCCTATACTTCTCTATTTCAAATATAATAGAGAAATCCGTCTAGAAACCGACTATTTAGATCTAGCTACTATAGATATACTTTCTTAAAAAAGTCTAGAGAACAAATAATAATATCTAGTCTTATTCTACTTTAAAGTTCTTTAAAGAGCTGAGAGCCACTATAAAATTTATAATAAGGAACTTCTTATTATTATTTAAGGACTCCGGAAATAGTAGGTAGAACTAATTAGTTTACCTAATTTTCTAATTATTACTAACTATAAAGCTCTCGAGTATTTCGGTACTAAGAGGCCCTTAAATAAATAATAAATCTAATAGATAGGTTTTCTATTATAATTCTATTACTAGATTACTTATTAGCTAGGTAAAAATAATACTATTACTAATATTTTATTTCGAAAAAATAAGCTTATACTAACTTAAAAGCAGGCTAAGGAGGCTAAAAGAACTAGACAAATTATTTTATTAGATCTAATTCTCGCTTCTACCGAAATAAAAGATATAGCTTATATTTTTACTAAAATAGAAGAAATAGACGAGCTATTAGTTATAGTTAAAGTCCTATAAGCTAATTAGATAGATCCAGCCCTAGAGAATAAATATAAGAAAGCCCGGAAAAATATAGATCTATAGGAAATATTAAATAGCTATATACTTTATAATAAAAGACTTACTATATCGGACAAATATAATAATCTATAAACTAGGCTTCTATAACAAATCTATAATATAATAACTACTATATATTCTGGTTAAAATAAAACAAAAATTCTAGTTTAGAGACTTTACTAGTAGCCTATTTTCTTTATAGATATTAACTACTTTATAGTAAACTATTATAAATATTAAAGGTCTTATAAGCTAAGAGATAAAATACTAGATCTATTATACTTATTACCGGTTTCCCTAAGAATATAGGACGATTTATCTATAGACTTCTATATTTCCGGTTCTATAAATAATATAAGGTATTTATTAGTAGGTAATAAGATAATAGAATAAATTAGTATATTATAAAACTATAGTATTAAATTTAGTATAGAACTAATCTCTATTCTTCTTATAAGGTCCAGGGAAGCCCCCTCTAAATAAAAGGCTCTAATAGTATATATATAATTAGTAATTTATAAGCCTAATATATATAATATAAATAGTAATTAGTTGAGATATTAAAGGGCTATCGAACTCCCTAATTAATACCTGTAATATCCGAGGTTTATTATATACCCTTAAGTTATATACGACCCTATATATATTATAACTATACCCTTTTTCTAGGATCTTATTCTTAAGATCTATTAATTTATTCTAGTAAATATTTAATTAATTATTTATTTAATTAATATAAACTTCTAGTATCTTAGGAGATAGTTTTACTAATATAATCTGGATAATAGATATAAAAATTATCTAATTAGATTAGGGCTAAGTAAGTAAGAAGAAAGGGTAATTATATCCCAGATATAGGAGCTAGCTAGTAATTATAATTTCGTTTGGGATCTGAGTATTCTAATTAGCTTAATCTAAAGTACTAAGGTATTATTCTATGAAATTAATACTACTTATTAGATCTTATATTAGAATAATCTAAATAGCTATATAGAAAGTATTTAATAAATATTTATATAAGAAACCTATATAAATATTTCTGAGGTTCTAGAGATTATTTACGGGCTTCTAGAAACATATATTAATTAGTTATACTGGTTTCCGATTAGAACTAGTACGAAAACTAGTAGTTAATCCAGATAGTTCTTTACTTCTATAAAAGGACTTCTTTATATTACTATATACTTTCTTCTTTTCTAATAACTATATATATAACTTTTTCTATTATTGCCTTTTAACCTCTTTTTCTACTCTTTTTTAAGTCTTTTTTAATTATTTTTAATTAATTCTATAATATCTTCTTCTAGCTTTATTATCTATTCCTATAATAATAAGTATAAAGGTAACCTTATAATCTCCTTTCCTATTACTAGTAGATACTTGAAATATTTTAAGTATTTACTTATTAATTTTTTTATCTTATATATTATAGTATCTAGTAAAAAGAATTATAACCGTTATAATAAGGGTTCTAAGTTTTATATATTAGTAAGTTCTTTAGCTTTAATATCTATTAAAGCTAATATAATTTCAGATTTCTTGCTATTTATTAAAGGCTTACTAGTTCTAGGAAAATACTATTATAACCTTTAAGAAATTTCTTGAAATATATTCTAAATAGTATTATACTAATAAGGATAATACTATTAATTAGGTTTTTAAAAACTAGAAGGATACTAATAAGCTTTGGAATTCTTTTTCTTATTTTAATAAGATAGATAATAATATTACTTGAGTTAGTATTCTAAAAGTAAGTTTTTTCTAATATATTTAGGTACTTGCTAATTTCTTAAAGAAATACTATAATATCTATTTTTAAGATATTAACCTTATTACTAAGTTTACTACCAAGATTACTAAGCAATTTACTACTAGTATTTTAAGTACTAATAATATAATACTTATAGCTATTTGGGACCTGACTTTAGAAGTTCGGGCCTTTTATAAAATATATATAATAGTTATAAATTCCTTACTTACTTCTCTTAATATCCTTAATACTAATATTATTATAGTATAACTATATCTTATTAAAAGATAAGCGGATTCCGGAAAGTATTAGCTAATTCTTTACTAAATCCTAAATAGGGCCGGTATTTGGTATTCTTACTTTAGGAATTAGGAATTTATAAGAATTAGAATTTATTTATTTGAGATACCTATAGCTAGTCTATCTATAATAAACCTTTTTTAATCCTGAATCCTTTTTCTAATAATTTAAATATAATTCTTATAAGCCTTAATAAAATCCTAGAAAATCTTTATAAGTAAAAAAACCCAGGAAAAAAGTATCTCTATTATTATTCCGGGCTTTTTCTTAGCTATTTAGGTCCTTTCTTTCTTTTAAGTAGCCTTTTTCTTAGTAGTCCAGAATTCTTTTTAACCTTAAGAGATTATTAAAAGGTAGTTTCGGATTTTAAGCTATAGTTTTAATTATATAATTTCAGAAGTTTCTTGAAATTTTCAAGATTAGGGAAAGCAGGTAACTAGGTATTATAATTTTTAGGCCAGGCTTTCTATTTAATTAAATACTATTACTTCTTATTTCTACTATCTTATTAGTAATTAATAATAGCTTCTATTTCCTATTTTTATTCTTTATTATTATTTACTAATTCCGGAAATTCTCTGGAAAAATATAGATATGGCTTCTAATTCTTTTTTATTATATATTCTTTAAGGAAAGAAATATAAAAAGTTAGATATAAATAATTATATATATTTAGTAGTTCTAATTTATATACCAAATTACTAATATATTTAAGGATCCTAAATAGACCTATAAATTTTGGCTTAAGCTTTCTTGCCTTAAGTTTAATATTCCTTATTAATAGTATTATCCAGGCTTTTTTAAAGTAGTATTTAGCTAACTAGTACCTATTATAGTAAGTTTCCCGGTTATTTTATATATAATATTATAAATCCTTAAGCTTTCTTTATTTTATTTTAAGGGTTTCTAGTCTTTTATATATAGCTAGTACCTCTTCTATAATTCTATTCTTAGGATTCTATAGAAATTAAGGGTAGTATTTGTAATATATATAGAAAGATATATTCTATAAAACCTAATATTTTGAGTTATTATATATAAATTCCGTAAAAGATAATTTCTTAAACTAGTTATTTTTTTAGGTATTATAATAATATCTCAGGTAGTATTTTAGGGCCTGGTTCTGTCTTTCTATCTAACTATTTATCTGAGAATAATAAGCTATATTTAAATACTATTTATATATTAAATAAAAGCAGAAAGCGGATTAGAATTAGCTAGTAAATACTATTTTTCGGTCGGAAATAATTCTATTAAGAAAGCTAAAGATTAAGAAAATATATTCCTATATAATCTTAGTAAGCTCCGGAGAATTAATAGTTTTATAATATATAATATATCTTACTATTTTAGAGTACCGGTTAATAATTATAAGAATTATATTAAAATCGGGACTTTTTACTAGGTTTTTATATAGTAGTAAACCTATAATAAAATCTATAAAGATCTTATCCTAGGGTCTTTTAGGCTATAGTAAATTATTAAATAAACTATATAGCAAATGCCTTTTTACCTTAACTCTTTAGTAAATATTATATTCTTAATAATAATTACAAATATCTCTTTCTATATTCTCCTAATATTAGGACCTTCTAAGAAGCTTAAAAGTCTTTTCTATTTTATAGTATCTAGCTATTAGGTTATTATAATAAAGCTTTATAACTTCTTAATATAAAGCGGGATTATTAGGTATAATAATTCTTAAATAATATCTAAGTAGGCCTAAATTATTTTTCTAGATTTCTTTTCCTTTAGTATCTTTCTTACTAAGCCTCTATTTTATAATATTCTAATATCGAGAATTATTTCTCTAAATTACCTAAATAATATCTAGAAGGAATTCAAATAAAGGAGCCAGTACTATAGCTCTTTTAGTAGCTATATATATCTATATATAGGGAATTAGGTATTTATAACTATCTAATTTAAAAACTCGGGAGACTAAGAAGTCTTTAGTTCTATTAAGTAATACGGTTATAGATATTCTTATTACCTTAGCTATAGTAATAAAGCCTTTAAGGCATCTTCCTATATCTTATTTCTTAACTAATTTTATAGTTAAGAGATCTATAAGATAATCTATCTACTTGTTTTATAATAAATATTTCTTTTTAGCTATTATAAATATAATAAGTATTAAATAATACCTATTTCAAAGAGGGAATTCTTTAGATATCTATAAAAACCTCTAAATTATAGCTATAAAAGCTCCCTTTAACTTATTCTAAAAGATTAGAAGCCAAGTTATATTAATAGAACCTTTTTTATAATTAGGTTTTCTATTAGGTCTATTTACTAGATTTAAGGCACTTCTATAGTAAATAATATTAAAATTATATATTATAAGATATATTACCTAATATACTTAATAGCTCTCTAGATATTTTATTTCTATAAAGTATTAGAGGTTATTATAATCTATAATAATTTCAATTATAAACCTGGACTTTTTAAGGTAATAGTACTAATACTTAAAGGCTTTAATAATTACAAATAGCTTCCTATTATAGGTACTATAGTTATATTTGGCTCCGGAAAGTTTCCGGAACTAGAATACTACTAGATACTAGTATTTTTTTGGGCTATTACTAGAATTAACTTATTATAAAATAGTACTAGTAATTACGAATTTCGATATATTAGTTTTAATATAAATCTTCTTAGAAGAATTAAAATAGACTAGAATAGGTATTATAATAAAAGCTTTTTTTAAAGTCTTAAAGCTTTTAGCTACTTTATCTATCTATATAAAGAAACCGGATTTCCGGCCCTTTTCTATTTCTTTTAAGAAATCTATTAAGCCTATAGTTACCTGAGAGTAATAGTAAATAAACCTATAATAGAAATTAGTAAATCTAAGAAATATTTAGATATTATGAAATAATTCTGGTTCTGGCTATTTAATAATACTATAGACTTGTTTAGGATCTGTATAAATACCTTCTATTCTAATAAAAAAGCCCAAAAATTCGATTTCCTTAATATTAAACTTGTATTTACTAAGTTTATAAAATAGATTATTTTTATATAGCCTAGTAAATATTTAGTAAATATAATTATAGTATTTACTTTTATTTCGGAAGTAAATAAGGATATTATCTAAATAAATAATTATAAAATAATTCAGAAGCCCTATAAGTATAGTATTAATATATATTTAAAATGTGGCTAGTATATTAGCTAGCTTAAAAGGCATTATAAGATATTTAAAATAGTTATAGCAGGTCCTAAAAGCTGTTTTCTATTCGTATCTCTTATAAATCCTTACCTAATAATATATATCCTTAAGATCTAGCTTTATAAAGATCTTGGCTTCTCGGAGCCGGTTAAGGATCTTATTAATAAAAGAAAACAGATACTAATTCTTAATTATAACTTAGTTAAGTCTATAATAATTAATATAAAAGTATAGTTCTCTATTCTTCTTAGGAACAAAAAGAATAGGC
The DNA here is from genome assembly GCF_002865645.1 of Hyaloscypha bicolor E. Lineage (NCBI taxonomy): Eukaryota > Fungi > Ascomycota > Leotiomycetes > Helotiales > Hyaloscyphaceae > Hyaloscypha > Hyaloscypha bicolor. The sequence goes on along the minus strand of NW_020194691.1, from coordinate 672,909 downwards.
ACTCCTACTAGGCTTTTACTAGGCCTTATCTAATATTTATAAAGCATATCCTATAAATACAAATATAATACTTCTAGTTAGGTTTCTAATAGATTATATAAAGGCCTATATAGGACCGTATTATCTATATTAATAAAGTATTTAATACTACTAAGATTAGGAAGTTCCGAAGCTTTATTAGGATCAAAAACCTCTAAGAAGTCTTTATATTTATTATTCCGGAGATAAATAGGTACCTCTAAGGCCTCTTTCCGGAGGGTATTAATTTGCTATATTAAAAACTTCTATTTAGTATTACTAGAACTATATAATAAAGCAGAGACCTAGTAACTATTATAAATATATAAAACCTACTATCTAGGATAGTTATATTTGCCTTTAGTTAAGAATAAGACTTGAGGTACTAGCTTAGGGTACCGGTTAAGCTTCTTACCGAATTCTTTTAGTATTAGGATCTTAATATTATTAGGCCATATAGGTATATATACCTATTATTTCTTAATATAGTTTATATATTATATAAGGATTACTTTATAAAATTCTATACTAAAAATAAGGCTATAAAAGCTAATATTCTTATACTTATAGAACCGGAGCTTAAAAGAACATATCTTACTATAATTATCTGTAATAAATACCTTAAGATTATAGGCTTAATAGACCTTGAATCTATTCCTATAAAAGGTTATAAATTCTTGGTTATACTTAGCTAAGATAGTAAAGCCCCGGCTTTAAATCCAATTATTATTAAGGAAGTTATAGTCTAATCCGGTATTACTAAATCTACTATATACCTCTAAGGTACTTACTTCTAGCTATATTAATTTTGCTTAAATAGTTATATAAAGTAATATATCTTTTTTATTATAGCTAAAATTATTAATATTTAAGATTTGGCCTTTCCTTTTTCCTATTTCTTAGGAGAATCTCTTTTAGAATACTTCTCTATAGTAATAGTATTAACCTGCTTCTATAAATATCTTAATTCTTTTATAGTTTTGGCCTTATTAGAGTTCTATTAAGCCTATTTAATATATTTGGAATATTTTATACTTCCTAAGAAGTATTCTTTCTATTTATAAGTCTAATAAACCATACCTAAAATAGAACTAGTACTTTATTAAGGCCTTAAAAGGGCTAAAGTATTACCTAAGGATTTCTTATATAATTTTCGGAATTTATTCTTCCTTTTTTAATAGCCTTACAAATTAGAATTTACTAAATTAGAGTTCTTAGGAATAGAATTACTCTTATTAGATTCTCTCGCCTTTACTTTTCTTAATTTGGGGTAAATAGTATATTCTGCTTTCTAAGCTTTCTTAAGCTATTCGGAAACAGATACTGCCTTATCTTTTAAGAAGATAAATATAAGTATCTAATAAGTCTTATAGTTAGATAAAGTAGTATTAAGAGTCCGGACCCGGTCTCTCTTAGGATATAGGTTCTAGTTAACTTTAAGACTAATTATTTAAGTATATAACTTAGTAACTATTTTACTATTCTTCTAATAAAGATCTCAGAGTTCCTTAAAGGTATCTTATTAACGGATTTAAGGTATTTAAAGTATATTAGCCAAGTAGGCTTTAAATTACTCCTAATAGACCTTATATAATAGTAGGTTTTGCTTTATTATAGCTTTCCAAGTATTATAAGGTTCGTCCCTAAGGGCATTTATAGTAAAGTTAACTCTAGAAAAGTATTTATTATAAGTCTAAGATTAGGTCCTAAAAACTGCCTTCTAGAAGAATATAAATGTCCTCTATTTCTTAAGGGACTTTCTATAATATAAGTCAGGTATCCGGACTTTAAGAAGCTTTTCTCGGTTCAAATATATCTTTAGGATATTATATAATAGCTCCTAATAAATAATATCGAGATTATTTTTAAAGCTTATTATATTAGGAAAGGAAGTAGGTTCTAATTTTATTTTAGGAAGTTTCCTAATAGGAATTATTAAAAAAGAGAAAATAAACTTATAAATAGAGTTTCTATAAGATATAGTAAACCGTAAAATATCCCTAAAGATATCCTTATATTACTCTAACTATAAGATATATTAGTTAATTATATTTACTAATTCTTGCTTTTATTAGAGTACTTTAACTTTAGTATATAAGCCCTATTCTATAGCTTGGGTAATAGTAACTCGGGTATTAATCTTAGTATCTTAATTATTACCGGAATTATTTATATTATTATTACTAGCTCTCGGAGGCTTCTAAGGGACCCTATTAAAAGTATTAGATAAGCCTTTACTATTACCTGTATCGGAATTAATCTATTTGACTTCCTTTATAGGAATAGCTTTAGTAAGGAATTATATATTTCGCAGATTTCGAGATATAATTACTTATTAAACTACTTTCTTTAAAGATAAAGAGATTAGCTTATAAGGTATTTATTAGTAAGTAATAAGATAATAGAATAAATTAGTATATTATAAAATTATAGTATTAAATTTAGTATAGAACTAATCTCTATCTCTTTTATAAGGTCCAGGGAAGCCCCCTCTAAATAAAAGGCTCTAATAGTATATATATAATTAGTAATTTATAAGCCTAATATATATAATATAAATAGTAATTAGTTGAGATATTAAAGGGCTATCGAACTCCCTAATTAATACCCGTAATATCCGAGGTTTATTATATGTCCTTAAGTTATATATAACCCTATATATATTATAAATAAGAAATATAATAATATATTTATTATAGTTAATTAATTATCTAAATAATATATAAGCCTACTAATAACTAAGAATACTATAGCCAGAACTATTACCGGTCTATTTTATTACTATATCTGGCAATTCCGAGAATCTTCTCTTACTATTATAAGTAACTAAGAACTCTAATTCATTTTAGACTTTATAAATAAACTATTAAGATTAACTAGAATTAAGCTAAAGCTCTTAATTATAAAATATATCCAAACTAATAAATAAATAGAAATTATTAACTAGATTATTAATATCCGATTTTACCTTTTTATTAATTACTTCCAGAATAATTAGGCAGATTTATTTCTAATACTTAATACTATAGGCGCCGCCTACCTATATAAATTAACTGGCTTATTTCCTTTAATAGTTAACTATAAATATAAACCCAGACTAAACTTTAACTAGATACTACTAATAATAGAGTTTAAAATACCGAGAGAGAAACTCAATTAGGAAGAAGTATAATAGTAGGCTAAGAGAATTAATACTACTATTAATTATACCCGAGAATATATAGCGGTAGCTTAGAAACATTAAGCTAAGTAAGCTAATAAGAAACGGTAAGAACTAGACTTTAGTTTAGAAGATATAGTCTATATAATTAAAAAGATATAAAAAACGGACTATTTATCTAATAAATTAAATTACTTCTTTACTAGACTATTTAAGATTAATAAAATAGTTAGCTATTTATATTAATTAGATCTTCCCCTATTATATAGAATTTAGCTAATTTTCTATATAAATAGGCTTTATAAGAATTTTACTAATTTACTACCCGATTAAACTAATAAAAAGCCTAATTCTACTAAAGTTAATAGTAAACTTAAATAGAAAGTTAAAAAGATTCTCTTTTCCAAGGTATTTTATAATAAGCTTTATTATAAAATTAAATAGAAGAAATAAAATATAGATAATAAATAGTATCTTATATTAAACTTTAAGAATTTAGTACTTAAACTATATAAATTCTATAAGCAGAATTCTAGTAAAGTAGGACTTTCTATCTGGCTAAATAAATAAATTTGGTATATTAAAGAGAATAAGTTTAATAAAAACTATCTAGATAATAATAAATCTCGATAATAAGGTCTCTATAACTAGAGAAAAAGAAGAAAAACCTAGATATTTCTCGGATTTTATCTAAACCCTAATATATTTTTTTTATTTTACTATATTAGTATCTATTTTCTTTTCCAGAAATCTGAGCAAAATACCTTTCTTTACTATACTAGATTATACTTTACTATTTAAGTAAATTATAAAAAAAAAAGTGAATTTTTAAAATAGAGCTAAAAATAAATACTTGCCTATATTAGTTCGAAATATTATTAAAAATTAAAGGAAACCTTCTTAATTACTTTAACCTTTATAACCTTAACTATTTATACTACTACTACTACCTTAATAGAACTATTAATAAAGATAAAACAAATAAGAAATTCCGGTAATATATTATCTATAGCTAGACTAAGTAAGGTAGCTTACCAGATCCTAAATAACTTAAGTAATAGTAGTAGTATCTTAAGTTTAGTAATTATTACTATTATTAATATAATTACTAGCTAAACTACCTTTATAAATGAAAATAGTAATTCCCTTATCCAAGAACAGGTTAATATATAGAATATAGCCTGTATTACTCTTAAGAATATACCTGAAATTACTATAAAGAATATCTTAGTAAAAGGTTCTAAAAATAATAAAATAGAGGTTTTAGTTACTAGTAATAATAAGCCTAATAGTTTAATAGACGGAATAGATAGTACTAATAAGGGCTTCCTTATTAATCTTATAGAGCCAAATACTAAAAAGATTAAAAAAAGTAAGGCTAGCTTATCTAAGAAATATAAGATATTAGATAATAGTAAGAATTCCAATAATAAAAAAACTAAAGATAAAAAGACTTCTAGTAATAAAGAAGACTCTAATTATAATAAAGATAGCCAAACTAGTATTAAGATACCTATTATAACTAGAAGATATATAATACCAAGTACTAGTTATTATATAAAGTACTAGTCTAAAACCAAAAGCTAGAAAATAATTCTAAATACCGAATTAAAGAAATAATACCCTATAAATATTAATGAATTAGTAGATAATACTATTTAAGAAGTCAGAAAACCTTTTAGAAGCTTCTATAAAACCAAAATTATATAGCTTAAGGCCCGGGGATTTAATAATAAAGTAGCTCAAGTAGCCGCCCTTAATATATAAGTCTCTACTATAAAGGAATAACTTGAGGATATATATATTAAGTTTGAGAAGGCCCAGAAGTTAATTAAGTAGCTTAAAAACGGTATAATTAAGCCAAATGCCGCTACCCTAACCAAGAAGAAAGGCAAATAAGCTACTATATTAAAGCCTGTATTAACGGATAGACTCGATCTGCCACCCCTATTCGAAGACCGCCCGATAATAATAGTCCTAATATCGGCTATAGCCTATACGGTACTCCCAGACCATATTATTAATATAGGTATAGGCATAATACGAGCGACGGATACTAAGGACTAGCCGGAGTATACTAGGAACTGGGTTATTCTGGCAGAGTCAAGACTATGCTTCGATTATAAGTAAGCTATAGGAATTGGACGGAATGGGGTCAATAGCCGTTATTTCCTCTTTTTTCTTTTCTATGCTACGGCTAAATAATCCCCTAAATAAGGGCATTTAGACTTCTCTTTAGGGGGAGGGGTAATATAACGGCTGGTATAAGGGTATAATCTGCCAAGGACAGGATATCGGAAACAGGTACAAAATGAAGCTAAGCCAGGATTGCTTGGACGGAACAATACTAAAGGTCGAGGCATCCTCCCTACTTTGTTCCATAGCTTAGTATTTTCCAATACATGAGATTCTTTGAACTTTGCGCCTTCGACCATTACATTGATCCCGCCGTTACACTACCCAAGTTCCAGTTATAGAAACACTTTAGCTAGTGTTTTGCAATCTACTGATTTAACTGTGTTGATTGTCTGAAAGGTGTAAAGTGGCATATCACACATCATATAATTAATTAGTTCTGGCTCCGGCTCGTGACTCCTGGCTAACTAACTTCAAGTTCTCCTGCACAAGTCCGCCTCCGTTATTCTTCTCAGGCATAGCTTAAGCAAAGCGAAAGACTATAAAGAGGACTAAGAATGTCAGATGCCGTTCAGGAAGGATCGATTGAAGGGCTAATACAGTAAGCTGGGCAAGCTCAAGTTATATATAAGAGAATCACATGCAAGCGAAGCGTGGCTGCCGAGGAGTGGCAATAGAGAAAAAGTATGTGTCACCACAATTGTGCCATCTAAAAAAAGAATCTGACTCTATACAACTTGATGAGACGAGTTTTAATCTCATAGGAAAGCACATGATGAAAAATTCTCGCGGAGCGAAGTGGTGCTGGTAACGGTCCAAAAACATCTACCGTACGGCTGTTAGCTGCGCCGTCGCCTTTCCTCGTGTCTTTCCAAGCCAGCCACGTTAGTACCATGCCCCTAGGAGTAAGGTGTGCTCCATAACTGAGCACCGAGTCCATCTCCACCATTTCCGCATAGTTTGAAGTAAGATTGTCGCCTCGTACAGCAAGATCGTCTCAAACTCAAACGATACGAAACTCGACTATCGAATTATTGTCGAATAGCCACAGCTCGCCGTCCATCATACCCGAAACCAGGGCTGGGCATAAAGTATGACATCCCAGTAGGCTTCACCACAAATGGTTTATCAAGGCCTGAAAACAAAGCCACAGTATTGCCGGATTTAATGCCTTCGCGGGCGACCCCAAAGTTGCCAGTCGTGGTCATGAAGTGCACGCTATCGTCTGCCTTCACCGGGAAGATTTCCTGGATCTCCTGGTCTGGGAGGAGTTCCCCTTGCTCCAAATTGAGCGTGAGCAAGAAATCAATGTAAGCCGAAGGATAGCCCTTCTCTGTTAGTAGAAACTGCATGGTGGCTCTGAAGAATACTTGGAAGCTGGGGAAGGTGGTGGTCGTGGTTGAATTGTTAAAGGTTGCAGACTGCTCTGAGAAACAGGATATTTCGATCAAGGCGACTAATATGACGGCCGTTGTAGACTAACTTCATCTGGTAATAATCGATACCCGGAAGTAAGAAGCTGATGTTTTCGGCTACAATAGCTATATTTCTCCCCTGTAAAATTGCACTTGAATCTGTCCTGGAGGAATGATAGAGAGGCCTCAAAGCCTTCGACATGGTGTACGCAGAATATTCATCCAAGTCTTGTCATGGCAATCCACTACCCAAGAAGGCTCCTGCTCAGCCACACCTGACTTTCTCGACACAAATGTTATGGGAGCAAGGGACTCATTATTCCTGATTATAGCTCGCGTCGCTTCGAGGAAAGCCTGCTGAGGTGGCTTGGGTTAGTCGATTTCAAGGCCAGAGAGTGTCTCGGAAAATAGGCCATTCAATCCGTACATTTTGTCGCATTGGTTAGACGACAATATACGGACCAGTTGCAGGAAACTGCCCCACAGGGTATGCTACTTCTCATGGATACGTTGGAAGCATTTGAACTAAAGATACGTCTTAAATGTTGCCGCCGAAGTATCTTGATCCACTTCGTAAAGTTCGGGATAAACTTGAAGCAGGTAAAGAGATGACGTTGATTTGGAGTCCCCGCAATATGCAAATGGTTTGGACCCGGCGAACTCCCGAAGTGTCCGAAAGCTACTTAGCTGTCCCGACCACCAGGTCATAGCCAGATTGCAACACGAGCAGCTCTTTAATATACTTCAGCCAGCGTCGTGGCTTGATTACTGCGCTCATTGACTGTCCTTTGATCAATGCAAATGGCATCAACACATAGACAACGAGGTCCGGCCATCAACGACGAGAAAGACACCAAAACCCGCGCTGCGACCCCAGATCACGCAAAGGAAACCCGGGAGATTATGAAATGCGCTCAGGGACAAAACGCAATTAATCACGGTCGGGGAGGATATACTTTTGATTGGGATGCAAGGGCAGAGGGATACGAAGGGGTACAATTGTGCAAATCATGCCTCAATCCCACAGGAATTTAAAAAGAGTCACCGAGCCATTTTTACATCACATCACAACTTTATTTAGTTGCAGCTCCAAGGAAACCAAATTCTGATTCGCCCTTTCAGTACTCTGCTTTCAGCGCGTGGTAAGGCGGACGGTGTGGTCATGTGGGTTGGGAAGGGTCGGGTCCGTCTACCGGGACATGTACTGGAATTTTAGCCCCGTCGACGAGGTCAACACATGTGACATGTCCCAAAGGGCCGACAGCACTGCAATTTTAGCGCCTTCGCAGGGAGAAGCATTGTTCAGATTGTTCAGACCAATCAACAATTTCTGTTGCGGGATTAACCACCGGCACTGCAATTTTAGCGTCGACGAGGGGGATATGGGCCCTGGACGAATTGAAAAAATCCCTCAATTGCTGTACTGCAATTGTAGCCCTTGCGAAGCCGTTGAATCAGCCTTATCCATAGGGCTGACAAGCACTGCAGTTTTAGTGCCTTCGCTGGGAGAGGCAGTGTTCCCACACCAGTCACAGCTCCCCCACAGCACTGCAATTTTAGCGTCGTCGAGGGGAATAATCCCTGAACGTGGCGAGAAGCGGTGCAGGCAGCACTGCAATTTTAGCCCCTACGAAGCCGTTGAAGAACACACTTGCTAGCCAATCAGCATTTTGTGGGCAACTTCGGAGTGCAGAAAGACAAAATTGGAATTGTACAGTGCTGTGCCAAATGGATCAATGGAGAATTTCTAACGGTACGTTACAACACCTCTCCCTAAATATGATGATGTTCAGCAGCAAAGCATTGCACTTGTAATCGGAGCTCAAGAGGCACAAAACTGATGCTTTTTGTTGATTATGAGTTGATGTTGTACGCAGGCTTTTCTGCACCAAACACTATCATCACCACCCATCTAAGTCCCATTTCCAAACCCGTCTATCTACCCATCCATCTAATCTCAATTCCCCAACCATGCACCCGCTAAACCCCACAGAATCCCACCCATATATACACGCTCCCCTCCTTTCAGACTCAGTGTCTCCTGACCTGCTCGGTAACAGCCCGTCTAGGTGCACCCATAACATCAGCAATAGGCAGCTCCCCCCTCTCCCTCGCACTGTCCCTGCTCACAGCCTGTGGACTCACAATTCCCGTCCGCGGATCAATCCTCGCACTTGAACCCCTCTCCCCACTCGTCGCTCTCCTCGCACCAGCACCACTCCTACCCACAACATACTTCCTCGCCTCGTCAACACTGCCCTTCGTCTCCTCGCCCCAGCTCGCGGAGTTCGCTCCCGACGCTTCAGGTATATCAGGTAGGTCCTCAACACCAAGCTCCCTCGTGCCAGCTTCCAAATCCGTCAAACTGGTCCCTTCCTCCGCACTCCCTAGTTTGGACCTCCCTCTACTCCGGCCGAAAAAGCGATTCCGGTGTGTTTTCTGGCTGGAAGTGTTACTCGGCACCTTCCCTATACCGCTCTCCTTGCTGTTGCTATTCGCGAGACTACCTCCGTCTTCACTGGCTCTGTCGCGGCTCAGGCGGCCTGGAGAAGGAGACGTAGTGGTGATTTGAGGAGGAAGCTTGGGTTGGCGATCTTCGTAGACGTCGCCGAAATCAGCACCAGATGAGATGGCGTCCGACATGCCGAGGGAGAAATCGACGCGTTTCCCCATTGCGGAGATAGATTCACCTCGTTGACGAAGGGAGGAGGAGCCGCGGTTTCTGAGGATGGAGGGTTGGGTGCGAAGCGGTTGGCTGGCGCTGCCTTCGGGGGCCACGATAGGTGGTTCGCGGGCGAGAGAGCCGGAGCGGGGTCCTGGACCGGGGGAGGAATGGTCGTTTGTGCTGGATGGTTGGCCGTTGGGATAAGCGTTGTGCAAGAAAACAGGGAATTCCTCTGATTGTCCGGCAAGACGTTGTCTTGGACCCTCGATACCAAGTTCATTCATCGTCACCATCATCGCGCAAATGAACTTGTTTCGTCTCTGCAAGCGAAGGAGTTCGTTCTGCCAGTTCGACTTGTAGAAGAAGACGACGTTGAGGGTGATAGAGTAGGCTTCGTAGATGGTGGTTAGTTCAGTGAGAATGTTCTTCTGGTATTCTCTGTTCTCGGAGCCAACGAATTCGAGGAGGCGGTGACGCAGCTCGTCGATTTGGTCGAGCGTTGTACCGAACTTGACAGTGACGGGGACGGCTTCCGCGAGGCCGCCAGAGCGGCGTTGGTTGAGGATGAAGAGGGTGTTAAGGTAGGTGTTTGGAGCTTGGACTACGTGTCCTTCCATCTTCTTGAATTCCGTATACAGCAGGGAGATTTCCTTGACGAAGTAATCGTCACCTTTCATCTGAGATCCTGTGTTCCCATATATGGTAACTCGATCACCAACATCGAAAGGATGCTTGACGAATACGAAGATGCAAGATTGGAGGAATTCTTGCGCCGTTGCCGAGAAGAGCCAAGAGAGAGCCAAGACTGTGGAGCCCGCAGATGTAAGAACGCCTGAAGCAGATGTCGAGATCAACGAGATGAGAACCAAGATTGTGATGACCGCCACAATGAACAAGAAAACGGAGTCCAACTTCGATACCACAGAGTCGAGATCCTTCAGAGATGCAGTAATGGCTTTACGTTCGCGTCCGATCTCCACACAGACGGCTTCCAGCTCCTCCATGGAAATATCACCATTTAAATCCTTGTCGAACATAGTAAAGGCAGCATCTGCTTCGTCGTCATTGTCAAATGCAGGTCTAAGGTCGTCCGCCAAGACGGTCTCAGAATCTTCATGGGCAAAAGTGCGGTATAACCTGCGGGCGAGGACTTGAGAGCCATTTGTTGAATTCAACAATTGGAGAATGCTACATCATATTAGCAAGATGGAGAACAATGGACAAGGGGACCTACACTTGATGTGGATGTGTGCTGGTCTTCACATCCTGACCAGTGAAATCTCCAGCAACCTTCCCAGCAACATCACCGACCTTGTTGAACACATGCCGAGCATTCCTCTGTGCCTTATTGACGTATGCCATTGGCGTCCTCGCCCCCGAAGCAGGCCCACTGGGCTGAGGCTCAAACTCCGAATCCTCCATCTGAATCTTCTCTTTCGAGTAGATGTACAATTTCACTAAACTCGAGATCTGGAACTTATTGACCTCAATCCGGTCCGCATAAGTTCGAAGATGAAAGCTGATGGCGATAAGCTGAATGATGATCTTCTCGAAGAAGTTCAAGCATGCGCCGACAAAGATCGAGACGATGATCTTGTTCACCGTGAGTTCCCAACTCCGGGTAGTTGTGTCGCCATCTAGATGATGGTTCTTCATTGTTGGGAGGAAGGAGACTTCAATAGCGAGCCACCAGAAGAACAATGTTGCTGGTACTTCGAGGGCCTTGCCGAGATCTCTCCATTTCTTGCTGTTGTTGGTAAAGAGACTGGATATTAAGCCCATGGGCCAGGGAATAGACTTCGCCAAAAGCTAGATACGTTAGCAATTGCTTGAAGGGAGGATGGAGTTAACATACCCTCCCAGCCCAGAGCGTCAACCAAACAAGCTCCAGCCAAATTCCAAACCAAAGCAGCTCCACACCACCAACCGTGGTCTGTGGGAACAGCCAGATACCAAACAAAACCGGAACAAGCAGCAACAGCGTCAGAGGCGTAATATACACAAACCACCTCACCAAAAAACTCGATTGATGCACCTTCTTAAAGAACTTTGCCAATTTCGTCGTCGGGTTCGCTGGTGGTTGGTATATTTTTGTTTTCTCATGGATCGGTGTGGTCCCAACGTCAAAGTCATCCTCGGGCTCAACGTTGTTCCTCGACCTCGACCTAGCCATCATAGATCTTGATCTACCCATTGTGCTTTCTTGATTTGACCTCTCGGCGTTCGAGACCACCCGCTCGGCGCGCAACATCTCCAAATCATCGTCAAGTCGACGAGACTGCTCTCGTTGGGCGGCTGGAGACATTGGTGCTCTGCTGTCCTTCTCAATGTAGTCTTGTCCTTGTGCAAAGCTGGGGTATATCCGCAGGTGGCTGTGATCTGTGACATCGTCCAGTCCTTCTCCTTGTAGAGTTCCATCTTCGTCGGAGGAACGGCGGCCGTGTTGGGGAGGATTCGCAGGAGGGTCGGCTTCGAAGGCGGGGAAGGAGTATTGGTCTTTCTCGTGGATGGGCGTCGACATATCAGGGGGGGTTTGTTTCGAGGGAGGAGTTGAGGTGGGCAGCTCGAGCTCTGATATCACTGACGACGCGTGTCTGCAGACGTCGATGGTATCAAACGATTGTGGGCTGCAGACAATCCAATTGTCTCTGGATTGCAACGGCAGATGCAAGAATCGTGTAGAGAAGCTTCAAATCAACGCGGCTAAAATGATAAGAAGCCCGTGAAAGTGATAGGGGATGAAGGAAGCGAATGTGATGTCTGTTCAGACGACAATGGGCACGATATCGTCAAGTTGCTGAATTGTAGTAGAGTGCAATGAAGCAAGCTGCTCGCCAGCCGGCAACATGTCTATCATTCTCTAGATGGCGGCTCGCAAGTCTCTTCTCGACGGCGCGACTCCCATGTGGTCGGGCACGTCAGGGACCGGCCCTGGCGCCCCCTTCCCAACGGACTCGAACACGAATCGAGCGATGCTAAGCTAAGCGGGCCTGGCAGTAGCTGCGCCGGATCAGGGAGAGGTCGGACTGTACGGAGTATCTGCTGCAATTGGTTGGGATGCTGGAGCTCTGGTGGAAAAGTTGCGGGGTGGGACCTGCCAAGCGCGCTTCATTTTCGTCTGCAGCCAATGTTTTGGTGGCGACGTCATTGCTGAAATCTGCCGATGCGCCGAAGCGAGCCGTGCCGATTTGTGAAAAATTTGTGAGAATTATGCAGCTCTGCTTCGAGAAGAGATTTTCAGGGCAGATTTTCTCTACCAGAGTACCTGCTACTCCTCGCTTTCCTTCGAGAAGTAATCCAAAACTACGGCAAAAAGTGGTTATCCCTTCGGTAGCTTAACCTTAATTGCACCGTAGCGTTTCAATGTTCTCTCTTGTTGCCTCCCTAAAAATAACACGCCTTATCAGCAAACGCCCCTGAATCTTCGGCAAACCCTGCTCTGCCCGACAGCAGCGGCGGCCAAACGCCAATCGGCCGAACGCCAATCGCTCCAACCTCCGGTGGATCTCGCGCAACAAGAGTCTGCCCTGTTTCTTCCGGGCCCACGGTCGCTCGAGAGCGGGTGTTCGCTGTGGATGGTCAGTGACGCGTGGGGGATCGCTGGGAGGAGTGGGTATACTTGTGGGTACCCCTTTTCTGAGGTGAGGTGAGGTGTGGAATCTTGATCGAGGATCAGATCGCGATGCGCGAGCTGTGCATGTGAAAAGGGCGGAAGACTTCCAAGTTCCGAGCACTCCGTATTGGCAGCTTGGAATTCCATCAGAAGAACTGGAAAAGCTTCCACGTGAGAGTGGGGTTTTTTGCGCAGGATGTAGTTTTGACTCGTCTCTTCGTGTTTTGTGTTCTTCGTGTTTTGTGTTCTTCGGTTCTGCATCTCTATTCGTTGGCCTTGCATCGCTACTTGGGTTGCGTTGCATGTCCGCCGTCTGGACATCTTATTGCATGGCCATTTAGACGAACAACTTGGGAAAGGGGAGGATCATTCCTCTACTCCCACAACCCCTCCGTTTCCCTCTTCCCAAGTCAAATCCTTCACGCCCCTTCCACCCCTCGCCCTCCTCCGCTACAGCTTCCCAACCGTCCACACCCACGTCTCCCTCCCGCTCCACACCCCCTCTAAGTTCAGCCTCACGAAAACAAAATCACGCCACACTGCTTACCTCAATTCTCTCCTCCTTACTCACCATCTCTGCGAATTGCCAGATCTCGACGAACCCTCGGGTGAAGAAGAGATCAAGGCGTCAGATGAGTAACCTTAATCAAGAGAGATCTTCGCTTCTCTCCTTCGTACATCCTGTTCCGAGCCAAGCTCGCTTTCCAGCACCGACGTGATATCGGGAAATACAAGGTCCACCGCTTGCAAAGCTAAGCCTCTCGATCTTGAACAAGTGTGTAGCGGAGGCGGGATCTTGCAGGAAGAGGCGAGGCCATCCACTACAAAGAAACCACTACTCAGCCAGTTCGGATTAAAGCGATGGACAGAGGGAGAATTACTTTCATCTCTCGCACTCAACATCCACGATCCTTACCTGGTCCAGTGTATTGGAGTGCTGCAAGCCAGATCTAATCTAGTATCTCATTTGGCAGTCGTAGTTTCCCTACTTCCTGCTCCCGTAACTCGGAGGCTGGCTCAGGGAAAGCCGTTCTATTTCCTTCTCCATTCTTATAAGGGTCTGCTCTTCGTTATCAGGGCCCGCAATGGAGTGGGTGATAATGGGGAGATTTTGAGGTTGGCAGTCGACACTATTGCCTTGTCTTAGCCACAAGCCCTCCCCGTCTTACAGGACAAGACAGGGGTTCACTACCCCGCCTCCTTTCTTTCCTTTCTTTCCTTTCTTTCCTTCCTTTTTTCTAATGCAAGCTTGCAGAAGAATTCATATAATCCCAACTTCATGTTTTCTTACATCGCTGACTTCGAGCTATGCTCCTTCACACTTACCAAACTTCTCCTTTGTTTCAAGAGAAGAAATTTCGAAAGCTTCTCAGCCCTAGGGAAAGCGGTAAGGTGCGAAAATGGGGAGCACTGAGCGGTAAGACGTAAGAACCATTTCAACGCCCAGACCAAGGCTAATTCCGCATGTACGTGTTAGCAGCTTGTGGATGATATCTCTTTTAGGGAATCAAGATTATGCTTTCATTGGATGACGAATTTCTGCTGAGAGGAAGGAAGTGATACAAATCAGTAATGCGACAACCGAATGCGCCGTATACGTATTTGCAAAAATACACCGTGCTTGCCCCACTCTTTTCTTCAACGACGTAGGAATAGGCACGGCTATGAAGGTATCGACACAACATTCTTTCCAGACTTCTGGGTAAGTAGTATGGGAATTAACACGCCCGGGGTTCACTTGACATGCCCTGTTCATACAGTGAAAGTGCAGTTGTGTTGAGCGAGCGGAGTAGCAGCGTTTGGTAATGACGAGGAGATTCTCGGAGCTGATGGATTACAAGAAGAGAAATATCGAGAACTTTGAGAGAGATTTTAAGAGGTGATGAGATGTTTTATAGACTGCGGAGGATATGGGCTGAAATGGCGCATAGCGGCGGTGATCATGAAAAAGTGAATTGTTGCCGAAGTTGACGATTGCGAGAGAAAGAGGCCAGAGGCTTAGAGGGCGATTTGTGCGGTGACGAAGAAGCCCAGATATTGATGAGGCGGGAAGGAGTTCGCTGTGAGGCTCCGATCTTGCAGGTGGTGGTCGCACCTTCCTCGTGTAACCTTGGCCTCGCAAGGCTGGCTTTGTTTCCCCAACCTTTTCTTTCCCCATCACTATCACCACTACCTTTACTTCGACCATCCTTCCCTCCCCAGCGTGTCGTGGGATCCTTGACGGTCTCTCGCAGGCTCTCCATTCTGTCCTTCTTTCATCCACGTGCGACGCACGTTCTGCAGCATCGAGGACTCTGGCTTGTTGACTTCAACCTTCCACGGGTTCCAACGTGACACTTCGAGATGGCTACTACTCCAAACCAAGCATCTGGAAGCACTGGAAATCAAGTCCCGCCACAGCAAGCATCCAAGGAGACCTCTGCAATGCCTTCAGCAAAGAAAGCGGAGATCGACGAGGCAGATTCTGACTCTGACGGACCTCCACCGTCCCCGATGCGTCCGTATTCGTACGAGAAGAAGAAGAAACCTATGCCATCGCTTCGAAAGCAAGCAGAGAAAGTTGTTCTCAAGCAACTCACCAAAACTCTTGAAGGAAATTCTGCACTGGCTCGGTATTGTTGCGGAGGTCGTGTCTTGACCACCCTCTCCGGCGAGTCTAGCACAGCCGCGAAGGATATGACAGTTCCGGTATCTCCCCCAATCATTCTTCGCTGGGATGATCCCACGGACAATGATACGCCGAGAAGAATCCGGTTGCCAATCGCTGTTGGAACCACCAAAGGAAATCCGGTCGCGTTCTCTGTCATTGACAACTCAAGGTTGATCAAAGCATGCAGCCCTAGTGGCGTTCTTCCCGAAAGCCAGTTCTCAACCAACCTTGATCCACACTATCTGGGAATTCTCGATGTCGTCGCCCAAACCATCCTGCCCGGCTTCGAAACCGATCTTCTCCAAGGACGACCAGAGCATCGAGGTGTTTCGGCCCAACTTACACATCTGCAGGTAAGTACTGAGCACTCCTCGTGCCCTTTTCGTAATAGATAGATTATTGTTTATGCTGAGTTGCGGCAGATACACTCAGGTCCGTCAACCAGTGTCAAAATGTTCTTGCCACCCATTCCAGCGAACAACTATCTTGGCATTCTTCTGGTTTGTCTCCCGAACATGCATCAAGGTAAAGTTCTCTTCTTAGCTAATCGTTGTCGACCCATAACTTACTGTCAAATGGACAGGAGGGCAACTCGAAGTATCCAACGAAGGGCATTCGACTATTTTCGACTGGAGCGGTGCTAAGCCCACCGATATCAAATGGGCCGCGTTTGTAGGAGATTGCCAGCACAAGATGCATCCAATACAGAGAGGCAACCAAATCATGCTTGTATATAATTTACGCGTCACGGAGAGAGTTGGAAGCGTTATGCAAAATCCAGTGCTTGCGGATGCGACTCAGTTCCCCCTATACGACGGTGTAAGAAGTATTCTAGAGCATCCTGGCTTCATGAAAGAAGGTATGTTCTGGCCATTACACAAATGATAACTCAGCTGACTGTGCATCTAGGGGGTATGATTGGCTTTTATTGTCGCTATCCCTATTCTCACACTGCAGCGAACGCAGCCAAAGCGATGCCATATGCACTTATTGGTGTCGATCTGGTTGTCCACAATGTTTTCCGCTCTCTTGGCCTCGAGGTAAAGGTTCGACCGCTTCTTGATCAATCAGAACTATATGATATGGATGAATTCGAATACGAATTTGACAGGGACTGCTATGGAGACGAGCCTTGGGAGTTTCCGGAGTATTTGCCTAATCAATGCCGTTGCGGTTGCGAGAGTCCCTATAGTTGCAGCGGTGGCTGTTCCCCATATTACCCAGACTTCCCGCCATTCGAGGAATGGAAAGCGAGGAAGCAGCAAGGAGATCTGATTGGCACAGAATTCCGGGAACTGCAGTTTTGTCGGACTGGCGAAGATGCGCTCTTTCGTCGCGAGGAGAAGGAATCCGTGAGTACCCTTAGCTTACCGACCTCCTCAAAATTCCCTTTTACTAATATCATTCGCTCAAAGGAGCTACAGGAAACCTGGGAATGGAAGAAATACCGTAATATACAGTGGCTGAATACACCGGAGGAGCGGGAGAAGGGTAGTCCATGGGAACTCGCGCTCCATAACATTCCTTACACCGACGATGAAACGTACATTGAGAGGTTCTACTCTTACGTAGTACTCTTGATCCGTGTCCCGAAGATGGCGAAGAGGGATCTCACAGTTAATGCATAACATGGGAACGAGTTCTTGTAGAAGACAAGGGGACGTGATATGCCGCTGCTATTGATGCATTTTGCTGGGCTGACATATGCGCACACGAGGTGGAGAAGCATGTACCATCGAAATAACTACCTTACCCGTCGCTTGAAAAATAATACCAATGAATATATCATAACTGTTTCCACTAGTATTAACTTTCAACTTGAATTCGACAGTGTCATTGCCAATGAGCTTGTTGGACGAGAGTCGGCCACCCCAATGAAACCTCGGGGCGAAGCAAGAAAATAACTCATAACATTGCTGCAGCTAGGGAAGCCACGAAAGGTCAAATCTTTCCCGGGATTGTAACGCAGAAGAAGATACTTTCGTCTACAATGTGGACATGACCAAAATTGTAGGAAAACGCCTCGCTTAACACAGTGTTCGGCATTAGGTTGGACCTATGAAACTCAACCTCTGCCTTGACACACAAATTTCCACGGAAGCCTGCTTTCGCACCTTCTTTCCTTTCACCTCTCCTAAATTCGAAAAGAGAAATACTGCTTATTTTGCTCGCAACCTTCTTCCTTTGTCGCTTACCTGAATCAACTTCGACAGTGTCACGGCCTGGACAAGCTGTGGAAGTGGAATGTGGTGTGTTTTGGTATAAATATGTATGAATGATGGTGCCCTAAGGGCGGTGAAGAAGCTATATATATGCCTGTGCGCAGCACGTGACAGACAGCTTGACTCCCTTCAAAAAGTGAACCCACTTCTGACCCACACGAGTTCCTCCTAATCCCCCTTCCTTCCCGTTTGATCACCCATATCAACTTCGAATATTGAGCGCTGGCGAACCCTTCCATCGCCAAGGGCAATTCAAAAGCAAAACTTCGGACGCCGGCGAGATGGAGGTCGACTCGGATTCAGAGTCCACGCCCTCCCGCTCAACAAGACCTATGAGAACCCTCCTCTAGCAAGCTGAGGCCGCAATTCTAAAATAACTTGGAGACGCCATTGGTGAGCATGAATTAACCTCGCGATATTGCTGCGGAGGTACTATATCACCTTCATTGAATGCCACAGTTCCAGGAGAATTGTTGAACTAGCTAGCTTGGCTAGCATCCATTCCTTCCACTCCAGGTTCAATCACTAATTCAGTTCGTCCGATTATTGGGTATTACTTACGTACGAGCACACCAATCGTTTATTAGTATCGCCATTCGATTACGTTCCGTAAACGTACGTTCAGGAATCAGATTGGTAAATCGTTCCCACCACCAAGTAAGTGCGGGGTAAATCACATGGTGGGCTGGAAATCAGGAATATAGCTAGGGAACCCATTCCCTCTGTTTTTTATGGAATCACTCTCCTGTATCTAGTCAAAACTAGTCATTCTACAGATTGTCAATCTCCAATATATCGATTTTCCACAGATAAATCGATCCCAGTTCTATAAGAATCTCTCCAAGAGCTTGCATCTGCTGCTTATTCCAATTACTCCACGGTCAATCAATTCACGCTGCGTTTCGACGACTCTTTCATGGAGGGCATTTCGAGACGGGTCACCTTTCCCATGCGCGCGTAATATGTCGGTGTCAATAAGCTGGATCACCTTCTCAAAGCTACCCAGAACTCGGCATGTGGCAAATTCGGCATCCTTTCGACCAATCAGTTCTCTATTGACTTCGATCCCCATAGGAGCGGTTTGTTGGATGAGGCTGCGCAAGTTTTGCTGCCTGGCTTTGAGTGCGAGATGTTGAAGTGCAGACCGGAACATCGCGGCGTTAGAGCATCAGCTCCAATTCTCTTAGTAAGATTGGTACCTATTTCCAGGAAACATACTGACAGAGAATGCCTATAGGTTGTACCTGAGTCCACTGACAAGGTCAACATTCCTTTCGGTTACCACCCGAAAACACCAAATTCACTTGGCAAACTGCTAATCTGTCTCCCACGGACCCACCAAGGTAAGTGGGCTTGCTTGAAGTAACGGTTCTCTTCTGGTTATATCCAAAGGTGGAAAATGGGAAATCATCGAGAGGCATACAGAAGCTTCAACCACATTCGAATGTACCAGTTCGAACTTGAACCATATACAATGGGCCGCTTGTTTTGGATCTTGCCAGTATTCCATTTATACAGTGCAAGGTAGTCACCAACTTATCTTTTTGTACAACTTGGAGGTCTCGGAACGGGTTGGATGCCTTCTTCGCAGGCCTGAGCCTGGACAAGGCTTGCTCGCCATGCCATCGTGCTTTCCTCTTTACGCTAGCATCAAGCACATGTTGCAGAATCCTGGCTTCATGAAAGAGGGTACGTCTCACTTATTCGTCCCACGTTCATTTCTCCAATGCTAAGATTATACATAGGGGGGAAACTAGGCTTCTACTGTCGATATCCATACTTGCACACAAAACCCAAAACCCAAAACCTCATGCCTTACGAACTAAAAGGCATCGATATAATATTGTCTATAGCCTCTTTCGCTCTCGTGGTCTTAAAGCGATAGCAGGGCCTCTGCTCAATTGTCCTGCAATGAAAAAAAGACTTGAACACATGGATGAGCACGAATATGAGCTCCAGAGGGATGACTATGACGAGGATCCAATCGAAAACATTCGTCTGGCAGGTTTTCCCCGGCCAATAGAAATGGAGATATTATTGGAGTTTAAGCACGAAGGCCACCTCCAAGATTTCCCTGGTTTTGAATGGTGGAAGGAGAGGAGGGACAATGCTAGTAGAGTAGGCGTGAAGTTCCATCCACTCAGATTTTGCGAGACCAGCCCGGAGTCCACGAACGGAATGGAACGAATGGCAACGGTATGCAAACCTCAAACTTCATTTCCTATCTCCTGTCATTCTAGATCTGTCTACCCAATTTCTTCTCTAGGAGTTAGGAGAAACTTGCATCTGGGATAAGGTCCACGACGTCAAGTGGGTGAACACGCCGGTTAAAGGAACTGGGGAGCTGGCGCTCATAAACTTACCGGAAATCGATCGAGAAACCTTGGGAGAGTCTAACGACAAAGAACGGGAAATAGAAAGGCATAATTCTCATGTGGTTATGATCGTGTGGGTCCCAGAATTCCGTAAGAGAAATCTTACGGGAGCATAATCTGAAGGGAGATGCGAACTGGGAGGAGCAGCTTTCTTGGACGGTTCTTCTTTGCTCCGAAATGTGTGGAACAATGAATCACAACACGCCTGGTTGACTAGCAGCTAGGGATCCTCAAGAACTCAGTGCCTTTCGTTGTTGCCGCCTTGATTTACGTAGAATATTCGAGGCGATCGGTTCTTGTAGCAGTAGTTTCGGGATTTAGCGACACAGCCTATATTTCGGGTAATCTCCAGGCTCTTCCTCCAATTCAGCGCATGCGCGCTAAAATTTTGCTTGCCATTTCATTGGCCCTCTCCGTTTGCCTCGCTTAATTTTCGATAACTCACCGAACAAAGAGCTTCAAACATCATTCTTCCTTATCTTCTAGGGAACTCTTCTTCGCCTCTGATCAACCTGCAACAGTGTGAGATAATGCTTGATCATCTCTGATTCCATTGCCGAAGTCCATCAGCAGGCCAGAATCCATGATGGACAACCAAGAGAGCTCGACGCCGAGTGAGGCCGGCGAGGCTGCCCTGACTACACCTTTGGCTGGCCCCAGCTCGCAAGATGCAGCGGCCGCAGCGCCGCCAGGGGCTGAGAATGAAGAGAACGAGGATGGTGGCGAGAATGAAGGAAGCGAATGGGACGACGAAGAAGATGATGACGATGAGGATGTGAGTGAAGACGAGGAAGATGACGAGGAAGACGAGGAAGATGACGATGAAGACGAGGAAAGTACTTGTGGCCATGAAAAACGACAGAAACGCAAGAAACCCATGCCCTCCCTCCTTGCATTGGCTGAGAGAGGAATTCTGAAGCTACTCACGAAAGCCGTCGATGGCCAGCGAGTGACAGCTCGGTACTGCTGCGGTGGTCGCGTCCGAAGCCTGCCCCCTACAACACTCCCATTTCAAGACGAGAAGCCACGAAAGGTCCCGAGATTAACCATGCGCTGGGATGATGCCGAAGATAGACGAGGGAGGAAGATTCACTTCCCGCATAACGACTCGCCTTCAGGCTCAAGAACCAAATTAGATACCCAAATCGAGACGCTGGCTGATCGGTGTGGAGTTACTGGCTTATTGGATGACTCCCGGTTTTCGATCAACTTCGATCCACATTTCTATGGGATCATTGATGTGATCACACAAGTTTTGTTGCCTGGATTTGAGTCGGAGATATTGAAGGGTGTGCCTGAGTGTCGTGGCATTAGGGCAAAGCTTTCGAATCTCCAGGTAAGTATTCATTCATTCTCGAAACGGTCTCGGTGATGCTGATCAGAGAAGGTTCGCTCGGCAGGAGGAACGGCTTATCGGCCTCTCCCTGCCCATCGATCATCCCAATACTTTGGCAAGCTCATAGTATGCCTGCCGTATCCTCATAAAGGTTTGCTTCAACCCCGACCGATCCTTTTCCTCCCTACTGACTCAAGCAGGTGGGCAATGGGAAATTTCAAATGATGGCCACTCATCCACAATCGACTTCAGCCACTCAGACGACAACACTACACTCCATTGGGCAGCATTTGTAGGCGATTGTACCCACGAATGTCAGCCTGTTGAGGAAGGTCACCAACTTGTGTTGATATATAACCTTTTTCTCTGCCAGCGGATTGGGGAGGTTCTCCGCGATAATTCAACTGCGGACCCTACGCTCTTTCCACTCTACACAGGTGTCAAAGAGATGCTGGAGCATCCTGGTTTCATGAAAAAGGGTGAGTTTATCTTCCAAATTCTGCATGCTCCTAATATTGACGGGTATGATTTCAGGAGGCGTGCTCGGCTTCTACTGCCAGTACCCTTACCCTCACGTGTCTTCCAACACAGCCAAACAACTTCCGTCCACCCTCCAAGGCGTCGACATGGTTGTTTATAGCGTCTTCAAATCTCTCGGCTTGAGCACCGAAATTCTACCCCTCCTCGACCTCTCCCCACTCGACGAAATGGACGAGACAGAATACGAACGCGAAGAAGAGTGCTACCACAGCGACCCGTGGTCTTACGTAGACGACTACGACTTCGGCGACGACTTCCCAGAGTGCGAGTCCTGCTACCCCGACTTCCCGACTTTTGAAGAGTGGAAGGCAAAAAGACCAAGAATTGACAGGGTTGGGACGAAACTCCACAGTCTGAGGTTCTCGGAGTCGAGCGAAGATGCGGAGTATATTCGTGAGGTGAAGGAGGAGGTGAGTCCACCCTCGTAAAGTAACGGTAATCGCTCATGGGTACAATTGCTAATGGTAGAGATAGGTCCTTGAAGATAGTTGGCCCTGGAAGGAACTCTTCGATGTCAAGTGGCTGAATGAGAAGCCTTCCAAAGGCACCGGGGAACTGGCACTCGTCAATACATTTTCTGGTTATGGCGAGGGGACGGAAAAGTTCTACTCGCATCCTGTGATCTTGATTACGGTGCCGAAGTTGGTGGATAGGGAGCTCGCGGTTGCGAAGTAAGGTGAGATATGGCGTTGCTGGGACCCCTAGATTGTTTTGAGCGCCTTGCAGGGTGGTTGGGTTCGCTTCGTAGTAGGAGTTGGGATGGGTAGAGCGGGTATGACTTGGCGATTTTGCTGGCAATGAGAGCGAGGATTGGGAATATAGTTCAGAGTATCCCTCGCCATGAAAGTTATGATGGCAAAGCGAAGCCTAGAATCGGACGTGAACTTCCCAGCGAGGCGCATGCCTCTTCCCGGTCTTCACCAGAAAGAAAGAAAAAGAGGGGAGGGGGGTGACTCTCGTACTCCACTTCGAGATTTTATTGCACATTGCTTCAATGCTCTAAAATTTCTCGATCATCGGGATTTTCCCCGTCCTCTTCACCTTCCACGAGCCACTTTCTCATTCTTGAAATCAAGAGTGAACGCTGCATGGAGAAGTATTGTTGCACATCGCATCTCGCATTCTTAAAACGTTCACTTCAAATCGACGCTACCGATTTTCTGACTAGAAAGCCTGAGTCTCGACTTATTTCGTTGCACATCGCATTTTTCATAACGAGCTCTTGACCTCAACTGAAACTCATGGACTCATCGATCCTTGTTGTCGGCTTAGAAGTTTCATTTCTCGATCTCTACTCCTGAGGTTATCAGTTCAAAGTGGTTTGTTGCTCAACTCCAATGTTCCAAAGCAGGTTATGCGGACGTTGAGAATATCATTAAGGTCGAGAGTGAATCTTGGGAATGAGGGATAGATTCGTTGGTGCATATCGCGCCAAGTTCCCACTTTCGTTAGGGCTACGAGATTGCTTTCGAAGTGAATTTCAGCTACCAATGTTTGGTGTCTCAAGGTTACCTGAGGATTGGTAGTCTCATAGTCTGGGATGTTACTGACATTGAGATGGCTTCTCTGCAGCATCCTTGTGTGTTAGCGCTCGGCATCCCCCACTCCCCAGTATCGAATAGAAGTATTAATAGATTTTAGAGTTTTAATAATGCCTAATACGTTGCTTGTATATACTTCAGCCTTTCTCTCAAATCGGATTTCTTAATATAGGTATAAGGAAGTTCATATATAAGAGCTCTAGTTTTGGAGCGTAAGATAGGCGAGGCAATTATTGCATACGAGGCAAAAGTTCTAGGTACTTAATCGCTAAATTTTCAGGCTCTCTTAAGGCCGATACCCCCAAAACGACACCCCTAATTAATACCCTGGAAGGTATTATTTTATATTTTCCCGTTTTACTAGAGGTTAACAGGAAATAAGTATTGCCATATGCCTATAAGACCCTAAATATTTTTTGACTAATTGCGATATGACCAAATTTGTCTGGAAACGACGAAGACGACATGCTATTAGAGCAGAGAATTCAATATTCGCGAGGTAAAATAAACGCTGCCGCTCGCAGCAGCGTTTTTAAGAAAATTTGGGTAGTGGGAGAGGGCTAACTAATAAGGATCCTATGCTTAATTAATTACCTATTAAGTAGCCTCCTTACTTCCTTTACTACTAATCTTTATATGGCCTTTCTAAATATATTCTTTTATCTAGTAAGGAATATGGCTATTCGCGTGTGGCACGTGTTGGTCACGTGTACCGCCAGAAAAAAATTCTGCGCCCTGGCAGCGTTTATTTTCGGAATGAATACAATACGCGTATTAGGTATTAATATACATTAATTTGCACATATTGTATACCACTTGCCACTGCCTGCTGATTTCGGTTAGTGTGGCCCCCATTCGACACCCCTAATCGGCACCCGGGGGGCAGGTGGAAGGAGGTCGTTTTAGGTTTTCCTGAATTTCCGGAGCTGGCTTAGAACTAACTTCTGCCTGGTACTGCTCCCAAGCTCTATCTCAGATCCTCAGGCCATAATCCAAGAGAAGTTTAGGATAAATATGTATCCGATCCGAGATTATACTACTTCCTCATTAATACGAAAGGCCTGAGGCGTTTCGCTTTCTTTAGACATGTCAGATTGGGTAGTTGGAAGCCTTGATTTCCTGATTATCGAAGGCTAGGAAGCCCCTTAATAAGTACAAATCTACTAGTCTTCCACTAGTCCCCCAGCCCCTAGCTGCCTTAGACACTATACTTGGCACTCTTCAATAAGTAGTATCTTACTAATTGTTTTCCAAAATATGCCGGCCTCGAGGCAACTTGGAAGTACAAAGACAACGGCATAAAGTATCGCGAATATAGGGCATTGGGAGACTTTTAGGCTCTCCAGCATACAGATTAAGGTAGTAAACTCGCTATAAGACCCTATATTTCCAGGCCCTTCCCCTAATCGTAGGCATTTATGCCTTCGGCAAGGGGTACCACACCTTTTCAGGGCTTCTCCCCTGTACTTACAAGGGAGTCTTTGCTAAAGAGGCCTATCCCTTTGTCCGGCGAGACATAGTCCATGCCAGCAAGGGGGCCTGGCTCAGGGCGAAAAGGTAATAGATAACTAATAAGTTTATTAGTAAAGGTACGACTTTATAGTCTGAGCCAGGCCCCCTTGCTAGCATGGACTATGTCTCGCCGGACAAAGGGATAATAGTTGCTTCTTTAGTATCCGAGTACTATAGTTGCTCTACTAATAGTGCTATAATCCTAGAAGATCTACTTATCCCATGCGAATATCTTATAGCGCCTCTTTACGTAGATTTAGGGAGTACTACCTAGAGTTATAGGGGCTTATAGGGAGCTTCTGCCCTAAATTCACACTCTGTAGAGTGTCGAGGGTCAAAATGCCCTGTATTCCCGATACTTTATGCAGTTGTCTTTATACGGTAGTTGAACACATTGAAGTATATATGGCATAAAGAGAAGGAACAACAAATTGACTAGGAGTTCTTGAGCTCGAGAATCGGTCACGTATATATACCTAGGTACGGAGATCGCGGCATAAAGTATCGGGAATACAGTATATTGGGATTCTAAACCCACTATAGCGTGCAATAGTAGAGGCTGAGCCTGCTATAAGACCCTGTAACTCTAAGCTATATGCCTTAAAAGCACGCTGTGAGACATTCGCAAGGTTGTGGAAGATCTTCAGGGGTGTTACTGCTGCTGGCAGAGCAACTATAGCGCTCGGACGCTGTAAGGAGGGCAATTATAGGGCTCTTTAGCGAAGTAGCCCCTGTAATAACAGGGGAGAAGGCTTTAAAAGGTGTGCCACCCCTTATTAACTGCTTATAGGGCATTTTCAGGGTAATAGCCTAGAAATATAGAGGCTTATAGCGGTTGAGTGTGCCAGAAATGAGCTCTATAGTGGATTTTCAGCACAAATGCCCTGTATTCCCGATACTTTATGTCACGATCTCCGTATTGAATGGACAAGAGACAACATTGCCGCTTTCGGTAGGGACCCATCTCGCATTACCATTTTTGGCCAATCTACGGGAAGTGCGTCTGTAGACTTTTACTCCTACGCATACGCAGACGATCCTATCATCGCTGGTCTGATTGAAGAATCCAATACCGCCAACGGATTCATACAAACACCTATCTCTGTTGCGGTCGAGAACTGGTTTACTATAACCTCCAAGCTCCACTGTGGTGGCGCAACATCGAACGCAAACGAAGTCCTGGCATGCATGCGTACCAAGGACGTCAATCTCATTCTTGCGAGCATTCCAGCAGACACTACCCAGTCTGTCGCCACAAAAATTGGGCCAACAATCGACAATATCACCGTCTTTCCGGACTACTCTGCCCGCAGCGCTGCCGGAAACTTCATCAAAATCCCCCTCCTCGTCGGCAACACAGACTACGAAGCCGAACTCTTCGCCACGCTTGCCGGCACAACATTGCCAAAGGCTGTATGGCATGCCTTCAATGTCCACGTCTTTACCTTTGCTTCAGGAGTACGAGCAAATATCAGCGTGCAAAGCGAGATCCCAATGTGGCGATACCGCTGGTTTGGCAGTTTTCCAAACACGAGGCTGACGAGTTACCCCGGAAGTGGCGCCTGGCACGGGAGCGATGTTCCGGCGGTTTTCAATACGGCCCCGTCTGCTGTTGGAATACCTGCTGACACGGATGCTGAGGTGGCGATTGGGGAATACATAAGGGGTGCTTGGGCGGCGTTTGCTAAAGCTCCGAAAGCAGGGTTGAAGAGTTACGAGGATGGATGGCCAGTGTATGTGCCAGGGCAAGAGTCAAGACACGCTGGTTAGGTTAGGATATCAAATTTTTACGGGGCGGACTTGGAAAGTGCAGAGATGTACGATGTTGGGTGTAGGACAACTTTTTCTCTGACTGGTTCTGACGTGACGGGGACGCCGACGAGTTCTGGGGGACCTTCTCCGACTTCCTCAATAACTTCGTCAGCTTCTCGGCAAGTGCTAGACTTGATTTGTTTGTTGGTTCTTATTCTCTTGTTTGTCGTTACAATCACTTCTTAGATACGTATGAAGGCGTGGCTTGTCGAAGGGATTGAGCAGACGAGGAGTGCGGCGAGCAACTGGCTGGTCACAGTGCGCCGTCCGGTGAAAATGTTAGCAGAAAAGTCTCTCAATATACTCCCTTAAAAATGGCAACAACTCTATATATTTGTTTGTGCTTCCTATTTGATTTCTAAAACACAGTAAATAGATTGCGTAAACATGTTCAAGTCAGCTTTCTACAAGCAAGCATCCACTACCGTGATACCTAAAGAACTCGTCAGCCTCACTTTGTGCAGTTCCTCCATGGGTTTCCAACTTCGTTCCCAATCTAGAGTTTCAAAGCAATTGATGCGACTTGAGCAAAGCTACATAAATTAATCACATGGAATTTCGACTGAACCCCTAGCTCGCTTAATCGCCACCCACTTTACTCGGAACACTTCAAAAGATTTGAGCATTCTCCCAATTTTTGAAGATAATGAAGTTAAAACTTGCAAAAAGAACGCATTGCGTATCTTATATGAGTCAATTTCCTAAAATCGATGTTTGGGAAGGTCTTCAATCTTTGAAGTGTTTTGAACGAATCGTGGAGAGAAGTGATGGTCTCAAATTGAACTTGAACTGAGTCATTCAATCAAAAGCTAACAACCTTCTGCATTAATCGAACAACTTTTGATTTATATATGGCAAATGTGGCCCCAGTTCCTGAGGGCATGGACAAGAACTTTAAAGAATTATGGCAGTTGGTGAAGGGTTTTGGGGCCATTGAATTTGGTTTAGCGATCATTTCGGGCTGACCAAGATTCGATTCTTGTATATGGAATGCGTATGACAGAAAGTACTGCCGTACTGCCTCTGTACTTGGAGAAAGCAGCGTGGCGTTACGTACAATCTCATATTTCATTTCACTTTCAAAATGTGCAAGCCTCGCCATGAATATTAAAAGCGACACTGATTTTTATTCCCCTCTCTCAAGGCTGGACAATGGCCTAGACTCCGAGAAAATAAGATGTAAATATTACTGAGCTCCCAAGGTTTTCAAACGATATTGAATGTACAGGACCCCGCAAGAACATAGGGAGGGGAAGCAGTGAAATTGCCCCGCTGGTCTTGGTACATTCGGCACCTTTGTTTATTTCGACCACGAGGGTATTATCCATGAATGGGGAGGTGAATGGCTGATATATAAACTTATAGCCTTTTGATGTACTTTGAAATTTGCTGTTCAGTGCCTCGCAGCCTCGTCCTCCGCCTCGTCGCATAGATACAACGATTACTTCTCAGCCTAACTTCCATCCTCAGACAGACCACTTCAATTTTTGACTATTAACCACCAAGCAGCAACCTTCCCAAGTATTTAGCCGCGTTATCAAGAAGCCATAACAAAGAGGTAAAGACCCTGTCTCTCTTCGTTATTCGATCTTCGTTTGCTGTAGATCGACCCACCATTGCACCGCTCACCCTCTCGTTCGTTCACGGTCGCGTCCTTTCACTGTCTCTTCCTATCTCCAGTTGGTGATGTTAACTCTTCACCACCTCTTTGTCAACCTTCCTTTGCAGAAGACCTGACACCTTTCGCTGATCTTTCACAGCAGGGCCCCTAGAAACTCCAATCGTCTCCCTGGCACCATGTCTCATTCCGATACAGAAGACCAACCCGAGTCAGACGATCAAGATATGACTGAGCAAATATCCAATATGTCCTTGGTAGATTCGGAGGATGGTCCATGCTCAGAGTGTGACGGCAAAGGCAAGAAGCCCAAGAAGGAAAAGAAGTCGCTCCGGCAGCTGGCAGAGGACGCTGTCTTAAAGAGGATCTCCGAATCCGTTGCTGGAGACTCGTCCGCATCTCGGTACTGCTGTGGGGGAAGTCTTCCGGCTACACCAAAATCCAAACCTACCACATTGCGTTGGGATGATCCATCTGAGGAGGGCATATCGAGAAAGTGTCATTTTCCAATGGATTCCGACTTGGCGGCGAACAGAGTTGTAGCCATTGTAAATGGAATCTGCAAAGCCTCCGACAAGGATGGCAACCTTGATGCAGAAAATTTCTCAACCAACTTCGATCCGCACGGGAACGGAATCGTAGATATCATTTCTCAACTTCTGTTGCCCGGTTTCCAAGCTCAGAAGCCGAAGAAACGACCAGAACATCGTGGCATCAAAGCAACTTTGACCAACCTCCATGTAAGCTCCTCCTTTCGCCTCTTGTAATCAGTCGATGGTATGCTAATATACTGAATTGGTAGGTGTGTTCAGCTGAAACTGCTCCTGTCTACAAAACCCGCGCTGTCTCGCCACCCAAGTCTGACTTTGGTAAGCTTGTGATCTGTCTTCCACATCCACACGAAGGTAAGTGTCTGTTTCTCACCCCTTTCCTATCATTTTAACTTTACGTAGGTGGCAGACTTGAGATCTTGCGCAGCCCCCGGTCTACGTCCTTTGACTGGAGCGATTCCTCTTCCGGTGCTAGAAAGAAAAATAACATTAAATGGGCAGCGTTCATTGGAGATTGCGAATTCCGAATCTATCCCATCAAGGAGGGACAGCAATTCAGCTTGGTCTATACCTTATCCCTGACCCAGAGCATTGGTAGGACGCTCGACGCTAGACCCATCATACAACTGGCCAGTCTTCCTTTCTATCAGGCCGTCAGAGAAATACTCGAACAACCGGGGTTCATGCGCAGAGGTTCGTATAATCAATGCTTTTCAGAACCTTGAACTAATGCCCTGATCTAGGAGGAATAATTGGATTCTACTGTTGTTACGGATATAACCACACGAAGGAGCAGGCAAAGAGGCTGCTTCCTCATGGATTGAAAGGTATTGACATGGTGCTATATCAAACTTTCCATAATCTTGGTATGCATGTTGAAGTGTTGCCACTCTTCGACACAACTCCGTTGGATGCTGCAGATGAAGCACTATTCGAAATGGAAGCCAAGATCTGTAGAGACGATCCCGAAAATCACATTGCAATCGATTTCGATCACTGGCAATGCACGAAATGCCATGAAGGCTACCCAACTTTGGAAGAATACAGAGAGTGCATGAAGAATCGAGAAGATCAAATCAGCAGAGTTGGAAAAGAACTATACAGTTTCCAAATTGGAGAGAAGAAAGACAAGGACTACCGATTGCACGTACGAGGAGGAATTGATTACCGAGAATGGCAACGAGAGCTCGTTGATGAGGTATGTATCTCCGCGCTTTGTGGCAGCCTTGAAGTTCACTTGGCTAACATTTATCACACAGGGACTTCGGAAAGACTGGCCTTGGGCGGAGTACAAGAGTGTTCGCTGGTTGAATCAACCTCCTGGCGAGAAAGAAGAAAACCGAGATCTGGCACTCTTGAATTTCATTGAGGATGTTGACTCGGAGGACGAGCTATACCACGGAGAGGGCGTAAAATTTGAGACGTTCGACTCACACCTGGTCATACTTGCTCACATTCCAGCGCCGCGTAAGAGAAATCTGAAGGGGAAGAAATAATTCTGGTTGTGAGCTCTCTTTATCGCATCCTCAATTCCTTGCTATCGAGGTTGATGTTCAACAACCCTCTCCTCCAACGAACAAATAGAAGTATGCTGCCGATGTGTAAGGATTAGTTGCTACTTTTAGATTCTGTAGAAATTTCATAGACTTCCCTGTAATCTTGAAGTCATCTTGCTTGAAATTAAGTGCTTTCCGCCAGTCATGTGATGTTATTGCGTGCTTATCTTGCCGGATCTCGCTTCATTCTCTTCGGACTTCTCTACATCTTCAATACCATAAAACCATCTTATTTAGCTCTGTTGTCCATTCAGATTATTGTAAATAACAACTGGGATGCACAACATTGCCCAGACGGGAGGAACACTCGTGTAACCTCTCACAGGAAGGAGCACACCAGGTATCTTCGGACCGACTTCGCTTCACGTCAACACATCTTCTGCTTCTCAATTCCCTTCAAGCTTCACCACCAGTTACCGACCCTGCAAAATGAATACCCGAGCAGTCCCCGAACCTGAAAAGTTAAATATAGCGATACTCGGAGGTGGCATTGCCGGGCTCAGTCTCGCTATAGCTCTCGCAAATCACCCACTTATCAACACAACCATCTACGAGAAAACACTAGAGCTAAAGGAAATAGGCGCTTCCATTGCGCTTGGTCCGAACGGTCTGCGAACGTTGGAGAGACTCGGGTTGAGTGATGTTATCGATGATGAGAATGGATTCCGAGGGACGGGCACCGCGGGGATGGTATACAGGCATTGGAAGACAAATGAAGTCATCGGAACGCATGTGCATGCTGATGTCAAAGAATGGCTGCACCAAACAACGAGATTCCATCGAGGACACCTGCATGGGAAGTTGGTGGAGCATGTTCCGAGAGATAGCATAAAGTTGGGAAAGAATGTTATTGGTATCGTGATGGATGAGAAGGGCGTGACTGTCAACTTCAAGGATGGGAGCAAGGCGTGGGCAGATATTGCAATTGGTGCCGATGGACTGAGATCGGTAATTCATATCAAATCAGAAGCCGGAGCCAGAAATTGACGCATCGCAGGGAGTGAGGCAGGCCCTCGTCCCAAAGTTCAAGCTGAAGTGGAGTGGTTTGACAGCCTTCCGTTCTGTTTTCGATAAATCATTGGTCGAGAGCATCCCGGACCTCCCTGAGGATTCTGCGCATTGGTGGGGTCCAGATACAACCTTCTTCTCTTCCAGGCTGGGAAGGAATATGTATACAGTTGTTGGCGGTGTTACAGTTGACCCTGATGATCAGGATGCAAGATTCAAGGATGTGTCTTGGGATGACGAGGGCGACGTGGAAGTGCTGAAAGAGGTATACAAGGTGAGTTTGAGCAGATATCGAGAGAATGACAGCTGATCATATTGAAAGAACTGGAATCCTGTGGTAAAAGCATTGACGAAAGTAACACCCTCGATTCGATACCATCCCAATTTCTCATGTTCAGCACCGCTGGATACGTGGGTCTTTGGAGATAGAATAACTCTAATCGGTGATGCAGCGCATGCTCATGGCGGAGCTTTCGCGACTGGTGGCTCACTTGCAATCGATGATGCTTATGCGCTCTACCTCTCACTGAAATCCGTGTTTTCCCTCTCAGCAGCCCGAAAACCACCGGCACAAGAGATCAGAAAAGCATTGAAGCTGTACGAGACCACCCGCAAGCCTCATGCTGAGAGGCTATTGAAGGTGGTACATGCTGGGAACACTGCTAAAATCGATATGATTCGAAATGAAATCATCGAAACAGACGAACAGTTGAGAGAAAGAGCTGCTAGAGGATCAAATACTGGC
The DNA here is from genome assembly GCF_002865645.1 of Hyaloscypha bicolor E. Taxonomy (NCBI): domain Eukaryota; kingdom Fungi; phylum Ascomycota; class Leotiomycetes; order Helotiales; family Hyaloscyphaceae; genus Hyaloscypha; species Hyaloscypha bicolor. The sequence goes on along the minus strand of NW_020194691.1, from coordinate 640,436 downwards.
TGGTTACATGAACATGACGTCATGAAAGCATTTGATGAAGCCCTGAGATTTAGCCAAAAGAACGATGGAAAAGAAGAGGTCCTCCCGAGATTGTGAGCTCAGCTGCATGGGACGAATAGCCTGGAGGGGGCGCAGTGATGAAACATCGCCGGCGAAGATATAGACAGTTTTAGAACGTTCCAATTCATCGAAATCTGGCCAAGCAGATGAAAATCCCACCCAGCGATTCCTCATCTCGAGAACTACACAAAGAACTTCGACATCTTCAACTCGAACGAAGTTATAAGTTCCGAGAATTTTTCCCTCGTCTTAACTGAATAGTCCCACTTGGAATGATCGATTAAGGCTTCAAGCCTTCAACGAAAGTCCACATGTTCTAATATCTGTAACTCGCGTCAAAACACAATCTCTAAGGAGTGAGCTTACTCTTAAACTAAGATCAAGCTTTCCTCGGCATCCTTGGAATTTATCTCATGATTGCAGAGCCACTTAGTACAAGCTGGAAGCAATTTGTAATGTTCTGCTCCTTCTTTACAGAGGATGGTTAACTGGAACGATCAGGGAGTGAAAGCAGTACATGCCGAGAAAGTAAACCTAGTGGGTTGATGTTCGGGGGTCTTACATCTTTGATCTTCCCGGGTTTGGAGGTTAAGGTTACAGGCATCTGGACTGTTTCTGAAGGCATTTTGAAAGACATTTTGAAGTTTCTGAGAGGAAAGAGCTTCTAGTATGTTTGGGACGGTCATGTAATTGAGATATAAAATTCTCGTTCCAGTACTCTTGTGGGCTGTTGTCTAAACCCCTTTCACATCAGCATAATATTCACAGCCCGTCTCATCCCTCAAAGACTTTCACAGAGGCTCTATGAAAGCTCCAAGCATCTCCACATGTAAGCGAGTGTAAAATGACAGTCGAGGATAAAGGCATCTGCGTGAAACAGTGAAGTGCGGGTGCTGAGAACACTAGTCAAGCCAAAGCAGGGCCTAGCAAATCGAGAAACGAGCAGAAAGCCGGAATGCCCTTTGGGAAGTATACGTTGAGCAAGTGAGAGCATCTCTAGACTACAGAAGAAGAATGTTGGAGGTGGCGGCTGCCTCCATTTCTGATACCCCGAAAGGGCCAAGGGATACGTCTACGTCCGCACTCTTTGCCACGAGGTTTTAGAACAACGGCTGGAGAACTTTAGCTAGAGGCGAGCAATTGAATCCAGATGAAAGGGAGTTGGACGAAGTTATCGAAAGTACTATTGGGATAATGTCCCAGATTTCTCTGCCACGGAGTACCTGGAAAGGCCCTCTCGATTTTGTTGGGCTACGAGGAATATTTTCGGCTTTCAAATCATGATAAGAAGAGATCCGTTCTGTACGTCTAGAATGTTGCTAGGTTAAAGGAGATTTGGCGTCTGGCAAATCCCTTGTCAGAGACGATGGGAGATCATGAAGATTTATTGCAAGTAGCCTAGCTTTCCGTGGTCTTCTCTGTCTTTCGAAAAGGAAACAAGTGAGATATGAAGATAACGGCATAAAGTATCGGGAATACAGGGCATTATTTTATGAAGGCCACTAAATGCCCTGTAAGGTCTTACTTTATTGTCGTGGTTAAACAACACCTATTGGCTGAAATCGACGCCCCGAAAGCTCGGTGCGCTGCACTGGAGAGCCTCGCGAGAGCCTCGTCACATGGCAGTATCATATTTGATCCTTCACGCAACCATAACTTGACTGGCTCTCAACCTCTCGGCGACGACTCCATCAATCCATATCAAGTTGTCTATCATGGTGCTGCTGTCTCCACCGACCCGGACTTCCAACTGGGAGTCTCGCTGTCCTACGATATGAATACGGGAAGTCGCACTGTTACTACTAGCACGGGTCAACCAACTACCGATGGCTACATGGACCAGTGGTTCGACTTCGACTCTTCAACCTTCCCCTCGGATCAAAGCCACGATACTGGCCCATTCAGTCCAGCCGTCGGGGGAAGCTACGGAGTATCAGCTGTTGATAACCCTGCTTCCGCTTCTGGTGGTTCTGGGTCTGCCAGGGTGGCAACTACTTCCCGTTCCCTTCACAACTGTTCGGACTGCATGCAGTCCTTCTCCCGTCTCGCTGATCTACGCCGTCATGTTCGCGCTCACAACCCAAATGCCACTCGGTTCCCCTGCACTCAGCCAGATTGTGGACGCGAATTCTTGAGGATGGATAGGCTGAGCGACCACCGTCGCCGGAAGAATCATTGAGTATTGAAGGACGATGAGCTTGTGGTGACAATCATGAGACTTGTCCTATGACTCGGATTATACTTGGAAAGAGTGGAGGAATTGCTTAGTGCAGAGTGAAGCGAAGATCGATATCGAAAAGCTTTTCTCTTACTTCTTTTTCTTATCGGGCGATGTGTTCTGCTCTGTTTTGTTCCTGTTGGGTCATTTGAGATATACTGCCGCTCTTTCATGACTTGTTTTGATTTTCCTTCTACTGTCCCAGACTCACTCCTTTCTGTCTAGAGAGTTCATTAGTTAAGATGAAATCTGATGTTGGTTGATCTTAGACTCAAAATGCACTGATGAATCTGATATCATGATTGGATATCACTACATGCCCAGTTGAACAAAGTATTGTAGAGAAGTAGTAATATTTGATGTCGGAGAAGTAAAAAAGTGGTCACAAACAAAGCAAGGAGGCGGAAAAGGGGAGTGAACGGCACCAGTCCCAAAGAAGGAGATCACCCAACCCCTGAGCCACTCCTCGCACGGACCGTCCACCTCCAACGCGACTTCGAGAAAACGAAATTCAAATGTCAGCGCCCAGCCCTCCCATTGCACAACAACGTGAGATACTGCTCTGAATACAATTGCATTGCATACTCTCCAATGAATCCAATACAAAGAAGGAGCACGAATCTCACTGGTTGACCGTCACCCCTCCGTCCAATCCCCGACACGCAACAATGGATCAAGCAGACATCCCCGCCCTCCTCTCGCGCCTCTCCAGCGATGAAGATGCCATGCGCAAGATGGCAGTCTTCAAGCTGCAGTCCTCGATCAACGATCCCTCCTTCGCAGACGTCTTCATCTCCTCTGGCGGCCTGAACATCCTGCGGCGACTGATCATGACCACCGGCGGAAACACTCTCGCATACTCCCTACAATCTCTGAGCCGGCTGCTGGAAGTCGATATGGGATGGGAAATCTTCGAGAGTTCTGGAGCAGGCGAACTCGTCGAGCGGGTTGTCGAATTGATCGTCACACATCCTTTAGTCAATATTCTGCGAGGGGCAATGTCGATATTAGTAGCGATCGTTTCGCATCCGCAATCCGCTCGAGGAGCGATACGAACGCCTGGGGCTTTTGGATTTCGAGCCTTGAAGCCTGCGGTGGCTGTATACCCGCAATTCTTCGAGATGGTGGTCTCGCAGCTCAATTCGGCAGACCACGCACTGTGTGCGAACGCTTTGATGTTGCTGAATGCTCTGATGAGAGATGCTATTACAACCGACACTGGAGGAAAGGAGACAATCGGCAAAGTCGGCGGAACGGGGGAGGAGTGGCCGAAATTCATAAAACGTTTACAAGATTTGGGTGTCATAAAGGCGGTCTACATCTTGATGCAGAGCTCGGCGTTGCAGGACTTGGCACATCCGCTGTTGGAATTCCAAGCTCTGACAAAAGTTCTGTTGAGGAAATGGAGAGATGTTAGAGTGGACTTGGAGAAACCAGATCATAGGAGGGCGTTGAAGGGATTACATCTTGCAAGTGCGCCGGAGAGGAAAGATATCCATGTCAATGGGACACCGAAATTGGACGAATCAGATGGGGGAAAGAAGGGAAGCAGAAGGCATAACCCAGAGAAGTGGCGACGATTGGGGTTCGAGACTGAGAGCCCTGCATGGGAATTCGAGCCTACCGGTTTCCTTGGAATGATGGATCTGATCGACTATGTGCGGAAACAGGAAGATGGATTTCAAAAACTTCTCCTAGAACAATCATCACGGCCGTTACACGAAAGATGTCCAATTGCACGAGCGAGTTTGGCGGTTACCGCGATATTATATGAGCATTTCGAGGTGGACAAGTCGGATGTAGAGGATGCGAAGAGCTACCTTGTGTTGGATGGCATGAAGAATTATGACAAGATCTTCCGCCCTTTGCTTCTGCAATGGTCGAGATTACATACGGCGAGTCTGCAGTCATTTTTCAGATTATGGAAGTCTACTGGGGCAGAACAGGACGACTTTGACAAGGTGGCGGAGTTGGTCCGGATATTGATCGAACAAGTTGTCGGGGAGGCATCAAGAACGAAGGATGTGCAGGACGTTGAGGAGGAACTTTCAGAATTTGACTATGGTCGTCTGCGAGAACTCCAAATGGAGCTGCTAGAGTTGACGTTCGAAGATGAATGGGGGCAACATCTACACCAAGTTCGAGACGAACTGAAGCACGAAGCCTTGCAGTTTGTCAAAGAACAACGAATAAGATGTCTTCTTCAGGGAGCTTGGTTTCCAAGAACGGTCCAGCACAAGAACTCCACTGAAGACGGACACTCTGGGAGGAACGGAACAACAAGGACATCTTTGACTGCCTGGCGCTACGTCAAGCTCTCCCACAATCGTCGATATCTGCACTACTCGGACTTCGACGCACAAACCAAGCAGGAGCCGCTTCTCGATGCTCTGCCGGAAAAGATTGATCTGAGCACCATCAGCTCAGTCGTTTCAAATGTCTCCGCAACAAACGACGAAACCTCCAGTATCTCCAGCACGTCCACCCTGAAGACAGCCTCGCATGCACAGAAACCAACTTCAACAACAAAAATCACGATCAACAGCTTTGTCGGAGGAGACAGCAAATCCCTAACAAATGGCGAGCCTGCCGAACGAGCAATCTTGACGTTGATGCCTCCAACGCACAGCCTTGCTTCTGAATGGCTGGATGGTCTTCTCATGCTGTTGAACCAAGCACCCATCACGGCAGAGACAAACAAGTTGGTTACTTTGGTCAGTGAATATGGGTTGAAGATTAGGTTGCTGAACGTGAGGTTGGATGATGGCTTTGCTGGCCCTCCCGAGGGTGCGGGAGTGGTACCGGATCGAGAGGGCTTGGATGATGATTATTATTATGAAGTATAGATGGCCGTGTTTGATGTTAGCGTGTTTCTGATACCCCCGGATTTGGTGGCAGATTTTGTATTCTAGATGTTTAGCGTTGTGTTTAAAATGTTCACAATTTCACCGCACGCTCTCTTCAACCCTCTTTCCATATTTTCCAAGTCGCTTTCCAATTCAAGGTTGCAAGCTTGGCTGACAGATCCATATTGCAAAGCTTGTACAAATCTGTAAGATCCCAAGTGGGATGGATCCTTGCAGACTTCTGCGAATGATTGTCCACGCATTTTCCACAAAAACTCAAACAGAATGTCTTCAGCTCTCAAAATTCCCAATGTCTCACCTCTTTCAGAAAAGCCTCGGCAGATTCCTTTGGTGGTGCGCGAGGCTGAAAGATTGCCCAATCACCCCGAGCGTAGCGTAAACCCAAACCCATCGCGGCCTCAGGCTTTTTTCGGGTGCGTCAAATCCTATGAGCATCCTGTATCACATTGAGCCTGCCCAAGCCATGTACATAATTGAGGAGCTGAACCGCCCGCTTTGCCTTATGACCTTCTAGGACGAACACTCTTAATATATGGTCCGTCTTTCCTAACTTCTCGATTTTGATCTCGTCTTTGAAAAGCACTTATCATTATCGTCAAACATGTCGAGAAAATCAGGCATCACTTCAGAGCTGATTACCTTGAACGAAGTCGATGTCGAGCAACGGGGTCACGACAATTCTTACCTCGAGAATCAGATTGTCCAAAGCCTATCATGGAAAGATGTCACGGTCGTGGTCCCGGACAGAGAAACCAAGCACCCGAAAGAGATTCTGAGTGCCATCAACGGTGAAGTTGCTGCTGGTAAGTGAGCTCATGCACAAATCTTGCAGCACTTGCGAATGGACACTAACGATTCTTGATTTCAGGAGAAATGATGGCAATCATGGGACCTTCGGGATGCGGCAAGACAACCCTACTCAATGTTCTAGCCCAACGCGAAGCTTCGGCCAAAGCCAAAGTTTCTTCGACTATCTGCATCAATGGCCAGACCCCGTCGGAGTCAGCGTTCCGGAGACTCTCATCATACGTTGAGGCTGGTGATGCTCTTATCGGATCACTCACCGTAAAAGAGACGCTCTCTTTTGCAGCAAAGTTGTCTCTGTCAGGAGTAGTGACAGCCACAGAGAGAATTCGAAGAGTTGACGAACTTCTCCAATCCTTTGGGTTGACGAATCAAGCCAGCACCTTGATCGGTACACTGATCAGGAAAGGCATCTCAACTGGTCAGAAGCGTCGATTAAGCGTTGCTGCTCAACTCATCTCAGCTCCGAAGATCCTTTTTCTTGACGAACCGACTTCTGGACTCGATTCTGCAGCAAGCTATAAGGTCATGTCGTACGTTCGAAACGTCGCCAAGAAGAACAAGCTGATTGTTATTGCTTCCATTCATCAACCGGCCACGAAGACGTTCGAGTTGTTCGACAAATTGCTTCTCCTCTCTGGCGGCAAGACTTGCTATTCAGGATCAATTTCTGGTGTCAAGCGATACTTTGACAGCATTGGGTTTGAGATGCCATTGCAGACCAATCCAGCGGACTTCGTATTGGATCTCACCAATATCGACTTTGAGAGCGATGGAGACGTCGCTCAGGGCAAGATCTCCCAACTCCAGGAGGCCTGGACATCATCACCCGAAGCAGTCGACGAAAAGTCGAGAATCGCGACGAAGGCCACGTCGACTTCCGAGCCCTTGATACTGGCCAGTGAACCCATGCACAGAAGGTACATGACGGCATCCTTGATCCTCCTGCACCGCTCATTCATCAAGAGCTACCGGGACATTGTGGTTTATGGCATCCGATTCGCAATGTACTTGGGTCTCGCAATCATGATGGGCACAGTCTGGCTGCGTCTCCTACCCATCCAGTCCAACATGCAGCCACTAGTAAACTGTATCCTCTTCGGCTCCTGCTTCATGTCCTTCATGGCCGTCGTCTACGTGCCCGCCTTCCTCGAGGACCGGACCGTCTACATCAAAGACCGCGCCAACGGCCTGTACGGCAGCACCGCCTTCATGATCTCCAACTTCCTCATTGGCCTCCCCTACCTCTTTATAATTGCTTTCGTCTCCTCGACTTTTGTTTATTGGATGACGAACTTCAGACCAGATGGACAGGCGTTCTTGATTTGGGTTATGTGGATGTATCTCAATCTTGTGGCGGCGGAAAGTCTGGTGGTTTTGATGTCTTGTTTGTTTCCGAATTTCGTCGGGGCGTTGGCGTTGACGGCGATGGCGAATGGGATCTGGATGAGTTGCAATGGGTTTATGGTACAGCTTCCGGCGCTGAATCCGTTCTATCGAAATGTGTTTTCATATATCGATTACCAGGCGTATGTTTTCAGTAAGCCTTATTCTCATAGCACTTTACTGATCTCTTCTCTACTAATCTGATGGCAGGTGGTCTGGTGGTAAACGAGTTTGGATATCGAGTATACAAATGTGGGGAGGGGCCGGATGGTTGTTGGTGCAGTTGGGATACCGCGTTGAAGGACCAATGTATGATTGATGGAGTTGGGGTATTGGAGCAGTACGGGTATCAGCTGGGTGGGACGTCGAAGAATGTGGGAATTACGCTTGGTATTATCTTCGGGATGAGGTTGATGGGGTGGGCTGCGATGCAGTGGAGGAAGTAGGAAGTCCTCCAGCGATGCTTGGCCCCTCTCTTTGGATTGAAACCTGATGTTTAGGAACTGTTAACCAACAAGCGCTACCATAATTTGTCTCTCTAAGATACTGAAGTTAGTCACTTTTTGAATTCGCTGCTCACATATTTCTGAGAGAAGGACCTCGGGGGCTGCCGACTAGTGTCAGAGGCAAACCAGCACTAACTCAACTGCCCCTCGCAAGACCAGTACCTCCTAGTTACAGATTATGCGTCATTGAACAACATCGAAGGCATTTCCCACTGCTGAATATCTCTCCCACCAGTTCCTATTTTACATATTCTTTGTATTCTTCCCCCAACTGTCTCCCCTTCCCTTCACCCCTAACCAGCAACTTGAAATGCAAGTCCACGTTTACCCCCTCCATTCGTACTCCCAAAACTAATAACAGCCAGGTCCCTCCTCACAACCCTCGGGCTTCGCGCGCTCTCCCCAGTAGACCCCAAACCGCCAAACTTGGCGGCAGCCTTCTTGATCTCGAATTTCATCCCCGCATACGCACTCCTCTCCACCCGGGGCATCAAACGCCATTACAATTTCGACCACAACTGTTCACCTCAAGAAGACGTGTCAAAATATAGAGAGGCCATGGTCAAGGAAGGAAAGTTGGATAGGAAGACATTGGACAGGGTGAAGAGGTGGGAGAGCGCGCATGCTAATGCTGTTGAGGGGTATAGTTTGTTTGTCGGTGGCGTGGTGAGTCTTCCTGAATCCTAATGAAGGTCCGGAAGTCAAGTTTGACTAATGGGGATGGCGATAGTTGCTTGCTCTTCACGCTGGTGTCCCGGTCCAGAAGTTGAATGGATTGATGGCTTTATATTCGTTGGTCAGAGTGGCGTACGCGGCGAGTTATATCTTGATTGAGAATGAGGGGGGTTCTATTCTGAGGACTTTGCTTTGGTGGACTGGGAACGTGAGTTGTATTTCTATGATGGTTATGGCTGGGAAGAGGCTGTAGGGGTTTTGGCACATTGCAGGAATATGAAATCATAAACAAAGGATGAGTGGATGGATACATTTCTGTGTGGCTGGTATAGTTTTGCTTTGTTTTGAAATGTGGTGGCAGAAGTCGATTAGCGAGAAATTTCCATGGGATTTATTGACGGGTGCCTGTTGTAAGCGAGGTAGCCTGGGCTTGCATATGCCCAGCCGGCAAGGCCCTCCGCCGTGTAACCGCTTTTACAGCCTCACCTAATCTTTCAAAACATATCTTGACCCCTTCTCCGGCAACAACACAGTCCATCATACCAAAATGTCTGCCTCCAGCGGATCGATCGCAATCATAGGCGCAGGCTCAGTGGGAGCAGCCATCGCATACTCCCTCCTTCTGCGCCAGGTGGTGGCGGACATCATCTTGGTTGATATCAATCACGAGTACTGCCAAGCACAAGTCGAAGATCTCTCCGATGCCACGTTTCTCTCCAACGTCCGAATTCGTCAAGGAACAGCAGAAGACGCCCGGAATGCAGATATCATCATCATTTCTGCTGGTGCCAAGCAAAAGCCGGGCGAGACGCGGATTGGACTGATCGATAGGAATATCAAGGTGCTGGAGTCGGTCACGAAATCTCTTCAGCCCATTCGCAGCGACGCGATCCTCTTGATTGTTGCGAACCCGGTTGACATTCTTACTTTCTATGCGCAACGGCTGTCGGGCTTGCCGAGGAATCAAGTCATTGGATCTGGCACTATGCTTGACTCCATCAGGCTGACTGGAATTCTGGCAAAGAAATTGAAGGTGGGTGTGTTTCAAACGAGCGCCATTCGTCTTTCAGCAGGCTGATCTGTCACGATGCAGGTCTCTGATAGCTCAATCCATGCGTTTGTCATCGGCGAGCATGGTGATTCACAATATGTAAGTCTCCTCGACTCGGTGGGAGTGAAAGTCAAGTATTAAGCTTTCTCCAGGTTGCGTGGTCCTCTGCAACTGTGCATGGAAGACCTCTACTCAAAGCTCTTCCATTAACTAAGACCGAACGTGAGGAAATAGCAACTACCACGAGAATGAAGGCAGATTCGATCATCAAGGTGAAGGGCTTCACTTCGTACGGTGTGGCTGCTGTGGCAGCGAGAATGTGCGAGGCTATCATCTTTGATCATCGGAAGATTTTGCCACTGAGCCATTGGCAGGAGGATTTGGGCTGCTGTCTCAGCTTGCCGGCTGTCTTAGGAAGGAAGGGTATCTCGCCGTTTCAAGTGGATTTGGATGAGACTGAACAGCAGTTCTTAGTGCAGTCTGCACAGGCGTTGAGATTGATTATCAAAGAGAATGACCAGAATTCATAAATTCAATTTCCAGGATGACAATGAAGAATTTTCATTCCGATGGATGAGCGACTCCAAAAGCTAGCTCCTCGATCTTCGATGTGCAGAAAAACCCGAAAAGAAAAAGTGTGATAACATGGTGCAAGAGATGTTAGGTCTCTTTGAAATTCCCAAGATCGCCAAAAGAAGAGATAACGAAAGTCACGGAAATTCAGATCGCACTTGGTTGGAATTCGGCGTCAGTGTGGTGCTCCTTCACATGGTTCAACAGGTCCTTCTTCCTGAAGAAGCCCCTGCTGCCGATACGGCAACAACCAATTTCTACACACGGAAAAAGGCTCTCATCGTGAACTTCACGGAGGTGTTTGGTGAACTCGCCACGAGTCAGGAATGTCCGATTCATCGCTGGTTCGTCTGGCAGGGAAGCCATCCCTCTGGGATGCGAGCAGGTCTCGTGAGGACAGCTGAATGTCGCCTTTCGTTTCCGGGGTGACTGTTGAGAATGGGCCGCCTCTGATTCATCCACAGATTCCATATTGTGATAACCTCGGAGGTGTTGTGTGAGATGGTCAAGTCGGACGAATGCCCGTGGACCGCGGCGTTTCTTGCAGTGAGGGCAGGGATAAGAAACTTCGCGTTGAAAAGTCTGAATGTGTCGATGAAGTACATCGAGTCTCGAGAATGTTTTGCCACACCGACAGCGATATGGCGAATGCTGGGTCTCTTTCGCGTGGCATTCGAGGAGTGCTCGGTTAGAGAACTGCGAATCGCATTGTTGACAATATATCCCTTGTCCTGTCTGATGGATACCGTGCACGTTCGTTGAGATCTCACCCCCGTTCGGTTGTGCAGGCAGATTACTCAGGGGTTGAACAGAAATCTGCCCGACCCAATGTTCATGGTTGTGTGAGATCGAGTCAAAAGAGCTATAGAGACGTTTAGCACATCTCAGAAATCCTTTAACATTATGCCCAGAAGGTATCCACTGACCTCACAGGGTTTGGATCCAATGGTGGAACACAGTGAGGGTAAAATATGGGTTTCCAAGCTTCGACACCGAGAGCCTGCTGAGTGGTCCAGCTTTGAAAGCCTCCTTGGGGTATGAAAGGAGTGGTAATGCCCGTGAAATTTTCATTCCCAGTGCCGCTCATACCCGAAAGGCTATTTGCAAGACCGCCCCAGGCGGAGTAGGGATCGCTGATGGCCGCTGTGGCTGCCCAGGCCAAGTCACGTGACTCGATCTGGGCCTGTAAAGCTTTCCCTCAATCGCCTTGTTGTGTAATATTTTGAGAGGAATTAGACGTCAATTGATTGGTATCCATTAATACATCAAAAGGTGCTGTGATTGGGAGAACGCTGTACTGCCAATCTCGTGCAACGAAGCTTGATCGAGGGTCAAGGTCTGACATTGTGATTTCAGCGAGTCCTGTACGAAGTAGCGAAAGAGTCAATCAGGCTGCAGGGAAGTTGCGTTGGTTGATTGCCGATATCGGCGGAGTTGCTTTGTACTTGGTAGAACCGTAGAAGTATGACAAGGCGGGGCTTGAGTAGTGACTCCCCAAGTCCCCGTGTGGGGTGCGAGGACTTTTACTTAAGGGAGCGGATGGTCTGGTGGTTTGGAGGTGGGGAGTATCCGTAACCTTACAGACCTTTCGCTACTCCTTCTCCACCAGCTGCATTAAGCTAGCCAATAGATTGATCGCGGTTTCTTTATGATCCCCCATAGCAACTTTCGGGCTGCCTCGCCAGATAATCCAGATTCCAGCATACCTTCCGCTAAGTTACCGCGTATCTAGCGCACGCTTTACCAAAATATAGGGGCACGCATTGCTATCCTATAAGATATATACTACTAAAATTTAGTACATGCCTTACTAAGTTTTGGCATATTATGCCCCTTTATCTTATTATAGGATTAGTCTTAGTGAGAGTTCATCGGGGATCTGGGAGGCGATAACAGCCCCTAGTATATATATATATTATAGAAGCTAGGTATAAAGAAAATAGTTAAGGATATACTTTTTGCGCGTGACTTAGCGAAAGGTATGCTAGAATCTGGCGGGGTAGCCCTATAATTTAGTGAAGCGTGCGCTGGAGGCCTGGAAGGCCGTGGGCTAGGTGGCGCTATTTACATTGCTGGCTTAATGCAGCGGGTGGAGAGAGTATCCCTTCGTCTGGCGAGACATAGTCCACGCTAGCAAGGGGGCCTGGCACAGGGCAAAAAGGCAATGTATGACTAACCAAAGCTATGACTTTCCAGTCTGAGCCAGGCCCCCTTGCTAGCGTGGACTATGTCTCGCCAGACGAAGGGATATCAAATTAAAAAATAACACAGCAGGGTATATCAAATTATCCCTTCGTCCGGTGAGACATGTCCACACGCTAGCAAGGGGGTGTGCCGCACTGAACAGGGGGGGCTCGCCTGGCACAGGGAGTATAATAATTATATACCTTTGCATATAAATTTATTAGTAAGCTATATTAGTAGAATGAAATCGCATCCAGTACTCCCCTACCTTATACAAGTTTACCTTACAAAACATATAATCCCCAATAGAGCGCTTTGCCCTCCCTTCTATAGCTTTCCCAAGGACCTTTTAGTATCTTTATTTATATAAATACCATATACAAGTGCCTCTAGGGCGCTTATCCCAGTAATACAAGTACGGGGCATCGGGATTAAATACCCTCCTTCCCCCTAACCCCACTCGCAAGCTCTCTAGCTTTGCCTTCTCAGAATACCCTAATAGCTTATAATAAAGCTCGATTCTGAATTGCAAGTATATAAGGGGACGTTCCTCTACTATACTTAATTAGTAAAGCCTATAACCATTTATATAGGCTACCTCGATTAGCTAGTAAAACAAGGGCCACCAATTCCTAAAGGTAGGCTTATGACTCTTATATACTTCCCTGAATTGGTTTGCGAGATCTACCCCTCCCATATATTAATTATAATTATTAATAAAGCTAGGAATCTAAAGCTCCTTTATTAGCATTTCGCCAAAAACCTCCCGTATAATTCGCCCATTTATAGATGTTTTTACAGGACGTTTTCTTTCCTTTACTCGCTAGTCCTCCGCTTTATCTATAGTATGGATATTACTTAAAGCTAAGATAATACTATTATCTTGCCAAGCTAAGTAAAGTATATTCTGAACCACTACTATAAGTAAGGTATTCCATTCTAGCTTTATAGCAAACCGATTTTCGATTACCGATAATTCTGGTAGAAATAGCTTATATAAGCGAGTAGTACCTACTATACCAAATTTATAGGCTCATAGCTCTGAAAATAAGGGTATAGAGGTAAAGTAATTATTGAGGTATATTATAAGATAGCGGCATAGAAGAGAAAGTACCAGATTTCGTATTAGAGAACCGGTATTTATAAGGATTAGATAGAGAATCATTTTTTATAGCCCCTTCTCTTGCAAGCTCCAAGTCCAATTATATATATATCTATAATCCGCAAGCCCGTAGATTTTATACCCTTATTTAATCGGCTTTTTAGGCATTTTATATATATATAAGGATCTAGAATAATAATTAGCGGGATAGCAGGGTAATAAAAATAGGAGAAACATACCTGCCAAAGTACCGTACTATAAGTTCGTTAATACTCACTTTAGATAAAGGCGAGTAATATACTTAATAAGAAGCTTATATAGACGAAGCAAGAGGTTCAAGCTTATATTACTAAAGCTTATTATTTAATAAGTAATACCTATTTTGCTTATTATTTATAGAATACGAAATATGGTAATACCGCTTAATTTGTTTAAAGCGGCAGAGTAATATATGGCTTATAATTAAGTATAGAGGACCTTTATTAAAGTCTGAATTCTAGTATATCTTAATTTGAGGCTCATTATATACTCCCATATATATAATAGTACCGAGAAATACGTATAATTCCTCCAGAAGTAAATCTGTCTATTCTCGTACCCTCTCCTCCTTTATATATAGCCTTTATATACTCGCATATCGATTAGTATTTATAGTAATTATCTGGAAAAGCTTAGGAGTAAAGAATAGGCTAAAGAAATTAAACGGGTATAGTTTTCGTAGAAAATCAGGAGGTAGAATCGCTCTTACTAGCTGTCTAGATTCGGGTTGGAAAGGCTCGTAGGAAACGTCTATAATTAGTCCAAGTTTGTAAAGTATATTTACAAGTAATTGGGTGGTTTTTAGCCTATTAGGCTCTGGTGGTGGGCTAGAAGAATAGTCCATTACTGGCTATAAGCGTATACTAGAGGGGCATTACTGGATGCGATTTCATCCACGCGATATAGCTTACTAATAAATTTATATACAAAGGTACATAATTATTATACTCCCTGTACCAGGCGAGCCCCCCCTGTTCAGTGCGGCACACCCCCTTGCTAGCGTGTGGACATGTCTCACCGGACGAAGGGATACACCCCCCCTCCTCCCCCCAAATGTTTGCTAGCGCGTATGTTTTGGGATCCGTTCCGCTGCCACAGCGCCCGTGTTTCTGTGATCAAATATACCGCAAAAGTTCAGCCAATTAATGGCCTTGAATGAAAAATTTGACGATATGATTTGCTAAATAAGTTCGCTTAATTGCGCACAAGCCAACACGGGCGCTGTGGTAGCGTAAAGGATAGGTGTGGGTAGAAATCCAGGGTGCTTACAGTAACCAGTAAGAAACTGTCTTCAAGCTGGCTGGGAGCCACTGCCAGGGCAGAAAGCCTTCGGGAATCTTCTACGTACACCCTTGGTTTGATACACAGACCAATTTTTGCCCTGTGCAACATGGCTGACCAGGTCCTGAACCACTTAATCATCCTCATTGAAAACTGGGGCCGTGGAGGCCGCGAGCAATTATTTAGGGCGGGAATGAACAAAAGAATAAAAATGCGACAAATGAGGTCCAAGCGAGAAACAACACAGCACACTGCTCATGCAGTCTTCATTTCAGTTAGGGCGGAGGTGCTTTAAATTCGCCCTCCTCTGCAAGTAACTTGCAGGTGGCGAACCAGTGTCTGCTAAAGCGCCCCTCCATGTGACGCACTCCTCCCTTCAAATAAGGCGAGGCATTGCTGGCCTGGCATTTGAAGGAGAGGGTGTAACCAGCAAAAGAATCGGCCTGACTGAACCTCCACCCTGTTCAGGACAAATACGGCTCGACTCCCCGCCTGCTCTGGTGTGGACTAACAAACCATCAATCCATCAGGTCAGGGTTAGGTCATTCAGCTAAGAAAAAAGGACTACCAAATCTATCCATCCCTGCACTGTCACAGCTGGTGGTATCTAGACAGCTTCGACACACCTTCGACCCAATTCTCCGCACGTTTTGACGGGCTGAGAAAATCGTGATATGAAGAACAAACATCCGGAGGCCAACATTTCTGATCCTCGACTTCAATTCTATAACGTCACCCTGCAAGAGCTAAGTGTGATCTGAGATCGCGGACTCTTTCATGCAAAGCCTCTGGAAGAAGACGGCACCGTGCCGCCCTGCTTCACCAGAATGGCACTTGCCCATTTGTCTCTGGATGCCCACCACAAGCTCTCCCAATATATAGCTGAGAAAATAATACAAAACAGAACGTGAATTGCAACCAGAAGTGCTTTGGGAATAACACCTCGATTGGATGCTGATCTCGAAAGATGGCGATGTAGGAGGATCCCCCGAACTTCGGTAGCGCCCCCCCCCTGATTCAGTAGCGCCGCCAAGAAAAATCCGAGCAGGGGACTCGCATGTTTTCACGCGAAGCTTCCTCTCGTCCATTATTCCGAATCAACAATGCATGCTTCCTGCACTTCGACTTCTTTCTTTCGATGACAATGGCAGGACCTTCCCCTCACAAACCTCGGCGGAAGGTCAAGAAGACGAGTAATGGCAGCGAGGTCTCCTCCGTCGCGCCGGCCACAGCCAGCCGCACAGGCTCGAGTCGACCAGCATACCCACTCGCAGCTTTCCTCTGGCCAGCGCGCAGCTCGGTGTCGCAATGGGAGATCCTGCCAATGATATTAATGGCGGTGGGCTTGTTCAGATGGGCAGCTGGCCTCTGGGGATATTCAGGTACGTCTACAATCGAATAATGGTGTCGAAGCTCACAACTTTCTAGGATTTCAGAACCCACCTATGCACGGCGACTACGAAGCACAGCGACATTGGATGGAGATTACGACTCAATTGCCTATCTCCCAATGGTACTTCCACGACCTCGAGTGGTGGGGACTGGACTATCCGCCTTTGACCGCATACCATAGCTGGGTTCTGGGCAAGGTTGGGGGATTCATCGATCCATCATGGTTCGCTCTGTTGACTTCGAGAGGGCTTGAAGATCCTATATTGAAGGTCTTCATGCGGGCTACGGTTATCGTCTCCGAATACCTCGTCTACATACCAGCTGCGGTGATCTTCGTCCGGCGGCTCACGAAGCTACAAGGTATCAGTTCGTGGAACGCGTCAATTGCCCTCACAGCAATCCTGATGCAGCCAGGCACGATTCTGATCGACCATGTACACTTCCAATACAATACGGTGATGCTTGGATTAGTGCTGGCTAGCATGTCCAGTGTACTAGCTGGGAGGTTCATGTGGAGCTGTATCTTTTTTGTCTTGGCACTTGGCTTCAAACAGATGGCACTCTATTACGCACCCGCAATGTTCGCATACCTCCTCGGAGTCTGCCTTTTTCCCAGAATCAATATCCCGCGGTTCTTGGGGATTGCAGTTGTCACAGTAGCAGCATTCGCCTTACTGCTACTCCCCCTTGTCCTTGGCGCTCTCTATGATGCTCACCGTGGCATTGATGCGAGACCGGACCTCCATGGACGGTTTGCTCCATTGCCCATATTCTCCGAGTACTCATACCTCATTAACTTCAAAGCTTGGTATTATCCTATCGTTCAACAACTGGCCCAGATGATCCACCGAGTCTTCCCTTTTGCCAGAGGACTTTTCGAGGACAAGGTTGCTAATTTCTGGTGTGCTTTGAACGTCGTCATCAAGCTTCGGAAGTACCCGTCGGAACTTCTCCAGCGGGCTTCTTTGTTAGCTACACTTGTCGCCATCACTCCGCCCTGCTTTGTTATCTTTGTCAAACCTCGGAAGGAATTGTTGCCGGTGGCCTTGTCAGCAACGGCATGGGCTTTCTTCCTGTTCAGCTTTCAGGTCCACGAGAAGAGTGTCCTACTTCCCTTGATGCCCATGACAGTTCTCCTGGCTGGAAAACATGGCCTAAGTAAGAATGTTCGGGCCTGGGTCGGCTTCGCCAACTTGCTCGGGGTTTGGACGATGTTCCCTTTGCTTGAGAGGGTCGACTTGCGCATACCGTATATCATTTTGTCTTTGCTATGGGCCTACCTTTTGGGTCTTCCGCCGACAGCTTTGGCCGTTTATAGCCAGGATGGCCAGCCGACTTGGGTCGGTTTTGCAACGACTACCATCCACTCCATCTTCTACTTGGCAATGGCAGCATGGCATGTCGCTGAAGGGTTTCTCTCCCCACCGCAAAGCAAGCCAGATCTTTGGGTCGTTATCAATGTCGGAATTGGCGCAGTGGGATTTGGGATCTGCTACCTGTGGTGCTTGTGGAGCCTAGTGATGGAAAGTGGAATTGTGGACATCTCGAAGGCGGAAAGGAAGAAAGTGAAGGCTCAGGGAGTCTCTATAGGTCGCGATATCTCCAATTAATACCTGGTTCTGTCAAGCCGTTACACCGAGATACCTGCCGCGTTCCTGGCCCGTCGCACAATTCCGAGGTGGCAGATACGTGAAAGCTCAACTGGAATGTCTCTTGACGTGTTAGATGCCGCCTTGTGAGTTATTTTCATCCTAAAGGGCCGCTCACTGCTGACATCCTCTGCGCTCCGCCGCTGGCTACCCTGGGGTGCAAGATCTTTGCAGCGCTCACTCGCCGAGGTGGGTTACACTTGCTGCCACTGGAATCGCTAAAATTCCCTCAGCCACAACCCTCATCCTGTTGGCCCCCACATAGATTTTTCCCGTCCAATCAGCTGCTTCTTCCCCTCTCCCGACCGGAGAGTTATGCACGCTTCAGCCCGCATATTAACTATTTTTATGGCTCGTACATGTGAGAAAAGGGGCTTGGTAAGATACCCAACCTAGCATCAGTACCAACATCGGTTTGAGTTGGAAAAGTCAAATCTTTGTCATTTCTGAACAACTCTCGCTTGTGGGGACTCTCTTTCCTTCGGAAACTGGAGGCTGGCAGCCGCCGGACAGGGCGCAGGAACCCTCCTGGGTAAATGCCACGGTCGTGGAATCGCGCCTCCTCAGATAAGTGAGCAGCCCTGAAGCCACGATGTTTGTGATTTGACGCCATTGCATGCCACGGCTCAGCCTTCGCCCGTGTATGCGACACAGCAACGTTTGCTCCCAGGTCCCCGCTGCATACTGCTCGCAGTACGCCTGCTTTGTTGTGGGGACCGATGGCCCGAAGAGGGCAATTGCTTTGTTCTCGACATCAGCCTACCGTCAGCTTTCTTATTTGGGAAGATAGACCTGGGCCATTCCTTGAAAGGCGCATCCTATATTACACCCAACTATTGCGAGCATTCTTCGATCAGACAATCTCCTCATCTTTCATCAGCCATGACAAATGATCTTTCCTAGATACCAAGCATTAACTAGAGCTTCAAGTTATTGAAAAGAGCGTCGGGATGTTGCTCAACATCGTCGTTGTATTTTTAACAGGCTTGCTTAGCCTAGCTTTTGCAGATACCACGTACAGTACGACTACCAGTACATTTTCATCGGCTGTCGCGACACATACCATTGCTGTCGGTGCGGTGAGAGGACTCCCCATCGTGGCTAGACTGTTTCACAATCCCAATGCTGATCATATTCATCTACTAGGGCGGGGGTGGGTTTAACTTCTATCCGCAACAGACTTATGCCAAAGTCAACGATGTAATTGGTAAAGTCCTCGTGGGGTTGGATGGTGGCCTGGCGGATCGAAGCGTAAAGCTAATTGAAAGTCAGAATGGCAATTCTATCCCCTCAACCATTCAGTTGTCCGATCATCATACGGGAATCAACCATGCATACCCTACGAGTGGACTGGCGGGCCTGGCGCGATTGGGTTTTGGAGTGGATTCATGCCCGTGGCTCTGGTGTTGAAGGATGTAAGGAAAGATCACATACCTGGAGGAAACCCAGCTGACGACTTGAATTACAGCCACCGAAGTTCCAAGTGACCGTCAATGATACCGCGCCGATATTTTATTACTGCTCAGCGCCTGGCGCATGCTTCCAGGGAATGGTTGGAGTCATCAATCCGGTGCGTGACCAATTGAGCGAAGAAGACGACGGCCGTGACTGACTTTCCCTCTAGAATGCAACGCAAACATTCGCGGCCCAAATGTCATTTGCTCTAAATTCAACAGCAGAATTTAGTCCTGGAGAATCTTTCCTGCCAGAAACTCTGCAGTCTAGCTTTTCGAGAACAACGACATACACGGGAGCAACCGCGGCACCAACAGCTCCTGCTGCTACGACAAGTTCGACAACCCCCGCGCCCTCCACAAAATCCTCCTCGTTCCCAACTGGAGCAATCGTTGGAATCGCAATTGGAGGCTTTGCTCTTCTCGTTCTAGCCGCCGCCCTCCTTTACATGTGCGGACGGCAAAAGACCATCCAGGAAATCTTGCGGCAATCGCAACTCCCAGCACCCACCCAGAACTCCTACCAACCCACCTCCCCCGGTTTGTCAGAGGCCAATTATCCAAACATGCAGAAGGAGCCGAGTATGGCAGTTTCCAGAGACGGGCATTTCAGCACACAGAGTTTGGCTCCACCGACGGAAAGGAGCATGAGCCCGCCAGTCGATGAAAGGACGGGTATGATGGGCATGCACCCACTGCACGCTGGCTCACAAGGATACCCAAGTCCAGGTCTGATGAGTCCGAATAGTCCTGGGTATCCGAGTCCAGTGTACTCTGATAATCTACGACATGGGATGGCAGACGTGAGGTGAGATTAGAAATGCCCCACTCCACTATTCTCCACTATTCTCAGCCCTACGGATCTCAAATTCGCCACGACACAGCTTGGCACCTCCCCCCTTCCTACTAAAATCCGCTAACTAATTTGTTTTATAGACCCTTCAATCCAAACGACACAGGCCCCCACGAACTCGCCGTCCCGACACCGAATACCTCGCCACATGAACGCAACGAGCATCGGCCCTTCTCGTACACAGATAGTGAGAGCGGCTACGCGCGAGCACCGTTATCACCTGGAAAGTCCGAGACTGGTACATATTGAGCGCCGCCCTTAAACCTTCTGTTGTCATATCATTCAAGTTGTGAGAGGGAGGCTCAGCCTTGCGAGGGGCTGCAAGGGAAATCCCTCGGGTATTCGAAGGCAGGGCGTGTCTGGCGTTTTGGGTTGATTTATTCGGGCGTTGGGCGAGCGGGTGGGCAATTGGTCGGTCGGCCGCACTGGACTGACTGGCTGAACGAAAATGGGACTGGCATTCGGGCGGGATGATTAAATGTGGAAGCTATCTAGGTTATTTCTGGAAGTGAGATTGAGGCGGAGAGAACAGATACAGGATGAGACGGAATGAACGAATGTTCGTGTAATTATTTATTTCTAAATCGGACTTGGGCAGACGAAAGGAAGGGAGCCACGACGGCATTTGAAAATTGTGGCCATTGATCCCTCCTTGGCGATTGTATTTCTTCATTTATCGGTGTTGGCATGTTCAGGATTGAGGTGTGGCTAAGCTCAAGTGAGACAGACGAGAGAGCCAGTCAAGTCGGCTTGTGGTTCTTTTCTGCCAATGCCATGCCGGATGACGAGAGCAGCCCTGTTTCACTTTCTATTTATTGCACTCTCACTCACCTGAAAATACTGGAAACCAAAAGATAACATAAGTGGTGTTGGTTTGAAGACGGGATTATGGTTATTTTATCTGATTACAACATATGCCACGTGTCTTACCCTTCCGTCATCCATCCTTCTAAAAGAGAGCCCTCCCGCTGTATGCAGACCCTTCCCAATCTAGCAGTGAACGCCTGAGTTCCCTCCTAGCATCATCAATCTCGGTATGGCTCCTTCCATTCATATTCAAAACACACTCATCCATCACGTAATTCAAATCTAGAAGACTTAAGCAGCACCACCGGCAGCCATGAAGAGCCTCTCCCGCTTCATCAACGCACTCAGCACCACCACCAAACTGCCCGCCGTAATAACAAGGATATACGTCTTGCTCATCGCACTCACGATCGCCTTCAGCACCTCCAGCTTGACGCCCTCACTCAGACTAGCCACAAACTGGCTGCCTGCCCCAGCAATTGCTGCTTGAATTTCCGCTACGGGAACGCCAGGCAAGATCTTCTGGATCCCGGTCTGAGACTGGTTGAGGAAGACGGAGTTGGCGATTGCCAGAGCGATCGTGACGCCTGAGACCTGCGCACAGGTGATGAAGCCCACGGCCGAGGGGATGAGTTCCGGCGCAACGACTGCTTGCGCCACGGAAAAGGATGCTTGTGCGAACATCCCCACGCCGAGACCGAGGATCACGGAATACCCGTAGACGCGCGAGATGCTGCTTTCCGTGTCGACGGTGTACATGAGCGCTCCTCCGATGACGGTCAGGATGCCGCCGACGGTGTACCAGGGCATGTACACGCCGTATGCAGACATAACCGCCCCGTTCGTGATGACGGCGAAGATCATCAAGAAGATCAGAGGCAAAAGACGCACGCCGGCTTCCAAAGCGGAATCGTTGCGCGTGAATTGGAAGAAGATGGGGATCATGTAGATGGGGATGAAGATGGCGGTTCCGCCGGCGGCGGTCATGCAGAACAGGATGAGGATGGTGCGGGACTTGAAGAACTCGATGGGAAAGATGCGGCGCGTTGTGGTGGTGAAGACTGTGTAGACTTGTTGTAGGCCGAGGAGGATGAAGAGCACGCCCGAGCACACGAAGAGCCCGATGATCTTGCCGCTGTCCCAGGGGTAGGTTATCCCGCCGAAGGAGACGGCCATCACGCCAGAGATGAAAGCACCGATGGTGAGGAGGCCTCCGAGGTAGTCCATTTCGCGGGCTCTGTCTGCGAGTGAGACGCCGGGACGTGGGTCCTTGTTGGGGAGCATGAAGATGTATACCGGGGCGCAGACGGCGCCGATACATAAATTAATATAAAATGCCCAACGCCAGCCAGCACTGGAATCAGTAAATGCTCCGCCGATTATTGGACCTAGCACAGTCCCCAGACCCCAGGTCAGGCCAGTGCCGCCTACATACATGGGCCGCTCATGCATTGTCGTCGTTGCTGCGAGGAGAGTCATGACTCCCACATACATTCCCGATCCTCCTACTCCGCAGATGGCGCGTCCGACGATCAGGGCGTCTATGGTGGGTGCTCCTCCGCAAAGTGCGGACCCGGCTTCGAAAAGGACTACGCACAGGATGTAGGTCCATTTCGCGTTGAACTGGCCGAAGATCTTGCCCCATACCAAGTTGGTAGCTGCTGCACCGATCAGGAATGCAACACTCAGCCAGCTGAGCTTGCCCACAGAATCAAAATGTGTGACAATGACAGGCTGGATGTCCGCAACGATGGTGTTGTCGAGGGCGAAGAGGAAGGTCGAGGAGAGAATGGCGGCTACTACCACAGCCCACTTCCACCCGGTTATGTCTCGAGGGGGAACCTCGTCCGCGTTTTCGGTTTCTTGCTTCTCGGTGTCGGTGTCCATGCCTGTTACGGAGGTCTTCTCGGACACATCTTGAGTCTCGTTGTAAGGTGCTGTCAGGAAATCCTTTTTGGATGTGTTGGAGCTGACTCCTTCCTCCTTGTCTGCATCCGAGATGGGGAGGTTTTCTTTCGAGGCCGTCATGATTTTTGGTTTCTCTTGGAATTATTGTTGCGACGTTGGTAAATATTGGCCGAGAGATTGCGGCTGAGAAAAGAAGATAATGTCGTCCCTATCCGTGGAACAGGACTAGGTTCGTGTTGATGGTAAGTGAGTGATAAGAGAGAAGAGAAGCCTCGAAGCAGAAGATACTAGATATAAGCTCAAGCTCTAGATCCATCAGTAATGGCGAAGACGTCGAGCTAGATATAAGGAAAGTCTGGGGGTACGCGCTACAAGTAATTCTTTTGATACGCAGGGGGCATGTGCACTTTCAACCTGGTCAGCCCGCCCAGAGACTGCCAAACTTGGGCAATGGTTGGTAATCATCCGTTTGACGCTTGACCAACGCGGACAACGTGGTCAGCCCGACCCACAGCAGATTAATACTGAAATATCTATTATCTTGAGCGTGTGGATGAAGAACTTGGAGATTGGGCCGCTAAGTCTGCGGCGTGGGGAGTGAGCTCATGCAGAGGGAAACGAGAGAAACGAGTTTAAGTGTTGAGTCAGCTCTACGAGGTCAACGCCAGTGGCCACGACGACGCCATCAGAAGTGTCAGGGCTGCAGGGTACGGACTTTTTAAAATGCCATATGGCTCAGGCAGGCTTGAAGCAGTGGGTCTGTGTCTTCCAGAATTTCCAGAAAAACAGCAAAGCAAAAGAAACGGGGACAAGTGCTGACTAGGGGGTCGGGGATTTCTTGGACCAACGCCTTTGATTGGCCCCATAACCCGACCGGACCTTGAGATTCGCAAGTAAAATACGGAGCAAGGCAGATTAAAATTTAAGTGCAAGGAATGGATTGATAACCCAGATCGGGCTGGTTGGGGGCCCTTCGAAGTTCGGAACAATATTTCTGCCGCGACTGGGCGCTGAGGCACCGAACTGGATAAGGTTGGGCAAGGCGGCTTCTGTATTGGCAATCGCCATGGAGATGCCGGACTTAGGACGCCTGGATTTTCTCCGGATATCGAGTCACCCCGACCAAATCTGGTGCAATTTGGTGGCCAGCTATCGCCGACGCCCGAATGCATATCGGATATTTGGGCGCTCCGCGTGTGGACATCTCGATGACCGATTGACGAGCCCATCAGCACGGCGCAATCTTCTTGACCGACAATTGTGATGACAGTGGTGGAAGACCAGAGCCGAGGCCAATCTTGGCTGCCAGACTGATCCCTCCAGCTCTTGGCTCACTGCGGCGTGGCTCTTGAATGTCAGCTTACACTCTCTTTGGCCCAAAGCTGGTAGCGCGGACTCGCCGACTCTCTCGGACTTCATTTGAGCGTGAGGCCGAGCAAATGGTAGAAGGCTTTGATGATGGTTGAGTCATTGATTATCCATCGCGATGTGAAAATATGAGATTCTTGGAAAAAGGGTTAGGAGAGTGAGGCTGAGGTAAGAGGAGAGGTGTGGATTTTATACGGCCTTGACCCCTCAGATGTCGCCCCTCATCTTGTGGCGAACCTCGGGAGTTCGGCAATGAGCCGTACCAGAACTTCTCTTTTTGCTTTGACCAACTAGAAAGTATGAGCATATGAAGGGAGTATATTTGTGGTGAGGCGTCAACTTCGGACAATTGAAGTACTTCGGGAAAGGCATGATTATATCCGATCGGCTTAGAAATAAGCTTCCCCCTTCCACCGTCAAGCATAAATTTACGAAGGCGGCGGGCATTAAAATCCGTCTAACTCGCTAAGCGAGATTTTGGGAAGTCTAGGGGCCACGCGGTTATAAATGTCTCGCAATTTCTCCCCAAATTTAATCGTTATAAAATTCTGGGAAAAGATTAACGTACTATTTTTCTATTATATAAAACTCTTGTAGAAAATTTTGGGCGTTGCGTTGTGGATTAGTGCGACTTTCCGAACAAGGCAATTTTGGTATTCTCGCGTGCACTCTGCAAATGGACGATTTTCAACGCCTGTCGCCTTCATACCCCTAATTAATGCTCCAGCGACACGCCGGATTCGGCATAAACGAAACAAATGCCCCTGAGTGACCACACCCTGGCCCCAAAATCACGCATACCTCTCCGTTCACTAAAAGACACCACGGTTGACTTTAGAAGGGTTGTACAAATAAAGATCTAGAAATACGATATAAAAAGGCTTCCAGAGCATATACAATGGCCTCAAATTGCAATTAATGGCCCGCTCTTTATTACAACGATGAATCGAACGTCTGAAAAGCTAGAAGGGGGATATAAAACTACAGTCCCGTTGTCCCAATGTACCCTGACCCAAACTCCCCGAGAGCCTTTGAGTCCATATGATAAATTACAATTTATTTCGAGCCTATATGAACATTACAACAAATAGGCTAACTAAGCCTCCGGACAGCAAGGCGTACATGAAGCTAAAGGAAGCTTGCGATTCTCCTCCGGTGAAGGTACCGGATGTCGCTTTCGCGGCCGAACCGGTGCTGGCTGCTTTGGCGGCGCTGTTGAGTGTCAACGACTTGGTCGGTACTGTCGTCTGAAGAATCATGGGGGGTGTCAGCGACTTGCTCGTCTTCTGTAAGACTGTGACGGCAGACTGCGGGGATTGGTTAGCTTTTCTTCCGAAAGCGAGCAGGCCGTCAAGAGTCAAGAGTCAAGCGGCTTGGTAAGACTTACAGTCTTTGCCAGAGTCGCAGTACTGAGCTGAGTTAAGGTTTTTGCTGCCGTTTTAGTCTTCAGTTTCTCATGTCAAATACTTCAAGTGAGAGATATTAGGGAAGTTCACATCTATGATAATGATTATGGAAACTTCAGAGATCACAAGTTTCTTTGCAGCATCGATAATGATGATTTGGACCTCCTCGATATTGATCGTTGACGGTGGAGCACATTGAAACTTCCCGGTGTTTCCAATGTTAAGTACGATATCAGTGATGATGGCTGTAAAGTTTTTGGCACCAGCCGGAATGAGGTGCATGTTGAGAGGAGGCGCCAATCCACTGGTATCCCACATAATATCTCGATTCTCCCACACCGACCATTGATTCGCAGCAGGCATCATGATCGTTGCTCGTGCCAGAGCTGAGAAGCCCAGACCTAACGTCGAGAGGAATGATTGACGCATCTTGGAGGGTTATAAGACTTTTGGTGTTCGGTCTGGGCGTAGGAGAAAATGCTGGGAAAGCGGTTCGACTTCAATGTAAAGGAAACGACGGTGAACTGGAAGTGAAACTAGGAGACAGGAAGCAGCAGCTGGCCAGCAGCAAAGAATGAATACCGAGTGTATCGGAAGAGATGAGAAAGCCGCAAAAGAAGGGCGAGGCTTGATGAGGCCACCAACTTACCAAAGAAATATTCTTATATGTAGAAGATAATTCAGACGATTCGGAACTTCTTCTGTCGGATGTAAATACTTCCATCCCAAGAGAAAAGCCCTTCCACCACACAATCCTGTTCTGTGCACATGAGACGATCCTGAGTGGTCACTGTGATGGTGGAATAGACCGGGGAAGGCCTCAGAGCATGAGAAACGAGACGTTGAGACGACGTAGTGAGGACGAAAATAGGACCTGCCAGGGCAATTAAGCTCAAGGAGGATGATCTAGCTTCGCAAGAGCGGAGAGCAGAAACACTGAGTGACATAGCGCCAGCCTTGGATCGTGCGGCCAGCCCTGTGCAGGCCATGAACAGAGATCGGTACAGGGAATCAGGTGGAGTGACGCGGTCTGAAGATGTGATGAACGGGTTGAGACGAATAAGCATCGCCGTTTAGTCTCACAGAATGAAATACAGTTTGTCTGTTTGGTTGGCGATCTTGAGCCTCAAACGTCTTCGGGCTCAGGTGTGGAACTCGGCAGCAGCACAGACATACGGGTGAAAAACAATATAGAATGGGGATACCTACAAGCAAACGATTAAATCATGAACATTCGGTGACATTCCTTCGCCTGCCATCCCACTGTCGGGAGAATTGGAGGAGCAGACAGCCAAGTTGGCGATGCTGAAAGTGGTGAGAGCCGATGCGGTAATGGGGAAGATACACTGAGGCTCTCAGGTCGCGAAACAGCTCTGGAAACTTCATCTCTAAAAGGGATGCAATGAGCTTCTGCGGACGGTGTCGATTATGGGATGACATCCTCTCCAACGGGGTCTGCAACAAGACCTGAGAACCGTGCAATAGGGGAAGTCGAGATATTTGAAGCAGGAGATTGGGGTGAAGTGCTGAAGCTGAGATAAAAAGTACTGACCGCCTCAATCCAAGGTCTTCGGGCTCTGCTCGCTAAATTCCAGTGTCAACCTCCCTTTGCTCGGGGCTCATATAACTGAAGTTATAGGGCACCCTTCGCTAAACTCTCCCTAAGTCTTCTCTGACCAGAATACGTACAGTGAAGGGGGCTGAACTTTGTTATCTGAAGTTTGGAAACAGCCTCACGCATCCAAGCCCTCTGCCCTTTCTCGATGCAATTGTACGCACGTGAGGCGCTCCCTCACACAAACGTCTAAAACACCCTGAGTGGTGGAGAAAAGGGCGGCCGTCGAGGCCTTTATCAAGTCGACAGAACGTTCTAACGGCCAACTCTAATTCCCGAACGAACTCTTTTTAGTGGGTGGCGTTGACCCGCGTTCTCCTCCCCGCTTCGCGGCCTTATCATCATCGCAGCCTGCAACCTTCCTCTTCTGACATCCCCAACCTTAAAATGCACGTCGGCCTCATGGATATTCTGTTTTTCCGCGTCGTCTCCACAGAAATGACCGTGGTAGCCCATCAGAACCCGATGAACTGCCGCCTGAAGTATGAAGATGCTAGGACGAGGACCCAAAAGGTAGCTTGATCGGCAGTGAAGAGATCGGCCGGCGTCACTATCTAGCTCTCCCGTTTATCCTGTGAGGGGGGGGGGGAATCTTGCCCCATGGCACTTCACGATAATGAAAGATAGGTAGGTTCCTATCTCTTGTTCAATCTCTGACTGCTTCCTTCATCGGAGATGCTTTGTATTTTGCTCCATATCTCCAAGATATCTTGACCACTTCCCCCCTCTCTCGCCCGTTGCATGATCTGAGACCATTTCTCTTAAGACATATTTCGAGAATACGTTACACGGGAGCCCTCATCCGCTGGACCTCTGACCGCATCATAAAATGGTAGATATGGGGAAAATCCAGGACGCTTCATCTGAGGACCCAGAAAAAAAGATTGACTTATCGCCGAACATCACCTATGGGGAGGGAGAAATCAAGAACACTAGATACATGCACGCAGATCCGAATGATGGAGACGAAGCATTGAAAGCTTTCATGGGCCATGAAGGGGAAACCATCGAGCTCACACCAGAAGCGGAGAGGAAGCTTCTGAGGAAGATTGATCTGAACCTCATGCCAGTACGTTCCCCCCTTCCAGTCTCGAGACCCCGCTAATTTTCACCTCGCAGATGCTCTGCGTAGTCTATGGCCTCAACTACCTTGACAAAACAACCCTCTCTTACGCCAGCATCATGGGCCTGCAAAAAGACATCGGATTGAAAGGGGATAACTACCAATGGTTAGGAAGCATGTTTTACATCGGGTACATCTTCTGGGAATACCCCACCAACCGACTCCTCCAACGGCTCCCTTTGGCGAAATGGTCTGCATTCAATATCATAATGTGGGGCTTGACACTGTGTTGCTTGGCAGCAGTCAGCAACTTCGCTGGTGCTGTCGCGGTGCGATTCTTCCTTGGTGTATTTGAAGCTGCCGTTACTCCAGGGTTCGCATTGTTCACCTCACAGTGGTACACGAGAAAAGAGCAAGGAACACGAACTGGGATCTGGTTCAGCTTTAATGGCTTTGCTCAGATCTTTGGCGGGTGTCTTGCATATGGAATCTCCGTTGGAGTCAAGAAACACGGTTCTGCCATTGAGCCCTGGAAGATTGTTTTCTTGACTATCGGGCTACTGACTGCAAGTATTGGATGCATATTCTTGTATTTCATGCCGGATAATCAGTTGAACGCGAAGTTCTTGACGCCCAATGAGAGGCTGATGGCTGTGGAGAGGATTCGGAAGAATCAGCAGGGTGTGGGCAACAAGCATTTCAAGATGTACCAGCTGAAGGAAGCTTTACTAGATCCGATGACGTGGGCGTTTACTTTCTTTGCTTTCGTTGCTGATATTCCAAATGGTCAGTGCACATCTGATGGACTTCCAGGAGATCGTGCTAACATTGTCCAGGCGGTCTCTCAAACTTCTTCTCCCAGCTGATCGTCTCATTCGGTTACACCGCCGACCAGTCCCTTCTTTACGGCACGCCAGGCGGAGCCGTCGAAGTCGTCGCCCTCGTAATCTGTGGCTTCCTAGGAGATCGTTACGGCAATCGCGTCTTATTCGGAATGTCCGGCATGATCCTCTCAATTGTCGGCATGCTCCTCATCGTCTGCCTCCCGCTCTCCAACAACTCCGGGCGTCTCGCGGGCTTCTACCTAACCTCTGCCTCACCCACCGGCTTCGTGGCCCTGCTCTCCCTCATCTCTTCCAACGTCGCCGGCTACACTAAGAAAACGACAGTCGGAGCACTATATCTGATTGGGTACTGCGCTGGCAACATCATCGGTCCGCAGACTTTCAGACCGAAGGACAAACCGAGGTATAAGCCTGCTGAGATTACGATTCTTGTCTGTTGGGGCATTTGTGTGCTGGACTTGGGGTTTATTGCTTGGTATTATAGGCGGATGAATAAGAAGAATGAGGGGATCAGGATGGAGCCTGGGTATACGAAGTTGGATAAGCAGGAGTTTTTGGATTTGACGGATAGGGAGAACCCGGAGTTTGTCTATACCCTGTAGGATCCTGGACGCAGGCTGTTTTCTCCTCGACTTGTCGAGAATTGCAGGCACAGTGGCTGTCATCAAATGAGGGAATGAGAAATAAATTGTTCAAACTTTCGAGGGCGTGGTCATCAAACAAGTTAAGGTTAAGGGGAAACGAATCATTTACTCAAGCGCGGGCGTGTTTCTCAAACAATCTCGAGAAACAAGGTTTCCCTTGCTCGTCGGCCCCAACCCCTTAATCATACAGTAAACAACTGCTGTCCATCAACTATACGAAATCTGTGCAGCCACACAAACCAGTGTCCATCGCATACTGTAGTATATGCGCAAAATGCACAACATCGCGGCACATGCCAGATCGCTACCATGCTCGCGCACCTGCACGGCCCTGTTCCTGTCTGGTCTTCGTTTAGGCAAGCAGGGACATGGAGCTTTCGTGTGGGGTTGAGATTCATGCGATATGCGGTTCTGGGAACCACATGTTCTCGGCCTCGGGTACCGTTTGAAATCGATCTCAACAACAAAGCAGTCGAGTTCGGATCGGCAAGGCAAGGTATGTGAAGTTACTTGTGGAGGGTCGAAAGTATTGTTGTAGCACATCCAGGATGTGCGCTAAGAACAGTCGGACCACAGGGACGAAATTGCAGGGCAACTTGCACTTTGGAGCCCGATTCAGACCAAGTTTTGGGGGCTGTTTTGGTAGGTATCGTGGAGATGAGGGGTTTCCATTGTGTATCAAAGTATCGCTGCCAGAATTGCAAGTGGCAGTGCGGATACATTCAGTGCATTTTGCCAAGCAAAGCACATCCAACCAGTTCACGACCTCGTCTTCCTGTACACCATCCGAACCAGTGCATTCACGAAATTCATGGAATTCAGGTACAGCATCGGACGATCCACAGTTGCGCCGTTGAACAAACAGTGGAGCGCAATGCGATGGAGGCACGATCCATCTAGATGCCAGACCTAGAGTTCAGCTCTGTGGGAGCGCGGAGTCGGACCAAAGGAGCAAACCAGGAACCACGCTTAAACACTGTGGGGGTAGCTGAACTGCGGTTCACTGTCACTGAACAGGCACACAGTGGAGGCGATCTTCATATATATTTGTTTATTTGAGTATGGTTCTCACGTTTGAACTCTCAAACGCTATCAAGATTCAGCGAGCGGAGGATGAGATGAAAAGGGGAAGCGGGAAGGCAATCAGGTCTGTGCAAACGTTGCATCGTGCGGCTCTGTCATCAAAGCCATATGTTTAACCTTACGTGCGCAAAGTCAAGCGTAATACGGAATACGAAAGTCATCTCGATTAGGGCGGAAGGAGAACATGACTCGCTGCTCCTATGTGTCCACCGTCGGATTGCAAGTGATTAGACGACAGCAGCGGTGAAAGCAGGAAGGCGAGATGGTGCTATTGGTTTTCGTTGGAGATTCAAGCCGCTTGGATCAAGAGGCTCTGCAAGCCCAGTGATAAGGACGGAAGTTCGAACTCCCTCCGTATTTACACTTCGCCACTTGCAATTTGAAGCACCTCTTCGGTTCGTCTGAACTCCCCAGCCACGTCTGGGTCAGTTGATTCGTTCCTTCGCTCGAGCCTCGCGGCCGCCGAAGCCCTTCCCGAGTCGAGCAAAAACAGCCGTGGGTCCTCCCCTACGGCTGGGCTACAGCCTACAGGCTGGATTTTCGGAGCTGAAGCTTGAGGTCCCCGGACCCCGAGGCAGCATCTGCGCCCAAAAGGGTCAAATGCTGGAAACTCACGCCATAATCCATGCCTGCTCCCTGCCATGTGGCGTTCCCTTCTCGTTTCATAGGGCCACTGGACCCCGGATCACGATTATGCATTCCACGACCGGGCCACCCAGACTCCTCCACCTGGTCCACAACCCCTGCACCACCACAACACCACTTTCCCGGGACTCCACTGTGGCAGAAACTGGCCAGTGGCTGGGCGACGAGATGAAAATCCCCCTCACCGGCCCGCCCAGTGGGTTGCCCTTCCGGGGGCGAGGCACGGGCTCCCGACTAGGGGTTGTAATAACCTTCTCCATGCACACTGCTATTGAGAAGGGTGCCCACTGCCCAGCCAATCGCGGCCCATGAAAACCTCCCCAAACCTCCCAAAGTTGATTCTCTCTCCGTGGGTCTGGACCTTGGGCGTAAATGGGCCAATTGCACGTCTTGCTTGGCGATGACCGCTGGGAACTCTGGGAGGCATTTGCAGATTCTTGCAGTTCTGGTCCTGGCCTGCCAACTTGCCAAGGTCGATCCAGCACGCCCCCCCCAGGCTTGTCCAGTACAAGGTACCTCTCCAGCGTGCACAACAAAGCATGAGCCTGGATAATATCGCAAACGGGATGCATAACATGGGGCCCCCGTTATGGCTTGGGGAAATCAGTGCCTGCCCTCTTGTTCAACACTTCCCGCGCCTCACACGACCTTTAAACCTCTCCCGACGGCATGAACCTCTTTTCAGCCTCCGCTCTTGAACTAAACATGTACCTCCACTGACGTCTTTCTAAGACATTGGGATCGGGGACAACGATCTTGTTCGTCGTTCAATCTAGCTATGAAGCTTCCTCAACTTCTCGCCGGTACGCTGATGGCGCGCCAGGCGGTGCAGCTTTTGCCCTCTACATTCTGCTCGCCGGAATGTCGTGAGTACCCCCTACGTCCCTCTCCGCCGTCGGCACGCGAATTGAACCCCAACTAATCCTCTGAAGCGTCGTGTAAAACAGATGTTGGGAACTTCGACGGAGCTACGACGTCGTGTGTTGCGAACTCGTCGTTCATCCAGAATTGCGGGCTCTGTCAATCATGCGTGATGACCTACGCCATCGAGAACGGAGGGATCGATACGCTGGCAAACGTCGAACAGGGTCTGGTCAACATCCTCAACTTGTGCGAGAATACAACCGTCTCTGCGGATATTGAGGCTTTACAGTCGCAAGCGTCGAGGATGTCTGTTCTGGGAGCGGAACTCGCAACGACCACCGATCCGGCTCTGGCATCGCTGACGGGGTCGATCAACATGGCCATCACATCTCCTCCAACTGCGGCGTCTGGCTCGCATACTGGTACACCTGCATGGATGACGATGACTGGAGATGATGAGAATGCATCGTGGCGGTCGGTCCTGTCAACAGCGACCTGGGCCTCAGCCTACTATTCCTACAAGTCAGCCGGTAAACATCAACCCTCCCTACCATCTCGTCTCTCCTACTAACCCGCATCCTTAGCAGAGCAGACAACCGCAACCGCAACCTCGAGCTCGACCCCGAAACCCACACAATCTGCTGCCCCGGCACCTCTAAGCCTGACCTGGATCGCTGGCCCCGTTGTTGGCTCTGTAATGGGCATGTGTACCGTCTTCATAGTGATCTTCTTCACACGGCGAAAACAGCGAAAAGAGCACATTGAAGAGATTATGAAGGTGGTAGAGATACCCAAGGACTTCCAAGACGCCGACAACGACTCTGCGCACTCGCCAGCTCCACCTGCGAAGGTGCAATTGCGTTCTGAGCGCGTGCCAGCGGTGGAGGCGGGAACGACGGAGATCTATGAGATGCCTGCTGTTGAGCCCGTTGGGAGCGAACTGAACACACCGATGGAGACGAGGATGAGGGACGATTGGCCTGTTAGTCCGCTGAGACCGATGCCTTTGTCGCCGCTATCGGGGCTGTTTGCAGCGGTTGAGCTGCGGGACCAGAGGAATGGTGGTGATGTTTCGCCGAGGCATAACACGTTCTATCACGCTTGAGTGGGCGACGAGTTTTAATGTTTGGATATACTACGGGCTTCGGAGTCCACGGCTCGTCCCGTCCTAGGGATCTCGCTACGGATATTGCTCAACATCATTTTCAATTTATGATGTGGCACTGTGTTGGCTAAAGTCAAACTTGCCGCTCGCTTGAGCATACCATATTGGGCATTGGGTTATGGAGTACAGGATACGGGTTTATTGTGGGAAGCAAGCGATGGCGCTTGGGGAATGTGATTTCGATGATGAGCTAGGGAAGAGACTTGGGGCTGGAAATGGCCATGAGCCGAAGTTGGACACAGTTCCACACAGTCGACAGGAATATTAATTAGCAGTGGATGAAAAACTCATGGCTGTAAGCCGAGTAGAGGGCCATAGCATATAGCATGAAAAGGCGCAGAAGAAGGTAGAAGCTTGCTTGGCAGCACTCGGTGCTCCGCCTTGCTGAGATGGAATGGTTCCTTGGTTGATACAGTTTACAATAATACCCAAAAACAATCCAAATAAATCATTTAAAAACAAACAGTTCATCGCCATTTGATCCACATGTCTCATGTCTCAACTATATTTACCCCTCATCGCACTTGATACACCTCGGGGAAAAGGCAGAAAGATCGATCTGTTTGGTGTATGGGGGGCTTTGCACTGAGGCCCCCTCTCTTTCATGCGAACCGGGATCTCGGAAACTGAAAACGGAATGTTTTTTTAATTTTTTTAACGCGAACTGTTGTGTTGAAACGCAAAACAAAGAAAGGGAAGGTCTGCCTGGCAAACGAACATTTGTTTCTCAGAAGGAGGATATCGTAGAGATCAGGAGGCCGGGTAGACAGCATGGGCAAAGTGCAATGTTGTTGATGGCTCGCGGAATCGTCATTTATAAATTTTATATATGTGAGTACTCATGTCGGATGAGCGATCAGCAACAACTGGTACGTACCACGGTTCCTAGCCAAATTAATAAAAAAGGCATTCTGTCTCGAAGTCAACTAAAAGTCGGCATGATGGGCGTTACGATCTAGGCAGGATATTAGAAAGAAGGCACTGATTGCAGTGCGTACCTGTAGAGTCCGTGAGGTGAGAAGCTTCAGAGCCTCAAAGGAAGGCCGCTGCCAAAGAGGCTACCAGCAAGCCTTGGGATAGGGTCGAGGAGACCGCTGGGTGATCACAGGTCGCCTAAGCCCGAGAAAATAATACCGGATGGATGAGTTAGAGTGCCGTATTGGCTATTTCTGCGTTAGAATAAGGGCAAGGGAAAGGACTTCATTCAAGGGGGTCGGTAACTTACAGTCTGCTATGCTATTATCATCTGCGGTGCTATCATCCGCTGTGCTATCAACATCTGCTATTGACCCAGTGGTGTCTGTCTACTGCTCCTATGATTGGGGAAAGCTTACCTGGTTATTTTGGAGTGCTGGAAACTTCAGGCACGTCGGGGGCGCTTGGAGCAATCGGGAGATCGGACAGGCGTGAAGTTCTTGGAACAGTTGGGGAGTCTGGAGTCCCAGGAAGGCTTGGAGTACCAGAAACAGACGAGAGGCTTGGGGTTCTTGTAAAGTCGGGGACAGTTGGGAGGCTGGGAGTATCTGGAGCAGTTGAGAGGCTTGGAAGTCCAGGAAAGCTGGTAGCAATTGATAGAGCCGGCAAGCTTGGAGTGCCGGAAGTGCTGGGGATGGGCCCATACGAATAGACGTTGACTCGATTTCCTGTGCCGCAAACTAGATACAATCATACAAAGGATTAAATCACTATTCTTTCAGACACACGCACCTTGTGTATTGTCCCCTTCGCATTGCATCGCTAATGGCTTCTCGCAGCCGGAAGGACTGGTGATTATTCCATTTGCAAACTCTTTTTGCTGTCCGGAGGAGCTTTGTCATCACAATCTAAGAATATCATGAGACATAACTCACTTTGATTCAATATAAAGAACTTACATTTGTCCTTTGTCATACTCAACGCCAGCGAACTTGAAACCAGAGGTTTTGCATTCCACCTGGCAACATTTGATCGTCATCTTGAGCTTCTTTGCTTCTATTCCCGAGGTTTTCGGTATTTTTAAGCTATGTGCTTCGCCGGGTCTCGGGGTGTCGTTACAACATCCCAGCGATGTCCATTCCATAATTCCAGTCGGTGGACTAGAGCTAGTACTGCAGAGCCACCGTCACGTCCACACATCCGACGTTTTCTCTGATGTGGAAAGCACCTACGCGCACACCCAGTTTCGATCTTGAGCATCATAATTTGAGATAGTGATAGTTTAGACTTGAGGTTGAAAGCGTGCCACAGTCGGTCCAAAGTAGATGACAGATCAGCACTTCTCATTTTCAATCCCTCCGTGTAACACAACCAAACGGAGCGCTCTGTTGAAGTTCCATGCAAAACAACACGACCAAATATTTCCCCTAGGGATCGAATTGCAGGCAGGTGAGTACGGTACAGAACTAGCCGACAGGGCAGCATGGCCACACTGAAGACCTGATTGTGACTGAGCGGCTGTGTGCTGGGAGCATAAGAAGAAATCTCCAAGACTTCGGAATCGATTCCAAATATCATTGAACATGGCCGAGAACTACCCGAAACTCTTCAATATATCGACAGGGACAAAATATCAAAGGAAATGGTCTGTCTGGAACTCTAGTGGGAAGACTCGAGGGCGTGACGAGGCCCTGATCATGATTTTGAACAAGGTCAGAAGATGACGATGCTGACGAGGTCAATATCCACATCTTGCAATCATTTTGCTCCCATACGGTAGTGGTGGATGTCATATCGATCCTACAATTTGAATGATCAGTCTCACGATGCGTTGATGTGTCGATATTGTGAAATGGAGTCTCCAAAAACATTTGAGGCCGTTCTGGCGCGGCCGCTAGCGTGCCGTCCAAAGCTGCCCCGCCATCTCATTCTGACTTCCCCTCCTCATCTCCCTCCCCTACTCCAACAAACGCTCTATCTTCTTACCAACAAAATCAAACTTAAAATGGCAGATACAGAAACCGAGACTGTCCTCCCCAGCGAACCCCAATCCCGACATGTAGTCTACTGCGGCGGTTGGTCTCCCTACCCTCTTCCCCTCACCTCCCACAAGAAACCTAGCTAACCTGACCTTCTCCGTAGTCTGCTCATTACCACCAGAGGTACAAGCTCTTCTCGCGTTAATTTGGGGTCTGGGATGGGATACAAGCTAAATGGAAGAGGGAGTAGTACTGCGAGTTCGGCGGTACGGTCAAGAAATGCCAGGACTGGCTGCAGAAGAATCACGCGGATATGTATGACAGGCTGTGGTCTGAAGGTCTGTCCCTCTCTTTTCCCTCCATATCGTTTTATGTGCGAGGTCCTCCTGCGTGCCGGTGTGCTGACGGTCTTGGTATAACAGACGCCCTAGCAGCAGCAACCTCAACCCTCTCCCTCGACGCACAAAAGCGGGCAGAAAAGGACGCCCACAAAAAAGCCCTGAAAGCCGAAGCCGCTGAGCAGAAACATTTACAACAAATCGCCGAGTCGAAAGTTACAATCAAGCGGGTGGAGAGGAATAAGGTGCGCCATTTCACCTCCCGGTTGCCCAGACTAACAATGGTGTTCGTCCTCGTGAAATTGGATACTAATTATTTCACAGAGGAAGTTCGTGACCACCGTAACAGGCCTGGAAGCGTTTGGGCTAGAGAATAAGAAGGTAGCGAAAGATCTAGGCAAGAAGTTCGCGACGGGAGCGAGCGTGACGAAGGTCCCGAGTGGAGGCGAGGAGATTGTCGTGCAGGGCGACGTGAGTGAGGAGATTGAGGAGTTTTTGTTGGAGAAGTATAAGGTTATTCCCGAGGATAATATTGAGCTGGTGGAGGATAAGAAGAAGAAGGGTGCTGGGGCCGGGGGGTGATACTCTCTCCCACTTCTCTTCTTTGTTTTGGGGGGGAAATGCTGGGTTCTTCATACACAAGGACATTTCTCTGCATTCAATTTCCTCGCGATTGAAAAAGCAGACAGAACCAGGACGCCGTGCTAAGTACAGAACTATGGGACAAGAATCCAGACAAGAACTCGGTTTCTCTTCCAGGACTCCTCTTCTCAGATAGACCACTCTCGGTTTCTCTCTTTGAGAGCTCTTCCACTCCAGACGTCAACTCAATTCCTCTTCCTCAAAACCCTTCCGCCCGTCGTAGGTGCAGCAGCCGGTTTACTAGCCGGCAACTTCTTCTGGCTCCCCATCCCCTTAATCGTAGTCATAACCGTCTTCTTCTCCTTCACCGGCGCCGCCTTCTTCGCTACCCCAGGTTTCCTAACCACAGTCGTGGTGCTCGAATCACTCGAGTCACTAATCGCCCTTCCCCTCCCAATCTTTGGCGCTGATGCCGGTGGTGCCGTCCTCTTTCCACGTCCTGCTCCTGCACTCGTATTTGTACTCGTGCTTGTATCTGTACCCTTTCTCGTACCTGCTCCTCGCGTCGTCTTGGCCTTCTCTACCATGTTTGTGAGGATTGATGATGGGCCTCCGACGTGTGTTGGTGCTACTGGCTTTAGAGGGGAGATGGGACGAGCGAGGTGTGATCGTGCTGGTGAAACAGCAGTGCGGACTGGTGATCGGGGCAGGGAACGTGAATTTGCAGAGCGTGGTGAGAGGACTTGGGAGGGCTGCAGTTTGTCGCGGGAAGTGGTTCGTGTAGGGACAATCGGTCCACGGGCTCGTTTCCTCGGGTTCTCGATATCTTCGTTTTCTTTGTCGACGGAGATGGCATCACTTCTTCAGTTAGCAGGGCACATAGAGCCAGGAGAAGAAAACATACCTCAATCGCTTCTGACCGCGTTGCGGTGATGGACTGGCGCGACTTTGCTCCTCTTGAATCAGATTCTTGGCCGGTGACCTCGGCTTCTCTACCCTTAATGGCCCTGCTACCGCTGTCGATGCTCCCTGGTTGTGCTTCAAGAGCAACTCTCCCATATTTACTTTCCGCATTGCCATGGGGATGCGGTGGACTCGAATCTCAATACGCGATCGCAGAACTTGTGCTTGGTGCATATACTGGGCGCGAAGCTTTCTGGCGCGTTCCGTAACTGTTGTCCAGTGTGTCAGTGAAATTCTCAACGTGTACACTTCTGTTTGTTGGGGCACTTACTCTCGAGTTGTAGGTTATCAATCAATGCCTGCTTCTGCCCCACTGTGATTCCCATCCTCACTTTCTTGATAGGGCTTCGATTTGATGAAGTTCTTGCTGGACTGCGCGTCTTGGTGGCTACTATTTGTGACTGCTGTACGTCTACAGAGCCGGCGGATTCGGTGGACTTGCGCTGTTTCTTGGAGCGCGTCGGTGCCATGTTAAGGTGTTGTGTGGCGATTTATTGGAAATTCGTGTATTTGAAAGTTTTTCGATGATAAAAGAGCAATGGTGAGCTTAAAGCGTAAGATTGCGAATGGTTTTCTGCTTGATCGTGAAGTGTTCTTGGTTGAAGTTGCTTCCTCGAAAGTAAACAAAAGCCTCGAGCCGCACCGTTCCGCGCTAGGCCAAACAAAGTTCCGAGCTACAGGGATCTTGCACGACAAGGTACGCGCAGCCACAGCTACCTACTGTAGAGCGTTCAACATCAAGTTCGCCATTCCACAGCTTCCTTCCTACCACAACGAAAACATACCCTGAACCCACCTCTCCAACTCACACAAGTCCTCTACAGAGGCACAGCATCAAGATGGTCCTCGAAGCAGTAATGGTAGTAGTAGACAACAGCGAAAGCAGTCGAAACGGCGACTACACACCTACCAGATTCGAAGCCCAATCCGACGCCGTCTCCCTCATCTTCTCCGCCATCACACAAGCCAACCCTGAGTCATCCGTCGGTCTGATGAGCATGGGTGGCAAAGGTCCAGAGGTGCTCGTCACGTTAACGACGGACCATGGCAAGATTCTGGAGGGTTTACATCGAACGAAGAGCAAGATTCGAGGAGGTAGTCATCTGGCTACGGGGATTCAGATCGCTGGTGTATGTTCCTTATTCTCCCTTCCCTTCCAGATATTGTACTGATTAGGGTTGAACTACAGCTCGCACTCAAGCACCGCCAAAACAAATCCCAAAAACAACGCATCATAGTCTTCACCTGCTCCCCGATCCCCGAAGACGAAAAAACCCTGATCAAGCTCGCGAAGAAGATGAAGAAGAACGGCGTAGCGATCGACTTCGTCGCTTTCGGAGAGCTAGATGATGAGAATACGAAGAAGCTGACGAGCTTCAATGAGAATGTTAAGGGTGGTGATGGCAGCCATTTTGCGATTATCCCACCGGGACCGGGACTGCTGAGTGACCAGCTCGTGACGAGCCCGATATTGAATGGTGATGGATCGGCGGGTGGTGCGGGTGCTGGTGGTGAGGGCGGTGGGGGAGGGGATGCCTTTGAGTTTGGCATTGATCCGAGTCTGGATCCTGAGTTGGCGCTGGCATTGAGGATGAGTATGGAGGAGGAGAAGGCGAGAGTTGAAAAGGCGAATAAGGAGAAGGCGGAGCAGGAGGCCAAGGAGAAGGCTGCTGCGTTGCCAGAGATCAAGGAGGAAGATGAGGCTAGTCAGCCGCTGTTGAATCAGGATGGGGAGGCGAGTGCTGGCAAGGAGGACAAGAAGGATGATGATGATGCGGATAAGATGGATACGGCATAGAACGGGAGGTTTAGCATTGGTGGCGTTGGTATTGTAGGATTGTACCATTAGATTTGCCATAAGTATAATGGTAGCGTGGTCTTCTAGAGCTTTAGCAGCTATGGATCTCCCCAGCGTCTTAAGGACTGGCAGAGTTTCACTGCACCTCTGTATATTTTCCTGCAAGACGTCTTGCTCTTGTCTGGCCA
Organism: Hyaloscypha bicolor E; assembly: GCF_002865645.1. NCBI lineage: Eukaryota > Fungi > Ascomycota > Leotiomycetes > Helotiales > Hyaloscyphaceae > Hyaloscypha > Hyaloscypha bicolor. The sequence goes on along the minus strand of NW_020194691.1, from coordinate 600,166 downwards.
GGCAGAGATCTTCCAACAGCGAGGTTCTTTCCTCCAGAAGCCTCCATTCATCCCATGCCATGCCAGGCGATGCCAGGCCTCCCCTTCCTTTCCTTGCAGATGTCATAATGCCTAATCCCCCCCCTCCCCAATCACCTCGAGTTCAAAACCCTCAAATACCCAACTAATCTCCTCTCCCACCCCTCACACCGCACCGGCATCTCCAGCTGATAAAACGGATTCTTCATTACATAGTCCCCATACAACTCATAAATCTTGCCCATAATCTTATCCACATTCGGCTGCTGAGGTTCTGTAAAGAGCAGGAATTTCGTGCCGGTGAGGGTGGAGAAGCATTGTAGGCGGAAGTTCTCGGTCTCGAGGACTTCGATTCCCGAGGGCGGGTCCGGGCGTGTGGAGGGGTCCAGGGAGGGGGGTGGGTGCAATGGGTGTAGACGGGTTGTTATTGCGTGGACTCTGTTGTTGTGTTAGAGGAGAGAAGGGGAAAGGGCTGGAGGGGATGGAGAGAGGAGGCGACAAACCCGTGGAATGTCCCAGCTAGCACCAGGTAGTCGTTAATATTCAGTTTGTTCAATCCATCTGCGAAGTCGCGCTGGTAGATGAGACCACCGGCTTTGTTAATTATTATTAGAGCGTAGACGACCCTGCCAGTACAATCAGTCTTCTCCTCCGTCCTGTCTATCAATCTAGGGGCTTACATTGTGCTTCTTCCTGCTTCTGCTATTGCGCTGGGTATGTGCGTTGGCAGGGTAGATTGGGGATAGAATCGAGGATTGAGCGTTTGCAGAGCTGTAGCTGTACGAAGAGAATGCTTATTTTGTAAGTGAACGGAGGAGTGAAGGGAATTGGAAGTGTCGTTGCAGCAGGCGCATTCACTTTTTTGAAGTGAGTTGACAAGGCTCGGCAAACTACCCCAGATTCGCTTCGAAAGAGAGCGAGCGAGCGAGCAATCTTCAAAGCCGACCTCGAATTTCTCCACGCGACGGCAGCACCCTACCAGAACCTCCTTCTTCAACCACCTTGCTCCCTTCTCAATCCAACTCCGTCGCCTTCGACCTCCCCTCCTCAGCAACAGATCAACGTCAAGCACACAAGTATCGACAAGGACAGGGCAGCAGAAGGCGAGTCCGGCGTCGAGAAGATGTCCGCACACGCACCCACCTCCCGCTCCCGCGAAGCTCCGCAAGGCGACGAAGAAGCCAGCTCCGAACTGAAGCTCGGTGAATTCCAGGATGTAGACGCGTTGACGCATAGTGAAGCGGCGCTGGTTATCAATGCGCTGGTGCAGAAGCGGAGCGCGGATCGGAAGAATGTCAATGAGACTGAGTATGCATCTCTTTTCCCTTTTATTTTGGGAGGAGATGGTGGGCGGGTTGGAGAGAGATTGCAGTCTACATTTCCGGTGTGGGAGGTCTTGGGATGGGAGGGGAGCTCTTGGAAAGGGAAGGGGAAGCAAAGCTGACGAGAATAGGATGCTCTCCAAAACCCGCGACTACCTAGATCACTTCGCGCGCTTCAAGCGGAAAGAGAATGTCGAGGCTGTAGAACGCTTATTATCAGCGCATAAAGAGCTGGCGAAGTTTGAGAGGGCACAGTTGGGTATGTTGCGAGCTTGCGAGCATCTCCCTTCCCCTCCGTTGTGGAGAAATTTTACGACGAGGCCCAGAGGGAGGGGAAGGCAAAGAGAGCATGGTGCTAACTTTGGTGATAGGCAGTTTGTGCTGCGACACGGCCGAAGAAGCAAAGACTCTGGTCCCGAGTCTGCAGGACAAGATCTCGGATGACGATTTGCAGGAGCTATTGGATGAGATTACGAAGTTGATGGGATACGGCAACTAAGCCTCTCTTTCTCCTCTCTTATGGAATGGGAGGACACCAGAGCATAGCCGAAAATCGATGGATGGACGGGTGGATACCTGGCGTTGGTTTTTACAGGAATGGGAATTGATGGCATTACTGCATGGCATGGCGTGGGCAGACATGACATTTTCCCAATTGAAAAGGGATGGATGGCGTTTCTTGACAGACAGCAAACGATTTGATTTGACGGATAAATTTGAGAATGGGAAGATATTGAAGGAGGGAAAGGCAGAAAGAAAATGACTTGGATATCCAGACCCTGGTTGATGCCAAAATGATAGATAAGAGGGAGACACGCATCACGACAAATTTTCTCGTGGGTTCTCGCATGGGAAACCGAGTACTGCTGCCCGATTTGATTTCAAGCAAGAGGAAGGTGGTTTTTTTTTTCCTTCTCGAAATGAATCTTATTTCATCCTTTCTACGGAGTATAAAACGCCAAACTCCCCTCGCGTTATGCAACTAGGCAATCGACTGACTCAACTCCCCTCTCTAGCATTGAACGCCCCTTTCTGAACGCCCGCGAAACCCTGAAAGTTGCTGTTATGTACTATACAGTATCCATACATCTTCCTCCACCTTCGCCTCGCCAATATCCTGTTTGTTAACGCCGGGTATCATTTATCATCTTCTCTTCCTCACTTATCGCTGCGCCCACGTCTCCCACGTCTTAAAGTCATCAGTCGGCGTAAGACCAGTTGGCGACTCGTTGACCGATGTATTTCCGGCATTAACCTGCTCAAACGTCACATGTTCCCCTTTCATCAGCCCCTTTCCCTTCCCCTTCATCTCCCGCAACTCCATTTCCACCTTCTCGCCATTGCTATTCAGACAAGTCGCACCACTCCACCTCTCGGGACTCATTGGACTAACAACCACAGCCTCCTTCTCCTTCCCCTCTCTCATATCCACCTCGCTCATTGAAACCGCTTGCTTACCAGGGATCGAAAGGCTCGGATACGAGAGGTGCGAATACTGCATCTCCAAGTGAAACGGACTCTGTGGGCTGACGACCGACTGCGGAGTAATAACACCTAGACTCCCACGCTGAGAACCCCGATGCTGTGAAGGCGAAAGTGGGGAGTTGACGACGCCTAAACCAACAGGAATACTGCACGCACGCGCCAGAGTATTGTTCCTCACTCCGCCTCCGCCTCCGCCTCCACTTCGGGCAACATGCTGTACATAATCGGTTGGGTTATAACTCGTCGTTACACGGATCTCTCTATCTTGCTGAGAGGGATTTTGGGTGTACGAGGTTGGCACCTCAGCCTCCAACTCCGAGCGTCCGGATGGAGGAGAAGGGATGATTGGCGTGTTGTCCATCGGTCCTGCACATTCTCCAGCTCTAGGACTCGATTTCTGACGCTTTACTTGTGGTGTTCGGTGGGGGGAGGTGGCGGAGGGGGGTGGGGAGAAGGCGGGGTGCTGTAAGAGTTGTGAGACGTGGTATGCGGGGTGGGAGGTCATGAGTGGGGAGTGCATTTGTTGGCCTGGGTGGTAGGTGGGTGGTCGTGGCGAGTCGGCTCGGGAGGAGATGCCGCCGGTGTGGAAGGCTGGGTGTTCGGTCACGGGTGGTGGTGTGAGGCCGGATTTCTCGATGTCCAGGATGGGTGCGTCGATTGGGGAGTAAATGATCATGGAGTTGGTTGTGGTGGCTCGAGGGAGAGGAGTGGGAGCAGTTGCACGTCGGTTTGATGCGGGACTGGGAGTTTTGTAACGTCCTGAGAGATGGTCAGAGATATCCTCGATAATGCTGGAGGGGCTCGTACCTCCAAATTCAGCAAATACATTGCTGCTCCTTGGAACATCGACCTCTGGGCTTTGGGCCCGGCTTAGAACGTATCCCCTCGTTGGCATTCCGTATTTTGTGGTGGATTGCCCGACATTCTTTTTTTGTCTTCTTCGCATGCAGCAAAACCATAGTATTACCGACAGGATTGAGAGTGCGACCACTCCACCGACTACTCCGGCAATAATTGGTGCGGCTGGGCTCTTCGAAGACGAGCGCCCAACAGGTGTCAGGGAAGAAGTGGCAGAAACCGTTACCGTTGCTATGACGCTCACTGAGTCCAGTGTTGAGTCCGGTGTTGAGGTCGATGTGCTCGACGTGCTCGACGATCGTAAATTCAGTGACGCTGAGCTGAGCTGGTTCGGAGACGCACCAGCGTCTGGACAGGCAGGTAAATTGCAAGGGTCGACTGAACAGCAGCCTGCGAACAGTATTGTCGAAGTGTTGCATGTATACCACTGCGTACCGCTGCCTGATGGGCAACTATGCTCGTCCCTCTCGACGGTGTCGAGGAGTCGGAGATGCATCTTGAGGGTTGACCAAGGAAACGCAGAACACAATTATGATTATGAACGAGTCAACCTCGACAAAGGTGTCTAAGGAAAAGCGATGATGCACATGAAGGAATATTGAATTGACTTCAACTTTGCGGGAAAATGGAACACGAGTGAATATGACTTGATGGCTTTTCCAAAGGCGAACAGGCGTGACTTATCTTTGGCACCGTGTGGCACGGAATTCACCACTTCACCACTTCACCACCCCGACCCCAGTCTGGGAGCAGTAATAGGATGGAGGCTGCAGCTCATGTGTTCTGTCGGGTGTATCTTTGGATCACTTTGTACGTCTGTATCTTTTCTCGTGGGTGCAGCCTCCGCCCCCAGCTCTGTGTCCAGGATGAGGGGATGGGTTTCGCCGGGCGTGGTCGAATGGTGGAAGAGCTGCTGGGAGCAGCCAAAGAATAGCAGCCGGAACAGCACCGAGCTAGCCCCCGTTCAGGCTTAGCGCCCGGCTAAGCGCAGGCGCCCCAGACCTCCTACCAGGCTGCGCCCCATCCTTCCTTGCCCTCCCACGAATAGACGCAGCCTTGAAAGCTTCCCTCCCCCCCAGAGTCAGCACTCTCTTTATGTCGAGCGCCAAAGAATGTCCCGGGCCAAGTCTTGTGGGTGGGAAGCTGCACGAAGCCTGCAGGATCTGCCCTCAAAGCTCCTCTCTGGCTGGCTCCTTTCGCAGCGTTTCGGTGAGCGTCGTGAACTATCTCGTGACGAGAGTTCATAAAGAGCAACCCAAGATCCAAAGATGCCCAGCCGGAACATCACCCCATCTGCCTTGTCCAACATTCACATACTGTACATCTCCTTTACGAGGAATCTGCTGCGGTTCCCATTTCGTCCTCCAATCGCAAGCTCGCCCTCGTCAACATGCGGCCAAAATGTTGCCCTATATTTATCCGCTCCGTATCACCCGGACCCGGCAGACTGTTCAGGAACACCACTCCAGAAAGTTCTGTACAACCCCACCTTCAGGCACAGAAACGCATGTCATCCTCGCTTTATCTGCCGTGCGATGCGAGATCTAGCATCCAACCCCGGGAATAGCCTCAAGGACGGCCCCGCGAATCCTCTCTTCCTTTGATTCCATTTCCCTCGCCTCACCAAATTAATTTGTATATTTCTGTACACAAGAATGTAACCAACAATCCGAATCTGACTTCATCCTTCGAGAAGTTCTCATATTAATCTCGGATTAACGGCATTTGCGCTACATTTCTCGCTGGAAGTCTTCAAACCATGCCCCAAGGCTGAATGAAGCCTTGTAACATTTTCTATTTGCATTCCTTATGGGACTCGATTAGGCACACATCACCCTGCTAGAATATTTATGAACACACTCCGTTCGGCAGTCCCAGCCCCAACGTTTTCCCTTCAGGGCAGTACACTAAATTTACAGATATAAATCGAGCTGCATTGCCGCGCCGCCTCACGACGCAGAACCCTTCACCCACACCTTCTCGTCTACCCGTGGCCCCCAGAAGCAGGGCCGCATGCTACGCCTGACCAGCGTAAAGGATCCAACTATACCTCGTCTTCCCTTCATCCAACTTCCTCAAACTATCCCTCACCCCCGGTTTCGACAACGGAAACGGATCAATGACCGCTTCGCCCCATGCAACGCAGCAAACTCCAACATCTGCAAGTAAACAATCTTCCATAGCACCGTCGTTCTAACAACCCAACCTTCCAGCCCTCCAGCAGCAATCTCATGAACGGTATGTCCAACCTCGTCTCAAAATCCCTGATAGCAAGCGGATGATTGGTCGCCAGATTGGTAGGGGAGGAAGCGAGGCGCGACGCGCCGGAGGTAATCAGGTAACATTAAATTTGGTTTCGCGGAGAGCTCTCTTATGCTTGTCTGAGCACTTGTGACTTGTTGGAAACTTCCTTAAGAAGCCTTGGAGTCTACATGCATCACTGTGAAGGTAATCGTGCGCAAACGCTCTTCATTCTATCACATCAGGGGGACGGTTTCCGATTCTCGCTACGTCAGAGTTGGGAACTCTTCAAGGCTCGGACTCTTTCCCCCCTCTATATTCTGCGACGAAACTGGACCATCCCCAAAATTCGTTGCTGTCTTTGGGCCATTTGATGTTGCACAGAATCTCCCCAAGGTAGAATTCTTTTCCCACAAGTGTTAAACCACAATATGCAGGCGCATCTTTGAGGCGGATTGTTTTTTCAGACGGCGAAGGACAACATATGATCGACGCATCAATTATTATCAAAGTCATCGGTTACTGCCGTCATGACATGCCCACTTGCTCACATCACTGTACATTTCTCAGAACCTTCTGCGGATCATAGAGTACCGAAGCATGAGACATGGCCCAGGCGGCTGTCGCTGCTCTTAGATTAGCTTCCTCTATTGTAAGTTTAGTTGGACTCGCTGGACAGATTCTGCAAGACTGCCATTACGTTTCGAATCTTTTCGGCGATGTTAACGGTGCTCCAGATGCCCCCTGCTACCTGGGAGCAAAATTCAAAACTTCCGCACTGTGCCTCACAATTTTCAAGGGGTGCTTAAGAGCATGTGACAGCCTGCCAGCCTTGATGCTGCTTCAGAACAAGTACTTATGGCACTCAGCTACCGCAGCGCCACAATCCAAGATTTGAAGGATTTGGTTGACAAGTTTGCGCACGATGGAAAGGGACTGGTGGAAGAGCTCCAAGGTCGCGGTGAAGGAAACCACTTTCGTCAAATACGACGAGAGGCCCGGGAGCGACAGGATGAATATTCTCTTGGCCCAGAGCAGCATCATCATGTGAGCATCAACTAACCTTTCATGAGATGAGTCCTCATAATAATAGGATTACCAACTTCACTCATCAAGTGGAGATGCAAAACGTATTGCAAAGCATGAAGAACAACCACTATTAGTACTACCTCGAATAAATCTGAAGACTCGCATCATGCTGGTGGTGAGCGGAGCACGCCATCTCAACACTACGATGCAACAGGATAGAGCGACTAGATGCATTGTCATTTGCAATGGGTGCCATTTTCAGAATCTCCCTAGATAGTTCTTTCCAGGATTGCATTCGCAATCTTGGAAACTCTGCAAAAGCCCCAACACCGAGTTCGCCGGAGGACTCAAGAATGAATCCATCAACAGAGAATAGTCTCCCACGCGCTCCTAGCATGCGGCCTATGCCAAATAAAGTTCAAGCGCAAGATAACCTTAGGACCCGCGACTGTCAGAATTTCTTCAGTCGCCACACCCCAAAACCTCGATGACTCATCCACTACCGACTCGGAGTGTTCATCTAAGACAACGACCACCAGGACAAGAGTCGATGTGCGCCACTCGACTTGGATGACCAAGCTGGGTTTGGGGCTTTTGCAAGTGATTTCGCACAAAAAGATAGAGGCTGTGTTTGCCAGGACCTCTGCAGAACCAGAATTTTTTCCCTGAAAGGATTTCGGAAGCTAAAGCTGCTTCAAGAAGGGTGTTTTGTGGAGATTTATGATTGAGCCATGCCGGATATCTGAGTATCCCATCTTTTAGGAATTGCCTCAGCCACAGGGTAGGAGTTGGCATATTTTCAGGAATAAACGGGTTGGCGTGAATTTCGGAACATCTGAGAACATTTTTTATCTGGCGAAAAGAGTTTGCAGTGCTCGGGTCGGCCAGGGAGTAGAATAGAAAACTCATAACAAGATTGCAGTGAATGGGGGATTCGAATCATTTGATTGGGATGGCCGATTGCATTGATAGGTAAGCCAGTTGACTGAACTTCGCAAGTGGCGTCCCACTACTCTGGCTGCCATCCCCTCGACTCCTATTTCTCCAGCAAGGCTCCTCTTGGATCCTCGCGTACCTTTGGAAGCGTCGAGGTAGGTCTCCTGGGGAACGTAGGCGAGATGATAACGATGACTTCAACACCCGATATAGAGGAAGAAGTGATGAACGCAAGGATCGGTTCGATGATGAAGATTGATGGGATAGCTATGCCAGAGCTTGGGCTGATGGAAAACGACCAGCGAGAGCGAGCATCGTGGGAGCCGGAGAGGATGTACGAAACCTGGTGGTGAAGGCTACGATCTGCTTTGCCATCAAAGTTAAAAGCAGAATTTAAGACTGCGAGGCTGGAGGTAGGGTTATTACTCAACCTTAGGCTCTCGAAAGTTTTACTTTTGCGGGGGTTTTCTTATTGGTTTCTTGGGCTGTTGGCGACTTGGAGTTGCTGCACAAGTGGAGTTGGTTACATGGCTCAACGCTTTCTTTTATCCACGTCTTCTCTATTTTTAAACTCACCCCTCAGCGAACGATTTTAACTTTTGTCATAGACTCATATTCGTGTCAGCTCATCCCATCACCATATATCGTCATGCATCGTTGCAATTGACGACGAGCTTTGTAATCGCATCACGATGGCACATAACCTTTCCGTTTCTGTGATTTGCTGCAGCGTCTACTATTGCATGGTGGTGATCAGCGATGCGGGGTTTAACGAGGGTGGAGGCGCAGGAGGCGTAACTCATAAGTCTGCATTCGTAGATGGCTGCGGATACCCTACACCAGATGGTCGACAAATGCTTAGACTTCAACCTGGCCTGGTGTAACAACTAGTTTCCAGTCCTGCAAGCGACGAGGTCATCGCTGAGGTTCGAGAGGAGAAATGATGAGGGGGATTTTTCATTCTTAAGAGACCAATTCTTACTCCTCTACTCCTCTGCACAATGGAAAAGACGGAAGGAAAGGTCTCACTAAGAGATAAAAGACTGGTTCCTGGGTCATGAGCGACTAGACTTCTCGGCTCGAGCTGTATTTGTTTTCTCGCGACCCGCCTTCGCACCCCCTCATCCGTGCACGATCTGCATTATGTATAAATCCATGTCCTCAGTCTCATCTCTGATCACGTCGTACATGCAGGTGACGGGCACAGATCACCAGATCGGCTCCAGACAAAGGTTGCACAAGAACACCCTCTGTGTGAGTGCCTCGCGATATCAGGAAATGCATCAACTGAGCTGGGGACTTTTGTAGCCCTACCTACTGTCCTCGACACGCAGGCCGTCTTGATGACTCTATTTAAAGATTAGCCTAAAATCGGCTCGCATCTCACATGTGGAGCCCAAGGACCGGCCCTTTTCTGCCTCACAGAAACCCGAGCAGCTCGGGCCGAGCTGCGGAAAAGTTTAAAACATTTATTTTAAGTAAGAAGGGATCGGGGTATTGAATGTTGATCTCCCAGCCCCTGAGTCCACGGCTTTTCAGGGGCTTCGGTTCGCCACCTGTTAACCGAGGGAAAGGCTTCGAGTGCGCGTGAGAGCCATTGGGATCGGCAAGCGAAAATCAGAAGGCGCACGTCCTTCTACATACGGCACCACCCCCGGCGCACGTAGTCTTGGCCTCCGAGCACTCCTCGTAAAGGCGCCGGAAACAATTCTCACTGCTTCTCTTGTACAAGAACTTGCTCTTGCGAGACTTACGACCGGCCGACTTGCGATTCTCACCGCGATTCTGTCACGGCTCGGCGGGCTGCCGGGTATCGGACGAAACTTAAAAAGGGGAAGCTGCAATTTCCGAGCCGAAGCCCCCAACCGTAAGCGAAGATCTGATTGCCCAATTGACGATCGTGCAACGCAGCCCCTGAATAAGCTGAGCAAAAAATGGGGACAGGTTTCTCGTATTCCCGGGTTCTTGAGACGGAGCAACCTATGAGAGCGCTTGCAAGCCCGTACCTGGCGCCAAGCACATTTCCTTTCTCACCAAAGCGAAGATCTGATCATCTGATGGCCGGCGCTGGCAACGCCAACGCTACTGTGAGAACTGCGCCCGTTTTCTGGAAATGGGTGGGCGCTGGTGGGCGCTGGTGGACGTGTGATGGTCGAGTAGAAATACCAGCGGGGGACCCCAGCTTTGTTGCTTTCCTCTCCCCTCCAGTCTCTCGTTCAACCCCCCCCCCCACATTCGCTATGCGGTCGTCACTCGTTTTGCTCGCCATTTCGGCAGCACTCTCATCAGCATCCATCCTCCCACGCGCTGCCCCTGCCCCTAATCTCCCAGCCTCTTCTTTCACAAAATTTCAGGAACTCTCCCAGTCCGATGCTGAGGCTGGAAAAGACCTCCCGCCTGGGGGCTTCAACACAACATCATCACGCTTCGGCGCCTCATCAGGAGCAGCACAAACCGCCGCCTCGGCAGCCTGCAGCGCTGCCCCAAATATCCGCATCGAATGGCGCTCCTACTCAACCTCCGACCGCCAGGCATTCATCGGTGCCATAAAATGTCTAATGGGCAAGCCTCCGTCTGGACAGTTCCCCCCCGCCACGAGCCGGTATGAAGATTTCGTACGCCTGCATCAAATGTGGATGCCCAACATCCACGGGAACCCGAAGTTCCTGATCTGGCACCGCTACTACTTGTGGACCTTCCAAATGGTGCTCCGCGACGAGTGCGGCTTCAACCGGGCCCTCCCGTGGTGGGACGAGACCTTGGACGCCGGGAGGTTCGCGCAGTCAGATATGTTTACGAGTAATGATTACTTTGGGCGTCTTGCCGGCGGGGGACCGTCTTGCGTTACTAATGGTGCGTTTGCGGGGCTGACCTGTAATATCGGACCTGGCACGAGCACGACGACGCCGCATTGTTTGAGCCGGAATGTGGACGAGAGTCTGACGAGTCAGTGTAACTCCGGGTTTGTGAATACGTGTAATTCGCGTGGCGACTACGCGAGTATGGAGAGCTGCTCTGAAGGAGGGTGAGTTCTTCCCTTCCATCCCCTCTCAACTTCAAAATCAACCAGAGACACACGTACTGACAGGTTGGCCGTAGTCCTCATGCCTACGGACACAACGGTATCGGAGCCGTCATGTCGGACGTCTCTGCCAGTCCCAGTGACCCCGTCTTCTGGATGCACCACTCCTTCATCGACCATAACTTCCGCATCTGGCAGAACCAGGACCCGGCTCGCACGACGACCATCAACGGCAATGACCACTTCGGTAACCCGTTGACGATGGACACGATCGTGACGGTGGCTGGCATCCGACCAGATGTGAAGATTAGCGATATTATGAATACGATGAGCGGTGTCATGATTGGCGGCCACCCGTTTTGCTACAAGTATAGCTATTAGGTCAGGTGTGCATAGGAGCGATCATTTTGGTGTACTGTCTCCATCGATGTCGACAAAATTGATGAAATGTGGTTAACCAGCCGGAATAAATGGTAATTGTAATTAGAACAAATTCTATACTTCACGCCTCGTGAGCAATGAGTCACGCGTGCTACCCCTTCCTAAATAAGTGTATTCTGCCCAGTTCGCCGAGACATCAATGCTCTTATCAATGGATGATCCTGACTTGAGGTTATAAATCGTTCCTCTCTTTTTCGTAAAGGTCGGGGGTTTCTTGGTTGGAAGAAGGGCTGAAACAGAGGCAGCGGAAACCAATATTTCTTACTTAACTTCAAGCAATCCCAAAATTAAAGGTCTCGAAGGGCAAAGAGAGTGGGGGTTAGATGGAAGATATTTGGTTCGAGGGAGTAATTGCCGTAGCTCTAATTTCATTTACAGACTTTGCAGCGGGCCTTGAGTAGTAAGATCTATCTCTACACTCTGGTTATATGACTGTAGTGGTGTTGATTGAAGCAGGGCCGGCTACTTGGCTTCTACGAGCTCCCGGCCCCTTTTAATAAGCGAGGATCCTTAGATCGACACCAAAGAGGATGAACACCTGGCGCTGAAGAGAGAGAGAGGGAGCCACTTCGAATAATATGACAGCAGCGTTTTGAGAAAAGACTTCAGGTCGCTTTCGTTCCTGGGCAGTTTTTTTTTAAAGGTCATCTTGTGGTAAGTATCGGATGAGGAAAAGGTTTCCTAGCTTAAAGTGACTTGGAATTTCAGAATAGCAGCTCGCCCTCTAACTTGCCTTAAATAAGCGAGCTGCACCGTTTCCGGCTTACATAAAGCCACTTTTGAACTTGGTGCAGGACTTTGGGGAGGTGGGGCTTAGCAAGGGAGGAGGGGTAAATCTACGTCTGTATCTTCCTTGACGCAACACCACGGGTGTTTTTTCAGGTGAGTGTGTGGCGGCAGAGCTAATATTTCAATCAGGCAGCTTTGTACTCCAAGAGAGCAGCTTTGGCTAGGGTGTGCATTGCCATTGTGTACAGTACACTAGGGACAGAGTCTGTTTTAACTCAGGAAGGTGGACTATCGACCTCAAGACGTGGTAACTTGAAGCCAGGAAAGCTCTGGGTCACAGAGCGAGCCCACTGATCCAGATGTAGACACTTCGAGCTTCCATGGCCTTGCGAGCATCTAGAGGGAGCCATGCCTTGCGGGGAAATGAAGATTACAAAGGTCGTAATGAGAGTTTGTGGAGAAAGATGACGTTTCAACCAGCTTGTTACCAGTAGAGTCTGTGCTGCTGAACGCTACCAGGTGGACTGTGACTTCCTCCCCAACCGCTTCGAGACTGGACACTGCAACTGATACAGAGCGATGTTGTTCCCCAAGTTTCGAACCCTCTTGATAGAATATTACTTTTGATAATAAATCCGATATCTTCCAAATTTCGGAATTAGTTGTCGAGCCAAGGGATTAAGAATATTAGCGAACGTATTGGAATGGAGATTTATTGACAAGAGCAGCTGGCCCTTCAAGTCCTTGACTTGAGGACATATATATACGTGGTAGTGTGACGAATTAGGTGACGCGTACATGACGAATCAGGCGACGATATAAATGACGACGCAAATCACGATAACGTAGAGCTACTGCAATGAGCTCTAGCTTGAGTGACGTGTAGGAATTGAGAAATTCGTATAGTGACGTATGGTAACGTCACTTTCACCGGAACTCTTCCGTACCCCTTGAGACGGGCACGAAAGGTATTGGGTTTTGTAAAACTATAGCCCTAAAGTATGCATTACTACCAAAGAGTTGGTTTCTCGGCCGCGTTATGTACAGAAATCAATTATGATTCGTACGACTATGAATATCCTCCCAGATTTCAGGACCTGTTTTGCTGCTCCATCTGAAACATCTCACAATTTCCAAACTGACGAAGAATTTGTAATCGAACTGAGCAAGAAACCACGATTGAACGCCATTTGGCCTTCCTTGGCACCGGTTCAAACTATAGCCTTTCTTTAGAGGGCGTTGAACTGTTGAAATGTTTAAGAGTTCACTAGAAAATAACTAAGGCGTTTCTCGAAATGGCAGCAGCGATGACCATCAGACCAGCCGAGCTTGGTGAGTAGATTTATAGGCAGATTCATGTCCGGACATGAAGAGAGAAATTGTAGGAAGGGGGGAAATGAATTAAAAAAGCGCGGAGGTACGAATGATTACTTTTTGGGGGGTCTATGGACGGAAGGTGCCTTGGACGTTGGGGAGTTTAGATGACAGACACTTGTGACTGTCCTTCAATTGGCTTAATTGATAAACAGGATTTGATTCGCGAAAAGCAGAAAAGAAAGAATTGAGCAGCGGTTAATAAGGTGGAAGCGGTTAGGAATTAGATGTTTTTATGCTTACTGTACTGTGGTCCCTCCCTCGATTAGTGTTGCGTACTGCGTGACGTGGGCAGAATCTGACATAATCATTTATTTAAAAACACACCATTCAGAGTGTCTCTTTCGCGTTCCTGGGGCCAATAGGGTTGAGCGCGGTGTCGCCGGGAGGCTGGACCGCACGTGGCGCGCATCAATCCCGCGTCTTTGGCCAGCCTTCTCAGCCCAAAAGCCAGTCTTGAGATTGGAAGGCTCCAGCCCAACGCCCCTCAGCCTTCTGAATGGTGGGACGAGCGAAGGTAAGAAAAGCATGTGGCGGCTACATATATACTGCTGCAGATGCCCAGAAAGTTCATGCTTTTCTCGAACTCAACAATACCCTTTGGTCAACGCCTCCGAAACTGCTCACCGCACATTGTGTGCCCCACCATGACCTGCCCTTACGCTTCGAATCTTGTCCTCATCACGGGCGTCACGGGGCATGTTGGCTTCGGAGTCCTGGTCCATGTTCTCAGTGCAGGATATTCTGTCCGCGCTGCCGTACGTTCTTCAGAAAAAGCCAAAACTATCCGTTCTCATCCTTTGATCAACGCCCTTGACCCAGGCGTGCGGTTAACATTCATCATTGTCCCCGATCTATGCAAAACAAATGCTTACGACGAAGCCGCTCGAGGTGTCGACTATGTAATCCATATCGCGTCGCCACTGATGAGCAATCAAATACCTCCCCCTGACGACCAAGATGCCTTCTTCATCAAACCTGCTGTCCGCGGAACACTGAACATTCTCGAGGCTGCGAAGAAGAACAGGACCGTAAGGAGGGTCGTGATAACAAGTTCGATAACAGCACTTATTCCCTTCTCAGAAGTGAACGGGTCCCAACGCTGCTCGACATGGATATCGCCTATGGATCGCATCCCCTTCGTCCCTGGGCCGTACGCAAATGAATTCGAGGCATACGCTGCCTCGAAAGTAGCGGCACTACAAGAAGCGGAGGCATGGATGGCAACGCACCAACCGCATTTCGATGTTGTCCACCTACACCCATCCTTTGTCGAGGGGCGCAACGACCTTGCCCTGCACACGCGCGAGGTTCTGAAAGGCACGAATGCAATTATACTCAGCATTGCGCTTGGCAAGCAGTTCGATCACTCTACAATGGGGGCTACAGTGCATCTTGAGGATGTGGCGAGGGTACACGTGCAGGCGCTCGATGAGTTGGTTCCAGGGAATGCCAGCTATATCCTCAGTCAGAACACCGAATGGGATGAGGTGAGGGAAATCGTTAGCAGAAATTTCCCCGAGGCGGTTGAAAGGGGGTTACTGCCCAACTCTGGCTCAGCAATCACACATCCAGTCTTCATCGATTCGTTTTCGTCGGAGGAGATATTTGGATTTCGACACACAGGGTTGGAGGAGCAGGTCAAAAGTGTTGTGGGTCATTATTTGGAACTACGGAATACTCAAAAGAAGATGTCGTCTCGAAGATAGAGATTTGTGCATGTGTTTTAGCCTTTGAATGTTCTATTAGCGCTGGAGTTGGGAAAGGGAAACGCGCTGGCACATTTGGGAGTAAACCTGGAAAATGATACCCGGCAACTCAATACATTATTGTTGCGAATTCCAAATTATTTCAACGTTCCTAAGATCCCTCAAAATGTTCATTGATTCCAGAGAGCAGGGCCATATCCTCTATCTTACAAATGACTAAAAAACACTCGGAGGTGAGAAAGGAAATTCAGAGAAGAGCGACCGGTCAGGTGACATAAACGGGCTAGAATCGAATTTGAAAAATTCAAGAAGAGTCAATCTCATTCGGTAGACGAGACAGTTTCCCATTGCGAGATGATGCGTATCAGCATCGGCTGTGAACAGAAAGTAGAAACTTTCTTCAGTCTGAGAGTACTGTTTCGGTTAATTGTTCAAATCACGACTAGACTAGAAACACTTCAAAAGTATTTAACAATAACCATATATATATTGTAGTAAGCATAGAGAAATTTATTAAATAGCTTTTAGATATGATAACCCGATCGATAAAATCAAAACATTTCTAGTGAGAGGGGAGAAACTTTGAAGTGTAGTGAGTCAGGCCAAGCACTTTCAATATTATGTGAACATAGCTACTGTGATCATTGGGCTCTCTACCTTCCCATACACACGCCAGGAACACAACTGCAATTAAAGGCGAATCTTAATATTCCATGGCATCGTAGAGGGATCTGAAAACTTGATCACACAAGCCAATGGTTTTTCTCCCGAATAATCGAAGGATCAAGATAACCGAAGCCCCTGTTTTATTCTACGGGAACCTCGTCTCATGTCTCGCACAGATCATGCGCCACTTATTAAACTTCCCGCGGTCCGTGTCGGTTATCGCAAAGTGTGCCATTTGGAATTTGTTGTTCTTGAGATGACCATAAGCGAGTGCAAGTTCGTCTCAACAAGGCAATAAATCTGCAAGCTCAGCCAACCAGAAACAGAGGGAATCGACGTCAGTCCTGCCAAGGTGCAAGCTTTCAAGCTGACGGTTTTGGATGGGAAATTCCTGTAACAATCAAACTCTTGGATGGTGAGATGACCTAAAGATATTGCGATTGCTTTCAGAAAACTTACCTTTCGTTGTATGAGGATCTTCCGTGCGCTGGGTATTAAAACTGGTGAGCTTCCCGGAGCTGGGAGAATGGGAGAATTCTGTCTTTAAAATAATTTTACTTCCTATCAGTCATTCAGTCATTCAGTCATTCAGTCATTCAGTCATTCAGTCATTCAGTCATTCGTTTTACTGCTCCTAAAAATTGGTCAATATGCAGTTACTATCCGTCACTGTGATTGCTCATGTGGGTATAGCTGCTGCGTTCCCTGGCTTTGGCGCTGGTCGCCGAGGGCTTGCGTTGACGGCTGAGCCTGTAATAAAACCCCGACAACTATCTTTTGGGGAAGCCGTGGACCTAACCTTGGCTGCTCTCAATTTCCAAGAACCTCAGCCAGGAGAAGGTCTGTCAACTCTCTTCTTTGACTAACAGGAGGAAGTACTTTTACGAAAATGCATTGGCTGACCACTTGCAGTACGAGGTTGCTGTCCAGCATTGAATTCTCTTGCCAACCACGATATATGCCCTCGGTCCGGAAAGGGATACACTATCCCTATACTGTTAGAATGTATGGGACCTGGCCTGGGAATTGGCCCCGACTTTATCAACTTGGCTGGCGGTCTCGGATTGGCCACAAACCCCGCGAATTTCAACGTCACGTTGACAAACTCATCGAGCTTTGATCTCGACCATCTCAATTTCCACAACAACATGGAGCACGACGCTTCTCTTTCCCGCGCAGACTTCAACATCGCACAAGATGACCACACCTTCGACAGTGGCGTATGGAATCAAGTCCTTGAAGTGTTCGGAAACAATGATCCCAACATCACCATTGCAGCAGCAGCAAGGACCGTCAGATTCGTCACCTCACAAGCAACTACGCCAGACTTCGCACTTCCCTCAAATCTAGCCACCAATGCTATCTTAGAGTCATGTCTCTACTTGCAAATCATGGGAAGCAGCAGAACAGCAAACGCCGCACCGCTCGGCTTTGTCAAATCACTTTTCGAGTTAGAGAAGCTGCCGATTCTAGACGGATGGATCCCGGCTCAAGAAGTCGTAGATTTGGATTCATTGACGCCCTGTGTAAATACCATCCAGGCAGCTACCGTAGGCTTTAATGGGCTTAACAAACGAGAACTTACGATAGACGATGTAGCGGCTGCAATATCAGGACTGGACTGATTTCAAGCCAGATATAAAAGACACTTTGTTGGGTTGAATGGGGCAAGGCTTTGGAATAGGGAATGCAATTTTTAAGTTGGTTGATACGCCTTGTAAACTTGCAACGCCCCTTCTATGCACTGAATGATGCCAAGTAAGATTGTGAAACCAATAAGGAAAAGCCCTGCAATCCAAAAGTTGTACCACTGTGTAGGGTTACGTCGATCCAGCCATGCTTGCCTGAAGGTTCTCGGTTTTGCGTCGTCGAAGGCCTGCTTCAAGATCACGAGTCGGCCTCGCCAAAACCTAGACTAATTTAGGAAATGCCGTGATATATGATAGATGGGGCTTACTTGAATTTGTCAATTTTCCGCTCGTCTGCCGTCAGTGGTCGACAACGGGCTGCTTCATTGTCAAGATGTAGTTCCATTTGTTTTTTGAGAAACCAGTTCTTCGTATCTCGCTTGTCGATTGGAAGGAGGAGGCTGAGCGTATTAATCGTTTCTTGTATTAGACCTTCTGGATAGATATCGCAACTGGAATTGTCAGCGGAGTGTCACCACCAACTTGAGGGATATTCAACGTCGAGAGTTTGATCCCAAAGGCAGAGCGGAAAACTTTCAATCTATATTGCGAAATGAAGACGCAAGAAATCCCTTCGCAACTTACCAGTCCTTTTGATAGTGGAGATAAGCAGCATGATGGAATAGCGCAACGCTCCGGTCATCCCTCATCCGCAAGTGATCAATAAGATTCGATGTCCATACAATCCGAATACCGCCAATTCGTTCAATATTTCTTGCAGTAAACGTTCTGTCCAGCTCTACAGAGTCTTTCAATACTATGTGATGGTTGAAATACGCTGCCAAGCTTTCGAGCAATGGACCGTCAGCCCAGACGAGGCTCACTTGGCCGGGAGTCAGGGCCTGCCGGAACCCCCCGGTTTGAATCATAAGTAGAAGCCGGACGGTCAGGTCAATGATTTCCCCCGAGACCTCTTGACAGTGTCCTTCTATATCGATATCAAGTGAGAGTCCATCTTGGCGCGTGATGTTCCTTGACGGATCATTTGAGCCAAGTCGACGAGGTGGGAGAGCTTCAAAGACGAAACATCATGCCGCTCCCAGTTATGTAAAGCCAAACGACATTGTTGCTCGAAATGTTCGAAATATGTATCCAATGGCAAGCTCGTGTGGTCAAACGAGGGATCCGATTCGCTCCAGAATCCATCGAGAATTGCTAGTTTGCAAAGTGGCCCAAGAGACTGGCGGGACAAGCCTTGTAATGGAGTTTGAAGAGGATCCGGATCTGGTAATTGAATGTTCATGGCCATGCTGAAGACGTCTATATCGTAGCGCGCCGTGAAGTAAGTTGCAATATTAGAGAGAAAATGAAAGATGAGGCCTTCATGTGAAGTTAGGCGGTCTGGCCGTTGCTCGTTAAAATTGAGGGGCGGGGTTCACTGCAGCTGCGCCTCAACCTCAGCCCCCTCAAGAAGGCTTCACTCAAGCACCCAAAAGTCTATTTAACATAACAACGAAATAAAATAAAGAAAAGGAGTAAATAATCACAATCTACGACTTAATTAGAGTCATCTCGGAAATTTTTAGAATTTTCTCAGCACTAAAAGTTGCAAATTTTTTGGTGTTTCTTGCGTGGGCGGTTGTCGGGTGATCCCTTCTAGCCTTGTGCCATGAGAGTAGCGCGCCCGGGGACGCTGAACCACTCCTTGACAACCTCATTCATAGCCCGCGACGTTACGGCTTCATCTGAGTGAGTAAATGGGATGAAACGGATGAATCATTAGTATTTTCTCAAATCCATCGGCTTGCGATGCACTCTGCAACATCACCTGCGTCGTCCTCGATGACTCAGGTGCCGATAGGCCCCTCCAAGCCATTCTGGGTGGCATTGACAGGGACAACGACAAAAGCACCATGGTCTGAGCCTGAGAAGTTCATAGGTAGCGAACTTTCGCCCTTCGATAAATCACACTAGTGCTGGGAAACAGCTGGTCCGGTTCTGGACTTCGCGCCCCGTCTCTTAGCTGAGGTTGCGAGGCTGCTTAATGCTAGACACGCATACCTCAACGACGGAGAGCCCGTTGACTTCTACGTCTCTTTTGGATTATACATGATTGGGCGTCGAAAGGAGAAGTCAAACCCGACGCTACTATTTGTTTGTCTCAGGCCGTCACCGCGGAAGAGAGCAGTGGAGTTGGTGAAAGAAAGCAGAATCCTGGATCGATACTCCCCTGGCATTCGTTTGGGGGACAGCATCCGCACTCCTTATCGCATCCAAGATCCATCCTCTACATCACTGAGACCATTTCGGCTACTTTGTTGGGGAAGAAGTGCAACAACCGAGTTTGGTAGAAACGTCAGAGTTGTCCAGGATTTACTGCATGCCTCGAGTCGATAGAGCATGTGGAGTTCCGATCATTATAAGCAACTTTAATAAGAATCTGAGAAAGGCCACACTGGGAGGTCTTGTCGTGATAGGGGGCACTCATTTCGGACTGACCGTTTCACACGCATTTCTTGGCCACGCGTTGGAATTTGATGGAGAGAACAACAAAGAAATGTTTGTTGACATCGGCGGCGGATTTGACAGCGACAGCGAGAGTGATTTGGAGGTAGATGACTGGAGGGGACTCTCTCAATTGAGCTTGCAATCCGGGACCAGTGAGAATGATCTTCCCGAATCAGGACAAGCATCAAATAAGGACCCATCATCTATCTTAGAGGCATTAGCGGTACCTCAAAGGATGGAAGACCTTCGACGTAAGACTCTCGATCAACTATCAAAATTATCCTAATCAGCGCGTAGATGACGTGGGGTTACAGAAACCGGTTGGCAACGTAATACGAATCTCAGATGATACTAATGTAGATTGGGCTCTCATCTCCGTCGATAACAGCATTGTAGATCCAAAGCAAGGTAATGCAATTAAAATTAGGAGCGAACTCGGAACCAAAATCATATCCCCGCAGGCTCCATTGTCATTAACTCCTACAGTACGACAGATATTGGCAATCACGGGCGACACAGGGGTAGTTGCTGGGACATCATCCCAGACCTCGGTTTACATGCGTACAAAACATACCCTACGATTCCAGGAGCTATAGACAGTATACCTTACGTCAGATCTAGGTATGCGACACCTTTGAGTTTTGGGAATGAAACACTAAGATACTTTGTTCAGTTGAAGGAGATTGTGGGTCGTGGGTCATCGATCACGACAGCGGAGAGCTCTATGGCCATATCGTTGCTGGTCATCCTGATACTGGTGTCGGATACGTCGTGCCCTCATATCAACTCTTTCGGGACGTAGAAAGGACGCTTGACGACACTCTACTTCTCCCCAGCATCGTAGCCGTGGGGACGCAACCAAAATGTCCATCGAGACAAAAGATTATTACACTATTCTTGGTGCGGATGAGAACACACTTCGAGTCAGATCAAGATGGCGTATGATACGGCACCGTCCGTCAACTAATAGTAACCCAGTAGATGAAAATCTGAAGGAAAAGCTTAAGGTTATAGAAGAGGCCTATACTACGCTGAGCGATCCTGAGTAAGGTCCTAGAACATGGCGACTACAACTCTTCGCTAAATTCAATTTTAGGGAACGCTCAAAATACGACTATGCTCACGAGAATGTCAAGACCGCTCTGCCTCCCCTCGACTCGACATCTATTCAACAAAAGCATCATGATACCGGTTTAGAGCGAAGCGAAAGCAATGTCCATCATCACTATTCTGTATCCGCCAAAGGAATCGCCCAGCTTGACGAACCAAAAGCGGCATTCGTAAATTCTTTCCTCGGAGGCGCCCCAAGCTCATCGAAGGACACAAATGAGTTCATCGGCCCAGAAATTGACGATTTCATTGAACGTCTGTTGCGAGCATCTTCTGATCGGGGTGATGGCAACTTTTGTCTAAATTCTCACGAGATCCAAAGTGTTTGTTCTCGAGCGCGGGCCATATTCCTGGAACAGCCATCTCTCCTCGAATTAGATGCACCCATTAAAATCATTGGGGACGTACACGGTCAATACCCTGACCTGCTCCGGATATTTGAGGCGGGCGGTTTCCCACCTACCTGCAATTATCTCTTCCTTGGAGATTATGTTGATCGAGGAAAGAAATCCCTCGAAACGATCCTCCTCTTGATGTGCTATAAGATCCAGTACCCCGAGAACATCTTTCTTCTAAGGGGTAACCACGAAACTTCGAGCGTAAGCCGAATTTATGGATTTTATGACGAATGTAAGAGAAAATGCAGTGTCAAGATCTGGAAAACTTTCATGGATGTGTTTGATTGTGTAAGTTGAAACTTCAGTGTTTGCAGTGTCTTCACTAATGCATCACTTGCAGCTACCCTTTACCGCGATTGTTGCAGAAAGGATATTCTGTGTTCACGGTGGCCTATCGCCGGATCTGTTTCATATGAATGACATAAGACGCATTGCAAGACCAACAGACATACCGGACTCCGGACTCCTCTGCGATCTTCTATGGGCCGACCCCGAGAGCGGACAAAACAGTTGGGGAACTAATGATCGCGGAGCCAGCTATACTTTTGGCGAGAAGATTATAAAGAAGTTTTTAGAAAAGCACAACTTCGATCTCATTTGTCGAGGACATCAGGTAGTCGAGGACGGATACGAGTTATTCAAAGATCGAATGCTTGTGACGCTGTTTTCTGCTCCGAGCTATTGTGGAGAGTTTGACAATTGGGGCGCTTTCATGAGCGTGGCGAAGGACCTGACGTGTTCATTTGGACTTCTCAAGCCTGGCAATGCGAAAGTGGTCATGTCTGCCCCCACCTTAGCTCTGTAAGCTGCTCTCGCATCTCCGCTACAGCGGGACACACGCGGAGAGAACCCGCTTTCAGACACTGGCGCGTACTTGGGGGGCTGGACCTTACATTTGTCAGCCTAACTTCTTTTCATGCACATATAAGTCTCTTTGAAAATCTAGGTTGAATATAGAGGTTGAAAGTACAGTCATGTTCAGAGGGATTTAGTACCCAGTATGAGATGACCCGTGGGACGTCTTTCCAATAATCCAATCCCTATTAATGTAAAAATGAGGCACATTCAAGGATTCCGACCAAAACATCGAGGAACAAGGTAGCAGTAGCAGTAGTAGTAGGAGAATACCAAGTCTATAAAAGGCTGACTCTCTACCTCACCCAATTTTGTCTTTGGAGCAGTCATCGAATCACTGCCCGAATCCCTCAAACCACTCCTCTCAACCTACACCTCTTTCTCAGACTTCTCTACCACCGGTTGCACTGCTACGTACACCAACCCAACCACCGCAGAATGTTCTGATTCTATCGTAAGTAACAGAAGACTCTAAACAGAGTCATCCGAATTGTCTGATAGATGGATTGCTGACGATGTGATTGATGGCTTGATAGAGTGTGACTTGTGGAAACTTCTGCAACATTAACCCCTGCTATGCCGCTGGCTTGTCAGCTTATTTGAACAGCTGAAAAAGGTCGGGTCAGAAATGCAGCATTGGGTGACTCAACAAAGACTTGTTGGAAAGGAGTTCGATTAAGTGGTGGGCACGAAGGAGAACAAAATGCTGTCTGGGGTTTCCCTCATTGAAACCGAGATTTTAAGTTCCGCGTTTTAAGTCTCTGTCTACGACGTACCTTCTCATCCACTAAAATTACTGAATCGGGAGGAAGTCGAGGATAGGTGTGCCCGTGTTGGGCCGTTTCCGATTCGATTTCTCCTAGCCCTGGATCGTTGCCAACCCTTCCGCCTTTCCCTTCTGACAATTGCATGAACAAGGCAGTATTTGGCATGTGATTAGGCTTCAAAATATGAAGGTAAAGTTGATGTAGATTGAGAAGATGTCTAAAGTACAAGAAGTGCGGTTCAGCGGAGGATTTATATGCCTCTATAGCTGAGTTAACTAAAAGGGGGAGAATCATATGTATGGCAACTGACACCTTCTCGCTTAGCAATTATTTCAACTTTTCGTTCGCCTCTCCCAGAATGCAAGGAGGATTTTCATTCTCCTTTTCCTCCAATCCAAGTTTCCGAGACGATATCTCTCCTATGGGCATAGCGATCGGGAATCCACTCTTCGCCTTAATCTAGCTAGTTGATCTTTCTTCGTCGCGCCTCACCCTCACTATGTTTTATAAATAAGGCTGCTTTCTTTCACCACCCAGCAAACCTCTAATCATCGTTCTTCATATCAAATCTTTGGAGAAACCAGACGTCACACTCAACCTATACCGTTTTCAAACACTATGTGTAAAATCACCGAGGTCACATATTCAAGTTGTGGCAACATCGCTGAAGACCTGACAAGCTGCAAACGTGTACGCAACAACGAAAAGTGCTTTCGAAAACCGAAGTTGACGAAGTTTGTTTGGAAGTGATTGTGTGTTAGGTGACGAGAAGAAATGATGGATGAGGCGTTGAAGGCATTGGGACTTCTTGACGCGCTCAGTGCTAGGGGGGGTGAGGACCGAAGTTCATTGAGAAGTTTTTGAACTGAGCTGGCGAACGCCTTTGAGTGGGGGATGTGAATAGATTGAGAAAGGGCAAGACGAACAGTAGAAAAGGGGGGTGTTTTCTAAAAAGTAGGAAGAAGCTAAGCGAAGAGGCGAAAGGAAGAGTGTTCAAAAGGGGGACATAACATCACGTGATTGCACGGTGGTGGTGTGAGGGGTTAGTGTAGCCCTAAGCGAAGCGCTAGGCTTAGACGATTATTTAGTATCCCTCCCATGAATAATTATGGGTGGGTCCAATATTCGCCACACTATCATGTCACGATTCACACCACTAAAGGCACGCAATCGAGGGTCTATAGCGAATAGCGGCTCTCGAAAGCACCTGATATTTCCTAATTCGGGGATACTGACGAAGTTTCAGTGTGGCGCTACCAAAGGACCCACTCGTAATTATTCAAGGGGGGGGATAGTAAGGAACCTTGCCAAACGTAGTTTCTTAGAAATCAAGTCCTCTGGACCCTACCTCTCCTCCAGGCAAATCAATCGACCGGGTATCAGTGGTCCCCACTCCTTCTGTTGAACTGAGGTCACGTGGGCTGCAATGTAAACCAAGTAAACGATACTGAATTGGCTGCTGTTCTACTGTGGTAAGTAGCCCGTATGCATAGGTAAGGCTCTGAGCGCTCTAAATCACATGCACTAAACCCCTAACTCGCTGAGCCTGTACCTAGGCTGACCTATTCAGCCTTACGGGGCACATTACAGGGCATTCCAGCGATACTCTCCCCTCCCCTAAATGTTTGCTAGTGCACCCAATATAGAAGGCTTGCCAGGGGGGTCAAACAGGGGGTTCTAGCCAATCAAAAAGCTTAGAATCTTCTAGATTCTCTCTACATACACACTTCACCGCTTTCCAAATTAGTCAGTATCTTGTAGGCCCGCCTTTTGCATCAATTACAGCCTTGCATCTGTCCCACCAAGACATATATAGCTTCATAATAAAGTCCACAGGTACAGCTTCCCACGCTTCCCAAATGATCCTTCTCAATTGCGATAGCGGAATCTTAGAGGCATCGTAATAAGCTGTGTAATAATGCTTTTGGATCCAATTCTTCATCCAACTCCACACATGCTCAATAAGGTTGAGATCAGGAGAGTACCGTGGCCATTTAATATAGGGTATTCGTCGTATTCGTAGGTTCTCTTGTGTTTCTTTTGAGCGGTGGCAGGAGGCGTTATCTTGCATCCAAACGAAGGGTTTATCGGGATTCGCATCCAGGAAAGATTCGACGTTATTTAAGATCACAGCGTCATACTTGTACGAGTCCATACTTCCCCACTCCTTCTCCCAAAATGTTGCTGGCCCCTTTCCTCCCATAACAATTGTACCGTGGAACATCCAAGCCGGAAGCTTGGAATACTTGTGTTGTACACACTCACAATTAAAGCGATCAGAGCCATCCTCCTTTACCGTTACATACGATTGTGTATGTGCTCCGCCAGAGGCCCAAACCTCGTCAGAAAAGATCTGGTGAAAGAGGCGTTCGGGTGTCCAAGTCAAGCCTTCCTCTGCAAAGTCGACACGCTCTTGCATAATCTCCGGATCGTCTGAAAAACCCTTCCTCTTCGCAACCCGTTTGCCATATCCAACAAGCTTAAAAGCTGTCCGTATAGCCTGCTCCCCACAATCTTGTAAATAAAGCTCTGGCGGAGCGAGCTCTGGTATATGCTTGAAGGCAATATGCCGGCGAGAGGGTGATTCAAGGAGCCATTGCTCAAGCCGGTGACGTGTGGGTGTAGTGATCTTTGGCTTCCGGCCACAGTGAGCTTTGTATTGTGGGGTAAGTCGATTATTTTTGGCCCGTAAGATTTGGGAAATTGTATAGCCGTACTTCTTGCGTATTCGCTCTGGTGAGATATCAAAATCAAGGGCTGTTTTAATTCGGATACGATCGCTACGTGTAGTAGGTGGTGCGCGTTGTTTTTGAGGGGTCTGCGGTAAAGAGAGATCATTTTGGGAGCTAATAAGGGCGGTTGAGGACTCACAAGTGGGCCTAGGCCCATTCCGGGAGTCCCAAGACTGCGTAGAGAGCTGTGAAAGAGGACGTGGACCATTTTGAGAGTCCCACGATTGCGTAGAGAGCTGTGAAAGCGGAATTGGTAATGGTGGTGGTGATGGTGGTGGAGTCTCAAGGATCTCAGAGGGTAAGCGTCTTCGCGGAGGAGTATTAAGGAGTCGATGTATATCCATTGTAAAGGTCTGAATAGCTTCAATTGCGCAGTATGATTCTGCCGGCAGTATTAAGTAAAGAGAAGGTGCGATTCTAGAAGGTTCTTACTTATGATTGGCTAAAAACCCTTGATTAAGAGCCCTGGTCGATGTGGCGCGCTAGCAAACATTTAGGGGGGGGAGGGTACAGGGTATTAAGCTGTATAGGGTGCTAAGCCCCATAGCGCTCAGCCTCACTAGTGTTCAGCCCCATTAGTGCCTCAGGCACATAATCTCAACAGGTTTTTGGAAATGGGTGCCTGGGGCCGACAGTGGCGACTCAGCTTTGCAGGCACAGCTAAGGTTCAGCTATTCAGCTAACCAGGGGTTTTCAGGGGTCATAGGGGTTATTTGGATGTCTACAAGTATAGGCCTTAGATCGTTGTAAAATGGAGAGTCGCCTGGGAGCCATTGCATGCAACCTTTTACTTGCCTTCTCAACATCGGTTCGCCTTTTTGCGTTTCTCCTTCCGCCTTTGGTTGTCTGTTCGTTGAAATTAGGGGCCTGAGGCCCCTAATAGGCTTAGTAAGCCCTGGAACCGAACGCCATGGGGCTGTGCACTAGCTTAATACCCTGTCCAGCTGGAATACCCTGTCCAGCTGGAATACCCTGTCCAGCTGGAATACCCTGTACAGCTGGAATACCCTGTATAGCTAGAATCGGTTCAGCTTGCATACGGGTTTAGTGCATGTGATTTAGGGGGTTCAGGGCTATATATACGGGCTACTTACCACTGTAGAGCAGCAGTCAATTCAGTATCATTTACATGGTTTACATTGCAAGCACGTGACCCCAGCTTTATTATTAAGCTAGTTCAACAGTTCGCTTCGCCTCATCACACCAAAGCCACCACAACCAGCAACTCTTCAAATAGCAACCTGATCCCCAGCTGAAGATGCACCAACCCATATTTTGTCGTTGACGCTTACTGGGACTGATCCTTTATTTCAGCCACGATACCAGAAATCGACCTGACCGCTAACGGAGAATCACGACCGGAGGCAGGACAAGATGACCGTGCCTCAGCCGGCGGATGCCTCGATTGAGGGGCTTGCCGAAAGTGCGTCATTGGGTGCTGTGAACTGCCTGGGAGTAATCGAACTAGCACCAAGTATCAAACCAGGTTGCGGTGGGATTTTCTCTCCGTCTGCATTAAAGCCAATCGCTGACGTTGTCGTTGAAGACTTGCAGCAGAAATGGTATCCTGCGCTGGAAGCCACGCAAAGCAGCATCCATGACAGTGCATCAAACGAGTTCGCAGCATTTGATTTCTCGCAAGGTATGGACAATTCAAGGATGCTATTGAATAAACGTCAACCTTACCTTTACCAAGATCTTCAGCTTTCAGAATATGGGATTTTCAACGCAACATGTGATCCGCCTATGTCTTTTCGGGATCGGCATCGGTTCTTGTATGGAATTTTCAATTCCTACCCGGACTCGGACTTGATAACAGCCAAGGAGATTGGCAATGTTGCTCGTAAAGTGGGTCTTTTGAGGGAAGAGGTTCTGTCATGGTTTGAGGATGAGAAATCGAGAAGGACGGAGCTTCTTGCAAAGCCTCAGCACAGAGAACAGAGGTTGGGCCAATTCCCGCCGTCCCCCGAGACCATAAGAGCCACTAGCGAAAACAGTTCTTCTTCTTCAACATACAATGCTGCCTCTCCTGGCGCACAATCGCAATCACTGGACATATTTTTACTCTCTCCAGTAGTTAACGACCAAAAGAGACTGGCCCCTCCTGCTCCAAAGCGTGGGAGACCAGCCAAGGGGCACGTCGAGACTGAATCTGATCTTTCCTTGCCAGATGCAAAACGCAGGAAAATCTCGATAAAGTACCCGTGTCCTGATTGTAGGAATATTGATGCTCTAGAACGCTGGGCTGAACCCATCGACCGAAAGGATTTCCCGGAAAACGTTTGGGAATGCCCTAAAACCAACCCACGAACTGGGAAACCATGTTCATCAAATCGCAGGCCGTTTTATCGGCATGACAACTTTGCAACACACTTGAGAGGCGAGCACAACTGCCCTGATTCAGAGGTTGTTGAGTTGAAGCGAACTTGCAAGTTCGAAGTAACAGACTTCTTCCATAAGATCTGTGGGTTTTGTGAAAAGAAATTGGAAACTCGAGATGAATATATTGAGCATGTCAAAGGCCATTTCATGGTACTATCTCGAAGACCCGATCCACCAGCTGATTTCGGTCTTTCCCTTTGGAAAGAAAAATGCGGCTTTGACCGCAAACTCCAACTCGGCATCCACTACCGAAGAAGCCCAGTTTCAAATTCAGGCCCTCGGAATGAGGGTCACGATCATGATGAGGATGAGAATGAAGGCTCCGGTGATGGCACTTCAGACAATCCTGGCCCAGGTAGTTCAGACTTCCGACCGAATAATAACCACGACAACGAAGATAGAGAAGACAGTTCGGAAACCCAAGGCCACCATAGCTCGGACTTTCAATTCAATAACAACAGCCATGAGCTACCGAATTTTTTGTCACACCAGCCTGTACCAAGTCTGTACACCCAGGGCAGACCGCCGGGATCCCCTGAGTCGCACGGATCACAATATCCATATCATACTTCGCGACGACAATCTACGGACTCTTGCAGCTACCACGACAACTTCAACAGTGACCAACCTAAAGAGAAAGGGCGTTGCACATATCCGGACTGTGGCAAGCTGTTCAAAGATCTCAAAGCCCATATGCTGACTCATCAACACGAACGACCCGAAAAATGCCCGATTCAAACCTGCGATTATCACACCAAAGGATTTGCTAGGAAGTACGACAAGAATCGTCATACTTTGGGTCACTTTAAAGGTAGAATGGTCTGTGGCTTTTGTCCTGGTAGCGGTTCTCTCACAGAAAAGTCATTTAGTCGTACAGACTTCTTCAAACGCCACCTCACCATTGTTCATGCAGTAGAACAAACGCCCCCGAATAGCCGGATGAAGATTTCAAGTAGCAAGAGGCTTTCAGACTATGGACCTCATGCTACGGGCAAGTGTTCAACTTGCCAAATGACATTCAATAACGCCCAAGATTTCTATGAGCATCTCGATGACTGTATTCTTCGGGCGGTTCAAGAAGGAGTCTAAGGAGGCTATCAATGCTGCTCATTTGTCAGAGGTAAAGCAAGATTAAGGGAAGCAGCAAGCTTCAATTTGCGCCGCCTTTAAACCAAAATTGTACTGCATCTAAAGCGATTCTATAATCCCAGCCTTACATATCAGAATAGTAGTTTGTATATATTCGGAAGTCATTTGCTCCTTCTGCACTTGGGGCCACCTAAAATAACTTTATGGCTTATAGAGATCGATTGGAGTGTTGCCGAGAGTTTATACCGGGTTCTTGATTACTACTTCTTGCTCTGATCCGCATCCCATTTCTTTATCTACTTGATCGTTTTGCAAAACGCACATAATGAGTTGCTGGAAGCTTAAACGTGATCGAGCACATCCAAGCTCCGTTGGCACAAGTTGCCTCCATGCTGATCCTTCTTCAAGCCACTGCAAGCTCACATATTTTTGGTATTGACTTGGCAATGTCTGGCTTTTCCATATTTCGCCCTGGTATTCCTTGCCCCTGCTATTCTTCTACCAATATTCTTGGCACGCAAGCAGGAGCACGATCATTTCAGGGACCATTCTATAATTTTCAGGCAGTAGCACAGCTAAGGGCCTATCCTGCCAACACTATTTTAGACACATAGATTAAATAAAGCTTAGACTAAGTTATATAAGATTTGCTTTTATATTATAGGTCGTTTATTCTGCACGTGAATCTTTACACTTCCATAACCTTCTATCTCACACGACCAGCGCTGCCCTTACTCAGGCCCCCTCAGCTTCAGCTTAGGTTAATCCTCGCCAGGCGAGTCTCAGAAGCTTATTTCAACCTTGCTACAGCATAACGGGCCAGCCAATCATTAACTACCAAATCTTGACAATAATGAACGATTATAATATTACAAAGAGACAGTACCAGCTATCTATATTCCTCAGCCGTCGAGGCTGACGCTCTCTGCTCATGCAAAGTTTCGCTCTTTACCTCGAAGGAATCTGTTTTTACAATATTCCAAATGTCTTCTGTGCTATCTGAAGCACTCACTCCTTGCGTCTTCTTGCCCCTCTTTCCAAGTGATATCATTACTCCATCATCTCCCTCTAGAATCGTATGATTACCAGCCGTTCTGTTTGCAGTGCTAAAGGCCTGGCTGGTTGACGAATCGTTAATTTCGCTGACCAACACTCGTCGTGTGAGGGTATAGAGGATGGTATCGACAAATCCACAAGATGTCATCAGAGTTGCCCCGATACAGTAAAATGTCAGGGAGACTTTTGCGCCGCTCCAAACGGCCAAGCGCGCGGCAGGAAGTGGCAGCGACAAGGTGACGTAGGCGATGGGGTAGAGGACCAGGAGTCGTGCAGCCCGGCTGATCTTTTGGGAGCTTGCGGTTCGAGAAGCGGGAAGCACCTGCTTTATGCGGTGTCGGAGGAGGCAAAAAATGTAAGCGTATATTACTACGCTGCCGAACTGTGAGAGGAGAATCCAAAAATAGTGGAGGCCGAGACGCTGAAGGCATTTTGTCAGCTTTTATTGAATTTAAAGCTAATAGAGGTCGGATTGCGATTGTGGTAGATAGAAAGAGAGCTCACATATTTAAAATAATCTGGGTTTATCCAGCACTATTCCATTAATCGTTAGTGGCAAGGAGGAAAAGAGAAAAGGGGGAGGCCAGGATAAGAAGTAGCATACCCAAGCCCCAGTGTCCACAAAGTAATTCTTCGGATGCGCAATGGGTCCAATAATTGCTAGGAGCATAATGAAAACCCAGATCCCAATAAGGCAACAACAAAAGCGGACATATTCTACTTGGCGCCCTCTAACGACCGAAAACCAGGTATGAATAGCAATAGATAATACCCAAATGCCGCTGGAAACATCTCCAACCTGGACAAGCCATCCTTGAATAAAGCAAGCTGCGGTTGGAGCCAGGATACCCTTCTTCGCGATCCAATGGAAACTAATAAGAAAGGCTATTGACTGCTGGCAATCGGCGAGGATGAGGTTAAAGATCAAGAGGAGGTACTGATTATAGCCAGGATAAGTGCGATAGTACTTCCTCCAGAAGATCATGCGGTGGGTGATAAAACAGGTCAAACCGATAGTGCTCACAAAGGATGCCAAGGCCATGATTGCAACTGGTAGAAGGGCCGTTCTCAGGTCACCCACAAGAGTATCGGAGCTGTATGGATACGGAAAATATCCATTGGGACCTCGCGTTGCCTGCGGAACCAAGGAGGACGTCGAACTGGGCATTGTGTTGATTTGAGCGTTGGAGAGAGCGGTGTTCGAGGTTTCGCCGCGATGTTGAAATATGTGGGGAATGAAAAGCGAAGGTTCTGCAGAGGCATCCGATCTGTAGTAATAAACCACTTGACAGACACTTGGAAGCAGGGTTCTCCGCTTCGGTGAGGGCTGAGGGGTGATTAGATTTCTGGGCCTGCATGACACCCCTCAAACGCCGACGGGTCTTCCTGGCAGAGGGTTCCACTTGCCACGAGGACGTGGGCCCGATCCGTGTGTGGCTTTGGGAGAGCACCTGCAGGGGAACGGGGCGAGAGAAAGGCTGGGAATGGAATGGTATGGTTTGGGAGGAGACGCATGTACGGAGGTACCGCCCGTAAAGTAATACGACCCCACTACCGTAACCGAAGTCCCTATCAAAAGCACGACCCCACCAAAAGCACGTTTTACATAAAAATAGTTTAATTAATTAAAGAATAACCACTTTATAAAATGATCTAATTTTTTAAATATAGGATCTTTCAAATAGTTAGAATATACTTTGTATATTATATAATCAAAATACTTAATACTTCTTAATATAATAAGCTTTTTCTTATTTTAGTTATATATAATAAATACTAATATAATTTTTATATTATATAATATTATAAAGTAAAAAAATTCTAGATTTACTATTTTATAATATTATAATTAAGATATATATTAAAATTATATATATTATAAGTATAAAAGGCTTAATTATAAAACTAATAATTTAAACTTTTAAAATTTTAATTTTTTTGATTTTTAATTTTAAATAAAAAAGTATTTATAAGATATAAAAATAAGATATAAAGTTATATATAATATCTTATATAAGAACTGATATTTTAAATATAAAAATCATAATTATTAAAGCTTTATATAAATAAATATAATAAATATATATATTATTAATTACTTAATATCGAATTTATAAATATTATATTAATATATATAAGAATCTCTTTATTATTTTTATTTAATTATGTCTTAAAGTTATATTTATAATAAAAAGTTTATACTATTTTTATTAATATCTTATAAATTAATAATAATTAAGAGATTTATATATTAAATAATTAAAAAAAGCTTATATAAAATTATAATAAAGATATTACTTAAAGAATATTTAAATGGAATCTATTAAAATAAATATTAGCTTAAAGAAATCATAATTATTATATAAGATTATTAATAAAGTTAATATTATTAGTTTTTTATAATATCTTAAAATACGATATTTTCAAAATTATAAAATTAAATATATAAAGAGCTTTTAATAAAGATTAACTAATAAATAGATATCTTATATATAATATTAGAAATAAAATTAATAATTTTTATTATATATACTTTATTAGCTTTTATTTTATAAAAAGTTTTTTAAAAAAAATATTTTTGTAAAAAAATTAACTTAAACTTGGATTTTATTTAGAAATAATAGGTTTTAATAAATTATTTCTATATATTTTAAGTTACTATAACAAATAAAATATAACTTATATAATTTTATATTATTTTTTATATTTATTATTAAAATATATTAAAAGTTAATAAATTAAATAAAATATATATCTTTTGAAATATTTTCTTTAATTATACAAAATACTTTATTATTATTTTATTTTATTATTTTATTATATATATAGAGCTCATATATGAAATATTATATAAAACGGATTTATAGTTATCTAATTATTAAGAAATAAAAAATTCGCTAAATCGTGCTTTTGGTGGGGTCGTGCTTTTGGTAGGGAGTTCGGTTACAAGGGTCCGAACGCCGCACGCGATTTCAATAGTCATAACTTTTCCTATACACAACCAAAAGCCTCTATTTAAGTGCTAAAATGATCCCAACGAGGAGGGCTATACACACATCTGGGTTGTGTGCTCTGGTGGTGCGTTGTGGCTGTAATATAAGGTGGAAAGTTGAGATCCTTGCAAGTGGCGTGGTAATACGTCCGTACGTGTGGGCCGAATGGAAGGTGCCCTGTTCGACGCTAGAATGCTGTTGGAATTCTTTGACGGCCGACATTCCTGGACAATCGAAATGGCGTTGGTGGTCGACTTTTGATTGGCAAACCTCTTCAATGAAAGCCACACAAGCGTCGCAGGTGCCGAGACCCGCAGCCGACGGAAGAAAGACTACGGTTTCGAGGAACCGATATCAGATCAGATATGGCCCGCCCCGAGAAGGATTTCGAAGAAAAGCGCAAAATATCCCGTTCTCTTTTGTCACCAATAATTTGAGAGGAGGGTTTATTCATGTCGGCTTCGTGAACATGACGCTCGTAGGATGCTTAGATACCCAACACTAATGGGATCGCATCTTCCAATGTAGAGTTTCGAAAGAAACAGGGGGATGTGGGGTACGACGACGCGTTCAAGCAAGTCAGGTCCAATCATGATGCGACGGAAAGCAACAAAGAATGAAATTTGTTCAGGGAAGCGAGACGCATGAATGCGCGATCCCACAGAACGAGGGATGCAAGCCACCCACTCGCACCCCTCTCGTATAAGACCACCCCTGTTCATAAGACCATCTCCTAAATTGATCAATTGGCTGTCTGCAAACGTTAAACTCTGGTGTGCGGGCGTTCTTGAAAGATGGCTTCGTTGCGGAGACAGACGGCGATGAAGCACTCCCAGACGTCGCACGAGAGCGAAGAGCAGAACGATCATGCTCCCAAATTTGAGCCCAACCCATTTTACTGAAGATTCGGTCTTCCACTAGGGAAATTTAAACCTAAACGTTCTCAACTAGCTCGACCGCCCCGTTCTTTCGAATGCGGTTTGTAGGAACCTCCTCCAAGTTGCCTTCCATGACAGCATGATGATGGCCCTTTACATCCTCAATGTCGTCGTCATCAAACACACGCATACTGCGGCCTCGGTCTTCGGGGCCGAGGAATGTAAGAAGCAGATTGTATGCGAAGACCTATGTACGCACATTAGCCACCTATCATTGTGCGGAATCCTGGAATTAGGGCGAAGGTGTAAAGAGAGGCAGGAGAACCCACACATCCGAGAAAAATACAAATAACTTTCCCGTACTGGTACCTCTTGGTCGCTTTGCCGCCACTGATCTTGGGAGCCAAGGGGAATCGCTCCCCAATTGTGGCCTCAATAGTGGAAGAAGCGGAGGAGACGAGATTTCCGAGCTGATAGGATGTTCCAACCACGAAGGTCCGGAAAGCTGGTGGTGAGAGTTCCATAAGGTGAATGCTAAGTGGGTAGTCAGATTTTTTTTTTGGCCTCTTAAACAAGAACTAAGCTACTTACGGAATAACACCCCACGCTCCCTGGACACAAAACTGCTCGAAAAAGGCTGCCGCAATGACTCCAGTATTGCTAACGTAAGTATACGGGTAGAGTAAAGCACCACCAAGAACACACATGACAATGATACAAAATCGTCTGCCGAAGATCTGTGATGAGTAACCAACTGTCGTTCCACCGAGCATGGCGCCAAGGTTGGCAACGACTTGTGTGACGGTGACCTCATTAGCGGAGAAGTTGTATTGGTTCGTCAGCATAGTCGGGTATAGATCTTGAGATCCGTGGGACTATGAAGAAGTGATTAGTAAGAGGGTTTGAAAGAAGGTGGTCCAGATGACAAAATCTAGGCTTACCATAAAGTTGAATCCTGCCATGAGCAAGACCATGTATATCAATAATAACCAGTGTTTCTTCATGGCCACTTTCCCCTCAGTGATAAAGACTTTCCCAACACTGTCGAGTTCCGCTCTCATTGCAACCCGTTCGACATATGCATCTGTCTCCGGCAACATCAGACGGAAGACGATGAGTAGTACCGGCGGGCAGGCACCAAACCAGAAGAGAGGTCGCCACCCATGAGAGGTAGTATCAACTAGTCCCCTTGAGAACACTGTGGCTAGGAGATATCCAAATGCATAGCCCTGCTGCATCATGCCAGAAAGAATACCCCTTGCTGCTTCTGGAGCGTCTTCAAGTGCAGTAGCCGCTACATTTCCATACAGACCACCCATAGCAATGCCGAATAGAGCGCGGACGGCGAGAAACTGGTGATACGTTTGAGTGAACCCGGTGCCGAGTTCAAGAACGATAAACAACAAATTGTTGATCACAAAGGGCCATTTCCGTCCATATCGATCAGAGGCAATACCAAAGGTAATAGCACCAATAGATCGAAACATAAGAACAAGTGTGATCCCCCAAGTGATATCAGCATTTGTCTTATGGAATTGTGTTGCGAGGTCGCTGACAGTCAAGGACACCGTGAAGAAGTCGAAGGCATCCCACGTCCACGCAAAGAATGCGATCTGGAAATCTTTTAGACTCTGGGCGTGAATCAGGATGAGGAAAAATTGGACGTAAACATACGAGGAAAAACATCCATTGCTTCTGATTCACTGACGCTAGCAATTTGAATGGATTTGGAGCGGGATCGTACGTAGGAAGGACGCTCGAGAAACGGCTGCCAAGGTATCCCATCTTTGCGTCTTTTGAGTTCAACAAC
Organism: Hyaloscypha bicolor E; assembly: GCF_002865645.1. NCBI lineage: Eukaryota > Fungi > Ascomycota > Leotiomycetes > Helotiales > Hyaloscyphaceae > Hyaloscypha > Hyaloscypha bicolor. Next base: position 564,130 of record NW_020194691.1, on the reverse strand, counting down.
TCCTCGGATATTTGGCTCGATGAGGAGTATGGTGTTTGTTCGCAATGGAATGGGTGATGAGCATGTATATAGAATTGTGTAAGGTCTGTCTCTGCCAACTTGAGCAAAGAACAAACTTTCTCGAGGAAGGAGGACACTGCTCTGTCAACACATCGGGGCTATCTTTTCCTTTTATCTTTGACCTCAAGGCGTGTTGGACTTTTGAGAGTTTCGACGTCCCGAGAGCACCCGATGTTTGGAAGTTAACGCCGGCCAATAATACGGGGCCCCCATGGGGAAACGCAGGAAGGGGGGGTCGTTTTGTTCTCTGAGTCAGCCTGCTGAAACCTTTTGCGCTCTAGTTGCTCCTTCCGAATTAAGACTTGCATAAAGAGCCTGTAATTGTGGAATCCTGGAAAGAGAACATCCAAGCAATGAGGCGTTTTTATTGCAAATGGGGGCCTCTTCACCACTGCATGGTCAGTCTGTTTGTGGGCCAGAAAGTGGGTGTGGAAGCGGGACAGAACGAATGCATCGACGCCCCTTGGATCACGAAATCACCCAACCACGAACACTCATGATAAAGGAGCGCAGGGTCTGTATGTTCTCTAACTTAGAAAAACAGTCAATGGGAGGTTATATCGTTGTATCACGAGCCTTCTCCAGCGTCCTGGGCAGGCTGGAATTTACGAGGCTGGCGAAAAAGTTTGCTAAACTTTACTATCATTACCAGGGCAAGCTTTCTGTAATTCAGGCCAATTCAAATTTTTCTTGGCTAGAAAGCTTGCACCGCAGCCATGCCGCGTGGTTGGCAAGGAGCTCCGTCACACTAAAGCCAATCGCCCCGAATGCAGGATTCGAAACATTGTGGAAAGTCAAATTTCGGTCCAGGCAAGTCTATTGGGCGTGTCCCCACCCAAATGCCTCACAAGCTGGGATCAGGGCTATGCGTTGTCTGCAGAAAGTGAGACAAATTCCTTGTTTTCGTCAGTAAGGGTCTTCCTTTTTAGAACGTGGGGCTGCCGTGGGCTTGCGAACTAAATGCGTTCACGATCGCTGGTGCATAACTGGCCAGATATTCCGACTTGCCACGAAACGGGTACCCGTTCGTGCCTTCCACTAGTTTCCACTGGTGGTTCGTGAAAGCGACCTGGCCATACTAGCGACCTGGCCAACCCCCCAAAATTGGTGTTCCTCGCTAAATTTGTAGCAGACCAGCACAGACCAGCTAGCTACAAGTACCTCCTACACAAATTACTATGTGAAATACTTGGCCAGGTCGCTAGTATGGCCAGGTCGCTTTCACGAACCACCAGTGGAAACTAGTGGAAGGTACGAACGGGTAATAGATGCAGCTGAGTAGGTCCGAAGAAATGTCGTGTCTCGGGTGGCTGATACCAAACGGAGTAAGCCGCAAATGTCGGGAAGTGATGGCTTTTGAACAAGGTATAGTGTGTGGAGTCCCCACGATAGTCTTCGGGGCGGCCTCTCTCTTCTGGCTCCTGTTCCGTAAGGTTACCGTGCGCAACACATGTGAAAAGGGGTATGTCGTAGAGCCTTCCTTTCAGAGATCGCAGATTTATAAGATCTTAGTTGCGAAGATATCGCTAGTGTAATCGAGCAGAGATTACTGAACTCGAGGGAGCCTGACGAAAGGCTATTTTTTGGTAATAGGAGGGGCTCCTTAGGGTTTAAGTGGGCGAGAAGGGTTGAATTATTGGGCCGCCACATTTATCCTTTCTATATTAGGTTAGCTCCTGGCCCGTTGCGTGTCAGTCCGTGAAGGCTCCAAATACAGACTTTACGGCGTCTTACGGTAATGGAGCTTGCATTGCAGTATATTACTCTCTACACTTTCTTTGGCAGCAAACTTGAAAATCGCTTTGGAGCCCATCAGTCCATTAGAATGCGGTGTTCCGCGTTCTCCCATCCGCCTCCCTTCTGGTGGCGTCTGTCTTTCCGCTCCGATAGAGCGGAAGCTCTTCAAGCAGACACATTTCAAAATGGATTTTCCGGCCCCGAGAAATTCCGCATCCCAGCCGATGATATTCACTTCTTGTTCTTTAGTTTGATATCTATGCGGTATGCATTTAATGCGTCTCTTATCTCAGAGTGGATCGACATCTCCACTTCTTTTGTAATTGAAAATCAAATTCACAAAGAATATGGGTTGGAAAGACAAGTAACTTAGCAACCTCCACAAAGGCAGGAAGGGTCTCCTCGGTGCTTCCTCTGGCCGGCGGTGGTTTCATCTTGAGAACGGACTGCTCGTCATTCTTGTTTCACAAGCCGATCAGAACGTTTATCTTCTACCTGTCGTTCGGCGATATACTTTCTGCAGTTGCGAGTCTCATGGGGGTGGATGGATGGAAGCTGAGCAAGACTCGGTCTTATCCCAACTTCCGGCATTATTCATCCTGCAGTAAGCAACTCCATCTGTCTAGGTTTTTCAAGATACTCAAGTTATGCAGATGGACGCATACGGACTTTCTGTGGAGCCTTTGTATGGCATTAAACATCAAACTTGCTTCTTGTAAGGGGTAATTTATAGCAGACCTAAAAAACCTGGGGTGGAAGCATTTCGTGGCCTGCTGCGTGGTGCCATTAATGCTTTCCATGAGGTTCCATTCCGTGAGGACCCATTCCGTGAGGACCAAAAATGGAGGCAGGAGCTACGGGCAGGCTACGACATGTAATGGTACTTGACCTTCGATTGTGGTTTTCGCTCACCCTCGTATGGATTTGATAATCAGTGGTTATATTTTCGTCTCTCTACGACTTGTCTGGTATGACTCTCATATCCCTAAACATATAATTACGCTCATACTTCTATAGGCGTGTAGCCATTGTGAGCTGTGCTATATATCTTCTTAGGCAGCGTTATCATTTAGAAGCGTCAAGTCCTGGGATGTCCCAATGAAGAGTCGTGTATCCGCCATCTGACTGCAAATGACCAAACAGTCTGAGTTGAGCCGTCTTCCCGCGGATGAAGCTCTGCGAAGAAGATGACATGAAAAACTTGATCCAGTCGGTAAAGAAGTCCGGACCATATTTGATCTATATCGAAACTACGGAACAATATCTGTTACATAGATGAACCGCTACGGAAATAAATATGGATGCTGCAACATGGGCTTGTCTAAGATGTCCATTCCTCCTATCGCTTTGGTGCAGGCTCGGCAAAAATTCCTTAATTTCCGGTATCAATAGGAATCGATGCCAGAATCGTAAGGTATCGATAGTATCGATAGTTCTATCGATACTTAGTCAGTATTTGCCCTATTTCTAAGGCCCTACCTAATTATTTTGACCCCACCATCTGATTTACTAAATAATCATATGATTCACAGCTTAATATAACTAATTCTAATACCCTAGCTAATTATTTTAATTCCATTATCTGAACTATAGTAAATAACTATATGATTCACAGCTTTATAGCCCTATTTCTAAGGCTCTAGCCAATTATTTTCCCCGTATCGTCTGAACTATACCAAATAACTATATAATTCACAGCTTAATTCACAGCTTAATCTGAATTATTCAGGCTCCCATTTGAGTCATTTTTGGCCCTAGATATCTATATAATAGGCTCTTAGCTCTTAGCCCTCTCTCTAACTTCCTTACATATATATATACTCTCTCTCTCTCCTTATATACTCCATATATATACCTCATATATAATACTTTATACATACTACTTCATATATATATATATATATATAATAGCAGCCCAAGCTCAATAAGATCTCGTTATCTAGACTCGTATAAACCCCTCTAATAATACTGAGGCTTAGTACTTCCTTTGTATAGGAGGGAATAAGCTCCAGCCCTTAGTTATTAATAGTAGCCCTTAGCAGAAGCGTACCTTTAATATTAATAATCCAGAACCCTCAGATATTATAATTAAGGATCTCTATACTCCTGGTATCTTTAATACCCTACTTCTCCCTGAGGTTATTAATATAATCTTGACCCAGCGAGTATAAGTTACTTCTCCTGAGTTTATATAATCTGTACTAAGTAATATAGTAGCAAAGTTAATACCCAGATTCCTTATACTACTTATAGTAAGGATTAAGGTATATTTATAGAGTATTTAAGGGTTCCTGGTAGAGAATGGCATAGGGCATGTGGTAACTATATTCGTTATAGTCATGTGACCCAATATACTATATAAGATATTAATAATAATAGAGAAGAGGGAGGTTCTAGAGAAAAGCCTAAATCTCCTAAAATTATATAAAGTGGACAGGTTTCAAAGCCTGGAGCTTATCCTGGCTAGTAAGTTTATAGGTTCTAGATAGAGCTACTTACTCTCTTTATATTATATAATTACCTGGCTTTTATATAATATTTAATAGACTATATTAAGCTCTCAATATTTACCCTCTTTTGATTTTACTTATAATTGCAATTACTTTTATATAGTACCTAAAAACTAAGAAAAGAGATTCTAATCTGGCCTTAAAGTATTATATAAAAAGTATAGAATCTCTCTTCTTTTTTAGATTACTCTTTTAGTCTTAAGGAAAGTATTCAGAATCCTACTTCTTTTCTAGTATTTTAAGTACTCTTATATCTCAATTATCTCTGCTTCTATTTATACCCTATCCCAGCTTACTATATAATATTCTCCTAAAAATACTTTCTCTGGCTTATTACTTATTAATAGAATAGAGAGGATATTAATAGCTATAAGAGAGAGTCTTGGCCAGTATTATCTCTATATATCCTAATACTACTATATAAGGGCCCCCTATTTACTAGGATTATATGATTCTAGTAAGTTATAGTCCTCAAACTTGTCTTGACTTATAGGACGAGCTTCTGCTCTAAGAGACAAGGTAATATAATTATATATATCTAGTTCTGGTATCTTATAAGACAAGCCTTTATACCAAAAAGCTAGTAGTATAGGTATAATAATAGGCCTTTCCCAATATTTCTCCCAGAACTTTTTAACCTTAGCTAAGACTGGCTTTAACTATTTCTTTGGCTAGTATATCTTAATATACCTTATATAATTATAAAGATTTAAGATTAATATAGTAGTATAAACTAGAGACATATCGGTTCTTATATAATAATTATCCAGAACCTTATATACTGCCTTGATTCAATAAAGGAAGTCTCTCTTTTCTAGATCTTTACTTTTCTAATATTTAGCCTATTAGAATTAGTATAATTATATAAAATTATATAAAAGAAAAGGATAACTTATATTCTTTTATTAGAGGTATTTAATTAAGATATCTATTATAAAGAGGGTAGAATTAAGGGAAGTTAAGCCCTCAGCTATAAGAATAGCTCGTATAAAGAATACAAGGAAGTCCTTAATTATATAAAGCTTTTTCTAATCTTTAGGAGTCAAGATATCCTCTTTAAGCTCCTCCTTATAGTTTTAATAATACCTTTCTACTACCGGTCTTAAATCAAGTAGTATATAAAGTATCTTATACTAGCTATTCTACCTTATATAATTATCTATTAGAATTAGCCTTTTCGCAAGTATATAAAACTCCTCTATTCTTCTAGCTAACCTATAAATATAAACCACAATATTATATACTTGACCAAGGGATCCTATTAGCCTAAACTGGGCCTTTATTACCTCTATTATATTAAAGACTCTAGTATACCACTCCTGCTTATTATATAAATCAAGGTTTTCTAAGCTAACGTGATTTGTAAATAAGAAGGCTTATATAACTAGATTAATAATATAGCCCAGATAGTGAATATACTAGTAATCTGCCTCCTAGTTCAAGCTTAGCTTATCCTTTAGCTCCTTTTAAACTAATTAATAAAGGATATTATTTATTAAGGCATTATTATATATAATAGCTCCAAGCTTATAAGTAATACCATAATCTTAAAGAACTAGCCAAAGGATTAATATTTGAGTTTCTGAGCTATGGCCAGGAACCTGCTTTAAAGCAAGAAGGGCCTTTTATTACTTTCTATTATATATAGTAAAATGGCTACAGATTATAAGTAAAAGTAATTGATTTGGAGAGGTCCAGATATCTAGAGAGATATGGATAAGTAAGAGTATAGCCTGGACTACTTATTATACGGTATCCTAGTGCCTTTTTCAAGTATCTTTGACTAAGCTAGTAATTCCTGAATACAAAGTTATAATCTTGCCTTTAATAGCTTGATTAAATGCTTGGCAAAGCATATGAAACTCTAGCCATTTAATAAGAATATAGGATAGATTCTATATAATAATAAGAGTAATTAGAGCTTCAAGAATAACCGAGATATTAAGATAAGCTTCCAGGATCTTAGTATCAAGCTTCTCTTGCTTACTCGTTCCAGTAGCTTAGTAGTAATATTGCCTTAATTACAAATTAACCATTACTTGGTTCTTACTAATAGCCATCTCAATAGGGATCTTGTAAACACCTTATATATACTTCTTTATATTCTCTGAAAAAGAAGTATAATATGGCTTTCTCGTTTTCTTATTATAATAGATATAATAGAAGTAGGCTTGGTTCTCCTTCTCAGTAGGATTACGTATATACTTCCAGACCGGGGCCCTCAATTTTCGGCTGGAAGGGGCTTCTAGTTCTAGATCTACAAAAGCAGAAGCTAGAGAGGAAGAGTCTAGCTCATGCGAAGAAGACATTTTGAGTATGTAATCCAAATAGAATAAGAATAAAAGATGTGAGAATAGAGAGAGTGAAAAATTAGAGAGTGCGGGATAGAAAGCGGTAAGGAATCAATAAGGAATCGATACGTATCGATACTTACTAATACCTTATTAATACCAGTAACTATCGATTCCTTATCGATACCTCAGGTATTTTTGCCGAGCCTGCTTTGGTGGCTATCTGAGTACGATATCCCCCTCCGTCCCCCTCGTGCCCGCCATCCTGCTATTGTCACCAAATTTAGGGCTTCTAGAATCAATAACGGCCAAACAGATCCCATCGACCGTTAATCGGATCTACGATCTGATCCACCACGAGGGTACCAACTACGGTCTGAACTTCGCCGGGTGCCTGGTTTTGCCTTTCCGAGGGGGTCATGGGATGACAGTATCTACATTTTCACTTCGTTTCCCATATGCAAAGAGCTGCGGCTATTCTACATCTCTAGTAGGTTCGGTTGAACAAGGTGCCGGGGCAGATGCAAAACATTCCGTTTCTCGGAAGGAGATTTAATGTGATCAATGCGGCGAACATAGCGTCTTTGTAACTCAACGTTCGATAACCCGAAGCTGCAGCATATCGAAACATCCTGGGGCTTGTCGCTGAGTGGCATGGACTCTTCCCATTGTTGCATGATACCCCTTAGTACCAAAACTCTAGTCAACTGAATGTAGGAAATTTTGTGGCAGTTATTTGGACTTCTTTAGATTTGAGTGCCTGTAATCGAATAAAGAGTTTGGCGTGACAGGCTGGAAGACGTGTGCGTTTTTGACACCATTGCCCACTTTGATTTGTTCGATTCTCCTACGGTCGCCTGAACAGATACTAATATATTCTGTGTTTACTTGTAATGCTCCAACCACGCCGCCTTATCAAACTCGGACTGTCTTTTGAAGCCTAGTATGTGTAGTTCTTGACATAATAAAAGCACAATATGCACATCGATGGTCTAGTTCAAGACACAGACCACCCGGGAGGTATAAGGAGCATACCAAGGCGTACAGCTCGCCCCAACCGTAACCTCAAAACGGGCGAGAAGGTTGAGAACCATTCACAGCTCTAGCGCAGTGGGCTTAGGCGTTGGGGTTGAGGAACGGCGGGATCCTTAAGCCATGCATAGGGCACACTAACGCATACCAAGATCTTGACTCTATTCCCGATGTCCACAAACAGCACTCGTAGTTGAACGGGTCTGTTTATTAAGGCCTTTAATATAATGAGTTAACTTAAATCTCTCTAGAGAGGTCCGAAATGAGAGTTTAAAAATAACTTAACGATTAATTAGTCAATTACATAGGTGATCAATCAATGTAGACTCATTGGCCGATCCATTGATTAATTACTCATTTTGAGAATTAGTGAGTAATTCGGAACGGGTCACCTCCGCTAAATAAAGCCTGAGATCGGACTCGGGGGAACTCGGGGAAATCGAACAAACCACTTCCAGGCACCCGTAACTTCCCCACGCTTCACTTCACCGCTACTTCATCACCTACCATCTCACCTCATAATCTCAAGACCAACAACCTCAAGGCTTGCATGAACCCAAATGTTTTACACAGCCAACTCCTCGCCCTAGCTCAGCGGGAGAACCCCCTAAGCATTGGCAAGGAGATCCATCCACCTTCCTACCTACACAAAAGAAGCTTTGAAAACGTCAAATATCAAACATATCCTTTCGCCATCTCTTCTCATACCATTTCCCAGCCATGAGGACAGAAAGAAAAACTCACCAAGAGCTTGAAGAAAGGTGATGATCACGTGATCACAAGTTGAGGACTGGCTAACGCCTTCTGGAGCTATAAAAGAAGCCTTCCTTACATAGCGATCTAATCAACCCTTAGGTCGCCATATCGCCGTACGTGCCCTGAGTGTACGAGGTGTTTTATCTCCCATCGCATGCAAAATTCCCCGAGGAGAAACGTAAACCGTGCCAGGGGTCAAAAGCTCCCATGGAACGTGTGTGCCGCTCTCCACATTCATCCACGTATGTGCTGGAGTGGGCGTTGAGGGTTTTTTGGAAAAGCTAAAATTGCAAATTGACGTGGGTTGCAGGATAATTGATTCCACTGAAAGGCTAGCTATATTGCAAAAACATAATCCAAGAACGATTACTAAAGAAAGAAAATCTTTCATAACCAAGCACCTTTCTCAATTTCGGCCCCACAATCAAGCCTTAAAAAGTAAGGTCAGCCCACGACGAAGATCCTCCCCAAAGCGTGCTGTACGTCACAGCCGCCGTAGCTGTAGTCTCATACAACCGAGAAGTAGTTGCCGAGCCAGCTCCAGTGTTCTCATATTCTTCGTAAATACTTTATTTTAATCCTAGTTAGCGATCATATTACAGCGAACGATAAGAAACTTACGGGGTTGCTCCTACAGCTAAAGTGGTCTATCCCTTGGCGTTGATAACACTACCCAGGTTGCACTTTTGGAAGATGACTCTTGAATAAATCCCCCATGGCTGGCCCAGATAATTAGCTGCTGTAGTCGTCCATCCAGATGCTGCTGTGATTGTGGACGTGTCGAAAATGTACCAGGCCGGGTCGCTAGCTGATGCCCTATTGTTGGCAGTGATTGAACCTCCACCATTACAAGCAATTGTGCCTACCTCTTGGTTAAAAGCGAGGTGAGGATTTGGAGCCAGTATACTTACAATCTCCAAACCAAGCAGCAGCATTACCGAAGATGAAGTCATCCGCCCCTATGCATGACCGGTGATTATCTATTTAAAAGGCAAATGTCTGCCATGCGGGATACGACATACCTTCGACATAACACCTGGAGTAATATTGATAACCAGACTTAGCATAGAGCGTGTCTTGATATCCATAAATTCCACAAGCGTACATAGCAATGTAGTTCCCCGTAGAGGTCACGGCAACTGCCTGCGGCGAATTCAGTCAACACAGGGACTTGTTTTGGAACCCAAAACAGCTGTTCAAAAGCCAGCTCTAAACGAACAACATACCTGTGCACCTGCACCATAGGTGTTTTTAATATTGATATTCCACACCGAATAGTTGTCGCCATAGAGGTGCAAGGCAGAACTCGCGTCCAATTTACCGCTGCAGAAGAATTTTCGCTTGTGGTAATTGTCACCAGTGTGGGAAATGAGTAGAGTAGAGTAGAGTAGTGGGCCCTACTCATATTCTACTCAAATAAATTTCTCACTACTCATACTCTACTCAATACTCTACTCAACTACTCTAGAATATTCTAGAGTAGTTGAGTAGTATGCACGTGATACTATACGTAATATTACACGTGATACGCTAGCCCAATTAGGTAAGGCTCCGGGGTAGCCCGAGTCTAGCGCCACTGCACTGCCTAATTAAGTAGTGGCAGGGCTTAGTAAGCAAGCTAGAACCTTAATATATTTATAGGCTTCCTTAGCTATTAAGGGCAAACTCTTCTCTCAAGGTACTCTTATTATTTAAATTATATAATAGACTTAATAAGAGTACTATTAAGATAATATCTTACTTAAAAAGCTGGGGGTTATTTAGTATATTAAATAATTAGATTAGATTAGATTAATGGCCATTAATCTAATCTAATTACGAAATATACTCATTAATTATATTCTATTCACGTATTAATTAGATTAATTATAATTAATCTGATTAATCTGATTAATACACACGTAATCATATACGTAACCGTACTAGCCTAATCTGGTAACGCTCCTGCCCGCTCTAGCTCTAGCACTATACTAATCAGGTACTATAATGCTTAGTAAGCGACCCGAAGCTAAATTAAAAAGGAGGAATATAGGAAAATAACTAGTTTATTATTATTAAAAGCTAGTATATAGCTACTATTATATAAGCCCTGGCTTAGTTTAATTAGGGCTACCTAATAAGTGCCTTAGTTATTTAATACTTATTAAGTAAACAGTAATTTACTATAGTTACGTAACAGATTAATTAGATTAATTATAATTAATCTAATTAATTATTCTAATCTAATTAATTATTCTAATCTAATTAATTATTCTAATCTAATTAATTATTCTAATCTAATTAATTATTCTAATCTAATTAATTATTCTAATCTAATTAATTATTCTAATCTAATTAATTATTCTAATCTAATTAATTATTCTAATCTAATTAATTATTCTAATCTAATTAATTATTCTAATCTAATTAATTATTCTAATCTAATTAATTATTCTAATCTAATTAATTATTCTAATCTAATTAATTATTCTAATCTAATTAATTATTCTAATCTAATTAATTATTCTAATCTAATTAAAAAAATCCGAATTATATTAATTATAATCTAATTACATTAATTAATTAATTAGTTAATTTAATTAACGTAATTAATCCTTTAATATACTGGAATTAATTATATATTAGGACTTGCACTAAATCCCCTACGTCCCTGCGGGTTTAGTGTGTATTAGTAGTACGGTCAAAAATTAGTAATATGGTCAATTTTTTTACTATTATATTAATTTTAATTAATTAAATATTAATACCATGGCCAAATTCGACCCAGAAGAAGAGAAAAGGATAGCCCAGGCCTCTGATTTCTATGCCAGGAACCCATATATTAAAAATCTGCGATTACGCATTAATTTAGGGTCAAATTACGCCTCTGGAAAGCGCATCTCGCTGGCCGATTATTACAAAATATTAAAGGAGGCCTCAATAAGGTCCTTTATCGTAATTAGGAGAATGCCCTAAAGTAGTTTATTGACTTTTTAATCTATTTAGGCCATAATATTAATCTCAAGAGAGTGCGGGGGATAGCTAATAAGATTCTGGAAGAGAGCGTATTGTGGTACGGCAGGCCGTACTCGTCAAAAATCATGTTGTTTTGGCAGTTTTGAGGTTTAGGTCACATGGCAAAGGCCGCGGCCTTTTGCACGTAACTTGCGGAAATCACATAAGAAAGCTGGTTTTTCTGTAGACTTAGAGAATAATCCTTCATGCACATTCAATCAATTGAGCTTTTGCATACTGCACACTGTTTATGCTTTACTGTTTACGCTTTTGATTTGTTGTTTTGCTGTCAAGTCACGTTTTGCGCTCTGGTATACTTTATGTGGGTTTTTGTCTTGTCGCAGTTTCCCTCCCACAGTATCTACCTACCAGGCAACGCATATTTGCGTATAATAATAAATACTAGGTAGAGAGCTTGGTTTTGTCAAGCCACTTCCTCCTTTCCCCTTTATTTTATAATAATGACTTTGGTAATATAGTTAGATTAGCTACTAATAAGAAGGAGATAATTATTGGGTATACGAATTAAGATATAGTAGTTGTATAATTAATTAATTTCTTAGAATCGTAGCATTTTGGGGGGGTCGCCGACGAGGTAAAGTATATAATATTTCCACCATTTTTCACTACATATATATGCAATATAAAAGTAAGAGAATTCTAATTATTAATTATAGTATAAACTCTATATAAACTATAAAATATTTTTCTTCGATTTTCACTAAAATTCCGAAGATTAGTATTCTAAAAAAATGACCGTATTACTGATTTTTGACCGTATCGCTGATATGCACTAAACCCGCAGGGATATAGGGGATTTAGTACAAGTCCTAACGTATAATTATTTAAAGACGAATTAGAAAGAGTAAAAGGAGAAGAAAAAAAGCAGGAAAAGAAAGATTTCAAAGAGGGAAATCTGGTTTTTATAGAAGAAAAGTGGTATTTAAGTAGCCTTATATAAGCTCTAGCTTAAATTATATAGTACTACTTAATATGTACCTTATTTATTTATTAATAATTAAATAAATATTAATTTATTATATTTACGTAACTTGTACGTGACTACTCTTGAGTTACTCTAGAGTAGTACTCTACTCTACTCTACTCAAGTACCATATTACGCTACTCAAACTCTACTCTACTCTACTCAAGACTACTCTAGAGTAGCTTGAGTAGCTTGAGTAGTTTTTGCCCACACTGATTGTCACTTGGTTGTCTGCCTGAATACCTGTACTATTGCTTCGATAGTGAATAATTGAACCGTCCTCTTCACTTCTCTCCTGAATAAAACGTCTGTTAATACTTTACTTTACCGAATAGCCGTAGATGCTCAGAGCTCCCCCATACTGAATCATAACACGCTCCGTATACGTTCCAGGCCACATGGAGATACATTTGGATGTTGTGCCAGAGCCCAGAGCTGCCACAGCAAAGGCTAAAGTTGAGTACTGACTATAGGAAGGGCTCGTTCCTTGCACCTCGAGGCAGCTACCAGGGTTGGCTGTTCGAGCAGAACGCTTCTCAATGGTTCTGCTTGGATGATTTGCTGACGGAGTAGGAGAGGCATCTGCAACAAGGGCAACAAGTCCGAAAAAGAACAGAATAAGGGTGTGCATAATTGAAAGTGCAGTTTGCTTGATAGTGCTATATTCAAACCATCTATCTCAATGAGATGAAAAGATCCAAGGGAGATAGCATCTCCTTCCTTTTAGGTGTGCGGCTTACTATGAGAAGCAGAAACCACAAGGTGGACGTCGTCGTCAGAATTACGTATGTCCACACCCTCAAATTCCCACCACCCCGTCACATTTTTTCCGTCTATCAAACATTTCGTCCAAGCCTGATCGGATGGACCTTTGTAAGCAAGTTATTCGTGGAAATTTAAATCTGTTCTACAAAAGCGGAGAAATCAACTTCTCCTTTGTGCACATCGAGCAGCTCGGGATGGTCAACTCATCTCTCGCGGCTTGCAGGGCTCAATTAAGGCTAAATTCAGAACTGCCGGACTGTCATTGTGGGGACAGCCAAACATACCTGCCCCACAATGGCCGGGAAGTGGCGTTAAGAACTTGCGGGGAATCCTGGTACAGCTTTACTAACGCGGGCAGTGGTAGCTGAGCAAGCTGGGAAGTACGAAGATCACGGCATAAAGTGACGGGATTACACGGCATTTGGGCCCTTGGCATCCCCAGGGCACAATTTAGGGGTTGAGCCCCGTTGTGAGGCCCTATGACTTCAGGCCATACCAGTTCGTGCCTTCCACTAGTTTCCACCGGTGGTTCGTGAAAGCAATCTGGCCACACTAGCGATTTGGCCAAATTACGTGTGCACTATTACTAATCAAGGAATATTGCTTTTGTATGGGATTTACTAGTATTATCGATATCTAGAAATTACTACTATAGCTTCTTCAGACCTATCTGATTTTCTACTTTTGCTTTCCGAGCCAAACTAATTATCTCTACTCTCCTCTAATAAAAAGCTTATATATTCCCTTATAAGCTCTTTCTCTCAATACTTTGCCTCTATTATAGCTACTACTCGTTCGGCCGGGCTCACCTGGTTCTCGCTTAGTACGCTTACCAGGTGAGGGAGGGCAATATATAAAAACCAGCAGTATACAAATTTTTCCCTATATATATAGAACCATGGAGTTTTAGCCCACTATAACCCCTATTTTCCCCATAAATTGTAATTAGTAGCCTTCATTTTCTAATTAATTACGTCCCAGTAATTAGCTTCAAACCTTCGCATTATTTTTTTGTACTTATTTCTCCAAGGCTTACTTAGCCTAGCATACCTTATATTAACCACCCGAGCTTTATCCTTATTATCTGCCTTAATATCCTTTCTTTCTTACTCTATAATAATCTTCTCATATTTCTAAATAATCTTACTAGCTCCTTCTTTTCTAGCTAAACGTTCCTTCTCCGCAAGGCCCAGATCTAGTACTCTTTATCTAGCAAGAGTACTAGCTAAAATTAACCTCTCTAATACCGCTTCTATCTTCTCTTATATACGTAAAACCGAAGGAGTAATAGATATACTATTTATTAATTATATTATATAATCTTTAATATAATTATACCTCGTTTTTATATATATAATATTAATAATATAGGCTAATCTGCCTAGTCTTTATAGGTAGAAATACGGGATAGCAGAATAGCAAAACCAGGAGAAAAAGATAAAATTAGTAAAGAGTACTATAAAAGAGGAATTAGAGTTTATAGACACTTTAAAAGCTTTTTATACTTCTTTATTTTCTATAGAACTCTAAGTAAATTAAAAGATATTAATCTAAATCTTTTTTTTAAAGAAAGAGATTATAATATACCGGCTCTTAAAAACCCTATTCTAAAACTTCTAGAAAATTATAAAGAAGTCTATTTTATTAAACTTTTCTGTATTATTAAAAATCTCTTAATAAAACTTCTTTTAAAACTAGTATTTTAAAGATTAGAAAATAATAATATTAAATAATTAAAAAAGGTAAATTATATATATTAATAATCTAAATAATTAAATATAATTTTTCTAATAGAAATATAAAAATTCGTTAGATAAATAAGAATTATATCTATTAAAAATCAAGATCCTATAAATATTTATTTATAAAAGAAAATAGTATTTAATAAAGTATTTGAAATATTATAAATCCAGGTAATTATTTATAAAACTAGTAAAAATATATATAAATTTAATACTATTATTAAATATTTATAGAAATCTTTCTTTTATTATAATTAATTATAGCTATAATTATAACTAATTCTCGATTATCAAAATTAGTATTATATATTATTTTATAATCTAGTAATATATATATAATATTTCCCGTTACTATTCTAATTTAAAAGCTATTCTTATTAAAATTAGATATATTCTTTATATAAATACTTTATTTTCTTTTATATTTATTAAAATTAGTAAAATATTTCTTAATATCTTTTATAATATATATATTTAGACGTTTTATAAATATTAATTTCTCTCGAATTTGCTTTAGGAATTCATAATTACAAATAATCTAGGCTTTTATTTATTTATAAAATATAAAGAAATTAATATTACTAGTATTATAATAAATTAGCCTAAAAATATTTATTTAAATTACTTTTATATTAGAATTTTATTCTAAGATATAAAGTATTAAGAAATAATCTTTTAAAAACTTATCTTATAATATTAAAAGTTTTTTATTATATTTATTTCAAGAGTTATTTATAGAATAATTCCTTTACCAGGCTATTAATTAATTATATAGGCCCCTAAAATAAACTATAGCCTTTATTTCTTTAAGTCTAGAATTTTAATTTATAGCCTTAAAAGCCTTAGTAATTCTCTTTTTAATAGCTTTTACTTTAAATAATATTTTAGTAAATTAGAAAGTTAATAATAGAAAAATAAAGAAAAATTTATATATTACTAGTTTTTATATATTACTAGTTTTTATATATTACTAGTTTTTATATATTACTAGTTTTTATATATTTTTATATATTACTAGTTTTTATATATTACTAGTTTTTATATATTACTAGTTTTTATATATTATTATTAGTATAGCTATTTTATTAGAAATTATATATATAGTTACGGGATACGGGATATGAAATATAAGTAATGAAATATAAATAATAGAATATAAAATATGAGATATAGTTATATAACTTTATGTTTTATTAATAACTTAATTAGTAAACTAGATTTCTTTAGGCTTAGTAGATTTAGGAATCGTATATTAATACTATAATACTATAATTCCTATTTCTAAATAATAATAACTTTACTAATCTTATATAAATAGTATTTTATAAATATATAATAGTACTATATATTACTAGTAAACTAATACTAATTAGTTTATATATATAGATTAGAGAATAGAATCTTTTAAGTTAAAGAAATATCTAATAGCCTATAGTAAAATTAAACTAGTCTATATTAAAAAGGGGAATTACTTATTAATTTTATAAAGCATCCGGTAGCCTAAAAAAGAAAATAGCTAGTTCTTACTAAAAACTAATAACTACTTTATTAAAAAAAGAAATTATTTATTAACTTTACGAAATATCTAATAGCCTAAAGAAAAAGACTCTAGTTCTTACTAATTAATAAGTAATTAGTTATTTAACTATTTATTTATTTAACTATTTATTTATTTAACTATTTATCTATTTAACTATTTACTATTTTTTAAAACTAACTTTTTTTTAGCTCTAAGACTATTTTCTTAGAAATTATATTTTCTATTTATATAATACCCGTATTTATAAAATACTTTTTCCGGAATATATATTTTATATATATTCTTAAAACTCTTTAATTACTACTTTAATTTTATTATTAAATCGAGTTCTTTAAGCTTTAAATTCTTTCGAAATTATAATATTTCATTTCCTAAATTTCTTATTATAAATAAAATATTTAAAAGCAAAATATTTATTTTAATATCCTTAATATTTTTAGATATCTAAAGTATCTAGTATCTAGTATCTAAACTAGATATCTAGATATCTTTATTACTAAATCTTTCTATAAACTTATTATAAACTATCTTATTTTTAAATCTCTTTTATTATAAATTATATATATATTAAAAAGAATTTAGCTCTAGGGATTTAGTATAATAGAACTATAGAATAAATATATATAGATAAAGAAATAGAAAGGTAATATTAATCTAATTACCTATAATAATAAGGAAGTTCTAAATTACTTTAATACTAGACTATTCTAGTATAAGATAAAGAAATTAACTAATAATAATTTCTAGAAATTATTTAAATTTTTTTTAGTAATTTTAATCTTAAAATACTTAATTATTTAGATTAATATATATTATATAAATTACGAGCTATTTTATAATATAATAGTATTTATATTAAATAAAATAATAAGGAATTTACTATTATATAATTCTTAGTTAATACTATTTAGAAAAAAAATAATATACCTGAATTATAGCTAATATTATTATTACTAGACTAGATCTTAATACAAGCCCTATTACCTTATTATATATATTTCTTAATAATAATATTATAAGAAATTAATAAACTAAACTAATTATTACTTATATTTCTTTATTATCTATAATTATTCTTACTAATACCGGATTATAAAAAGCTAGTAATAATAGATTTCTACTACTTCTACTATTTTTATTACTTCTAAATAGCCCTTTAGCTAGCCTTCTTACTATAAAGCTAATTAGAAAAATAGTAAAGATATATACTAAAATATAGAAATATAATAGAACTAATAATAGTTTTAACTAAAAACTTATTATTTTCCTTAATAACTACTAATATATAGAGCTTTTATAAAAGATATTAGTAAGAGCTTTTTTTATTATATTAAAGAAACTAGTATAAGATTACTTTTATAATAACTAGCTTTTTTAATATATATATAAAAAGGCTTATATAAATATTTATAGCTTTTTTAAAAGCCCTAATTTCTAATATTAAAACTTAGATAAATGAAATACTATTATAATAGTAATTATAATAGCTTAATATTCTAAAAAGATAATATTTGAGCTTATCTAATTACTAATTAATAACCTATATAAATTATAATATAAACTAGTATCTATTTTATAAAATATTAAATTCCTATATAATAAGATTATTATTTTCTATTAAGATATACTAGTATACTAATATATAGTCTCGGATTCTTTTCCTAATCTCGGCTAACTTATTAATAAGCTTTAATTATTTATTACTACTTATAAGAAGAAATAATAGATTAATATCGAGATTTTCTTTATTAATTAATAATACTATTTTTAAAATTCTCTAAACTATTATTTATCTAGAAATTATTAATACGAATCTAGTTATAACTTTAGAACTCGTAATAACTATTTCAAGTCCTGTAATTATAATAATTATATTCCGAAATTATATTTTATATATAAGAAACCCGAATACTATTTATAAAAATATATACTAGAGAAATAAAAAGCTAAGAAAGCTTAATTTAAAAATAGAAATATTTACTAATTTAGATTCCAAAATACCTATAACTTTAATAAATACTTTAGTAATACTTATATATAGTATATTACCGAATTTAAAAAATAATAATAATAAAAGTAATAAAAACAAACTAGTAAATAATATTTTTAAAGCCTTATTAATAAAAAGAAATAAAAAAAAGAAATATTACTTTAATTTCTATTTTATTTTTATTAAAAGCTTTCTAGCTACTTCTATTATAATTTAGCTTTTAACCTTATTAGCTAATATAGTTACCCATATCCCATTGCCTTCTAGATATATATAATACGGCCGCCTTATTAGAGAAATAGGCTTGAAATATACTAGAGATATTTAGAAGGCTAAGCCCCTTTGGGACTAGTATACTATAGGATATATATACTCTCTTATAGCCTCCTGTATTCTAGTTTTCCCTTCCTTAGCTTTAAATCGTCTTTATAAGGGACTTTCTATCTTGCTTTCCAAGCCCTGAATACTATACCCGTAATAGTATTTAAAGCTTACTTCCTTTAATCCTATAGAGGATTTTAAATAAACTAATTTAGAACTATTAGTAATATAGATACTACTAAGATAATAGAATCTTAGAAATACAAGTAATAGATTCTAGAATAATAAAAGCGAAAAGCTTTAGAACCTTTAAAGAAATCAGGTATTTATATCTTTATAAATATATACTAGTAATATATTAAAAACTCTCTAAAAACCCGAAAATTAAAGAACCTTAAATAAAGGCTACTTTTTAATCAAGTCCCTAAAGTAATAGGTATCTATAGGCTAGTAACCTAATTACTACTCTCAAGCCCTATCCTATAATCTTATAAGCCCTATATATATACCGGTAATAAGACTACTAGAAAGAATATAATAGAGAAAAAGTATAATAGGTCGATTTCCTAGGATACTATATAACCAGGAACTATATTGACTTCTATTAAGGCTTCTAGTAAAGCTCCTGCTAGTTTAGGTTGTCCTATTAATAGCCCTTTCCGAACCGAATGTCCCGTTAGTATTCCTAGAGAATTTATAGACGAGTCTATAGAAATAGAACCCTCTGCTTTTATTATAAAGCTTTTGGAAACCGAAGACTATATTATTACTAGAGAGTTATATAAATAGGCCAAGAAATCTAATATTTTATTTTCAGATATTAATATTATTATAAAGAGTTACTGGGAGAATATCCAAAGAGCTATTTTATATAAGAATACCTATAGCTATAATAAAGCTATTTTCGAAAATACTAAGCTTTATAATACTAAGCTCGAGAATAATATTAAATACTATATAGCTATAATAGATTGGCTTATAGTTGTTCTAACTACTTCTGTTTTACTCTTTCCGGCTATTCCGAATTCCTCTTAAAAGAATTCCGAACTATCTCCTGCTTATTTCTATCCAGGATCCCCTATATCTTATATTTCTTTTAAAAGTACTAGAATTACTAAGTTTTTAGATCTAACTCTCTTTACTAGAGATTATACTATTTTTAATAACTAGCTAGTTCAGGTTAAAAACAAGTTATAAGGAAATACTAATTTATATTTCTTAGAGAATCTCAAGATTATCTATATTTCTAATAGACTTACTAGTAATACTTTTGTCCTAATTAATTTTTATATAGATAAAGATAGTCCGAATTAGTACTATTAGCTCTTAGAGCTCTATTCTCACCTAAAGAAGCTATATTCTAACTCTAATAAGATATAGAATACTTGCTATAACTTTAGTAAACTTTAAATATATTCTAGTTAAGTATTTCAGGAGTTCTATATTTTTTTCTTATAATTATCTATAGAAGGCAGTATTAGTCTTTAAGATATTAAATATAAACTAAATAAGAAGCTCCTACTAAAGCTTTAGGAATTAGTATATATATATTATAATAATTCTTCTATTAATACTACTTGCTTTACTTAGTACTATACTACTAATAATTAGTAGATTAAGGCTATATATAAGAAGACTAAGAAATATAAAAAGATAGGAGTTATCCTAGCCAAGTTTACTTCTGGTACTATATTCTTATATATTCCTAAGGAAGAGCCCAAGAAGCCTATATTAACTATTTTTATTAAGTATATATCCCCTTATAAGTATAAATAATATTCTATAAAGACTAAGGATCTCTTAATTATCAAGTACTATAACTATAATAAGTTCGGCTACTATATTAGATACTGTCCGGTTCTATATAATAAGGAAACTAAGGTAGCTCTTTCTAGAATTGAGCCGGACTTAGTTTCTATTCTATTGGAGTATATTATTCTAGTAAAGTATTCGGAGGATTCAAATTCTAATTCTGGTATAAAACCGGGAAACAAGTACCTCTAAAGAAAGTTTCTACTTTAGGGGCTTATAGTATGGATTTAGTAGAGATTAACTTGACTTGTCTAATAGGAGGAAATACTCTTATAATACCCTATACTATTAGTATAAATAAATTAGGAATTAAGTCTTTTTCCCTTATTAATACTAGAGCTAATAGTTATACTTTTATTAATATAAAGCTTATTTAGCTTATAGAGCAATTCTTAGGGATAGAACTATAACTCCTTTTTTTATCTTATACTATATATGGTTTTAATAGAAAACTAGCTAAATCTATTAAGAAATATATAGAAGTCTTATTTCTAATTAATAAATAAAGTATTAATATACCTATAATTATTCTAAACCTTTGAAATTATAATATTATCCTTAATAGAAAATAGGTAGTATATATTAATGTTCTAGTTAATTATAGAAGATATAGGCTTATATAGCCAAAGAATAAGCCTAAATCTATATAATTCGGTTATATTATTAGTATTTCTTAGTAATAGCTAGAGAAATAACCTAATAAGAAGTATTAAAAAAACACTAATTAATGAGATTCTATTATAAGCTATTCCTGGAAACTTTCTATTCTTAAATAGTCTTTCTCTTTTCGGACTAATTAGAGGGAATTATATAAAACTATAGAAAAAGAGCTTTTATAGCCTAATTAAGATATAATACCTAAGTAAAAGCCAAAGAAATAAGAAGAAGTCCTTAATAAAGAGCGAATATTAGACCTAGCTATTCTTACCTCTATAGTATTTAACTATATAGCTAAGAGAGAAGATAATATTATTAGTTAAATCTCTATCTATAAAATTAATAAGGAGCTTAAAGCTCGGAAAAAAGAAGCTATCTCTGGCCTAGAGAATTAATAACCGGGAGAAATAGAGCTTTAGTAGCTATAAAAGATATTATTCCCGGAACTCAAGGAATATATTTCTGTTTTCTCAAAAAAGGAATCTAATATCTTTCTTTTTTATAGACTATATAATTATAAGATTCAGATTAAAGGCCTAAAGGGAACCGAGAGTATTGGATATTAATCCCTCTAATAGTAGTCTATTTAAGAGTTTCTAGAAATTAAGTATTTCTTGGAAAATAATCTGGCTAAAGGCTTTATTAAAGCTAGTCAGGCTCCTTTTACTTTACTAGTTATTTTTATAAAGAAAGTAAATAGAGGTTTATACTTCTATATTAATTTCTATTATCTGAATAATATTACCCGAAAGAATTAATATTTCCTTTTATTTATTAATAAGACTTTAAATTAATTATCTAAGGCTAAGATCTATACTAAATTAGATATTTACTAAGCTTTCTATTATATAACTATAAACCCGGACTTTTAGGAGCTAATAATATTCCGTACCTGCTATAGAATATATAAATGTAATATTTTCTGGAAAGGCCTTATAAATGGCCTGGCTATATATTAATATTATATAAATAATATACTTTTCAAATACCTAGATAACTTTTATATAATATACCTTAATAATATTCTTATTTATTTAGAGGACCTAGTAGAGTATAAATAGTATATACGAAAAGTACTAGACTATTTATACCTTACTAGTCTCTAAGTAAATATTAAGAAATCGGAATTTAAAGTTATATATATAAAATACTTGGATTTTATTATCTCTATATCTAGTATTAAAATAGATTCTAATAAAGTCAAGGTAATATATAACTAGTAATCTCTAAAGATAGTTAAGGGCATATAGTTCTTTCTCGGCTTCTATAACTTTTATAGATATTTTATTAGAGAATACGGGCGGATTACTAGACCTTTTACTTTATTTATAAAAAAGGGGATTTCCTTTAAATAGTCCAAGTAATATTAAGAGGCTTTTACCTACCTAAAGAAAGCTATAATTTCTATTTTAGTTCTGTAATACTATAATTCAGATCTGCCTATAATAGTAGAAATAGATATATCTAAAGTAATAGTTACTAGCCTACTCTTTTAATAAGACCCGGAAACAGGCCTTTGGTATCCTATAGCTTATTTTTCCAAAACTATACTTCTGGTAAAGCTTAATTATAATATATATAATAAGGAAATGCTTACTATAATACGAGTACTAGAGGAATAGAGAGCTAAGCTAGAGGGCCTTTAGGATACTTCCTTTAAGGTCTATTCTAATTACTATACCTTAAAGTATTTTATAACTACTAAAAAGCTCTCTTTTTAATAAGCTAGATAGGCTAAACTCTTATTCTATTATTACTTTAAGCTTATATATTATTCTAGAAAATCGAATAAATAAATAGATACTTTATTATAAAAATAAAATGAAATGGATATTTAGGGCCAGATTAAGAAAAAGCTATAAACTCAAATACTTCTTCCTAAAGATAAGATTAATCCGAAAATTATCTATAACTTATAACTTATAGTAATATTCTATAAGGTCGGCTTACTTAATCCGGAATTCGGCCCTAAAAACCAAGTATATATTAAAGATTTTCCAGAGGAAAATATCCCTATTAGAGATATAATTTCCCTGGAAGAAAGTATTTTCTTAGAAGCTTTACTAGTAGACTTTACTATAATAGCTCTTATAGAAGTACTATTAAAGACTCCTGTCGAATATAGTAGTTTATAACTTATAAATAAGATTCTATAGGATAATTATATATTACCGGATCTAGAGGAGTTATATATAATAGCCTAAGCCGAAAGTAATATCTAGATACTATAAAACAGCCTCTTTTTATACTATAGAAGACTCTATATTACAGAGAATAAAATAACCCCCGGACTATCTTTATAGACTACCCTAATCTATAAAGTATATAATAAATTCCTTTCTGGATATCCTAGATATATAAAGTTCCGATAGCTATTAAAGAAGCAATATTACTAGCTATCTATAGGTAAGGATATTAATTAATACTATAATAATTATTATATTTATAGGAGATTATATATATCCAGAAATAAGAAGCCTGGTTTATTTTATTTTCTTTTAGTTCCTAATTACCCCTGGTAATATATTACTATAGACTTTAAAAGCTGTCTAGAAAGCAAATTGGGCTATAATATAGTTACTATATTTATAGATTACTTATTTAAATACCCAATTATAATTCCTATATAAGATATAATTATAGCCAAGTAGCTAGTACCTCTATTTTTACTTTATATAGTATACTAAATAGGTATTCCAGAAATAATTATATTAGATCGGGAACCCTAATTTATATTTGATTTTTGGAGCGAATTCTATATAAGAATTAGTATAAAGCTCAAGCTTTCTATAGCTAATTATCCCTAAATAGACAGATAAACGGAGATTATTAATTAGTACTTTAATTAGAAATTATACTTATATATTAATTACTACTAGGATAACTAGGACAAATAGGTTACTATAATTAATTATTAATAAGCCTCTCTTTAGTATAAAACTATTAGCTAGTTCCCGTTTATAACTAAAAAGGACTATAAGCCTTGTATCTCTCTAGACTAGAACTCTCCTATTAAAGCTAACTTACCTAAAGAGAAGCTAAATAGGAATGAAGCTAAAGTATTAGTAAATTAATTACATGAATTATAGTAATTTGCTTAAAGTAATATAGAGTAAGTATAAGAACGATATATAATATAAGCTAATAAATACTATTGTCCGATTAATTTCAAAGTCGGAGATAAAGTATAGGTTACTATAAAGTACTGGAAATCCGATTATTTAAGCCGGAAGCTAGGGAACTAAATAGAAGGCCCGTTTGAGATTCTAGAATAGTATAGCTATTTATTTCTCCTGAAACTACCGGAAACTATAAAGATATATCTAGTTTTTTATATAAAGAAGCTATAAAAAGACCCCCAGAATCCTTTACTAGGTTAAATAAACCCGGAACTGCCCCTATTAATACTAGAGAATAGTAAATAAGAGTATAGTATTAAGCGGGTTATTATAGTTAAGCTAGTAAGAAATAGGCTAAAGTATAGAATTTATTAGATTAGTTAGGATAAGGATCTAGTATAGTATCTAGCTTTAGTACTAAGTAATAGCCCCCTGGTTTTATAGAGTTTCTATAATAATAATATTAATATATTAGGACCTCTATAAAACCTGTAATATTAGCTAGACTATATAAAAAACAATACTTGTCTAGAACTATACAGAAATAATAATAAATCTTCCTAAATCATATAGTAAAAACACTGGCCTTTTATATATAATATCTATATCCGAGATACTAGTTTATTTAAAAAGGAAAATAATATGAAATTAAATAGATTAATGGCTTTTATAAAGCTCGGGAATAAGTTTATTCCGAAGAGGAAAGTAATATTATAATTTAGCTTTCGATTTCATTAACTAATATAGTTGCCTATATCCTATTACCTCTTAGATATATATAATATGGCCGCTTTACTAGGGAAGTAGACTTGAAATATACTAGAGATATTTAGAAGGCTAAGCCCCTTCGGGACTAGTATATTATAGGATATATATACTTCCTTATAGCCTCCTATATTCTAGTTTTCCTTTCCTTAGCTTTAAATCGTTTTTGTAAGGGACCTTTTACCTTGCTTTCCAAGCCCTAAATACCGTATCTATAATAATTTCTATAGCTCCTATTCTTACTATTCTTATAACTAATACTCTTATAAATAATCTTATATTTCTTTTTCTTATATACTAAATAATAAGTAAAAACCATATTTTAAAATCTATTAAATAAATAGAAAATACTTAGATATTTATAATTAATAATATATTAAAATATAATACTTACTATTTTTATAAAATTATAATTAATATTAGAGTTTCTAGATTCTTAATTACTAGTTCTAACTAATTCCAAGCTTTATAATAAACTAATAATAACATCTAACTTAATAAAACTACTAAAAATTAAATTAATATCTAGTTTAGTATTAGATCTATATTCTTTATTAGATCTATAATAGTAAGAATACTAATTAAGTAAATATAATTCTATATTATATTTATAAAAACTCTATTTCTATTTAGCTTAGCTAATATAAATAAGCTAGAGATCTACTTTAATAATCTTACTAATTATTTTATTATTTCTAATAGATATTTTATATCTATAATATAATATTTTAAATATTCTTTCTTATTTTAAAATACTATTTTATAAAGCTTTATTTCCGAATTCTTTATTTATAATTTCTGCTTTTTTATAAAGATTAAATTATAATATCTATATTATTATTTTAGCTATTTATTTATTAGTAAGCTCCGAAATATACTAGAATAAGTAAGCTATAATATTAATATAGAAGCCTTTAAATATCTTATAAAATACTATAAATAATACTAGAAATTCGAATAATTACTAAAATAATTCAAGTTTAATCTAAGAAATAATATTAGCTTTAATTATTTTATTATTATTAATATTTTCTATATTTTTAGTAAGTCTATACTTTATATTATTAATAAAAATACTAGATATTAAACCAGTTAATAACTTTAAAATATTAGTATATTATATATTTAGGATATTCTAAAATAATATTAGATTAATATTTATTTAGGCTCTTTTAATTAGATTATAGTAAATACTAGAAAGTAGTTTACTAATAAGAAGTTTACTTAGCTTATAAATACTATAAGAACTAAAATTAAAATCGTTTTTATAAAAGCTTATAATTCTATTAGAATTATAAAATACTATTATAGCCTAATTTAATATATTTATTTTATTATTATAGCTAAAATTAATAGAATTAATAAAAATATTATATTCTAAATAGCCTTTAAAGCTATTAATAATTCCGCTAGACCTAATAGTATTATTCTAATTCTCTTGGCTTATAATACTTTATCTTAAATAACTAAATATAATATCCTATTACTAATTATATTATAGTAATTAGTAATACTTAAGAAAATAATAATAGAAATTCAGAAGCTTTAAGCTAGATATCAGATTATAAATACCCTAAATACCCAAAATAGTTCTAATACTACTAATATTTATGAATTTTCTTTAAATTCAGATATTTTTATATAATATAAAAGAAATACTAGTTAACCTAATAATTAGGATAAGCTATATAAGCTAGTAGCTATTAATAGAGAGAACTATATAGTAGCTCTATTATATAATAATACTATCTTTTATTTAATCTCTATAAAGCCCTTTTATATAAGAGATATTAAGGTTATTACTAATAGCTCTAAACCTAAATCTATTCCCGAATTTTATAATAAGACTAAAAGTAATACAGATATAATTCCTCTTACTATTCCTGCTATTTTACTAAAATACGGCAAAAAATATTCTTATAAAAACCCGGATATTATAGTATTTTTATAGAATAATAATTTATATAAGAATTCCCGTTAAGTTAAAGTTATTAGCTTTCTAGAAAAAAATATATTTGAGATTACTTTCAGATTTCAGGTACTAAAAAAAAAAAATTTTTTAACTTCCGGTTTATTAATAAAATTAAGAATAAGAATATAAAAAGAAAGTTTAAGAAATTAAAACTAGTTATTTAGGCTTATAATAATAGTAAGAAATATATAGTATTAATATAATTATCTACTATTTAATATATTAGCTAAAAAATTATTCTTAATATTACTATTATAATAATAAATACTATAAAGCTATATTTATATAATATCTTATAAGCTTATATCTAATTAATAACCTTACTTAACTATAATTTTTATATTAACTTATTTTATAAGCTTACTAGAAAGCTAAATCTAAATAATAATTCGGTTCTAAAAATTATAAAACTATTATATAATATATTAGAAACTAAAAACTACTAGTTTAAAACTTACTATTCCTATTATATTAATAAGCTTTCTATAAAATAGTTAATTTATAACTCTTATCTTTTCTATAGTAAATAATTCTTTAGAATTATTAGTCTTTAAATTAATAATACCTTATTTATTAGAAATAATAATTTTATAAAAACAAAATAACTAAAGCTTTAAAAAGCTAAATTCTTGGCTAAAAAGTATAAATACCTTACTATTAATTATAATCTCAAGTTTAATAAAGGTATTATTTATATAAATATTACTAGAATTACTTTTATATAGAAATACTAATATAAAAACCTCTAAACTATTTCTATAAAAAATACTATTATTATAAGTAATAAAGGTACTATTTATTAAGATCTCTTTATTAAGGACTAATATATTATCTAATATATTAGAAAAGTATATATTATATTAGTTTATTAACTAGAAGCTTTATATAACCTATTAATTATAGCTTAGGCTATTAAATTCTCGAAAACTAATATAAAGGCACTTAATAAGTGTATTTAATAGTAAATTAAGAATATTACTAGAGAACTAAGATTTATAAAGCTAGTAAAGAAGTTCTTATATTTAATTATTTTTATAAATACTTTATTTGCAAATAATAAAGATCTCTTTTTCTAAATTAAATATATTCTAATTCTAGTAAATAGAACTAGATATACTAATATTATTTACTAGTTCTTTACTAAATACAAAAGAGTTACTAGAAGTATTCTAGCTTTGGAATTCTATAATATAGCTTATAATTTTAATATAAGTACTTTAGTTAAATCTATAATTAATAAAGTACTAAAAATAGAACTACTATTAGTAATTTATACGAATTCGAAATCATTATATAAATGCCTTATTAAATTAGAAATTACTCGAGAAAAGCATCTAATAATTAATATAATATACCTCTATTAGATATATAAATAATAAAAGATTATAAAAGTTAAATAGATTAAGGGAAAATCGAATTCTACTAATTTTATAATAAAATTAAAGCTAATAAATACCCTTAAATATCTAATTAATACAAATATTATATAATTAGATATAAAGAAATAAATTAAGTATAAATAGGGCAGGAAATAAATATATAAGATAAAAGAATATTATAGGAAAGGAAGTTATATATAAAAGATTATAGCCTTTAGTATATAACTAAAACCTTAGAAGTAATATAGATATATAAAGTATTTGGGAAATCTAGTACTAGGCCGGATTAGAGAATTTATATATAATTAGAAAAAGATACTATTTTTCGTGTTTTTTAAAAAATTTCTAGTATTAGTATAGCTATTTCTTTAGAAGTTATATATATAATTACGAAATACGGAATACGAGATATAAATAATAGGATATAAATAATAGGATATAAATAATAGGATATAAATAATAGGATATAAATAATAGAATATAAATAATAGGATATAAATAATAGGATATAAATAATAGGATATAAATAATAGGATATAAGATATGGGATATAATTATATAACCTTGTATTCTATTAGTAACTTGACTAGTAAACTAGATTTCTTTAGGTTTAGTAAATTTAGGAATTATATATTAATATTATAATATTATAATCCCTATTTCTAAATAATAATAACTTTACTAATCTTATATAAATAGTATTTTATAAATATATAATAGTATTATATATTACTAGTAAACTAATAATTACTTTTCTTTATTTAATAAATATACTAAGCGAGAACTAAACAAGTCCGGCTAAACGAGTATATTCTTTATTAAAAGTCTAGAATTAATACTTTTCTTTTTCTTTTTCTTTTTCTTATTTTTTACTTAATTTAAATACTTTCTCTTTTATATTACCTAAAAGTCTTTATTAAATAAGTTAAGGTAAAAGAAGAAATTTCTTGCTTTTAATATTTCTTGATTTTTCTTATTTTTCTTTCTTTATTTAATATTAGACTTTTAAGCTAAATTCTTTTCTTTATTAAATATAATTTATTCTCGAATTATAATTCTAGTATAATATATATAAGGTTATATATAACTAAAAAACATATAATAAATCTTAAATATTATAGGTATTAATTAGGGAAATTAATAGCCTTTTATTATTATAACTAATTACTATTTATATTATAAGTATTAGGCTTATATATTACTAATTATATATATATTATCGGGATTTCTTATTTAGAAAAGGCTTTCCTAAATCTTATAAAAGAAATAGAAATTAGTTTTATATTAAATTTAATATTATAGTTTTATAATTTACTAATTTACTAATTTATTCTATTATTTTATTACTTACTAATTAATACTTTATAAGCTAATTTTTTTACTTTTAAAGGAAATAGTTTAATAAGTAATTATATCTCGAAATTTATAAAATATATAATTTCTTATTAAAGCTATTTCTATAAAAAAATTAATTAAATTAATTCTAATAAAAATAATAATAAAAGCTTATATAATACTTTTAATAGAGCTTTTTAGGAATCTTTAAAAGCTAGTAATAATAATTAAAATACTAAGATTAATACTCAAGTTATTATTATTTAAGCTATAAAATAGAACTTATATATTAAAGTTAAAATACTTTAATAAAAGCAAGAATTAGTAAATATAATTAATTAATATATTCTATAGTTAGAATAATTCAAGAGTATTCTTTAAAATATCTTATAATTTATTATATTTTATAAAAACTTTATTTATAAATCTCTTTATTTTCCTTAATAATTTCTATTAGAAAATTTCCTGAAATAAAATTAGAATCTATTTTCTTTCTTAATATAATAAGTTTTAAAAGTACTTTTAATACTATTTATTAGAAGCTATTATATAATATCCTAAAAATATATTTGAATTAAAAGAAGTTTTTTTAAAATTTAGATATTTAATTTATATTATAAAAAGTCTTTTAAAAAATAGAAAATATTTATATTTTCCTAAAAAACAGTTTTTAGAATCTAATCTTAAACTTATAATAAATATTCTTCGAGAATTAATTTTATTATAAGTGTTTTTTTAGAAACAAATCTTATAATATTTAAGAGACTATAATAAAATAAAGTCTATTATTATATAAAATTTATTAGAAGTAATTTAAGGCCTATTTAGCTAATATATTTTAAGTATTTTGAACTTATTAGTGAAATACCTTTAAGAAATTCCGAGATCTTTATTAGAAAAATAGTAAAATAATTATCGAATTATATATTCGGATAATGAGTTTCGAAATTAACTAGAACCTATATTCTAAACACGACGATTCAAACTAGCCTTGTCAACTCATATACACCCTCCTCCTCTACATCCTGCCCCTCTCTTTGCGCCAATCCTTCGCCCGCCTTCCTGATCCTCACACTCAATCGACCACCATCAGATGTCCTCTCCACACACCACTTACGCAAATCAATCTCATCCTCGCTACCCATCCCATCCGCCTCGTTTGCCCGGGCCGCGGCAGGGTTCTGCCGCACCGCATATCTCATCCAACCGAGCATCCCAAGGGGAACAGCCCCCTCTTCGCCTGCGCTCAGAGAGCGCGCCCCAGGTCGCGAATGCACTATGACCACCAGTGCCAGCCAGGCGCACACCAGGGCGACGAAGAAGGCCGTCACGACCGCGAGCAGTAGCGTGACAGGCTAGGGCACAACTGTCCGTCCATCCATGCAGCCCTGCGTGTCGTCATGTATCCTACTCGCGTTCGGGCTCATGAGCGAATTCGCACTCATTATCATGCTGTGTAGAAAGCTCTCAAAGCGGGTCTCGGGCGCCAGAGTGAAGGTTTTGTTAGTGCTATAGCCGTCGTACATATCACCGCGAAGCAGGCTGCACCAGCTGGTCAGTGTGCTCTCGACGCCAATGTGTGTTTGCATCCACGTCTGGTTTTGCGGTCCTAGGTTGCATTCGAAGCTTCGCATGGCCTTAGCATCCGTGTACGAGGGTGTTGTGTCAAAGGAGGCGCGGATGCTGAACGTTCCGTCCGTTTCTTGCGTGTTGTTAGCCGTGATGATGACTAGTTGATTGATTCTCGGGTCCGAGCCGTAGGTACGGAAGCAGGAACGATAGGCGTTGTTTACGCCGGTGAATATTAGGTTCCTGGTCGCGAGATCGGTGCTGATGTTCTGGTACGTCGTGGAGGCGTCATATACCGGAGGTGTAGATGGATCGCCGAGTTCGCTGCACGTCCAGTTGGCCACGACGTCCTCCGGGCTTGCTCGAAAATTGATATTTGTGTTGACCTTGTCGTAGATGGCATTCAGACCGCCGTTGCGTACGCTGTTGATTTGTGCCTGGGTAACGAGGTTGTAGAACGAACCCTCCGGGTCAGGAGCGCTATAAGACTTGCGATAATACTCGCTTGCTAGCACCAGAAAGTCGGTGCTGGTATTGAAGGGGCATCTCGTCTCGATCATGACTTCGTTGACCAGACCGAGGACAACGAGATCCGAGGCCTTGGACAGTATGCCGGTGAATACCATAACAATGCCAAAGAAACCGAGCGCATTCGAGCGGAGGGACCAAGTCAACAAGAGCGCTTGGGACCAATTGAGCCAGCTAGTTAATTTGACAAGAGGGATTTGGCCATCACGAGCAAGTTGCCAACGAGCGCGAAGAGCACAGAGGCTATTGCCTAAGACGGCGACGAGAAGCAGCAAGACAGTAAAGTAGATTTTGAGAACTATGCGGACGATGCCTGATGCGGTTGTGAGGAGAATATCGTGGGTCATTTTGGGATATCAAAATACCCCCGTTTAAGTTGTAAGCAGGGTATAAATGAAATAGTGAGCGGATTGGGATCAGGAAAGAAAGCTATATCGGGCTGAAATCAATGTGGTTTTAATCTGCATAATGTCAGCTCAATCAAGGCTTGCACCGAAGTGCAAGCCTCCAGCTGAAAGTGGTGGCTGTGACTACGCACAAATAATGCAGGGAAAAGCAAAAATGGCAGCACATGCCACGCACAGTCTACATCCACCTAGCCTTTCTAGACACACGTCCAGGGCTAGAGCCTGTATCAAAAAGCCATTTTACGCCAAAATTCGCGTGCGTGCGAAATTGCCTAGCAAGGCAAAACTTTCTTTTTTGTATAGGTTACATGATATTGCACACCTTAAAATATACCCTATGTGGGCTACTTAGACGAGTTGGTTAAAGCCTGCGCTAATAGTAGTAGGAAGGACCGTGCCTTGAGATTTTCTCAGGCGCGAAAGCCGGAAGCCGATTGTAACAGTATCTTGGTGCTGGACTATGACCCGGCGGCTGTAGGCTGCGCAACCATCACCCTTCTTCCATGGTGGCTGCCAATTGATACTGTTTCGGAAGGCTTTAAGCCGTGTTATTTTGTTTCTGTTATGACCTTAGGATGGGAACGTCCCGCGCGGCAGCTGGCGGCGTTTTTCTTTTGCTGCAGCTCAGTGCGGCTGAGCACAACTTCGCAAGTCTGAACCCATGAAGATAGGAGGAGGTCTGAGCGCCAACGAGGAAGAACATAGAAAGAGGCCTCTGGCCCCCTTCTCTGTTCTCCTCTCTTCAACGCTCTTTCACTTAGTTCCGGGCTGCTTTTCGACCCACTCACCTTCCTGGTGCTCCGCGCCAC
This sequence comes from Hyaloscypha bicolor E, assembly GCF_002865645.1. Taxonomy (NCBI): domain Eukaryota; kingdom Fungi; phylum Ascomycota; class Leotiomycetes; order Helotiales; family Hyaloscyphaceae; genus Hyaloscypha; species Hyaloscypha bicolor. The sequence goes on along the minus strand of NW_020194691.1, from coordinate 531,055 downwards.
TTCTTGCACATAGCTTCAGATGGATACTGCCCAACACGGTCACCCACCTAGTGTGATCCTAGGGCTAGTCCTAGGCTCTTTTGTATTACCTACTTCACAGGACACCAGGAAGGTGCCCGACTGTAATGTAGAGGGTCTCTTTGCCTCGTCAGCCGCTCTCAAACACGCAGACTCAGCAACGTTGAGCCTGGTTCGCGCCAATCAATGTAATTCGAAAGCTCCTGTTCCCACTGTGATTCCAAGTTCAGCGCTCAGATTCGCTCCAAAGATCTGTGCAGTTGCTCCGTTATTAAGTCTTTGCGGAACATCATTTTCCCTTGTATTTTAGTAACGTCATCTTCGCAACCCATAGCTTTCTTACCACCGACAAGGATCTCTTCTAAACCTTTTTAAATTTGCTCTCCTAAATTTAAGTAATAAGGAAATAGATTTATTACATATATAATATCCCTATTATAATCTTTAAAGACTATTCGAAGCAGTACCGTACGTAACTTCTCGTTTATCCGAGAGTAATACGAGTAGCTTTTCTTTTATTATAGCCGATTAATATAACTATAGGGTAATCCTATAGGATATAGCAAACCCAGAATCCTTATTAGCCTTCTCTCGATTACAAACTTTATATACTTACGAATAACGAGGAAATAAAAGAAATAATATTCTAATACTTATATATTTATAATTATAGGCTAGAATAATTTAATAGCTATTAATCCGCCCTTTCTAGATATTTAGAATTATAGAATAGAATCTCATAAGAATTAAGATTCTAATAATAGTATAAATTTATAAAAAGGAACTCGCCTTTTACTTTACTAATATCTTTACTAAAAAAATACTTCTTGCTTTTTAAACTCTACTATTTTAAATAAACGTTTAAGTTACTAGTTAAGAAGTAGTTAAATAAGGTAATATATTAGCTAGAATTTATATTTATTAAGTTCCTTAAATTATCTAATACCTTAGAATTAAAAGTAGTACTATATTACTTATATAGCTATATAAGCGCCTTTCTATTTCTAAGTTATATACTAGTAATATTAATAAGTAATATATTATTAAGAATAATATATTTAATAATAAGTAAATATATAAAAGTATTATATAATAAAAAAAAGATTTAGAAATAAGAAATATAAAGAACTTATTTAGTATTTAAACTAGAAGCTTTAATTACTATTATAAAGAAAATAGATTTTATAAAACAAACAGATAATAAACTTATTTCTATAAATAAAAATTAAGATATAAGAGTTAAAGCTTTAATAATAAGAAACTAAAAATATAAAAAAAATAAAAAAAATAAAAATAAGTTTATTATAAAACATATAATAATAAAGAAATATATAAATAATTAAAATAAATAAGCTTAAAAGTAATACTTATAAGTATAACTAATTTTAATAAGTAATTCTTATTATATAGACTAATTAATCTCTATTTTTAAAGCTTAATTTATATTTCTATATATTTTCTAGTATTTAAATAAAAGAATACTAATTCTTTATTTATTTAGAAAATATAATCTAATATTCTAATATTTTATATAAATCTTAATTAAATTAGAAAACTATATACGGAATATTAAATATTTACTTATTTTATTATATATATTTCTCGTATTTTAGCCTTTTATAATATTTCTCTTTCTAGGCCCTTATTCCTAAAAGGCCTTAGTATTCTATAAATAGCCTTATTTTAATATCTCTAAATAGCTATATTCTTAATATAACTCGAAGCCCTAATAATAATCTTATATTAAAGTCCTAAAGGCCTTTATCTAAATTATAGAATCTATTTAACTAAATTAAGTTTAGCTATATTTCTAGTATAACTTAAGGTCTAATAATAACTTTATATTAAAATCTTAAAAGCTTTTATTTTTAGGTTAAGTCTAATTATTCTTATATTATTTATTATAATTCTTTTTTATAAAAGTAATAGTATTATAATAAATATAATTATTTAAAAAACTAATCTAATTTTTTAATTATTTTATAAATTCTATTTTAGTTTTTATTTATAATTTAGATATAGTTCTATTATTATTCTAGCTTAGAAAAGTTTATCTAATTTTCTAATTTATTTATAAAACTATTTTTAAGTCTTTATTTATAATTTAGTTATTATTTTATTACTTTTCTAGCTTAGAGAAATTTATCTAATTTTCTAGTTTATTTATAAATTTCTTCTTTTATAAATTCTAGAAGTTCCTAGCCCTAAATATATAATTATTATTTAGAGAAAAGAAATATAAAAAAGTTCTTTTTTTTCATAAACTAATTTTCTTTTTCTTTTTTTATTTATATAATTTATATAGATATATAGTATTTTCTCTTTTTTTCTAAGCCTTTTTTAAGTTTTCTTTATTTTCTTTATTTATATTCTTATTAAAATAAATAACTTCTAATACTAATAAATTACTAGTTATTTAGTAAATATATTTATAATAATACTTTATTTATATTATTTTAAATATATAAATAAGAAATATAATTTTATAAGTTCTAGCTTTTATTTCTATTTCTAATTTTAATAGTATTCTAGATTTTTTAACTTATTATATTATATCTAAATTATTTTCTTTATATTATTAATAAGTTTTAGAAATTTATTCTAATTTATCTAGATTATATTTAGGTTTATACTAATCTTATAGCTTATTAGAATACTTATATTTCTTTTATATTCTAAAATATATAATAAGTAATTTTTACTAATATATTATAAATATAATATATTTTTAATAATATAATTAATATTTTTTAATATTAAATAAGTCTTATTTTCTTTTATTTCTTATTAAATATTAATTATTTTCTAAAATAATTTATTTATTATTATTTATAAAATCTAAAACCCTAAAAATAAAAAAAATACTAGAAGTTCTAGAGAAAATATTAGATTAGTATAAATATAAATAAGAGATATTAATAGAATATAAATATTAGATTTTTAATATATTCTTATATGAATTTTATATAGTTTTTTTTTAAATAACTTTTCTAATAAAAGTATTTATTTTATATATTTCTTTTTATTTATTAATATAATAATATTATTTACTTTTAGGTAATTTTATAGCTTTTAAATAGTATTTTCTAGATTCTTTAATAACTTTTAAATATTATTTACTAAAGAGTATTTTTTTAATATATAAAAAAAAAGAATTTTTTTTTATAAGCTATAACTAAATTTATTTTAAATTTATTTTATGTTTTAATTTCTATAAGTTTAGGCTCTTCTATAATACTAGCTTATAAGAACTATAACTTTGATAAAGAAACATAAAAAATATTATAAATCTAATATAATAAAAATAGCTTTAAGTAATATATTTAATTATTTAAAGCTTTTAAAATATTAAAAAAGCTAAAGTATTTATTTATAAATTTTATATTTAGTTAGAGCTATTAAATATTCTTTATATAAAGTATTATTTTCTTTTAGACTTGAAATTTCTTATTAATATATTTATTATTATAATATTTCTTTTATATATTACTAGTATTTCTCTTTTTAGAATATTATTTTTAATATAAAGCTTAATATTAAAATAGAAACTATATAATATATAAAATAAAGAAATTTCTATTATAAAATACTTTAGGTTATTATAAATTTTTTTAATAAAAGCTAATTTCGCTATTTAATTATTTTACTAGTAACTAGTATAACATTTCAAGTATTATTCTAAAGTCTAATTTAGGTTCTTTATTTTTTTATTAGTTTAAAAACAAAATACTATATTTAATTATTATTATATCTTTAAATAGAAATAAAAACGAAATTAGAAATTACTAATAAAAATAAATCTTTTATTTAAGGAAATACTTACTAATATATTAAAGTCTTTAATAATATAATATATAAAAAGCTTTACTAATTTTATAACTAAAATACTTTTAATTATAGAAATATATTATATTATTTTATATATTTATTAATAATAATAAATATAAAATTATATATTTTTCTGCGAAATCTAGAAAAAAATAGTTTTATAATAAAGTTTATAGTAATTTCTTATTAAGGTTTAGAAGAAATAGGAAATAAATTAAATATATTATATAATAAATATTTTTTAATTTTAGTTTATTAATAAATAAAATAAGTTTTAATATATTCTCTTATATTTTTTCTTATATTTTATTAGAAGTATTTTCTTTAGAAAATCTCTAATATTTTACTAATATTAAAGAATTTTTTTTATAGAATTATTATAATTTTTTTATAATAACTTTTCTTTAAAAACAGACTTAATTAATATATAAATAATACCTTAATATTTTAATAATCTAAATATATTAACTTTCTAAATCTTAATAGTTTTAATAAAAATTCTTTTAAAAAACTAATTATATTATTATTATTATTATATTATTAGATTAAACTTCTAGTATTATAATAATAATCTAACTAATATTTCTTTATTTCTCTTATATATTATTTTAGATCTAGTAATTTATATTATTTATAATTAATTATATTAGTAATAAGTTTAAATAATAGTATTTTCTTTACTATTTTATTATTTAAATAAATTCCTAGTTTAGAAGTCTTTAGTATTTTACTAATTAAAAAATACTTATATTTTCTTTTTTAAGCCTTAAATTATAGCTTTATAGAAATAATATAATAATATATTATTATTATTAATATAGCTATTTCTTTAAAAGTTATATATATAATTATAAAATATAAAATATAAGATATAAGTAATAGAATATAAGTAATAAAATATAAGATATAGGATTTAGTTATATAACCTCGCGTTCTATTAATAATTTAACTAGTAGACTAGATCTCTTTAGGCTTAGTAGATTTAGAGATTATATATTAATATTATAATACTATAATTCCCATTTCTAAATAATAATAATTTTACTAACTAATATAATTAGTATTTCTATATTTATATAATAGTATTATATATTACTAGTAAACTAATACTAATTAGTTAGTACTTATAAATTAAAGAAAAATCTAGCTAATTAGAAAAGTATTTAGTAGCCTAAAATAAGTAGTTTATTTCTAGTTAAAGAAAGAAACTATTATTAATTCCGGAAAAGTATTTAATAGCCTAAGAAAAAGATACTAGCTCTTACTAATTAATAAGTAATTAGCTATTTAATTAATTAATTAATTATTTAACTTTTATTATTTTTTAAAACTAACTTCTTTTAGCCTTAAAACAACTTTTTTAGAAACTATTTTTTCTATTTATATAATACCTGTATTTATTAGATTTTCTTTTCGAAATATATATCCTATATATATCTTTAAAGCTCTTTAACTATTACTTTAATTTTACTATTAAATCGAGTTCTTTAAGCTTTAGATTCTTCTAGAATTATAATATTTCACTTCCTAAATTTCTTATTATAAATGAAATATTTAAAAATAAAATATTTACTTTAATATATTATTAGATATTTAGATATTATAATATAATAGGCTATATTATTAAAAATCATATTATTTTGGCGGTTTTAAGGTTTAGGTTATATAATAAAGGCCACGGCCTTTTATATATAACTTGCAGAAATTATATAAGAAAGCTAGTTTTTCTATAGATTTAGAAAATAATTCTTTATAAGTATTTTAATTAATTAAGCTTTTATATACTATATATTATTTATACTTTACTATTTATACTTTTAATTTATTATTTTAATATTAAGTTATGTTTTATATTCTAGTATACTTTATATAAGTTTTTGTTTTATTATAGTTTCTCTTTCATATATTTTATAGTAAGTAATATAGGAATAATAGAAACTTTATAGTTAAAATAATACTTTTATAAAGTTCTAAGAGATATTTATAAGGCGAATTATTAGCTTAGTAAATTAGGAGAGAAAAGGGCTATTATAATATTTTGAGCCTAAAGCTAAAATATTAAGAATATATAAGTATTAATTTTAGTATTTTATATTAATTTCCGATATATCTAATAACTTAAATACGGGTTAGCTATAAGATATAATTACTAATATAGTATATAGGAGTAATAAAAATAGAAACTAATTATAAAAGAAAAAGAAGTAAAGGAAATAAAATAAGAAAAATTATACTAAGATAATATAAGTTAGATCTTAATTAGAAATAGACTTTAGTACTCGGAAATAAAGTTATACTATTAATTTATATATTATTTTTAGTTATAATAAAGACTAGAATAGAGATAGTATTAGTTTTAGTAAAAAAGCTTACTTCTAAATCCGGAAAAGATATTTAAAAGAGGAAATATCCTTAATTTTAAATAAAATAATAAATAGAAATCGGAAATAAGAATTAAAAAGAAATCGGAAATAAGAAATTATATAAATGTAATAGCAAGAATAAAGTAATAAAACGAGGCTCAAAAATTAATAATTTCCTATATTTTAAGAATTTAAAGCTAAGGAAAAGAAGTAAGATATAATAGTAAATAAATAGATATGGCTAAGGCTATTAAAACACCGAGCTTTAGAAGCGAGCTTAGTTTGAACTATAGCTTAGAACCTTAACTAAAACTAATTTCTTTAGCTAAAACTAACTATATAATACTAGCTATTATAATAGATAAACTAGAAAAGCTTTTAGAAAAAGAAATAAATACTAAATAAAGAAAAGAAAGAGAATTTAAAAAATTCAGTAAAATTAGGGAAATTATATTTATTATTTTTATTATTACCTTTAATAATATTAATAAATATACCTAATTTAGCGAAATTAAGGGAAAATATTATAGGTATTAAGCTAATAGAATAGAAAAGAAAATATAAGTAATAGAAATAAGATTAGAAAAGCTATTATCTTATTATTACTAATACTAAAACTCGAATCTTAATTATATCTATTATTATTAACTAGTTTTTCCCTAATTCCGGTTCCTAAATTAAAAGATATACTTAAACAAGAAGTTAGTTTTTTAGGGACCTTATTAGTAAAAGTTTTAGATATAGAAACTCTATAATTAATTATAGAAGAAATTATTAAGATTAATATAGCTAAAAATAAGTATATACTAGTACCGGATTTAAACCTACTACTTATAAGAGCTTCTAAAGTACTATAGTTTTAGGAAAATAATATTTCTATATTCTTGAAATAATATATAAATATATATAAAAACTATTATATTTCTAATAATACTAAAAAAAAAAGAATTATCTATTATATCTTTCCTATTTATAAGAATTAGATTAAGGCTATACTAGAGTATTATACTAATAATCTAGGAGATTATTAGAAGACTAAGTTCTTTAAGGCCTTACTAAAGAAATTCCGAGAATATAACTAGGAAATACTTAAAATTAGCTATAACTTTCTTAATTAGATTATTATATAAGCCCAGAATAAAGAAATCTCTTTTAAGTCTTATATTAATATATTTAATAAAGTATTAAAGAAATTACTAAAAAGGAAAGAAATAAATAAAATTACTTAGTACCGAGAATTTATAAGGGAATTATTTATTCTAATAAAAGATTATATTTTTAAGAATATAAACTTCGAGCCTATAAATATTTCTATTTATAAATATAGTAAAATATATAAGAAAATAGTAATATCTTATTAGTATAAAGAAAAGAAATATTATTTTAATATTACTAATAACTCAGATATATCTAGACTTAGATAAAAATACTTAAATATAATAGTTTATAATATAATTCCTAAGCTAGAAAATAATTATTTCTTACTAGTTCCTTCTATTATATTTCCTAAAGCTACTATAAGTATAAGTAAGAAAAGAACTTAGCCTATAGCTAATTATATAAAACCTACTAAAAGTAATAAACCTAAGAGAAATAATATTAACTAGCTAGTAAAAAGTCTAGAAAAACTATTTATTACTATTATAACTTAAGAGAACCTATAGAAATAACTTAATATAGCTATTATTATAATTCGGGGAAATATTTATAGCTTACTTATATAACCTAGTTAATTATAACTAGTATAATAGTATTAATAATCTAGTAAGTATAATTCGGGTTTTTAGGGAAAATATACTAGAAGTTATAATAGAAGATATAAAGAATATTATAGTAGCTATAGTAATTAAACTAAATTAGGTAAAGAATCCGGATAATTATATTTTAGAGAAAGTTAGTCTTAAATATAATTAGAAAATATTACTTAAGTTAATATAGCCTATAATATAGATCTAGAATTAAGAAAAAAAATTTATTATAGGTATTATAATAGAAATAAGAATAATAATATTAATTTAGAATATATCTATATTTCTTAGTTTTATTACTTATTAATAAAAGAGCTTATAAATTATAAATATACTTACTAATTTAATAGAAGATAATATAAAGGGCTATTTAAGCCTAAATAAAAAAGTATTCTCTTTTTCCTTACTAGTAAGTACTAGTAGTTTAATTAAATTATTTCCCAAATCCGAGAAAAAAAATTTAATTATAATTTAAATACTTGACCTAAAAATATCTAGAAATTAATAAGAAATACCTAGTTTACTAAATAAGAAAAAGAAAAAGGAACTAGCTAACCGGGATCTATATATAAAAGTAAGCAAGTTATATCTAGAAAATCTAAATAGCCGCTTTACCTTAGAGGAAATTATATTAGAATTACTAATACTTTAGGTTCTGGAATTAATAAATAATACTAAAATTTGGCTATAAATAGTATTTTAGTTAATACTATAATAGGTTTCTTATTAAAAAGAAAAAGAAATAAGATAGAAATAGCTAAAGAGATTTTCTAAAAATAAGCTAGAGTAAAAGAAAAGCTATCTTATATAAAAGGCCAGAAAAATACTATTCTAAGAAGTAATAAATAAGGAAATAGCCTAGCTAAGAATATAAATATTAATAGTTCCGGAAATAAATAAAACGAATTAGAAATCTAGTATACTCTTAACTATAATAAGTATAAAATTCCTGAAGTTAATAATATTCTAATAAGATTACTAAAAAAAGTAACTATTTTATTTCTAAAAATTTAGAAAGAAATAAGAATATTTATTAATGCCTTAAAAACGCCGGATCTAGCTATTATATTTTAGAACTAATAGGTTAAGAATAATACTTCCTATTTTATTATTTTATAAATAGGAAATACTATTATATTAAGTATAGTTAGATATACTAGAAAATCTATAAAGCTAGCGGCTATAACTTATATAATAAATAGAATATTTAAAGAATTAGAAATACTAGTTTAGGTATCTAATACTAATAGAATTATTTAATTTAAAGATAATAGTATTAATATCCGGATATTACTAGCTTATAAATATATTATATAATTTCTATATTTCTAATTTATATTTTAAGAATCTTAAGGAAATATTAAATATAAAGAAATAATTAATACTAGAGCTAAAGTTAATATTTTCCCTAAAAAGATCTCTAGAAATATTAGTAAAATAGTATATAATATTATAGATTATTAAATATTTACTATTACTAGAATAGAATTTAAATTTATAGAAATAATAAAGCTTAGAACTAAGGTTATAAATAGAATAGAATATAAAAATATATTCTTTCTAGTTAAAAAAGCTTTAAAAATCCTGCTTAGTTAATTATTCTTAGTAAAAATAAAAATAAATATTATATATAGGAATAATAGTTTATAAAATAAAAGGTTTACTAATTCTAAAAATAACTAGAATACCTATATTATTATAATTATTCTATTTTTAAAGAATATTAGAAAATAGAAAAAAGTAATAGTTTAAGAATATTAAGCTCCTAGAATTAAGGAATTAAGTAATACGAAATAGGAAACTAAAAGTAAAAAGGAAAAATAGAGCCTAGTATTATAACTAGTAGTAATATTAGAAGAAATAAGAAAATACTAGGATTTCTAATAGATTTTTTTATTTTGGGTTTAGAAATTTAGGAAATTAATAATATTTTTAGAGAAACTAAAGCAGAAAAGACTTTAATTAAAGTATTATTAAAAATAGTTCTAGAATTAATAAAAAAAGAAATAAAAAAGATATTAAGTAAAAACATTTCTAAAGAAAAAATAAAATAATATCTCTTAATAATAAAGAAATATATTCCCGAAACTAAGAAATATAAAACCTAAGACTAGAAAGAATTCTAGAATATATAAGAGTTTAAGAAAAGTATATTAAAATACTAGATAAAAAGGTACTTTTTATATTTAACTAGAAAGAAACTAAGTAAGAAAATTATAAATTCCGGAGATTAGATAAAAAGAGTACTAGAGAAAATAGTTATAGCTCTTAAAGAAAAAGATAATAATTATAGTTTATTTCTAGTTACGGGAATATATAAAATAAAAAACAAAAAGATTTAACTAATAAATACTAATAATAGAACTAGAAAAGGCCCTAGTAAATATCCAAACTAGTTTAAGAAATCCAAAACTAGAAAATACTTATAGAAATATATTAGGAAATATAAGAACTATTTTTTATTAAGAATATTAGCTATTCTAAGAGATTTATAACTTATTTCGGAATACCTTAAATAATTAGATATTAATAACTAGCTCTAGGAAAAAAAACTAGCTATATTTCAAGAATTAATAATTAATTAAAAAGATATAATTATATTTAATTAGAAAGAAATAGGAAAAGTCTATAAGAATATTAGCTTATTTATTCTAATTAAGATTATTAAGTATAAGGCCTAGTAAGAAAAGAATTTCCTATATTCTAAAGCTCTAGTACTAGTAATAGTAAAAATATTATTAGAATATCTAGATTATAAAGTTTTTAAGAAATATAATAGATCTTACTAAAATCTATAGTTCTTAATTATAAAAAAGGTTATTAGAACTTATAGACTAATTAATACTATTATAAAAATGAATTTAGTAATCTTATAAAATATTAACCTATTTCTATTTACTAATAAGATCCCGAAGAAATTTACTAGATATATTTATATTTTTTTAATTAATTTCTTTTCCGGATATAATTAACTTATACTAGATATTTATAATATCTCTAGGGCTATTAAGAATAATTATATTATTTTAGGAAGCTACTATTTCGTTATATAGTTTATATGAGTTATTATAACTATTTTAGAGAATCTATTTCATAAAATTATTATATTATTTATTAATAATATTACAGTTAAGAGATCTTATATAGATTATAATAAGTAGCTTATTTTAACTAGTATTTGGTATTTTGTATTTAAATATTTTTAAAACCTAAATATAATTCTAGATAGAATTAAATAAACTAGAGCTAATATTAGAGAAAAATTATAGTTCTATTATAATAGTATAGTTATTATTAGCTTTATTTATAGAATATTTGGAAGAAGCCCTTTAAGTTTAGGAATTACTAAGATCTTAAAATAGAAATATTATAATAATATAATTAAAGGCAAAGCATTTATTAGAATTATTATTTACTATTATATTTGAATTAAAGGCTTTATAATTATTACTAAATCTATTTACTACTTAATAAGGAAAGATATAATATAAAACTAGGATAATAAATAAAATTAAGCTATATAAATTCTTTAAGAAAAGCTTATTATTACTTTAATATTCTATAAGTTATACTATAATTTATTAGAAAATTAGGGAATAATTATATTAGTAATAAATACTAGCCTAAATAAATAAAACAGAACTCTTAGCTAATATAATAATAAATAAAAAAAGAAAGTTATATAATATAAGTCTAAAATCTAGAATAATATTAAATAGAGATATAATATTACTAAGAAAAAATATTAAGGGCTAGTAAAATATTTATAGAAAGTATAATTCTAGCTATATAAAGTTTACTTTATCCTTAAACTAGATACTAATATACTTGTTATATAGCTAAGTAAAATAGCTATAGATTTTCCTAGAGTTCTAGTTATTTACTAGCTAGTATAAATTTAATTATTTAATTTTAAAGTCAGGTATATTAAAGAAACTAAGTATACTATTACTAATAAATTATTAAGATATTTATAGCAAGAAAGTAATACTAAAGATAATAAGAATATTAATAAATAATTAATAATAGAGCTTAATATTATTAGAATAATACCTATTAAATAGAAAATTTAGTTAAAGGAAATAGTTCCAATTTAATTATATAATATTATTTTAAGAAATCTGACTCCTAAGCTCTTTATTAGATATTTAGATAATAGTATCTAGTTATAGGAAATTAATAATTAAAGCTTTACTATATCTAGAAGTAAATTAGTAATATTAAAAAATAATAAAATCCGGAAGTTATATAGTAAAGACTATAGCCTTTTATATATAACCTCTAGTAAAATAGTAAATAATAATACTAACTCTTATACTTTATTTAATAACCCGACTATTTTACTAGATTCTTTAGATAATAGCTATTTTAAATAATACTAGAATATTATATAATATTTTATAATACTTTCTAGACTAGAAGAAATATCTAGAATCAAGTTTTAAAAGTTAAATAAAAAAGCTTTAAATTATAATATAAGAGATTAATTACTCTAGAGAATTATATTTAAAGTATACTTACCTTAACTTATTATTAATAATTAAGAATAAAGAGAAATTATTATTAAAGAGCTATATAATAAAATTAGATATATTAGAAAAAAAGTACTTTTTATTTAATAGCTAGCTACTATTACTAGAAAAATTACTATAATTATATATAGAAATATATTAATACTTATAAGATCTATTAATATAAAAGTAAAAGAAAATAAGAAAAAGCTCTATATCTAATAAAAGCTATATTTCTTTTCTATTATCTTGGGATTAATATAATTAAATTACTAGATTATAAAGAATATAACTCGCTAGTTATTACTAGAGATAACTTCTCAGGATAAATTAAAGCTAGACCCTTAAAGAATCTAATTAGTAAAAAGATTACTAAGTTTATTTAGGAAGAAATTATTTATAAATATAGTTTATTTAGGTAGCTTAAGGTAAATAGTAAATTAGAATTCAAAGAAGTAGTAATTCAGGAATTTAATAAACTAGAAATTAATAAAATTATTATTTTAGTCTATAATTCTAAAAGAAATAGTATAATTAAAAAAAGGTATTAACTAATTATTTAAGTACTTATTATACTTATAATAAGTAAAAAGAAGCCTTAGATAGATTTACTATTATATATTCTATTTATTAATCGAGTTATTATATATAAACTAACTAGATTTATTTTCTTTTATATAATCTATAATAGGAAAGCTATATTACCTATAGAAATACGCTTTCTAATCTAGAGAATACTTAGATAAGATAAAGTCTATAATAAAGAAATATTTCTAGAAATATATATAAAGTAAATATAAATAAGAAATAAAGATATTAAAGAAGCTAGAATAAAGAAAAATAAAAGATACTAAAAGAAAAAAGAATAATTTAATACTATTTACTAGATTTATTTAAAGCCTATTTCTAAAGAAAATCTAGTTCTTATATATAATATTAAATTAATAAATTAATAAATTAAAATAAATCAAGAAATATAAAGCTACTATATTACTAGCTTAGTCTATATAAAGTAAGATATATAAATTAACTAAAAGAATACTATATACTAGAAGAACTTAATAGTACTATACTTTAAAGAATATATATCAGGAATTAATTTAAATAGTTTATTAAAAGAAATGAATTCTAGTATTTCTCTAAAAATAAAATTAATAATAAATATATACCTATAAACAAATATTTTAAAATAGATATAAAACTAGAAAAAGAAGCTATTATAAAGTATTATAAGCAAAATAGTATTTAGGAAATCGGGAAAACTACTAATATTATTATATGTATTCTAAAGTTATTAAAATTAGGAAAAATAAAATATATTTCCTTTATAGAGAGCTAGAAGGAAGTATCTAATAATAGAAGCTCTTCTTAACCTGAAATAAAGCTTATTACTTTTAATTTCTTATATATCTTTTAAATTTACTTTCTAATTATTATTTATAACTTTTAGAGAATATTATTATTAGATTATTATTCTGAAAATCAGACAAGTTTTATTATTATTTATTTCTTATTATTATCTAGTTACTATTACTAAATAGTGTTTTTAATATATGAAATTCTATTACTAAATCTTGAAAATTAAATATAAAGTATTTCTTTTAGTATAAAAATAAATAAGAAATTAAAAGATTATTTTATAAACTTTTAATTCCGAATTATGATAATAAATAATAATTATATTTAGAAATAAAAAAAGAAAAGAAAAAGAAAAAAGGCCTTTTATATATATCTTACTAAATTAGAAACCTTTTAGAAGCTCTATTTGCTTTTTTAACTAGTTATTCTTGCGGCTTATACTAGTCTAAAGTTTAATTATAATATTTATAAATCTTGACTCTAACTTAAATTACTATTATAAGTTTTCTTATAATATCTAAATAAACTTCCTAATTAGAAGTTATATATAAATAAAATAGCTAAACTAGAAGCCCTATAAGAAAAAAAAGAAACCTTATTAAATCTAATAGTTATTTCCGAAAATATTTAATAATATATAATTCTAGAAATTTATTAAATATTAGATAAACTAGATCTGCCTATTTAAAGCCTATCTTATATTAGAAAACTTATTTCTTTTTTAATATAACTATAGCTACTTTTAAAACTTATACTAAAGCTTAATTAGTATATTATATATTCCTATTTCTATAGAGAACTTCTCTTATATAGAACTCTTTCTTAGACTATAATACTATTTTATTACCGGAAACTAATTACTTCTTTAAAAAGCTAGTATAATTTACTAATTCTTATTATTAATCTAGTTCTTATTATTAAAAATTATCTAAATAATTCCTATATTCTTAATACTAATTCGGAATATCTAATCTTTTTATATTCTATATTAACTTTAATATTAATTATTCCAAACTTAATAACTATATTATAAACCCTATTTATATTATCTTATAATTCTTCTTTTTATATATCCTAATATCTTTAGTATTATCTTTATAAATATAAATATTACTTTAAAGTCCTAACTAACTAAATAATTTTATATTATATAAAGTCGACTTTAATAAGTACTAAATAAATATAATTAGCTTTCGGAAGAAATATAAATTAGTTTTAAAAGAAATAATATCTTATTCTAAGTTATTTCTTAATTCTATTATTCTAATTTTTTTTTATTAATACTTATTTTATATTTTCCTAATATCTTTAATATATTTATATATTTTATCTTTTATATATTTCCTATATTATTTCTCTTCTTTTATACTATTTTTTGAGTTAATAGAAATATCTTTAAATAAATAAGGAATTAGGGCACGCCTATATTATAAGATTTTTATTATTTTCTTTTATATTTTAATACTTTAGATATTATTACTATATTTATATTTCTATTATATTATCTTCTTATTTCCCTATTATTACTATTTAGTTTAACTTGCCTTAATTATTTCCTTAATTATATTTCCTTAGATATATATATTTATATTCTTTTCTATAATAAAAGCCTAACTCTATATTTTATCTTTTATAATTATTTCTAATTTATAATTATATTATCTTAAATATATCTAATTATTATACTTACTTTCCCTATTATATATATTACTATTTTAGCTTTATTTTCTTATTAGAAAGAAAGAAAAACTCGAATATATATAATATCTTTATATAATTCAAGTCTATTTTAATTTATTCTTTATTTTAGAATATATTTAAAAGAAATTCTCGTAATCTCAAGAACTTTTAACTTTATAACCTATAACTATTATATTAATAATACTTTTATAATTTATTAAAAATAATAAAATAGCCAAAATACAATTTTCTTAAACTAATAAAGTATAATAGCTAATTCTTATAAGCTATAGTATTATTAAAAGCCTATAGATTAATAATATTAAAATATAAAGTATTAAAGAAGCTTAGATAATTATAGAAGGCTTACTAATACTAGAAAAGATAGCTATAATTACTAAATTTAATATAAATATCTTAGATAAGCTAAATAATATATATAATAAGTTCTTAAAATAAAAAACCTTTATTAGAGACGAAATTAGACTAGAATTAACTAAAGAGAAGCTAAAAAACTACTAAGCTAATAATAGAAAATTCGAGAATATTATTAAAGGTATTTCTAAAAGTAAATAAAAGAAGCTTAATAAGATTAAGACTATAATAAATAGTTTTAATACTAAGAATCGGAATGAAATTATATTATATAATAAAGCTTTTAGCTAATATATTAATAATATCTATAATAACCTTAGTAAAAATATTTATAAAAAGTTATACTTTTTTTTTAAAATAAAAGCTTTAGTATATAAAGCTATTTAGTTAATTAATAAAGCTACTTTAAAGTATATTAAAAATAAAAAATATTAAAATACTAGTATATTTACTAAATCAAATATTACTAAAGTACTTAAGTATACTAAAGCTATTTCGGAATATAAAGAATTAAAGTTTAAGCTATTATTAGCTAATAATCTCAAGGCTAGATAATATATCTTTAATACTTCCGGAATTCTAATTAAGGAAATTTATAGTAATAAGCCTTTTCCTACTTTCCGAAATAAGCCTAAAGAATAGGCTTCTATTATAATTTCAGCTTTAACTTAACCGGATCTAACTAAGAAAAATAAAGCTAATTTAATAAAGCCTAGTAAGAAAACTACTAGTAAAGCTAGCAGAACTAGTATAACTAGATAAGAAGAACCTAGTAAGAATAGAAAGTAAGCTAAGCCTAAAACTTCTAATAAATAATAGAGATCTAAATACTAAACTAAGTATAAGGTTAGTAAATTAGAGAAAAGTAAAAAGAAACTTTCTATTTTAAAGAAAAAAATACTATCTAGGAAGATTTCTATAATTATATCCAGAATTAAAAAATAGAAAACCAAGAATATTAAGTCTAGAAAACTTAATAAAAATATTTAATATATCTATAAGATACTAGCTAAATAGAAATTAATACTTATTTAGTAAGATAAATATACTTTTAAGGAAATATATAATAGTATTTTAGAACTTATTTATAAGCGAGAATACTATAGAATTAATAATAGATTCCTTAAAGCTCCTTATATAATATATACTTAGTAACTTATTAATACTTTCTTTATTAATATATAAGAAATTAAGAAGACTCTAAAGCTTATTACTAAGATCTATAAAGTTACTAAAAGCAAGAAATATATTTCTATTACTTAAATAAATAAGGAAATACGGGATTTCTTTTTTAAAGACCAGGAAATTAAAAAGTATAAATACAAGTACTATATTTCTAATTAATTTCACTCTAATCTATAGCTCTAATTTAATACTATAGTCCCTATTCCTAAATCAGGTATTATTAATCTAGGTACTAATAGTTATATTTATAAAAAGAATTACCTAAAATAAATTAAGAAGCTTAGTATTCGAGAACTCTTAATAAAGAAAATAGAAATATTATAGTTCTATTTCCGAAAAAATAATATATTAATATATAAAAATCTTAATAATAGCTATTTTACCTTAGCCTCTTAACTTTTAATAGCAGATCTATTAATATAGCTCGGATTTCACAAGGTATTAAATAAGTATTCTATTTACCTAGTTATTTACTTTTAGCTAGCCTAATATTTTATTTCTAAAAATATTAATTATAATTAGTATAAAAGTAATACTAAAGATCTAGCTATTATTAAAGCTTTAAATAGCGAATTTTACCTTAGTAAAAAGTAATAGAATATTAGCTATATTTTCCTTATAGACTATAAAAAGGCTATTACCTTTAATAAGAAGTTCTTTAAAGATATTAATTACTTCTTTATTTCTAATAAATTTGAACCAGAAATAGTTAAGGAAATAAATAAGTATTTACTAAAAATAATAAAAAGAAAAACTCCAAATATAATTTATTTAACTAGATAAATAAATATCTTTAGCTAGGTAATCTATAAGTTTGGAATTATAAGAAAGTATTAATTCTCGAATAATATATAAGTTAAAGAATAGCTTAATAATAATTTATTACTTAATAGGCCTTTTATTATAGTTTTAATAAATCTAGTTACTATTAAAAATAAAATATACGAAAATAAAGTCTTTTATAAAATTATTAAAGCCTCTTATCTAGAGCTTTTCTTTCTTATTAAAAGTTAATTTAAGAATATAGTAAATAATATAAAATTCGAAAAAGCTATTTATTTAAAGTATATTAGTATGATTTATAATATAATTTACTATAATAAGCCTTCTTAATACCCTATAATAAAGGCAGAAATTAAGTAATAGTTAAAGGCAAATACTAATTAATATAAAGAACTATATTAGATTTAGTATAAGAATATAACTAAGCGGATTCGGATTGCTTTTAAATAAGTTCGAGAATACGAAATAAGACTATTTAAAGGTAATAAGTCTTATTTTAGGTATATAGAAAAGAAATTAGATTAACTAATAAAAAAAGATTTTAAATATTTTATTATTTCGAACTCTAAATAGGATTTTTCTATTACTTTTAATACTTAGGAGATAAATATAAATAAATAAAGGATCGGATATAATATAATAGGCTATACTTATTAAAAATTATATTATTTTAGTAATTTTAAGATTTAGGTTATATAGTAAAGACCGCGGCCTTTTATATATAACTTGCAGAAATTATATAAGAAAGCTAGTTTTTCTATAGACTTAGAGAATAATTCTTTATAAATATTTTAATTAATTAAGCTTTTATATACTATATACTATTTATACTTTATTATTTATACTTTTAATTTATTATTTTATTATTAAGTTACGTTTTATATTCTAGTATACTTTATATAGGTTTTTGTCTTATTATAGTTTCCTTTTTATAATATCTAATATCTAAATCAGGTATTTAATATCTTAATAACTAGATATCTAAACTAGATATCTAGTATCTTAATTAGGTATTTAAACTAGATATCTAGTATTTTAACTAGATATCTAAACCTAATATCTAAACTAGATATCTAAATATCTTTATTACTAAATTCTTTTTATAAACCTATTATAAACTATCTTATTTTTAAATATCTCTTATTATAAACTATATATATATATATTAAGGAAAAATTTAATTTAATTTAGTATAAATAATAAAAAAAGAAAGAAATTAATTAAGAAATAAAAAAATAGAATTAATACTAATAATATTATAAAAGCAGATTTTTAGAAATATCTAAATATTAAGTTATATTAGTATATCTTATATAGAACTTCTAATAAGAACCTATAAAATCTATTTAAGAATAATTTTAAAGACTTTAGTAATATAATCTTTAATTAATATAGCTATATTAAACTATAAATCTTTTAAAAATACCTTTAGTATAATAGTATTTATATTAAATAGAATTATATATATCTTATTATAATATAATTCCTATTTAATATTATTTAGAAGGAAATAATATATATTTAGTATAAAGCTAATATTATTAAAATAGCCTAATTAGAATAGATTTTCTAAAAGAACCTATTATATTAGTTTATTTTATTCTAGAGAAACCTAAATAGAAAAAAACTAAGTATTCTGAATTAACTAGCTAATTAAATTAAGATATTTATTTATTTTCTCTAAATTAAGGTTATTTATTACTTTTATTTTTATTACTATTACTAGATTTACTATATCTAAAGAATCCTTAATTAATTTCTATTATTACTATTAGAAAGCTTATTAGAAAAATAATAAAAATATATTTTAAAATATAAAAATATAATAGAACTAATAGTAATTTTAATTATAAACTTATTATTTTTCTTAATATTTACTAATATATAAAACTTCTAGAAAAGATATTAGTAAAAGCTTTTCTTATTATATTAAAGAAACTAATATAAGACTACTTCTATAATAACTAGTTCTTTTAATATATATATAAAGAAGCCTATATAAATATTTATAATTTCTTTAAAGATTCCGGTTTCTATTATTAAAATTCAAATAAATAAAATATTATTACCTTAGTAACTATAATAGTAAAAGACTTTAAAAAACAATATTCGAGCTTATTTAAATACTAATTAATAACTTATATAAATTATAATATAGCTTTATTCTTATCTTAAGAAATACCGGTTTTGTATATAAAATTATTATTTCCTATTAAGGCTTACTAATATACTAATATATAGTTTCGAATTCTCCTAATAAACTTGGCTAATTTATTAATAAGCTCTAAATATCTATTATTACTTATAAAAAGAAATAATAAATTAATACTAAAACTTATTTTACTAATTAATAATACTATTTTTAAAACTTTTTAAGCTATTATTTATCCGGAAATTATTAATATAAATCTAGTTATAACTTTAAAACCTATAATAATTACTTTAAGTCCTATAATTATAATAATTATATTCTAAAGTTATATTTTATATATAAGAGATTTAAATACTATTTATAGAAATATATACTAGAGAAATAAAAAGCTAAAAAGGCTCGATTTAAAAATAGAAATATTTACTAATTTAGATCCCAAAATACCTATAACTTTAATAAATATTTTAGTAATACTTATATATAGTATATTACCGAATTTAAAAAAGAAGAAAATAATAAAAATAATAAAAATAAACTAGTAAATAATACTTTTAAAGCTTTACTAATAGAAACGAATAAACGAAAGAAATATTACTCTAATTCTTACTTTATTTTTATTAAAAGCTTCTTAGCTATTTCTATAGCTCCTGTTTTTACTATTTCTATAACTAATATTCTTATAAATAATCTTATTTCTCTTTTTCTTATATATTAAATAATAAGTAAAAATTATATTTTAGAGTTTACTAAATAAATAAAGAATATCTAGATATTTATAATTAATAATATATTAAAATATAATATCTATTACTTTTATAGAATTGTAATTAATACTAGAGCTTCTAGATTCTTAATTATTAGTTCTAACTAATAATAGTATTAAACTTAATAAAACTACTAAAGATTAAGTTAATATCTAGTTTAATATTAGATCTATATTTTCTATTAGATTTATAATAATAAAAATACTAATTAGGTAAATATAATTCTATTTCTATTTAGCTTAGCTAATATAAATAAGCTAGAGATTTATTTTAATAATCTTACTAATTATCTTATTACTTTTACTAGATATTTTATATTTATAATATAATATTTTAGAATATTATATTATAAAGCTTTATTTTCGAATTCTTTATTTATAATTCCTACTTTTTTATAAAAATTAAATTATAATATCTATATTACTATTTTAGTTATTTATTTATTAGTAAACTCTAAAATATACTAGAATAAGTAGGCTATAATATTAATATAAAAGCCCTTAAATATTTTATAAAATATTATAAATAATACTAGAAATTTAAATAATTACTAAAATAATTTAAGTTTAATCTAAAAAATAATATTAGCTTTAATTATTTTATTATTATTAATATTTTTTATATTTCTAGTAAGTCTATATTTTATATTATTAATAAAAGTACTTAATATTAAACTAGTTAATAGCTTTAAAATATTAATATATTATATATTTAAAATATACTAAAATAGTATTAGATTAATATTTATTGAAATTCTTTTAATTAAATTATAATAAATATTAAATAGTAGTTTATTAGTGAAAAGTTTACTTAACTTATAAATATTATAGGAACTAAAATTAAAATTATTTTTATAAAAGCTTATAATTCTATTAGAATTATAGAATACTATTATAGCCTAATTTAATATATTTATTTTATTATTATAGCCGAAATTAATAGAATTAATAAGAATACTACATTTTAAATAGCTTTTAAAGCTATTAATAATTCTATAAAATCTAATAGTATTATATTAATTATTTTAATTTATAATACTTTATCTTAAATAACTAAATATAATATTTTATTACTAATTATATTATAATAATTAATAATATTTAAAAAAGTAATAATAGAAATTTAGAAGCTTTAAACTAGATACTAGATTATAAATATCTCAAATACCTGAAATAATTCTAGTATTATTAATATTTATAAACTTCTTTTAAATTTAAATATTCTTATATAATATAAAGAAAATACTAATTAATCTAATAATTAAAATAGATTATATAAGCTAGTAACTATTAATAGAAAGAACTATATACTAGCTTTATTATATAATAATACTATTTTCTATTTTATTTTTATAAAGATTTTTTATATAAGAAATATTAAGGTTATTATTAATAGCCCTAAATCTAAAACTATTTTCGAATTTTATAATAAAACTAAAAGTAATATAAATATAATTTCTTTTATTATTCCTGCTATTCTATTAAAGTATAATAAAAAACGCTCTTATAAAAACCCGGATTTTATAATATTTCTATAAAATAATAACTTATATAAGAATTCTCATTAAGTTAAAATTATTAGTTTTCTAAAAAGAAAAATATTTAAGATTATTTCCAGATTTTAAATACTAAAAGAAATATATATATTTAATTCCCGGTTTATTAATAAAATTAAGAATAAGAATATAAAAAAAAAGTTTAAGAAATTAAAACTAGTTATCTAAGCTTATAATAATAATAAAAAATATATAATATTAATATAATTACTTATTATTTAATATATTAGCTAGAGAATTATTCTTAATATTATTATTATAATAATAAATATTATAAAATTATATTTATATAATATTTTATAAGCTTATATCTAATTAATAATATTATTTAATTATAATTTTTATATTGATTTATTTTATAATTTTATTCTAAAAATTATAAAACTATTATATAGTATATTAAAAGCTAAAAACTACTAGTTTAAGACTTATTATTTCTATTATACTAATAAGCTTTTTATAGAATAATTAATTTATAACTCTTGCTTTTTCTATAATAAATAATTTTTCGGAATTATTAGCTTTTAAACTAATAATATTCTATTTATTAAAACTAATAATTTTATAAAAATAGAATAACTAAAGCTCTAAAAAGTTAAGTTCTTAGCTAAGAAATATAAATGCCTCATTTTTAATTATAATCTCAAATTAAATAAAGATATTATTTATATAAATATTATTAGAATTACTTTTATATAAGAATACTAATATAAAAACCTCTAAATTATTTTTATAAAAAATACTATTACTATAAATAATAAGAGTATTATTTATTAAGATCTCTTTATTAAAAACTAATATATTATCTAATATATTAAAGAAATATATATTATATTAATTTATTAACTAAAAGCTTTATATAATTTATTAATTACTATTTAAGCTATTAAACTTTCGGAAACTAATATAAAGGCATTTAATAATTATATTTAATAATAAATTAAGAATATTACTAGAGAATTAAGATTTATAAAGCTAATAAAGAAGTTCTTATATTTAATTATTTTTATAAATACTTTATTTATAAATAATAAAGATTTCTTTTTCTAAATTAGATATATTCTAGTTCTAATAAATAAAACTAGATATACTAATATTATTTATTAGCTTTTTATTAAATATAAGAGAATTACTAGAAATATTCTAGTTTCGAAATTTTATAATATAGCTTATAGCTTTAATATAAATACTTTAGTTAAATCTATAATTAATAAAATACTAAAAATAGAATTATTATAAGTAATTTATATAAATTCGAAGTTATTATATAAATATTTTATTAAATTAGAAACTATTCGAGAAAAGTATTTAATAATTAATATAATATACTTTTATTAAATATATAAATAATAAGAAATTATAGAAGTTAAATGAATTAAAAAAGAATTAAATTCTATTTATTATAGACCTATAAAGAAAGCCTATAAATAAGGTATTTATAAAAGAACTATTTATTAAAAAAACTAAGCTAAGAAAAAAAGGAAATCTCGAGCTAAAATTCCTTAAGTATTTATAGTTCTTTATTTATAGCTCGGCCTAATAGGGTTTAGTATCCTAAATTTCCCAGAATATAGCTTTTTTTAATTTTATTATATATAATTATTATATAATTCTAGATACTAGATATTAGATATTAGATTCAGATATTAAATACTAGATATTAGACTAGATAAAGTATAGAATTATAATATTATTTCCTTTTTTAGAAAAAGCTTATTCTTAAATAAATAAGTATTATAGAATTATTATTAAAATTATTAAAATTTTCTATTTTGTTTTTCTAGGCTTATATCTAGTTAACTAGCTTCTTTAGTAGGCCTGGCTATTATTAATTAGCCAAGTAATAGTCTTATAGCTTATAGAAGAAATATTTTAGATTAGAAGCTAAATACTAGTTAAGGTTTTTATTATATCTAATCTAACTAACTTTATATAAAAGCTTTTCTTATTTTACCTTTAATACTTAAATATCTTATACTTTATATTCTTAATCTATTATTACTTAAATTAGTAAAAATAGTTTATTTTTCTAGCTAGGTAATAAATTATTAATAGTCTTATATAAATAATTAGAAAAGAATATATTATGAATTTTAATATTTTCGAATAGTTTAATCTTATAAGAATTACTAACTTAATATAGAATTAAATAAGGCCCGGCTATTTAATAATCTAGTTTATAGCTAAAGTATTATATTCTCTATTTTTTTATTAATATATATATTTTATTTTTTATTTTAAAATCTATAAAGTAATATTTAGTATTAGTATATTTCTTTATTCTTTTTTATACTTATTTTATATTCTCTTTATTTCTTTTTATAATATATTCTATTTATCTAGTAATTTATTAAGCCTTTATCTTACTTAGCTTATTTTAGGATATAATTATTAGAATTAACTAGTTAAAGAAGGTTTATAGAAGCCTGCTATTAAGAAGTTTATATAGGGATATACTAATAAAGCTATATAAGAAAGTAAGTTAAATATAATTAATTATTAGTAAATACTTATTCTAGTTATTTTAATAATATATAATATATAAGTATAATTATTAATTAATATATTAGTTTATAATTTCCGTCTATTTATTAATTTATAAGTAATATATTATTAATAACTTTAATTTTATATCCAGAATTCTATTAAACTTTTTCTAGAATACTAATATAAATTATAGACTATAATCGGAAATAATAGAGGCTAGAGAACTATAATAATAATAAATAATTCGGAAATATATTTTTATTATATCTTTTATTATAATTATTTTATAATAAGATATAGAAATAGTTTATTTACTTAATTAATTAATTATAATATATATAATATTATAGCCGGATTTCGAATTAGGTATTAATTTGAAATTTATTATAATATATTATTATAAGTAGTCCGGAACTAATAAAAAATAAAATAAATTAGAAGTTTTATTTTTTAGAATATTTATTTATTTATATAATTAGTAATTATAAATATATTAAATAATATTATATTATATATTCTTCTAGTAATACTATAGCTATAATAGCTTATATATCTTATTTTTACTAGAATATATTATAAAAACTTAGTTATAAGCCTTATAGATTAAATTTATATATAATTATTTTCCTAATATTATAAGTTATTTATAATAAAATAGTAATTTATTCTTTATAATAAAGTTAGTATTATTCTATTTGGCCTGCTTATAAAAAGCTTATAAAAAAGAAGCTTTATAATTATTTTATAAGATTTATTTAACTAAATTATTTATTTTATTAAAATTATTATTATTATTTTAGAAAGAAGAAAGAAAGTTAACTTTAATATTAAAGTTCTAAAATACTTTTAAGTCGATTTGGTTTTAAGAAAAAAAAGCCTTAGTATAATATTTCTTTTTTATTTTATTTTATTAAATAATCTTATTATTTTAGTATATTAGAATATTAGCTTTTATATTTTATTTACCGGATCTATATTAGATAATAAAATAGTATTTAGCTAAGGCTTTAGTCTATTTAGCTTATTTATTTATAAGCTTTTTTATTATTATAAAATATTCTAATAAATAGTAGTTTATATAGATCTGAATTTAATAAATAATTCCTTAAAATTCCGGGTATTATTAATTTAAAAACTATATAATAGTAAATATTTCTTTATTATATATTTTATAATTATATTTTATAAATATTATTATTTTTAAGAAAAATACTATAAAATATTATTTATTACTATATTATTAAAAAAAATACTAATAATAATATTATTTAAGATATTAGTTTTAATTATTAATTATTATTCTAGATTATAGTAATAAAATAAGGCTAATAATATAAGATAAGTTTTAAGTTTCTTAAAAGTATTCTAATAAACTTTATTAAATAAGAAGAAAATATATATATATATATATATATAAGGTTTAATAAAAGCTTAGTAATCTTACTATAGTTATAAATAAATCTTTTATAAAAGTTATAGAACTTTAAAAAGGCTTATATTTCTTTTATAATTTAAGGAGCTTTCTAATTCTTTATAATTATAATCTTTTTAAAATTAATTTTAATATTTTCTATAGAAATAATAAAGCTAAGGTATTTTATATATATAATATAAAATTTATACTTTTTAATATCTATTTATAAGCCTATATTCTAAAGCTACTAAAAGATCTTTTTTATATAAAGTTTATATTCTAACTTATTATTAGAATAAATAAGAATATTATCTAAATAAGCTATATAAAAGTTATCTAGATAATTAAATAAAATATTATTTATATAATACTAGTAAATAGCTAGCCTATTAGTTAATTTAAAGAATAAAACCTTATATTTATATATTCTATAATATATATAAAATATTATTAATTTCTCTAATTTAAGGTTTATATATATTTAGTAAAAAACCTAATAAATATTAAGCTTTATAAAGATTTTGGCTTTATTAATTCTAATTAAGGTCTTATTAATAAAAGAAAAAAAGTAATAGTTCTTATAAGTAATCTAGTTAAGCTTCTAGTAATTAATATAGAATTATAAACTCTTATTAGACTTTTTTATAAAAAAGATAAAGGCTATAAATAGTAATTAACTAGAAGTAATAAAACCCTTATTAAGATTCTTTAGGAAATATTTCTTTATAGCTTTTAATTCGGCTATTATTATTTTATATAAAGGGCTATATTTTAAGTATTTCTCTATTTCCTTTTTTAATTATATCTTATAATTATATAACTAATAAAGAAATAGAATATTAGAAACTTTTTTAGAAAAAGTATTATTAAACTTAATATATTATTTGGGAATAATAGAATCTTTAATATTAGCTTCTAAAAAAAGCTTTTTTTATTATTTAAAGAAGCTATTAATCTTATAAAGGCTTATAGTAAAGGCTTTATTCTCGAATTATTAAAGGTTATAATATATATTTATAAAGCTAATACTAGTAATTTTAATAATAAGAGCTTTTATTAGCTTTCTTTTTATATATAGTCTTTTCTAATATAGGGTATTTATAAGGTAAATAATACTAGCTAAAGAGTTTTTTATTTAGTAATAGCTATCTTAAATATTCTATTTATAGAAGTATTT
Organism: Hyaloscypha bicolor E; assembly: GCF_002865645.1. Lineage (NCBI taxonomy): Eukaryota > Fungi > Ascomycota > Leotiomycetes > Helotiales > Hyaloscyphaceae > Hyaloscypha > Hyaloscypha bicolor. Next base: position 503,656 of record NW_020194691.1, on the reverse strand, counting down.
AATCTTTAGTTTTTATAAAATAAAAGTAACTAGTATTAGCTTAGGCTCTTTATTTAAATCTAATTCGGAATTAGTAGAATTATATTTAAAGATAATATTATTAGTAAAACTAATATATAGAAAGAAATTAGTAATAAAGTTATTCTTTATATTATAGTTTTTAATAAAAGCTCATTTTCTAATAACTTATTATTAGTTCTTCTTATTAAATATATAGTCTCTAGCTTTAATATTTATTTAATAATTGAAATAAGAAATATATTTTGGGATAGGAAATAAAGTCTTTTAAAATATAGAAATCTCTTATATAACCGAAAGTAATAGAGGAAAAAACTCAGGCTATATTAAATATTAGTTTTAGATATTAAGAAATAAGCTAAAGTATTCTAGCTATTTATAGCTAAGAATAAGGTTATAGGATTTAAACTTAAGAATTAATAAGGAAATAGTATATTATTATTTCTAATTAATAATAAAATATATTTTTAAGAAATAGGTAATATAGGTTTCTAGTTTATTATTATATTTCTTAATACTAATAGGCTTAAATAAATACTAGAACTTAAGATTAAAAAAAGTAGTAATATTTATAATAAGAAAAGTATTAATAAATATAAAACTATTTATTCCGGAATTAGTAAGAGAAAAAACATTAATTAAATATTTATTATAAGATAATCTATAAAATATAATTAAGTATAGTTTTCTTATTAACTAGTCTAGATTAATTTCTATAAAATTAATCCCAAGTTTACTTAAAAAGAAGTCTTTTTTTTAGATATTCTTATTTCCTAGTATATTATTTATATTAGCTTTTATAAGCTTATTATTTTTTTCTAGTTTCTTAATATTAGTAATATACTTTAGTACTAGATAATTACGGGCTATATAACTAGTCTAAGAATAATTAAAGTAAGTTAAAATTAAAGTAGAAATATTTTCTTTCTTAATAACTAGCTTACTAATAATTAGAAATATTTGAGTTAATATAAAAATATAAGAAGTTATTATATAAAGCTTAGAAGTAGTAAATATAGAGATATTAGAAATAATAAAGATTAGAAAAGTAATAATAGCTCGAGTCTTAATATATTTTTTAAGGCTTTTATAAATCTATAATATCTTTATTTTAAAATTAACTAATAAGGCTATATAATATAGGTTATAGAATATATAAATAAAGTAGTACTAGCTTATAAGTTATTTTTAAAGAAAGAATATTAGCTTATTATATAGCTTATTAAGATAGTTTTATAAATAAATCTAAGCTTTATTTACTAAGTAAATAAATTTAATCTTAAACTTATAGAAAGTCTAAATTTCGTTTATTTATAGCTTCTTATATTTATATCTAGCTTTATATATATAATAAGAGTTAATAAAGTATTTACTAAGGTAATTAATTATTTCTATAGCTATCTTAAAAGAATTAGTAATATTAGGCTTATATTAAGTATATAAATAATATTAAATATTATTTTTTATATAATTAAAGATATAATATATATAAGTATTCTTATTTATATAATAGTTTATATTAACTTTAAATTTACTAATAATCTGGATTTACTAATAGTTATAAGTTAGGTTTTTACTATTATTAAACTTTAAGAAATCCGAAATTTTTATAAAATAGAACTTACTATACTTAGGAATTTTTCTAACTAGATATATTTATTTAATAAAAGAAACTAGGAAATTAGATACTATATTATAATACTTAGATTAGAAGTAAATATTATCTGGAATATAATCTTTATTAATAAAATATTCTCGAGAAAGCTTCTTTATATTAAGTAAATAAACTAGACTAGTAGCTAAGCTATTTAGGATTATATAATTAGTCTAGGTATTTATCTGAATCTTAACTTGAGCTTATTATAATATAAGTATATTAGAATAAATATTAAATAGAATAAGTAATTCTTTTAGAATAAAAAGTTCTATTCTAGAAATATTTTTAGTATTAGAAATAAGAAATAGAATTATAAGATATAAATAAAAACTTTTAGAAAAATTATTAGTATAAAAGGCTATATTAAAGGTATTAGATATATATAATTTATATATAAGAAGTTATTCTTTAGAAATAAATAATTATTTTAAAAGAAATATTCTAAAGTCTTTCTAGATAAATAAAAAGAAAAAGCTTAGTTTAATATTATAGATTTATAAAAGAAGCCTATAAATAAAGCATTTATAAAAGAACTATTTATTAAAAAAACTAAACTAAAAAGAAAAAGAAGTCTTAAGTTAAGATCTCTTAAATATTTATAGTTCTTTGCTTATAGCTTGGCCTAATAGGGCTTAATATTCTGAATTTCCCAGAATATAGCTTCTTTTAGCTTTATTATATATAATTATTATATAATTTCAGATACTAGATACTAAATACTAAATACTACTAATTTTATAATAAAATTAAAGCTAATAAATATTCTTAAGTATTTAGTTAATATAAATATTATATAATTAGATATAAAGAAATAGATTAAATATAAATAGAATAGAAAATAAATATATAAAATAAAAGAATATTATAAGAAAAGAAATTATATATAAAAGACTATAGCCTTTAGTATATAACTAAAACCTTAGAAATAATATAGATATATAAAGTATTTTGGAAATCTAGTATTAGGCCGAATTAGAGAATTTATATATAATTAGAAAAAAAATTATTTTTTATATTTTTAGAAAGTTTTTAATATTAATATAATTATTTTTTAGAAATTATATATATAATTATAAGATATAGTTATATAATCTTATATCCTATAAATAACTTAATTAGTAAACTAGATTCTTTTAGATTTAATAAATTTAGGAATTATATATTAATATTATAATATTATAATTTCTATTTTTGAATAATAATAACTTTATTAATTAATATAATTAGTATTTCTATACTTATATAATAGTATTATATATTACTAATAATTATTTTAAAGTTTTAATTAATTAAATAGTTTCTTATTATATAAAATTAATTTTAATAAATTTTAAATATATTATAATTAGCTTTTAAAAGAAATATAAATTAGTTTTAAAAGAAATAATATTTTATTTTAAGTTATTTTTTAATTTTATTATTTTAATTTTTTTTCTATTAATATTCTTTTTATATTTTTTTAATATATTTATAAAATAAATTATTTCTTATATTATTTCTTTTTCTTTTATATTATTTCTAAATTAATAGAAATATCTTTTAATAAATAAAGAATTAAAATATATTTATATTATAAAACTTTTATTATTTTAAATACTATTATATTATTTTTTAGATTATATTTCTTTAAATATATATATTAGTATTTTTTTTTATAATAAAATCTTAATTTTATATTTTATTTTCTATAATTATTTTAAATATATTTAATTATTATATTTATTTTTTCTATTATATATATATTATTATTTTAGCTTCATTTCTTTATTTAAAAAAAAGAAAACTTAAATATATATAATACTTTTATATAATTTAAGTTTATTTTAATTTATATTTTCTTTTAGGAAATATTTAAAAGAAATTCTTATAATTTCGAGAATTTTTAATTCTATAATTTATAACTATTATATTAATATTATTTATATAATTTCTTTAAAAATAGTAAAATAGCTAAAAAATAGATTTCTTAAATTAATAAAATATAATAACTAGTTCTTATAAGCTATAATATTACTAAAAGCTTATAAATTAATAATATTAAAGTTTAGAATATTAAAAGAACTTAAATAATTATAAAAGGCTTATTAATACTAGAAAAAATAGCTATAATTATTAAATTTAATATAAATATTTTTAATAAGCTAAATAGTATATATAATAAGCTTTTAAAATAAAAAACCTTTATTAAAAACGGAACTAAACTAGATTTAATTAAGGAAAAACTAAAGAATTATTAGACTAATAATAAGAAATTCAAGAATATTATTAAAAGTATTACTAAAAATAAATAAAACAAGCTTAATAAAATTAAGATTATAATAAATAATCTAGAAACTAAAAATTAAAATAGAATTATATTATATAATAAAGCCTTTAACTAATATATTAATAATATTTATAATAACTTTAATAAAAATATTAATAAAAAGTTATATTTCTTTTTTAAAATAAAAGCTTTAGTATATAAGGCTATCTAATTAATTAATAAAGCTATTTTAAAATATATTAAAAATAAGAAATATTAAAATACTAATATATTTATTAAATTAGATATTACTAAAATATTTAAATATATTAAAGCTATTTTAGAACTTAAAAAATTAGGTTTTGAGTTATTATTAGCTAATAATTTAATTAAATTTAACTAATAAAACTAAAGCTAATTTAATAAAGCTTATTAATAATACTATTAATAAGACTAGTAAAACTAATATAACTAATTAAAAACCTAATAAGAAAAGAAATTAAGCTAAATCTAAAACTTCTAATAAATAATACAAATTTAAATACTTATTAGTTTACTAGTAATATATAGTACTATTATATAGGTATAGAAGTACTATTTATATAAAGTTAGTAAAGTTATTATTTAGAAGTAAGAATTATAGTATTATAGTATTAATATATAATTCCTAAATCTGCTAAGCCTAAAGGGATCTAGTCTACTAATCAAATTACTAATAAAATATAAGGTTATATAACTATATCTTATATCCCATATCCTATTATCTATATCCCATTACCTATATCCTATTACTTATATCCCGTATCCCGTATCCCGTAACTATATATGTAACTCCTAAAGAAATAGCTATACTAATACTAGAAACTCTCTAAAAACATAAAAAATAATATTTTCTCCTAATTATATACAAATTCCCTAATCTGGCCTAGTACCAGATTTCCCAAACGCTCTATATATCTATATTACTTCTGAGGTTTTGGTTATATACTAAAAGCTATAGCCTTTTATATATAACTTCCCTTCCTATAATATTCTTTTATTTCATATATTCATTTTCTATCCTATCTATACTCGACCTATTTCTTTATATCTAATTATATAATATTCGTATTAATTAGATACTTAAGGGTGTTTATTAGCTTTAATTTTATTATAGAATTAATAGAATTTAATTCTCTTTTAATTTACTTAACTTCTGTAATTTCTCGTTATTTATATATCTGGCAAAAATATATTATATTAATTATTAGGCATTTTTCTCAAGTAGTATCTAATTTAATAAGGCATTTATATAACCACTTCGAATTTATATAAATAACTAGTAGTAGTTCTATTTCTAGTATTTTATTAATTATAGATTTAACTAAAATACCTATATTAAAACCATAAGCTATATTATAGAATTCTAAAGCTAGAATACTTCTAGTAATTCTCTTGTATTTAATAGAGAACTAGTAAATAATATTAGTATATCTAGTTCTATTTACTAGAACTAGAATATATCCGATTTGGAAAAAGAGATCTCTATTATTTATAAAAATAATTAAATATAAAGACTTCTTTACTAGCTTTATAAATCTCAGTTCTCTAGTAGTATTCTCAATTTACTATTAAATATACTTATTAAGTGCCTTTATATTAGTTTCTAAAGATTTAATAGCTTAAATAGTAATTAATAGATTATATAAAGCTTCTAGTTAATAGACTAATATAATATATATTTCTCTAGTATATTAGGTAATATATTAGTTCTTAATAGAAAGATTTTAATAAATAGTATTTCTATTACTTATAGTAATAGTATTTTTCATAGAAATAGTTTAGAGGTTTTTATACTAGTATTTCTATATAAGAGTAATTCTAGTAGTATTTATATAAATAATATTTCTATTAAACTTTCTTATAAGAATCATATAATAATGATATGTCAGTGGTCGAGTTGTATGAATGGCCTTAGATATAAATATATTATAGAATTTATCGAATATAGATATATTATTGAAATGAATTAATTATAAACGATATAATTAGGATAAGATATTCGAAATTATCTGTTCATTTAGATTTTCTTATTAAGACAAGATTTCAATATTTTTGTATGTATATCATATGGCCTGTTGGATCCTTAATGATCAAATTCCTGGAATAATACAGGATAATTATCAATTATTCGACAAAATATTCTTATCAATTAAATATTAAGAATGAAAGAAATATTATTCATTAAGAAACTTTAATAATCGGAAATTGATTATTATGGAATAAATAATCTTGATTATTAAAATATTTTTTCGTTTTCATTGATTTCGAGATATTCTGATTTAAGAACGATTTTTCATATTTAAAGAATAAATTAATATTAGAGTTTTTTTTTTTTTTTTTTTTTTTTTGGGGGCGGGGGCGGGCGGGGGTGATTTTTATAACGGACCGCCTGTCCATTCTCTATTATATTCTTTAGCGAAATAGTAGCAAGAAATGTATACCTGTATTATCTTTAGGTCTTACTATAGTTTAGGAAATAAGATTAGATTCGGGACCTATTAGTAATTAACCTTAATATTCCCTATAAAAAGGGCTTATAGAGATTAAATAAAAAGCAGTATTACTATATAATAAAGCTAGTATATATTTCTCCCTATTAATAAACTACTAGCTTATATAGTCTATTCTAATTACTAGATTAACTAGTATTTTCTTTATACTAAATAAGAATATTTGAATTTAGAAATAGTTTATAAATATTAATAATACTAGAACTATTTCGGGTATTTAAAGTATTTATAATTTAATATCTAGCTTAAAGCTTCTGAATTTCTATTATTACTTTTTTAAGTACTACTAATTACTATAATATAATAAATAATAAAGTATTATATTCGGTTATTTAAAATAAAGTACTATAAACTAAAAAAGTTAAAATAATACTATTAGGTCTTATAGAGTTATTAATAGCCTTAAAAGCTATTTGAAATATAGTATCCTTATTAATTTTATTAACTTTAGCTATAATAATAAAGTAGATATATTAGATTAGGCTATAGTAGTATTTTATAATTCTAACGGAATTATAAGCTTCTATAGAAATAATCTTAACCTTAGTTCTTATAGTATTTATAAGCTAAATAAACTTCTTACTAATAAACTACTTTCCGGTATTTACTATAATCTAATCAAAAAAGCCTAAATAGTTATTAATCTAGTATTATTTAAATATATTTCAGATATATATTATACTAATATTCTAGAGCTATTAGCCGGCTTAATATTAAGTACTTTTATTAATAATATAAAGTATAGGCTTACCGGAAATATAGAAAATATTAATAATAATAGAATAGTTAAAGTTAATATTATTTCTTAGGTTAAATTTAAATTATTTGGATAATTAACTATATTTCTGATATTATTTATAGTATTTTATAAGATACTTAAGGGCTTTTATATTAATATTATAGCCTACTTATTCTAGTATATTTCGGAGCTTACTAATAAATAAATAACTAAAATAATAATATAAATATTATAATTTAATCTTTATAAAAAAGTAGGAATTATAAATAAAAAAATTCGGAAATAAAGCCTTATAATATAATATTTTAAAATAAGAAAAAGTATCTAAAATATTATATTATAAATATATATTTTCTAGTAAAAGTAATAAAATAATTAGTAAGATTATTAAAATAGATTCCTAGCTTATTTATATTAGCTAAGCTAAGTAAAAATAAAGTCTTTAAAAATATAATATAGAATTATATTTATCTAATTAGTATACTTATTATTATAGATCTAATAAAAAATATAAATCTAATACTAAACTAGATATTAACTTAACTTTTAGTAATTTTATTAAGTTTAATATTATTATTAGTTTACTAGAGAGCTTGAAATTAGTTAGGACTAGTAATTAAATATTTAGAGGCTCTAGTATTAATTATAACTTTATAAAAGTAATAAATGTTATATTTTAATATATTATTAATTATAAAAGTCTAGCCGTTTTCTATTAAGGATTTAATAAGCTTTAAAGTATAGTTTTTACCTATTATTTAATATATAAGAGAAAGGGAAATAAGGTTATTTATAAGAGTATTAGCTATAATTATTAGTAAAGTAGAAGTAGTAAAAGTAACTAAAAAGCTTTTAACTAAAATAAAATATAAATCTAGATAATATTTTTCTTTTTTATTTATTTTTACTAATAAGGCCTTAAAAGTATTATTTACTAGTTTGTTTTTATTATTCTTATTATTTTCTTTACTTTTGGCTTTAGTAATATACTATATATAAATATTACTAAAGCATTTATTAAAGTTATAAGTATTTCGAGATCTAAACTAATAGATATTTCTATTTCTAAATCGAGCCTTTTTAGTTTCTTATTTTTCTAGTATATGTTTTTATAAGTAGTATTCGGGTTTCTTATATATAAAATATAACTTCGGAATATAATTATTATAATTATAGAACTTAAAGTAATTATTTCGGGTTTCAAAATTATAGCTAGGTTTATATTAATAATTTCCGGAAAAATAATAGCTTAGAGAGTTTTAAAAGTAATATTATTAATTAGTAAAAAAAGTTTCAGAATTAGCTTATTATTTATTCTTATATATAGTAATAAATAACTAAAGCTTATTAATAAACTAGCCGAAACTTGCAGGAAAATCTGAAATTATATATTTATATATCCGGAAGCCTTAGTAAGAAATAATAATTTTATTATAGAGGAATTTAGTATTTTATAAATTAGATATAAAACTATATTATAATTAATATAGTTTATTAATTAGTAATTAAATAGTCTCAAATATTATCTTTTCCGGAAATTTAGCTATTATAAAAGCTAATATAGTAGTATTCCGCTTATCTAAATTTTAATATTTGAATTTAGGGCCTTTAAAAAAGCTATAAATATTAATATAAGTCTTTTTATATATATATTAAAAGAGCTAGTTACTATAGAAGTAGTTTTAAGCTAGTTCCTTTAGTATAATAAGAAAAGCTCGTATTAGTACCTTTTATAAAAGCTTTATATATTAGTAAATATTAGATAAAATAATAAGTTTATAATTAAAATTATTATTAGATTTATTATACTTTTATTTTTTAATATAAATCTTAGTAATTTCTCTAATAAGTCTTATAATTAAAAGTAATAGAGCTAATAGAAGTATACTATTTGCTTCTAGAGCTTCTATACTAGTATATAAATCTAATAGAAATATAGGATATAGTAATAAAGAAAATAATAATAATATAGAAATATTAAAGATAATAGATTCTAGATACTTATTCTTAGTAAGAATAATAAAGCCTAATAAAATTAGTTCCTTAATAAGGTCTAGTCTAGCCGCTATTAGATTTTTATTTATTTAGATATATTATATATCTTTTTTAATAATAGAAAATAGAATAATTATAATAATAAGAATATTAATATTTTATTATATATATATATTACTATATTAAAGAACCTTATATAGGTATAATATCTCCGGGAATTCAAGCTTATTAAAGTTTTCTTAATAAGTAAAATTCTTAAAGTTATATCTAAATAGCTCCTAAAGGTTATTATTAACTATTTTATAAAGAATATATTAAAATAGCTTAGTATTTAAGAACTCAAATATCTTATATATTATAGTAATATCTAGATTAATTTCATATTTCTATTTTATTATTATTTCCTTAAAATTATTAGTTTTTATAAATATAAAATAATTAAATTAGATAAATCTAATAAAAGAATTATTTATTATAATAAGTTTTACTATTATATATTCCGTAGGCTTATATTTAGTTTAAGATATAGTAATTTATAAAGAGAATAGATTTATAAAAAGGAAAGTAGTTTATAAAATAAATAAATAGGAATTATTATATTTGAGATAAAATTTCGCTTATAATAAGAAATTTAGGAAATAAAATTCAAGAAGTAAAATATCGAGATTTCGGGAGAACTTAATAGTTTTAAAGCTTAAGAGTTCCAGATATTTAGATAATTATAAAGAAAGTAATTTTTTATAAAAAAGGTAGTTTTATAGGATAATTAAATAGTTAAATAATTAATTATTTAGTAATTAGTAAGAATTAGTATCTTTTTTCTTTATAAAACCGAATTATAGATAAAGGTAATTATTATTTCCCTTTTTTAATATAGCTTAGTCGGGCCTTAGTAAAATTAAGTATTTTTCTTTTTTTATAAAACCGAATTATAAATAAAAGTAATTAATAGTTATTTTTTCTTTAATATAAAATAATAGTTTTATTTCTAAGAAATTAAATTTTAAATAAATATAGCTTAATTCTTTTTATTATCTAATCTATATATATAAACTAATTAGTATTAGTTTATTAGTAATATATAATACTATTATATAAATATAAAAGTATTATTTATATAAAATTAGTAAAGTTATTTTTTAGAAATAGAAATTATAGTATTATAGTATTAATATATAATTCCTAAATTTACTAAGCCTAAAGAGATCTAGTTTACTAGTTAAGTTACTAATAGAATATAAGATTATATAATTATATCTTATATTTTATATTCTATTATCTATATTCTATTACTTATATCTCGTATCCTATATCTTATAACTATATATATAACTCTCAAAAAAATAGCTATACTAATATTTAGATATATTTTTCGGAATTTTTTTAAATTAATTTTTTTTATTACTTTTTTTAAATTTATTTTCTAGTATTTTATTAATTTTATATTTAAACTACTATTATTAGTATAGCTATTTCTTTAGAAGTTATATATATAATTACGGGATACGAAATACGGAATATAGGTAATAGAATATAAGTAATAAAATATAGGTAATAGAATATAGAATACGGGATATAGTTATATAATCTTATATTCTATTAGTAACTTAACTAGTAAACTAGATTCCTTTAGGCTTAATAGATTTAGGAATTATATATTAATATTATAATATTATAATTCTTATTTCTAAATAATAACTTTACTAATCTTATATAAATAGTACTTTTATATCTATATAATAGTACTATATATTACTAGTAAACTAATACTAATTAGTTTATATTTAGATTAGAATAAGGTTTATTTATATATATAGATTAGAAAGAATTAAGCTATACTTATTTAAGATTCGGTTATTTAGAGGTAAAGTTATTATTCTAGTTAAAGAAAAAACAATTATTAATTCTATTACCTATAATTCGGTTATATAAATAGGAAAGATATTTAATCTTATTAAGGTCCAATTATACTATATTAAAGAAGGAAATATTTATTAGTTCTATTATCTATAATTTGGTTATATAAGTAAGAAAGGTACTTAATCTTACTAAGTACTAAAACAGTTAGCTATTTAATTATCTTATTTCATTTCTATTTAATTTCTATAAAACTCTCTTAAAAACTATTTTCTTTTAAACCTCTAGGGCTTTTAAACTTTAGAATTATTAAGTTTTTCCGGAATCTCGATATTTTACTTCTTAAATTTTATTTCCTAAATTTCTTACTATAAATAAAATTTTTATCTTAAATATAATACCTATTATAAACTATTTATTTTATAAATTACTCTTTTTTTTATAAACCTACTCTTCTTATAAACTACTATATCTCGAACTAGATATAAGCCTATAGAATATATAATAGTAAAATATACTATAATAGATAATTCCTTTATTAGATTTATCTAATCTAATTATTTTATAAATAATAATAATTTTAAGGAATTAGTAAAAAAGTAGAGATATAGAATTAACCTAAACTTTATTAAGGCAAATAAGATAACTGAGTTCTTAGATACTAAGCTATTTTAATATATTCTTTATAAAATAGTTAATAATAACCTTTAGAAGCTATTTAGATATAACTTTAAAGACTTTATCTATTAAAGGAACTTTAATAAATTCGAATTCCCGGAGATATTATATCTATATAAGACTCTTTAATATAGTAGTATATTTATATAATAGAATAATAGTACTAATACTATTATAAATACCCTATATACTATTATAAAGAAGAATAAATAGTATATATAATTAAATAAGGATATATTAGTAGTTAGACTAGACTTTATTATTCTTATAAAGAATAAATATCTAGAATTTATTATTTTTAATATTTCTATATTATTATTATCTTTTCTATTATTTTCTTTACTATATTATATCTTATATTTCTACTAGATTTATATATTAGTATAGAAGCTCCAGAAATAAATAGTATATTTCTATTATTATTACTACTATAACTATATTCGAATAATTCCTAATTTCCTTTAATTATAAGACTTATTAGAGAAGTTACTAAGATTTATACTAAAAAGTAAAAGTATAATAGATCTAATAGTAATTTTAATTATAAACTTACTATTTTCCTTAATATCTACTAATATATAAAGCTTCTATAAGAAGCACTAATACGAGCTTTTCCTATTATATTAAAGAAACTAGCTTAAGACTACTTCTATAGTAACTAGCTCTCTTAATATATATATAAAGAGGCTTATATTAATATCTATAACTTTTTTAAAGGCCCTAAATTTAAATATCGAAATTTAGATAAATAGAATATTATTATATTAGCTTCTATAATAGCTAAATTTCCGGAAAAGATAATATTTGAAACTATTTAATTACTAATTAATAAACTATATTAATTATAGTATAATCTTATACCTAATTTATAAAATACCAAATTCCTCTATAATAAGATTATTATCTCTTACTAAGGCTTCCGAATATATAGATATATAATCTCAGATCCTTTTACGAATCTCGGCTAGCTTATTAATAAGCTTTAGTTATCTATTACTATATATAAAAGCAAATAATAAACTAATCTCGAAATCTTTTTTACTAATTAATAATATTATTCTTAGAATCTTTTAAATTATTATTCTTTCGGAAATTATTAATACGGACCTAGCTATAATTTCGGAACTTGTAATAATTACTTCAAGTCCTATAATTATAATAATTATATCCCGAAGTTATATTTTATATATAAGAAACTCAAATACTATTTATAGAAGTATATACCGGAAAAATAAGAGGCTAAAAAGGCTTAATTTAGGAATAGAAATATCTATTAGTTTAGATCCCGAAATACCTGTAATTTTAATAAATGCTTTAGTAGTACTTATATATAGTATATTACTAAAGCTAAAAATAAAGAGAATAATAAGGATAGTAAGAATAAATTAGTAAATAATACTTTTAAGGCTTTATTAGTAGAAACAAATAAAGAAAAGAAATATTATCCAGATTTCTATTTTATTTTAGTTAAGAGCTTTTTAGCCGCTCCTGCCGCTTTTGCTTTACTAATAACTATAGCTAATATCCTTATAAATAACCTTATTTCTCTCTTTCTTATATACTAGATAATAAGTAAAAACTATACCTTAGAGTCTATTAAACCCTTAATAGAAGACGTTTAGACTTTTATAATTAATAGTATATTAAGATATAATATTTACTACTTTTATAAAGTTATAATTAATACTAGAGCCTTTAGATATTTAACTACTAGTTCCAACTAATTCCAAGCTCTCTAATAAACTAATAATAGTATTAAACTTAATAAAACTACTAAAGATTAAGTTAATATCTAGTTTAGTATTAGATTTATATTTTCTATTAGATCTATAATAGTAAATATACTAATTAGGTAAGTATAATTCTATATTATATTTTTAAAGACTTTATTTTTATTTAGTTTAGCTAATATAGATAAGCTAGAGATTTACTTTAATAATTTTACTAATTATTTTATTACTTTTACTAGAAAATATATATCTATAGTATAATGTTTCGGATACTCTTTCCTGCTTTAGAATACTATATTATAAGGCTTTATTTCCGAATTCTTTACTTATAACTCCTATTTTCTTATAAAGGTTAAATTATAATATCTATATTATTATTTTAGTTATTTATTTATTAGTAAACTCTAAAATATATTAGAATAAGCAGGCTATAATATTAATATAGAAGCCCTTAAATATCTTATAAAGTATTATAAATAATACCAGAAATATAGTTAATTATCCGAATAATTTAAATTTAACCTAAGAAATAATATTAACTTTAACTATTCTATTATTATTAATATTTTCTATATTTCCGGTAAGCCTATACTTTATATTATTAATAAAAGTACTTAATATTAAGCCGGCTAATAGCTCTAGAATATTAGTATAATATATATCTGAAATATATTTAAATAATACTAGATTAATAACTATTTAGGCTTTTTTGATTAGATTATAGTAAATACCGGAAAGTAGTTTATTAGTAAGAAGTTTATTTAGCTTATAAATACTATAAGAACTAAGGTTAAGATTATTTCTATAGAAGCTTATAATTCCGTTAGAATTATAAAATACTACTATAGCCTAATCTAATATATCTACTTTATTATTATAGCTAAAGTTAATAAAATTAATAAGGATACTATATTTCAAATAGCTTTTAAGGCTATTAATAACTCTATAAGACCTAATAGTATTATTTTAACTTTTTTAGTTTATAGTACTTTATTTTAAATAACCGAATATAATACTTTATTATTTATTATATTATAGTAATTAGTAGTACTTAAAAAAGTAATAATAGAAATTCAGAAGCTTTAAGCTAGATATTAAATTATAAATACTTTAAATACCCGAAATAGTTCTAGTATTATTAATATTTATAAACTATTTCTAAATTCAAATATTCTTATTTAGTATAAAGAAAATACTAGTTAATCTAGTAATTAGAATAGACTATATAAGCTAGTAGTTATTAATAGGGAGAACTATATACTAGCTTTATTATATAGTAATACTGCTTTTTATTTAATCTCTATAAAGCCCTTTTATATAGGGAATATTAAGGTTATTACTAATAGTCCCGAATCTAAATCTATTTCTAAACCTAATAGTAAGACTAAAGATAATACAGGTATAATTTCTTCTACTATTTCGCTAAAATATAATAGAGAATGCCTTTATAAAACCCCGGATATTATAGTATTCCTATAAAATAATAAACTATATAAGAATTTCTATTAAATTAAAATTACTAGCTTTCTAGAAAAGGGTATATTTAAGGTTATTTCTAGATCTTAAATACTAAAAAAGGTATATATTTTTAACTTCCGGTTTATTAATAAGATTAAGAATAAGGGTATAAAGAAAAAGCTTAAGAAATTAAGATTAGTTATTTAAGCTTATAATAATAATAAGAAATATATAATATTAATATAATTACTTATTATTTAATATATTAGCTAGAGAATTATTCTTAGTATTATTACTATAATAATAAATATTACGGAATTATATTTATATAATATCTTATAAGCTTATATCTAATTAATAACTTTACTTAATTATAATTTCTATATTAATCTATTTTATAAGCTTACTAGAAAGCTAAATCTAAAGAATAATTCTGTTCTAAAAGTTATAAAACTACTATATAGTATACTGGAAACTAGGAATTACTAGTTTAAGACTTATTATTCCTATTATATTAATAAGCTTTTTATAAAATAGTTAATTTATAATTCTTACTTTCTTTATAATAAGTAATTCTTTGAAATTATTAGCCTTTAAACTAATAATACCTTATTTATTAGAACTAATAATTTTATAAAAGCAAAGTAACTAAAGCTTTATAAGACTAAGTTTTTAGCTAAAAAGTATGAATTTCTTACTTTTAATTATAATCTCAAGTTTAATAAAGGTATTATTTATATAAATATTACTAGAATTATTCTTATATAAAAATATTAATATAAAAATCTCTAAATTATTTCTATAAAAAATACTACTATTATAAGTAATAGAAATACTATTTATTAAAATCTTTTTATTAAGGACTAATATATTACCTAATATACTAGAGAAGTATATATTATATTAGTCTATTAACTAGAAGCTTTATATAACTTATTAATTATTACTTAAGCTATTAAATTCTCGGAAACTAATATAAAGGTATTTAATAAATGTATTTAATAATAAATTAAGAATATTACTAGAGAACTAAGATTTATAAAGCTAGCAAAGAAGTTCTTATATTTAATTATTTTTATAAATACTTTATTTATAAATAATAGAAATCTTTTTTCCTAAATCGGATATATTCTAGTTCTAGTAAATAGAATTAGATATACTAATATTATTTACTAGTTTTTTATTAAATATAAGAGAATTATTAGAAGTATTCTAGCTTTAGAACTTTATAATATAGCTTATAGTTTTAATATAAGTATTTTAGTTAAATCTATAATTAATAGAATACTAGAAATAGAACTATTACTAGTTATCTATATAAATTCAAAGTTATTATATAAATACCTTATTAAATTAGGTACTACTTGAGAGAAATATCTAATAATTAATATAATATACTTTTACTAGATATATAAATAATAAGAGATTATAAAAGTTAAGTAAATTAAGAGAGAATCGAATTCTACTAACTTTATAACGAAATTAAAGCTATTAAATACCTTTAAGTACCTTATTAATATAAATATTATATAGTTAGATATAGAGAAATAAATCAAATATAAATAAAGTAAGAAATAAATATATAAATAGAAGAATATATATAAAGATTCCCTTAATATCTAGTATCTTAGTATCCGGTATCTAGATATCTAGTATTTAAATATCTAGTACTAGGCCGGATTAGGGAATATAGATTTATAAAAGGAGAGGTTATATATAAAAGGCTATAATTTTTAGTATATAACTAAAACCTTAAAAATAATATAGATATATAAAGTATTTGAGAAATCTAGTACTAGGCCGGATTAGAGAACTTATATATAATTAGAGAAAAGTACTATTTTCTGTTTTTCGCGTTTTTAGAAAGTTTCTAGTATTAGTATAGCTATTTTTTTTGGGAGTTACGTATATAGTTACGGGATATGGGATACGGGATATAAGTAATGAAATATAAGTAATAAAATATAAAATATAAGATATAGTTATATAACTTTATATTCTATTAGTAACTTAACTAGTAAACTAGATTTCTTTAGGCTTAGTAGATTTAGGAATTATATATTAATATTATAATATTATAATTTCTATTTCTAAAGAATAACTTTACTAATTTTATATAAATAATACTTTTATATTTATATAATAGTATTATATATTACTAGTAAACTAATACTAAAAATAAAAATTAAAAAACTAATAATATTTATAAAATACCTAAATATTATATTTATAAAATACTAGTTAAATAAAAGCTAATTTTTAATTATTAAAATAATTATATTTTTAAGAAATTATATAATAGTATTTTAGAATTTATTTATAAATATAAGTATTATATAATTAATATTAAGCTTATAAAGATTTTAAAAATAATTATTAAGATTTATAAAATTACTAAAAATAAAAAAATACGAGATTTCTTTTTAAAAAAAATAAAAAGATTATAAATTATAGATATAAATATCGGGTTTTTAATTAATTTTACTCGAATTTATAACTTTTATTTCTAAATCTAGTATTTTTAATTTAAGTATAAATAGCTATATTTATAGAAAAAATTATTTAAAATAAATTAAGAAATATAATATTTAAAAGCTTTTAATAAAAAAATAATATATTAAAATATAGAAATTTAAATAATAGTTATTTTATTTTGGTTTTTTAATTCTTAATAATAAATTCCTTAATATAACTTGAATTTTATAAAATATTAGTTAAGTATTCTATTTATTTAATTATTTATTTTTAGCTAGTCTAATATTATATTTCTAAAAATATTAATTATTATTAATATAAAAGTAATATTAATAATTTAGCTATTATTAATATTTTAAATAGCGAGTTTTTTCTTAGTAAGAAAAATCGAAATATTAATTATATTTTCTTTAATAAAAAAATTTTTAAAGGTATTAATTATTTTTTTATTTATAATAATTTTGACTTAAAAATATAAAGAAATTAAGTAAGTATTTAATAAAAAAATAAAAGAAAAGTATTTAAGTATAATTTATTTAATTAAATAAATAAATGCTTTTAGTTAGATAATTTATAAATCTGAAATTATAATTAAATAATAATTCTCGAATAAAATAGTAATTAAAGAATAGTTTAATAATAATTTATTATTTAAAAAGCCTTTTATTATAATTCTAATAAACCTAGTTACTATTTAGAATAAAATATATAAGAATAGAATATTTTATAAAGTTATTAAAGCTTTTTACTAAGAGCTTTTCTTTTTTACTAAAAGCTAATTTAAGAATATTATAAATAATACAAAATTTAAAAAAGCTATTTATTTAAAATATATTAGTATAATTTATAATATAATTCGCTATAATAAGCTATTTTAATATCTAGCTATAAAGGCTATAATTAACTAATAATTAAAGGTAAATACTAAATAATAAAAAGAATTATATTAAATTTAGTATAAGAATATAATTAAACTAATTTGAATTATATTTAAATAAATTCGGAAATATAAAATAAGATTATTTAAGAATAATAGATTATATTTTAAATATATTAAAAAGAAATCAGAAATACTAATATAAATTTTTTTTAATTATTTTATTATTTCGAATTTTAAATAGAGATTTTCTATTAGTTTTTAATATTTAGAAAATAAGTATAAATAAATAGAAAGTTAAATATAATATAATAAGCTATATTTTATTTAAATTATTTCATTTTAATAGTTTTAAGGTTTCAGTTATATAATAAAGGCTAGGGTCTTTTATATATAATTTATAGAAATTATATAAAAAAGCTAGTTTTTTTATAATTCTAAATAATAATTTCTTTTTTATATTTAATTAATTAAGCTTTTATATATTATATATTATTTCTATTTTATTATTTATATTATTTTATTATTAAGTTATATTTTATATTTTATTATAGTTTCTTTCTTATAATAAATTAAATAATATTATTATGTTTTATAAATAATAAATAAAATAGAAATTATTTACTTTTTATTTTCTTTATTTAAGCTTTTTTTTAAAGTAAATATTAATAAACTTATAATATAATACTTTAGTAAATCTTTTTCTTTTTCTTTTTCTTTTACTATTTTACTAATTATTTTAGATTTATATATATATATAAGATATCTAAAAAGCAAATTAAAAAAGATTATAAGATTTATAAATTTACGAATTATAAATATATATATAATTGGGTTTAGAGCTTTAGAAAAAAGAGATTATAAAGAATAATTCTTTATTCTATTCTTATAAATACTAGTTCTTTTATATAAAACCTAGTACTTTTCCTCTTATATTATTATTTAATAATATATCTTAATAATTACTTTATTTCTATATTTTTATTTTTAGAGCTATAGGCTTATAAATTTAGTATTATAGGTATTATTTATTTATATAAGCTATTTTCTTCTAATTTATTAATAATTAAAAATTAATTTATAAAAAAGCTAAAATAAAATATATTTATTATTTTAGTAATTTAGGATATATTTTATTTAGTTTAATAGAATAATAGTATTATTTTAGATTTAAATAAAAGAAAAGAAATACCCTATAAAAATATCTATAAATAAATTATACGAGACGTTTTTAGTAACTTATTAATAAAGAAATTTAAGATTTCTTGCTTTATTAATAATTATAATTAGAATATAAAAGATATAGATCTTATAAATTAATTTAGAGAGGTATATAAAATCTATAGGCCTATTTATAGGAATTAGTAGCCCTTATTTTACTGGCTAATTAATATAGCCTATATAAATAAATATAAGCTATATTAATTATATATAAAGCAAGAGTATTTTTTTATATACTATAACGGCGGGATTAAGGCAATGGCCAGGGCTCAAAGATCCAAGAATCTCATGTATTAAAAATACTAAGCTAAAGAGAAGAAGGAGAGAGAGAGAGAAGGAGAGGGGATAAAAGGAGGGAAATACTAGCTAAAACCACTGAAACGCCGGCTAGCTCGGTAAAACCAGTCATGTGACAGCCACCCCCCTTTGGCCCCCAGCCAGCGCCGTCACATATACTTGTAATTCAGAATCGAGCTTTATTATAAGCTTTTAGAGTATTTTGAAAAGGCAAAGCTATAGAGCTTGCAAATAGAATTAGGGAATAAGAGGGTATTTAATTCTGATCTCTAGTATTTGGGTATTGAACTAGCTAAATAAAGAAGCTAGGGTCACGTGCTTGCAATGTAAACCAAGTAAAACGTACTGAATTAACTACTGTTCTATAGTAGTAAGTAGCCCGTATATATAGCCCTGAACCCCCTAAATCACATGTACTAAACCCCTATGCCAGCTAAACCGTTTCCAGCTATATAGGGCATTCCAGCTATACAGGGTACTAAGCCCCATAGTGCACAGCCCCATAGCGTTCCGTTCCAGGGCTTACTAAGCCTATTAGGGGCCTCAGGCCCCTAATTTCAACACTGGGAACAGCGCCCCAGGGGCACGTGCGCATGGTGTTTATATAAACAAAGGTGCCAAAAGGTCCTTGTGAAAGCTATAGAAGGGAGGCCAAAACGGTCAGTTGGAGGGTGTGTGTTTTGTAATGTGAACCTGTGCAAGGAGGGGGAGTGCTGGATGCGATTTCATTCGCCTGATGTAGATTACTAATAAATTTGTATGCAGAGGTACAGTACATAATTATTATGCTAGGTGAGCCGTGCGGGACCCCCCTGTTTAGTGCGGGAACACACTCTTGCTAGCGCTGGACAGTTGCTGGCGGACGAAGGGATAGTCTGAGCCAGGCCCCCTTGCTAGTACGGACAATGTCTCACCAGATAGAGGAATAAGTAAAAGGGAGAAGCCTCAAAAAAGTGTAATACCCCTTGCTCCCGTCTTCTAGCGTGTTTTAGGGTAATGACCTAGAAATATAGGGCAGTTTAGTGGCCGAGTGCACCAGAAACGGACACCAGGAGTGCCGTTAATACCCTGTAATCCCGTTACTATATGCCGTAATCTTCGTACAAGTCCGTGCACTCTCAAGGGCATTCTATATTTCCCAAGAATGTCTAACTCCTCGATATTACAGAGACCCTTCATGAAACTAATACGAGTACGCACGGATCGTAGTAATATATATGGAAATTGCACCAATTTCCTGCGCCTCAACTTCCTAATCGACACATATTTCTTGACTAATAAGAAAAAAATAATGCAACTATTATATACTTCTTACTTAAATACAATTACTCTTTTATTACTAGAAAATGAGGTAAAGAAGTCGGACTCGCTTCCTGACAAGTTTTGCTATATTAGTAAGCTAATTACTATATTCCTCTTCATTTCTATATGCCACTGCTTCTAATAAAAGAGCTCTAATACGAAGGCAAGAAGCATTAAAAATTGTTCAATTCGCGAATCAAGAGCGGGCACAACCTTGACTCTCGCAATATAAAAATTCTCGTAATTCTGTATTATATTTAATTATTGAGAGAATTTCACAAAAGTCAGGTATGCTTCTTTTCTACTTTACAAAGCCATTTTAAAGAGTTTCAGGCGTTACATTGAGATTTGGGGTAATTTTCCAAAGGTAGCGATTTTAGTGTTCCTCGCTTTTTAGCGGATGGCCGATTTTTAATGCTGCCCGCCTTCGTACGAAGGCGGCGGGCGTTGAAAATGGTCCATCTCGCTAAGCGAGGATTTGGGATACCCTAGGGGCTGCACAGTTGTAAATGTCTCGTAATGTCTCCCCAAATTTAATTATTATGGAAATCTCGGAAGAGATTGACGTGCTATTTTCCTATTATATAAGACTCTAATCGAAAGATTCAAGCGTTGCGGTGGGGATTGGTGCGACTTTCCGTACAGGGCGATTTTGGTGTTCCAGGGCGCACTGGGCAGATGGACCATTTTCAACGCCCGTCGCCTTCGTAACGGAATTAAAGGCTCAAAAATCACGGATTGTCGGTGCTTACAGCGCGTATCCTAAAGTGGAGATCTTTGACCGCGTTTTATTAGGGGGTTGCTCAGCCACATCATGCCCCTGTAGGGTCTCTGCAATATCGAGGAGTTAATGTCCGAAAATCACAAGACTTGAAAAAGTCATGTTCTATCATTGGTGCAGAAGGACTCTCTACTCTATTCCACCAAGGAAGATTCCTTTCATGTATGAAATTATTTCAAAACTTTATCCGTCCTCAGGTCGCCCAGTGTGGTTACCTATTTTATATAGGAATGGATTCGATTTCCTTCTCTATCATATCCATTTCCTCTTCTTGGTGGAAAGACTTCGTCTCCCCCTAATCTTTATCTCTATTAAGCATTATTCATCATGTTATTCACCTCACTCCATTTGGCCTTCGTTGCTATTTTATTAGTTGGAGCTATTGCTGCTCCGACCGATGAGCTTACTCCAGGTCCAGTGGTACTCGCAAAACGAGCTACTTGTACTCCAGCAACCATGGGAGATGATCAACTGGATGATACTCCTGCCATTATTGCGGCTATAGCCTCCTGTGGCAGCGGAGGCACGATTGTCATTCCAGCAGGCACGACTTACAGTCTTCGAACTATGCTCACGTTCTCTGGATGCGTCAACTGCGATTTCCAACTGGAAGGTACTCTCAAAGCTTCCGACGACACCACTTACTGGGCAACTGTGTCTGGAATCATCTATCTAAACGCAATCAAGGGTGTCAAGATTCGTTCTTTGACCGGTGCCGGTATACTTGATGGGAATGGGCAGACTTCCTACGATTAATGGGCGGCAAGCCCGACTTTCGCCAGACCGACTGCAATCTATATCAACGGTGGCTCGGACATCACTATAACTGGACTCACGGTTAAGAATGTTCCCAATGTGTTCTTTGGCCAGAAAGGAGGTGTCACCAATGTCAACTATGCAAGCCTCACCATGACTGCGGCTTCAAAATCCACGAACTTGCCCAAGAATACGGACGGCTTTGATATCGGCGAGAGCACTTACACGACCATCAAAAGCGTCTACGTCAGCAACCAGGACGATTGCGTTGCATTTAAATCCGGCTGCAACTATGTGACTGTAGATGGAATCACCTGTGCAGGTACCAACCATGGCCTCAGCGTTGGCTCCTTAGGTAAGACGAACGCGGACTGGGTCAAGAATGTATACGTGACAGGCGCAACCAGTATGTATATCCTTATCTTTCTCTGCTGCGTCGGAATATCTTATGGGCTACCAGACGCGCGATTTGTCTTTGAGCGATAAGTGCATTCAAATTTCTGGAACGAGTATGTTAACTTTGAGATTCTCTAAGTGATCAATTGCAGCAAGGCAGCAGGTATCAAAGTGTACCCCGGTGGCTCAACCCACGGGACCTCCACCGTTTCGAACGTTACTTGGGATGGAGTCACTGTCAGTGGCTGCGACTATGGTGCCCAAATTCAAAGCTGCTACGGATCTACTGCAGCTGAGTGCACTGCAGACCCCAGCGCAGCAAGCTTGACAGGCATTTACTTCAAGAATTTCCAAGGCACCACCAACACCAAGTACGCAAAAATTCCTCACTCCTTGATCGAAGTCCTGGTCAGGTAGACTAGCTTTGAGGTTTGTCAGGTATGAACCGGCGGTTTCAAATCTTGACTGTCCTCCTGCTGGAACTTGTGATCTCTACTTTGCGAGCTGGGCAGTGGTTCCGCCAGCTGGGACAGCTGAAAATCTCTGTGCAAACATTGATTATAGCCAAGGGATTACATGTACCGCTGGTGCTTCTGGCTAAAGTGTAGGGGACTGGGCGAGAACACGGTCAAATCCAATGTTGTGAGCTTGTGTTAGAGAGGAAGAAGTATGCCAACGTCATTTGTTTTTATATTGCCAGTTTTCGAACTCCACAGGAATGACATTACCGCACATTGTTTATTGTGTTGCACGTAGTTTTTTCTATACCGGAAATACAACTGTTCTGAAAATATAATTTTTGATACTCTACAGGATTTTACTACAATGGATGGGAACACCAAAAACGAGGAGAGAGGAGAGAGGGGACAACCTGGCGGTGGTCGCTGGCAAGCGCACGCTGAATGTATTCGCCAGTAGACCGCGCTTCTCGTAGTTCGAAAATTTGATTCGATTATCGACAGGCAGCTTATATCGTAGTGTATACCCACCCTGTCTTAGACGATGTGCTTCCACGCGGGAGCCATCATCGACCAATTCGCGGATTCCCTGGTACCATGAATCAATCTTCTCTTTCTTGTGCATCGCGTGGGGTTAGTAAGCTTGCCGCTCTTACTCAGGCGAGCAACCTGAGGACCCTGAGCACCCCTGAGCAGCTCACCTAAGCCAGCCCGATCATCCTGAGCAAGATTTTATTGTAACAGTGATCCTTTAATAAAATACAGCTAAAAGCCAAAGCCATACCCGCCTCCTAGCATATCTTGTATCCAGCCATCATCCAATAAATCTACATTCATACCCCCAAACTCCATTCCATCCATTTGCTGCATGCCAGGTCCTCCAAGTCCATTTACACCCTCACTCTCCTCTGGTGTCAGTCCGCCTGTCCTGTCGGCATCCGCTGCTGTCATTGCTGCAACTTTTGTTTCCCACAAATTTCGCACTACCAAGACACTCTTCATCACATGAAACAACGACGGCTCTGACCACACACCATCCTTTGTAACCTTCGCCATCCCGGGAACCATCTCTATGCTGTTTGCTTCAGGGACTTGCTCCCACCTATCGACTACAAGCTGCAAAATATCCCCAAAGTTCATCTCCTGTCGTACTCTCCGACGATCCCATGGTATATCGGGGGACTCGAAGATGCTGAGACGAAAGAGGGCGACAAGGAAATGCCCCATTTGTGTGAGAGGCATCATTGAAAAATGGGTATAACTGGACAGGGGGAATGTCTCGAGGGAGAAGAATAAGTTAAACCAGGATTTGACGGCCGTAAAACAGATCCAGAGATGTTCGGCATTTTGAAGTTTGTCCGAAGGGTCGGAGGAGATCGATTTAGGAGTAGAGGCGAGGCTACCCTCGTGGATGGTAAGGGTTGTGTTGAGGATGTGGAGTTGTAAGGTGACTATTTTAGATCAGAAAGTATGTGTAAAAGGAAGAAGCAGGCTAGGAATACCGTTGGTTTTCAATTCTGGTGGAATAGAGCGCTCCAAATCATCTAATTGCGATTTCAACGCTTTCACAATGAAATCCACTGGCACTCTCAGTTCCGCATCACTGAATAAACCACTGATTGTTGAATTATTGCCTTTGTTGCAGATTAACTGTACCCGGGCGAGATAAACGAGGACCCCGTCCGTTGGGTACTCCTTCTTGTCCTCCAGGACTTGCAAACACTCCTCTAAGTAACTAGTCCAGCGCATTAAGTCGATCCTTTGGAAATATATTGCACATCTAATCCTCGAAATTAGGAATTCAACAGCCTAGCAGAAGAAAGTTGACTTACACCGAGCTGACCACGTAAAGGCCGATTACTGCCCTTCTTTCCTCCATGGTTCTCGTTGGAATCATACCAATGATCGGCTTCGGGCACCCTTGTGCAGTGTAATTCAGCATTACTGTACTAGACTCGGTCGGAAGCGGTTTTGTGAGACCGAGGTCTGACGCAAGCGACATTGCGAGGTGGATAATGGTCGATATTATGGGTCCGTTGCAGATGTAAACATGGCACCAGCCTGCAAACACCAAAATTCCCAGAAATAGATCCAGATTCCTCGATCCCTCCAGAAGCATCTCCGTCCCTAATATGTTCTTAACCTCCAGTACAAGTGCTGCCTGGCGCCCCAGATTCTTGCTGCATATCGCTCTGATGACTAGAAATAAAAAGGGTCGTTGCTTCCTTAGTTTTTCCAAGGTCATACCTGGACTTATACAGACAATCGGGAGATAAGGAACCATTTTTGTCCGATAAGACTCCAAGTATTCTTCCAATTGAGCCTCGGTCTCCGGAAGATAGTCTATAGAGGAACTGGGCTTATCTCGTCCCGTTGAATAGCTACAAGTTGAGGTCGCGGGAGTAAGTGGTCCATTGACACTGGCCAAACGGCCATTCAATTCATGCTGTGCTGCCTGTCCAAATCTGCAGAAACTTGGCTGTACATTTTGTTGTGCCAACTCCTCAAGCCTCCCAAGTCTCATCGAGGAAGAATTATCGGTACCAGCGAGGTCTTTGTCGTCAGTGTTTACTTGATTATTTCCGTCATGGTGAGGGGTGTTCCTAGCCTGACTGGCCGTGCTCGAGGACAAAGTAACTGATCTTGAATAAATGTTCTGCCTCTGCATATGGCTGTGAGGTCGAATCATCTCAGGTATTGGTGTTTGGGAACGTTGGAGCATCTGAACGAGGCCATCGAGCTTTGCTTCCAATGTTGCAGTCTTTGAAGACGATGATGATACTGGCTTCTTAGGAACTCTCTTCTTGCGGACACTTGGCGCAGGCTGGCAAATTTTGTTTAGGCGGTGACATCTAAGTCTCGTTAATCTTGACTGACACATTTTTGGGGCGTCAGATACAAACGGAAGGGCTTGAGATTGTCTACCTTTCGCACTTTCCTCCAACGGTTGCAACTGCACATCTAGTCTTGCTCTTGGCACAATTTATGCAAGCTTTTCCATACGGTGCATATGGGTGCACCCGATCAGCCTCTAGGGCCTGGTGTCGAGATTGGTTCATCGTGTTCATCTCCAGCCGGTCACCTTTTCTAAACTCCGAATCTGCACATCCGTGTCGGATTTCGGAAGTTCTCGTAAACTGGAATCTGTTTCCCCGAATCCCCGTAGAGCATGTTACATATCGTAGCTCATGGTTGTGGACTGATTTCAAATCATGTTGATCATCTTTGAGTATGAAGGTAAGATGGAGAGCTCAAAGCCGGCGGGCATTGATGTTGGGCGAACGCAATCTCCGATTTTGCCAACTCCGACCGACGGATCATGTGACCAGCGGCCTTTTCTGAACACTCCAAAGGTTCCGAACAACGGCCCAACCTTCAATGAAAGGAATTGAAAGAACGACAGGATATGGTATTAAATATTTTATTCTGCTTGAGTGATATATAGTTTTCTTATAGAAGTAATTTGAATTTTTGTAGTATTATAAGAGCAGAGACTTTTAAAGCAATGACCTGAGGGAATAAATGAACTACGTTATGGTTGCACGCTCCCTGGCTGTCACGTGCTCCATGCACGTGATGGGGCTGTATTAAGCTAGGCTGCTTCGCCTACTTACTTGCGGCAATAGCAGAGCTGAAGCATTGGAACAAAGTTCAAAGATCTTTATTTCCTGTGTTTTAGAATCTAAAGCTTGGGAGAAAAGGAGGAGTGAGGTGTGGTGGTAGGGAAGTAAATAAGGCTAAAACCACTGAAACGCCGAGCCTAGCCTGAAGCTTAGCTTGAAACTAGTCTATAGCAATTATGGGATAACAGCTGTCACACCTGCTATTTGTAAACCTATATATACTTCTTTCCTTAGTTTAGTATTCTCGAAATAAGAGCCACTTTACTCTTTTTTTCAAGCCTATAGCTAGACTTCGTAATAAATTAGGTATTAATTATTTAAAAACGTAATTATTAATCTAATATATCTTTTATTTAAGAATTAAAGTTAAAGACTAAAAATTAAAAATTAAAAAAACAGAATTTCTTTTATTTTTTAAAATATATAATTATTTATAATTATTATATTAAAGAATTATAATTATATATATTAATATTAATTAATTAGATTCTTAAAAGAAATTAGTAATTATAATATAAAGAGTTATAAATAAGAGATTAAAATTATAGTTTTAGTATTTCTTATATAATTATTTAATTTTATAAGGGGTCTTCTTAAAAATTATAACTTCTATTATATAAGAACTAATTATATATAAGGGGTTTTCTTAAAAATTATAACTTCTATTATATAAGAACTAATTATATATAAAAGGCTTTATTAAACAAGTAAAATTAATTCCTTATAAGAACTTTAAAATAATATATAAGAATATACTTTTTATATATAAACCAAGAAATAAAGCTTAATAAAAGAATAAAATAAAATAAAAGTAATCGCGTAATAAGAATTAAAAGTTTATTACTTAAGTAAGATATATTTCCTTATAAATTTATATTTTTAAAGTACTTTTAGGGGGGAATTATTAGAGAAGGGAAATAAAGTTATTAAGAATTCTTATTTAAGTCCGGCTTTATTATTCGGTCCTACTTTGTTTAACCTCCCCTTCGGCCCTCTAATCTTGATCCACCTCTAAAAAGACTATTTTCAAAAGAAGAAGAAAAATCCATAGTTAATTAGTACACACCTCACTACAGGCCTCTTATAGACTGCGCACACCTTTGCCCTACTTTTTCGGGTTGCGACCGGGGCAACAAAATTGACCCTGGATATTAAACCCCGAACGCCGACTGAGGGTTCGCACCGGGAATTGCACGCTGGATCTACACAAATTTCGACCTGATGCTTCTTCTCTCTCATTCCTATATATATGCCTAGAATCCTCCAATTTTTTACTATGTTGCCGATTCCTTCAATGTCACCGTAATGTGGCGATAAGCGGGGTTTCCTGCTCCTCACCAATAACCCTCGCTGATATCGCAGCACTTCCACCATGACGGCAGAAGAAGAAAAAGAATGCGTCGATCATGTAATCGCTTTCAAGGGCACAACCGATTCGGGGAAGGGGATTGGTGTCTCGGACTCATCAGATCCAAAAAGGCCTTCAGAGAGCAACACAAAATTTGCCGAAGCTCCAGAGCCAACCGAGACAGAGTATGAATATGTCACGGGTGTCAAGCTGTGGCTTGCTGCCGTCGCAGTTACTTTGGTCGCCTTCCTCGTGATGTTGGATCTGTCGATTATTGTAACGGTTAGTCTTCATAATCCTCGCTACGCTCTGGACATGCTCATCAATATGGCAGGCTATCCCTCGAATCACAACCGACTTTCATTCCCTCGGCGATGTGGGCTGGTATGGCAGCGCATATATTTTATCAAAGCAAGTAGCCACAAATCACCCCACTTGATGGTATATCAAAGTAACCGAGCATTTAGTTGTGCCCTTCAACCATCAACCGGAAAAATTTACTCGAACTTCGGCTCCAAGGTGAGCTCAGCCTCCCGCTTCTAGCTAAAGTGCTAATTGTACTAGATCACTTTCATTGCTTTTCTCAGCCTTTTCGAATTTGGGTCCATGATCGGTGGTGTGGCTCAGTCTTCGAGCATGTTCATTGTTGGGAGGGCCATTGCCGGATTGGGCGCCTCTGGTCTCACTAACGGGTCGCTCACTATCATAGCAGCAATTGCTCCGATGCATAAACGACCCGGTACTCTCTTGTGTATGAATTGTCACTGAAATGCAAATGCTAATTCTATCTCCAGCATTGATGGGCATCATCATGGCAAGTGAGTTTACGCGAAGAGAAAGAGTCCAAAATATTCTGTATTCTGACTGCGTTAGTTGGCCAATTTGGTATTGTTGGTGGCCCCTTGATCGGAGGGGCGCTGACCCAGTACGTGAGCTGGAGATGGTGTATGTTCCTTTTTTCCCCTTCCAAGACCTTCGCTCACACTTCCAGGCTTCTATATAAACCTCCCAATTGGTGCCATATCCGCAATACTTCTGTCTCTCATACATATACCCGATCGTCTCGACAAAGACAGAACCGAAAAGGGCACAGTTCTTGCAACACTTTCAAAACTCGACATTGGGGGGTTCGTCCTCTTCGCGCCATGTGCAATCATGTTCCTCATGACACTCGAGTGGGGCGGAACCAAATATCCTTGGAATAGTGCGATTATTATCGGACTTCTCTGCGGGGCAGCAGGCACATTTATTAGCTTTGTGGTATGGGAATATCGACTCGGGGATGAGGCCATGATCCCTTACTCGATGCTGCAGAGAAGGGAAGTCTGGTCGTCTTGTCTGGTCACTGGTTTCTTCTTTGGTAACCTGCTCACATTTTCGTACTACTTGCCGATATACTTTCAAGCTGTGAAAGGGGTGAATCCTGCCCCGAGTGGATTGTGCATTCTACCTGGCATAGCGAGCCAGATATTGATGGCTGTTATATCTGGCGTTTTAGGTGAATCTCCCAATTTTAGACTTAAGATGTCTCCGCTGACCTGGTGGTAGTTGGTAAATTGGGATACTATCTCCCATGGATCGCAGCGAGTGGGGCAATTGTTTCTGTGGCATCAGGCTTGGTATCGACCTTCACACCACGCACCACTACTGCAAAATGGGTGAGCTACCAATTCCTTGCAGGTATTGGTCGAGGCTGTGGTATGGCAATGGTGTGTATCCATCCACAGCTAATATTGACTAAAAAATATCCTGATGCTGATCTCGCTAGCCCATCGTTGCCATCCAGAACGTCGTCCCACCAGCACAGATCCCGGTAGGAATGTCTCTTGTGGCCTTCAGCCAAAACTTCGGCGGAACTCTTTTTCTCACCTTTGCACAAACGATCTTTAGTCGCAGTCTTATCGACGGCTTGAAGGAGTTTGCCCCTACAGTTGACGCCCAAGCTGTGATCATTGCTGGCGCTTCGGCGATCAAACGAGTTGTGAAACCGGATCAGGTCAAGGGGGTGTTGGAAGCGTATAATCTAGGTCTCAACCGGAACTTCTATCTTGCTGCCGGGGCTTCAGCGGGAACCTTCGTATTCTGTTGGGGAATGGGGTGGCAGAGTGTCAAGCAAAAGAAGGTCGTCACTCCAGAGGCATAGGATGTTGGCCAAGTCAGCACCGCACAGTGTACTTTTCGTTGGGACAGGTTTAGACGAGCGAGGGATAAAAACTCAGGCGCTAGTGGTCGTTTTAATCCAGGAGAATTAGATCCGAAACTTTCTTTGGCCAGACCGAGGTCGCCACGTCATGGTTGGAGAATAATAGGCACGTTACATGTACTCCGTAGCGTGGCAAAGTCTCGGTTTTCGCCTCGCATCTCGACGGATACCAGCTTGAATTCGGAACACCTACTACAGGCAGCCGTTGAGAATGCGAAAGGGCACTTCCTTAAGGCATACTCTGGTTGAGGTTTTAGTTGTTACTTACTATTGCTTTAGCTATTCTCTACTATTGCTTTAGCTGTTCCCTATTATCCCTTTAGCTGTCCCCTACTATCAAACTCTGCATATGCTCGTTTATTTAGCTAACCCTATTATCGCTTAAGCTTTCTCTACTACGGTTTAGTATATACTCTCCTTATGCTGTGTATATGCACGGGCTAGGAAGATTCGGGTTAGTTCCGGGGGGTTAGGGGAGTGAGAGCCCCCGTATAGTAATCTGTTAGAGTATAAAGGCCCTACGAGTTAGGGTTAGCAAGCATATGCTAGAGATAATAGCAATAATAAAGTGAGGTATATTCTAAATTACTTATATACTTCTTAGTAATAAAGGTCGAGGTGCTTTAACTTCCTTATATGCTTCTTAGTAATAAAGGTCAAACATATACTAGAAGTATGCCTGGCGGGCAGTTAGGGGGGGTCGGGGATAAAAGAGGGCTTTCAAAAGAAGGGAGGGGTAGTATTCCTTTAGTAAAATAAGTACCTATTATATCTTAAGGTCGAGCATATACAAAAAACTAATCCCTACTATGGAAAAATACAAGGGTATTTGCGCTAATTAATAGTAGGGGGCAGCTTAAGCGATAGGAGGGCTCAGCTTCTGGCTCTGGGTTATAGCCGTGAAATCCACTTACAGATTATGATCGGGCTGGTTTGCCCATTACGCAGCTTATCTGGCCCGAGCTGCCAAAAGATTATAATACTATCAATTATCTATTTAACATCGTGTTAACAGCTAACCCTCCCACACAAGTGCTGAATTCAGCTAGAGGGTTCCTTGGCATAGTTCCTCGCCACTAGGCGCGGATCGCTGGGACGGCAATTCAGACCATTGCTAAGCTTGGCACTGCTGTCGTGAGTAAGTCGAGAATAGACATGCATATGGAGGAAGGGAGTGAGAATATGTTCAAGACAAGACGGCCGAGTGTCAACGTTGTTTTGACGGAGGCTATGCGAAGTATCCTTGGCATGCCGGATACGAAGCCAAGTTTATCTCCTCTGACGCCCGAGACGATGTAGATGAGCACGCTGGAGAGGGAATTGTTGGCTGTGAGGGAGTATAATGCAGTGCTAGACTTAGAAGTGTCGAGTCCAGCTGAGCAAACGACAATGCTTGCTAAACTAAGCGAGAGGCAGGTGGAAGGATTGGCGAGGAAGAATCAGAAGAAGGCTGTATATGGGAGAGAGAAAACCGCGGAGAATGACGAGGAAGAGGTAACGATGAGATCATGACAAAAGGGCTAAGAAGGAGTGGAAGCGAGAGAGTGAAAGCGTGGGAGGGACCAGCAATCAATTAGTGAAACTGACGACGATGGAAGTGAGAGAGGCGGCGTCGAAGGCACCAGGAAGTCGGGAAAGGATCGAAGAAGAGTAAAGAGGAGAAGAATGCTGGCAAGGTACTGTGGATCGTGATTGAGAAGTTGTAAAGTAAAATTCTGTGTCCCTTGTTGTCATTAGAACTCTTTCTTACAAACTTGTTCGTGGTCTGGTATCGTTCGACTTCCTCCACAAGCTTTCTGGAATCTAATGAACCACGCCATGCTTGCACATGCACGGTTGCATGCCGTGATGCAGAACTGCGGCATATATTTGCAGCGGAGATGAAGAAGGAATACGAGCACTCGTGGCAGAGCTAGGAGATTGATTCATCTCTGAAGTCTCATGTTGGCGTGCCATGGGTGGCTTATATGTGATCCTTTCGGCTCGACGCCAATCTTGAAGCCTCTTTTGTGGATCCTTCCACCCGCCTCTCTTGATGGTCCAAATTTGAGTTTTTTAAAGTATACAAATGGGCTGACTTTTGGTAGGAAACCAATTGCATTCCACCACCATGTGGGGTTCATGTGATGAAGTTGGAGACGCAATGAACCAGCCGATTTCCTGGTGAACAAAACTGGGCGAACTTGGCACTCAGTCCATACTGCCGGGCGTAAATTTCATCCCCGCAGAGATGAACATGGATTCTATCATAGAAATTCTGTGATCGAATAAGCGTCAGGTTTTGATGGGAATGAGTTACTCCGACGTGATGCCTCCCGATGTCGAAGGATGGGGCGTTGGGGAATCCTGGGACGCGAAGAAGAATTCGCACTACAGGGAATAGACTTTACCTTTCACATTGTTATGACAATCGATTAATCACGCCTAGAACTGGTCTCCCATTTCTCCAATCTGTCTGGAATATTCCAGGTGAATTCTAGACTTGCATGTACCGGACGAAGTGGTGAAAATGGTTCGAATTAACGGGTCATATGTTTGTGCAGGTTGATGGCGCCGTTGGGCCCTGCGGATTCTTCTTCGCGGTGCCTGGCTTCGGTCTAGTGGGGGATTTAGTGGGTTCAGAATGACCTCACACTGCCCCTTCGGTCGCGACTTTCTCGACATCTCAATCTCCCATCAGCAACATCAACATTGCTAAAGGTCCGTCTGAAGCCTGATCTTCTCTCATAACAGATCACGAGACATATTGATTCAATTGCAAACGCGCGCCAGGCGACACCGGCCGGTGAGGATCAGCTCTCAGCTCGCAAACATTCAGCTTTCGCGCCTTGTTTTTTGCACTCACTCGGATGTCAGCCTAGGGGAAGGATGGAGTCTTATTTCCACCGTGAGTTCCCCCTTATTCCCTTCTATTGACTCGTTTCGGGGCAGTGCAGCCAATCTCGTGCTCATCCCTCCAGGCAGCATACCAGACAGACTGGTGGGCAGCCCAGCGGTTGACTCCGCCACAATGCTGTGGGAGGCCACATGCAAGTTCAACCACCACACACTCAGATTTCGTGCCAACTGGGTGAATCCTCACCAAGACCTGAAATCGCGTTACTCTATTCGCCATTATGATTCGATGAGGCAGTGGGTTCACTAAGCCCTTGGGCCCAAATCAGTGTGCGGTATCGTGCTTGGTGCTCCAACTTTCGATAGTGGGTGGCTATGAGAAACCAGTGAGTGGTGACAGGGCACCAAAATGCGGCTTAGTTGGGGTTCCGCCTTCGAGGGCTTCCCAGACCCGTTATCAAGTCTGTCAATCCGGTTCTTGAAGATTGATAACCTTGACGCTACAAGTGCTGTCAAGATACCTTTAAAAGTCCATCCGATATCTACTCAGGTCTAAGAAGATGCTTGAGATGACGACTATTGCTTCTATGCCGGGCAACTGGCCCAGAGAATTTCACGACGATATGAACACTTCCATGATGTCGACCCCACCGCCATATCCTCGATTAAACACACAACTCGGACAGCCTTCATTACAGGTGCCCAGAATCGTTGCCTCAGCCTCGTCCTCAAACAGCGCAGATGAGCTGTTTTTCGATTGCACGACACCAAATCCCGATCAAAACGACGAAGCGAGCTCACCGTCGTACTTGGTATTCGAACCGGTAGTTTCAACAGTCTCGGAGAAGGAACCAATGGATTGGAAGAGATATGAGCCGCCAAAAGAACTGTTAAAACCCCAAGATGACACCTCCGAGGTGGTTCGGGGTATCCTCGAGCCATCAATAGCAAGAATTCGGGCGAGACATGTTGAAGAAGAAGGGAGACAAGTTGCAAATGCACGACGTGAGAGACCTTTATCAAGAGTTGGAAGAGCGTCGGTAAAGCCACGGAGAGAAGTACGTACTTCTAACGGAACAATGCAGGACATACTAACAAATGTTAGGCGAGAATGAGTGGAGGCCTAGACCCTCTACAACATGATAACGACCGCTTGAGCGCAGGGAGTGCCACATCTCTCTTATCTGACGACTCGGGATACGCATCTATGTCACCAGAAACTGATCCGCCAAGCCCAAAAACAATAACAAAAAGAACCTTCGGCCTTGGTGCTCTCTTCAAACGAAAAGACAGATCAGCTCACGAAACACATAGCAGAGCGGGCTCATCAAGTCTTTTTGCAGCAAGACCATCAACGCCCCTTAGAGAAGTTGTCGAGGAAGAATCAACAACAACGTAAGTTACTCTCCAACTTCTTTCATTTTAATCAAACTGACCTGTCCAGGGAATGCGTTTCTTGCCTTGAAGACCTTGAAACCGCAGAAATGATCAAATTGACTTGCCATAGCTACTGCCGTGAATGTTTCGCAAGACTTATGAAGTATACTCCCCATTACCTGTATATAAGAAAGCTTCTAAACCTTTACAGCACTGCCTTGGAAACTGAAGCACAATGGCCACCGAAGTGCTGTCTCAATACAATCCCATCCAACAAAATCTTGCCAAATATCGACATCGCTATGAAGACAAAGTATCAGGAACGAGAAGCAGAATGGTCCATACCAACAGGAGATCGAGTATATTGCTCAGCTCGAAACTGCAGCACTTGGATCCCACCAAAGAATATCAACACCCAACGGCAATGCGCAACTTGCCCGAAATGCACGAAGAAGACATGCTCCATCTGCCGGGGAGTTTCACACAACGGTACCGACTGTCCCCAAGATCCCGGTCTCCAAGCAACTATGAACCTAGCCGAAACAGAGGGATGGAAAAGATGTTACAGCTGCCACGCTCTTGTCGAACACAATAAAGGATGCCGACACATGACTTGCAGATGCAGAGCTGAGTTCTGCTACATCTGTGGACTGAGATGGCGGACTTGCGCATGCACAGATGCCCAGTTGGCAAATGTACAGCAAGAAGCTACAGCAAGACGACAAGCACAAGTTGCCCAAACTGCACGACAACGAGCAGCCGCTGAAGAAGAGAGGCTTTTAGTACAAATGGTAGCTGACTTCGAGAGAAGAGAAGCTGAGCGTGCTGCAGCAGCAGCTGAGGCTCAGAGAAGGCGGGATGAAGCTGAACAGCGGGCACGAGAAGAAGAGCGTCGTCGTCGCGAGGAAGAGCGCATTGCTGCCATCAACCTCCGTTTTCATCGCTTCACTGCTGAGCTCGAGACCTTGCACGACGTCCAGCGTGTGCTGATGGCCGAGAGACATGAATTCGAAGCCAGTGTTCTGAAGAAGGACCGCCAGGATGCAT
Source organism: Hyaloscypha bicolor E (assembly GCF_002865645.1). Lineage (NCBI taxonomy): Eukaryota > Fungi > Ascomycota > Leotiomycetes > Helotiales > Hyaloscyphaceae > Hyaloscypha > Hyaloscypha bicolor. Next base: position 467,731 of record NW_020194691.1, on the reverse strand, counting down.
TGCACACCTTCTCTATTCGCCACCCAGCGGAAATCCAACAACTAGGCACGGAGTCGCAGCAGAAAATTTCGGACTCGGAGTACAAATTCGAGCAAGAGTACAAACTCCGCTTTACCGAAGAACGTCGTATCGAAGATGAGTACGTGGAGCAGCTCAGAGCATACTGGCAGGGAAAGCCGGAGGGCGAATACAAAGTCCGTGGCGCTAGAGATGAGCTGAGAGCAGAACAAGATAAGGAGTACAAATTTTGGGATTCTTACAGAAGGAGACAACTGCAGGATATTTCCGAGAGGGAGAAGAAAAAGATAGAGGCGTTGATTGTGAAGCACAAGGCGGAGATTAAAGCTGTTGAGGGGAGGTCGAAGATTGATGAGGTGGAGTGGAAGAGGAAGAAGGTGGCTGAAGGGAAGTGGATCGAGGAGGTTGTTAGGCAGAGGATTGCTCTCTTGCAGGAGATGGAGCAGGCGGAGTATGCGAGGAGTGAGTAAGGGATTATGATAATTAGCTCTTTAGAATATTGAAGTTAATGAGCAATCAACAATATCCATTACAACAAGTAAATCTTTTTGCATTCTGTAAGCCAAATTCAAACTTCGATGAAGTTAACGAACATGGACCGCAGCGAGCCTCAGTTGATGTTGCACTCCGAGCGCTGACTTTTGTATTACAATGCTTGGAAGAGATTATGGCTGTTTTGTAGCCTTTAAGTTCTTTTGCAGCTTTAATCTCTCATAGCCCCCTGGCGGAGTCTCTACGTCTCTCAGATATTAATGTTTGTACCTAACTAAATCTCTCGCAAGGATCCACCAAAAATATCGAGTTGATTTAAGGGTAACCGGCATGATTGCTGATCTGGGTATCGCCCCCATTATCTCCATTCATAACTTTACTATCTTTAGATCCATTACAATGGATTGCATTCTTCATTTCCAGCGCCGGATCCTCCCTTTTTCTTGCGCCACCAAGTAAATGCTCCAAAATCAAGCCAACATTAGTAGCGATATTGGCTAGACGCGATAAAGAGTCTTCCACGGGAGGTGCAGGAGATTGGCTAGGGGTTGGTGTAGAGACCCGCTTGATGGCACCAGTGGAGGTCATGTTAGTATGGGGAAGGATTACAGGTTGTGACGTGCACGACTCCACGAGGTTGTTCTTATAACCTCCTTAACAATGACTCCCTCGTAAGTACAGGGGAGAAGCCCTCAAAAAGGCGTGGCAGCCCTTTTTGAAGGCGCATAGGGAACTTTTAGGGGAAGGGTGTGAAAATATAGGGTCTTACAGCGAGTTTGCTACCTTGATCTGTACGCTAGAGGGTCTAAAGTCTTCCAATGCCCTGTATTCCCGATGCTTTATGCCGCGATCTCCGTATAGGTAAGTTTAGCTAGATGCTTCTATGCAGCTCTGTAGGCAAGCCAGAGCGCTGCTCCATTTTGTGAGAGGTTAGAGAGTGGTGATATTGTCCCCCCCGCCGAGCAATGATTGATTTGTAACTTGGGGAACAATCCCTTCACAAAACCGCCTGATCACTACCTGATTTGGCCGTGGGAGAGATGCTTCAGCCACCTCTCAGTCACGATGGATGTTAGTCGTCAAGTGTCAGCCAAAGCGCTACTTTAAAGCTTAAAGCCATTTATACATATCGGATATAACGGCAGCAAAATCACATCTGAGAAAGGTTACGCTATGTCGGATGGTGCCACGGTTCGTGTCCAGCACAAATTGAAGCTGCAACTATATATCGTGTGTTCTCGCCCTCGGAGAAGCTTAGGTGCCCTCTGGGAACTATTTTTACAGAAGATCAAATTGACCTTCAAGCAGAATGTAGGAATGGGACGAACATCGAACATCACGTGATCTTTCTCGAGCCATTTGGAAAGACTAAAGGTGAACTGGGAAGTTATAACCTAGAAACAGGTAGCGAAATGAGTTGTCCAATTTCCGTCAGACTGATATTGTTTATAATACATGTCAAAATACCCTGAGCAACGTTCTTGAAATTTCTATAGCCGATTTGTCCCCGGCATCAGAACTTCCCTTTCATCTCAATACTTACCGCAGATGAAGATTTTCAAATCTTGAAGTATTTGCTGTAACCACAGGCCCCTGCTCTAGGTCTAGAGCGCTCGATTTCCAAAAATACTGCCCCGGAGACCTTCCACACCTTCACGTCGATCTAAATGTTTCGACGGGGTGTGATGAGCAACCTTGTCATGTTCGAAAACATTGCCCAAAACTTGATCAAGGCTGAGCGAATAGTCGACCGGAATAGCCTCTGTCAACAAACAGGAGCCAAAGCCCACAACCCGAATATTTTATCCACCTCCTTTTCACATTGTGCCCTTCTATTCTGACCACACAAAAGGCTCAAATATTGACGAGCTCGCGCTGAGGGAGATTTATCCATTGACTGCCACATGAGATTTGACATCGGAGAAACCAGTGTGCCAAAAAATTAATCAGATTAATTAATTAATTCATGAATATTCATGAATAGCGTGAATAGAATTTGGTTAACGTGATACTTATGTAATTTGATTATATTAGAATAATTAATCATGATTATTCATGAATACGTTGATTAATATACACGTGACCGCATCACGTGAGAGGCTAGCCTAATTAAGTAAGGTTCTTGCTCTAGCACTGCCTTAGCGAGTGTTTCTCTCTAGGAGCAAGGTAGCACTAGAGCCAGATCCTTACCTAATTAGGTTAGCCTATCACGTGCTGTAGTCACGTGTACATTAATCAAGGTATTCATGAATATTCATGATTGCTTAATTAATTCGTGAATAGAATATGATTAATGAGAAAATTCCATGAATAGATTAGATTAGTACCTATTAATCTAATCTAATCTATTCATTTCTCGCACTGGGAGAAACGTTCTCCTCTTGCTCGTTCTCTCTTAATTTAAGGCCACTCACTACTGGGTAGTCAGAATCCTTAAATTCCAGATCAGCCACGAATCCTTTAAACAATTCCCAGGGAACACAGTCCTTCCCGCACTGGACGTAGGCTTCCGAAGCTAGCTGGAGTTCTTGAATGATCCAAAGTCTAGTCCAGTATGGTCGAAGTGATATAGACCGTACCCCTTCCAGAATTCGGCATCCCTCCCAGTATCGGCTAATTCGTTTTTGAATATTAAACCGGTCAGACTTTCAATCTCGGGATCGAAGCTTTGAAGAAAGCCCAATGCCTCCACCGTGAATTCGTCAGACAGGTCCAGCCACGCAAATACCCTTTCTGCTTGGCTATAGATCGATCCCATTCGAGAGACCTGGTGATTGCGTTCCTTCATATCGTCCTGGTTGATGCAGACTGTATCAACCGAGAAGAGAAGAGTGCAAGTCACGGACCCCCCCGGCAGATCCTCGGGCTCGCTAAGGCCCTCGATAGGCTGTGATGAGCCATAACTAAGCGGACTCTCGCCTCGCGAATTCCTTCCTCAGCAACTCTACATCTTTCATTACCAACAGACCCGGTCCCAGATATCTATAATTGTAGCAAACTGCTATTCCCTCCGTACTACCAAGCTATATACCATATCCTTTGCCGAGACTATAGTAGGACTAAGTATAGGAAATGCCTCAATACGTCTATACTGCCAGGTGCTAATATACTACCCCCCAGCTCAGGATATAAGAGCCGTTTTGGGCCCCCCCTTCTGGCCAAAGGTGGCCATATCCCTCTCTTATAGTCTTTCCATTCCATCCTCTATTGCTTATTATTCTCTCATTATATTCTTTCTCTATTCTGTTCCTATAAAAAGGCGATTATACAATCGCTTTTACAAGCCCGTATCTATTGCCTTTCTATTTATCCGTCCTTAATATAATTGTCCAGTAATATTTATTCTATTTATATTTCAGAGCAATTTGATTTTGCCCTACTATTATAATAGCTCTATCAAGGAGACGAAGATTCCTCCAGTCTAGTAATTCTAAGGCAAAGAGGATAAAAGAAGAGAAGGTTATTTAAGAATATAGTTAATAGCTACTGGATAACTGTTCTAATATTATAGAAGAAACCGAAATATATTATAAAAGATTAGTAATAGAATAGATAGAATACATTTTGATTTTCGAAAAACCCAATATAACTTGAAATTAATAGCTATAATCTATAGTTACTTTCGCTTTCTTAAAATGGTTCCAAATAGTATTTGGCTTAATCTCTGCCTTAATAGCAATCTGGTAAAAAATAGAATTCGGGCTTTCTTAAAGGCTTATATAAAGGACTCTTTCTAGAAGGTTCCTATACTTGAACCGGAAGAAACCGCCTGGAAACAGACTATTACCTCGGCTAATTCCTTACTAAACGTCTGGAAAAACCTTATTATAAAGGCAGATACTATTATATTATAAGATAAAAGGCAAGTGGATTCTTCGAATTAGTATATTTAAAAGTTAAAATAGATAAATTATACCAATTAATAAAACTATAGATCCGTCTTTAAAATCTCTAAAATTAGTTAAATATAACCGCTACTCTTCCTTACTCTTGCCCTCTTTATCTCTCTTATTGCCTCTCTTTCCCGCTTTATTTTGGTTCCTTTTCTAATTATCCCTACTTTCTTAACTATACTTTCTAATCTTTTAATTATATAATGGATTTTTGGAGCCGGTATAAAGAAATTCGAATTTTATACCTTATTAATTATTAAGAAAACAGAAGCAATAATAAAAGATATTATTAGTATTATAACTATTATATTAAAGCGACTAGAGGTCGTTTCCTATATATCTAGAGTCCGGATCGGATTTCTTGCTATATTTATTTTTATTGGAATTAATAGCTTTAGGCCGAAAATACTCTTAAATTTCCAATTTAAGCAGATCCAGCTAGCGGTTATAAAAGATCCAAAAAACCGGTTAAAAACAAAGATTATAGTTATATTTCAGGTTCCGATTATTAAAAAGTATTAAAATAACCGAGACTCAAAAATATAATAATATATTTAATCTAATTTACTAACTCTTTTATTATACTTGGCTTTTAATCCACCTTTATAAAATAAAGTTTATAATATATTTTATTTTTATTCCAAGTATTTGCCTCGGGAATTTCATTATTACTCTTACTATTATAGCCGATATATTCGATTCTAGTATTAACTCTATCCAGATATTACTTTAATAATCTAACTTTAAAAATATAAACTATCTATTATTAAAATAGAAAAAAGGAATTAAAAAGACTTATATATTTCCTTTCAACTATTATATTTTCCTAAAATTATAATATCAAATATATATTATAATCGGTTTGCGGCTAAACTCTTGTTTTTATATATTTAAAATCGGTATAGGAATGAATTTAAATAATAAAGTGACCTAATTCTTATTTATTTTAATTTTTAACTATTTCTAATATTAATTATAAATCCTAGAAGTATTTTCTAATATATTATATAATTATATTATATCTAATATATCTATTATATTTGAAAAGAATTATTAGATAATAGAGATTTATATAAATCTTTTAAAAAAGTAATTCGAGTATTTGTTTCCGGATAAAGGAATATAGGGTAATAATAGACTTAAACGGGCTATATATTTAATATCTTTAAAAAGAGATCCAAATACTCTAATCGGCCTATTCCGAAAGAATTTAAAAAGTTTGAAATAATATAATAATATATCTGATTTTTATAAATATCTTGGAAAAGCAAAAGTAGTAAACCCAAATTACCAGACCTGGAATCCGCTTATTATATAGCTCTAAAGCCTTATTTGAAATCTTTTAAACCAGGTTCTAAAGTTAAAAAAGAGTAAATATTTTAAATATATTAATAGGCTATAGGCTTTCGGATAGAATATTTCAGGAAAAGCCAATACTACTATTACTATAATACTATTTCTATAAACTAGCTATATTAGACTCTATTTAAAAAAAAAGGCTTTTAATAAAATTATTAAATTTATTCAATACTATAGCTATAATAATAATAACGGAAAAAAGGTAAAATCCTATTATTAGAAATAATATTTGGACTTATTTATCGAATATTTAATTAATTAACTAATAGTAATAGAGCCCGAAAACAAAAAGGGAAAAATAATAGATTTTAATATTATTAGTTTTACTAGCCCTTTATATAATAAAAAAAGCCCATATATTTCTTATATAAATAATTATTTACTAGTCGGGGCTTCTTTATATAATATTATAAGATATTATATATTAAAAAGGAAATATTCGACTATTTATTTCCGTATTTTAAATACTATTAAAGCTATAAGCAGGATTTTTGAATTACTAATACCTTTTTTAAAAATAGCTATATTAAAATAACTTATAATAAAAAATATATCCCGGTATTATATATAGATCTTTATTTAGATATAAAGAAAATCTAGTATCTATTTTGCAACTTATATCTTTTAATAAAGGACTTTAGATTATATATTAAATATTATATCTATATTGAAATAGTAAATATTTTTTTTTAATATCTTTTCCTTGTCTGATTTACTATAATAAATAGAATAATAAAAAGCAGATATTATAATTAACAGATATTCGGCTTGAAATATATATATCTTATTAGTATATAGCAAGTTTATTTAGATTTTATCTATAAAAATATTCTTAAAAATAAAAAGAAATATATATATTTCTTATATAAATATCTAATTTCTAATCGATATAAACTAATAATATATTATAAGATATTATATATTAATAAAGGGATATTTGATTACCTATTTCTATATCCTAAATACTACCGGAATTATAAGCCGGATTATTTAATTACAAGTGCTTTTTCTTGAAATAACTATATTAAAAAAGCCTATAATAAAGAATATATTCCAATATTATATACAAATCCAGCTTTGAATAAAATAGAGCCCTATTATTCTTTTTACGGATTATTTTTCTAATAAGGTCTTTATATATATTTTAGGAGCTATATTTATAATAGGGCAACTAATACCATTTTTATAAAACCGTTTTTCTATTTATTATATATTTATAATAAATAAAATAGTAATAATAAATAGAAAATAATAATTAATAAATATTATATATAGAATATATATATATATTTTCGGCCTATAGAAAAAACTTTCGAACTTGGATAATAAAAGCCCCATCTATTAAAAAAATAAAATAAAAAATAAAAAATAAAATAATTATAATAGAGATTTTATATTTTTTTTATTATAGTTCTTTTCTATTAAAGAATATCCGTATCCATTTTATAAAGAAATATTTTTTAATTCTTTTTTCGGAATTAATATTATATTTTAGTTATAGTAGCTAATATTAAGATAATTAAATATAAAATAAATATATGGAATTAAATTATAATAAGGTTTTCTAATATTTTATAACTGGCAAATTTGATATTATATAATCTATTTCTATAGTAATAGAACTATTATCTTATATTCAAACAAATATTATTAAAAAAAAAGAAAAGCAAGAATAATAAAATAGAAGCTATAATTATAATACTTAAAAAATATTCAATAAGTTCAATTAGCCTAGTTAATAAGGATTAGGAAATTCTAAAAGAATCCGGAAATAATATTAATAATAATATCCAAATTCTATTATTATTCGAATATTCTATTATTAATTTTTCTATAATCGATTCAATTCTATTAAAAATAGGTAATAGAAATATACCGGTATTTTATAATAAATTCTATATTATAATATTTTCCCAAATATATAATATTTATATTATTATTATAGCTATAATACTTCCGGAATATTTAAAAACTCTAATTAATTTTATTAATAGAAATAAAAAAAAACAAAAAAAGTCTAGAAATAATATTAGTAATTATATTCAAATTCTATTACTATTCCAATAATTTAATATTGATTTTTCTATAATTAATTCCATTCTATTAGAAACAGATAATAGAAATTAGTTATAAAATATAATAATTATACCGGTATTTTGAAATAAGCCTTATATCCGGTATTTTCCCAAGGATCTAATCTCTATATTATTACTCTAGTTCTTTTAGATAAAAAAAATAAACTAGTATATAGGAAAAATATAATAATATAGCCGTTTTATAATAGCTAAAAAATAAAAGAAATATATTAAACTGAAATATTATTTATTAGATATAAATAAAATAAAGCGGCTTAATACCTTATAAAATAGAAAGGCTTTTTATATAAAGCTAATATTTGGTAAATACCGGAAAACCTAAGTCCGGAATTTGTTAAAGAATTTAAAGCCACCTATTAAAAAAACTACTTGAGAATATAATTATTTAAAAAGCAAATATAGAATAAAATAGTTAAATATCTTATTTAATAGATAAAATGGCCCAAATATAAGAATTCCTGGATAAGAGAAACTATTATAAATTATAAACGAATTATAAACGAATTATAAACTTTGAGAATTGGGTTATAATATAAGATAAAAAGAAATAAAAAGAATAAATTAGATATCTATTATTTATATTAGCCTTATTAAATATTAGTCTTATAACTATTTAACTTATTTTCTCTTTTGGCCTTATATTTTTTTGGAATTTTAATAGCCTAATTTTTGCCTTTCTTTTATAACTTATATTAAATATTTTAATAACTAGTAAAGAATAATATCTAGTAATTTCTTTTAGTTAAAAAGGCTATTAAGAATTATTAAAAGAATTATAAGAAATATAAACTCTAATCTTTTCTTTTTATTTTATTAAAATAAAAATATTAATATTAAAGTTTTTTTTAAATTTATTTCTTTTCTTTTCAAATATTAGAATCTATCGGCAGAAATTTTTATTCTTGAATTATTTAATAGTTTTTTTTAATTCCTTTTTTGGAAAAATCTATTATTTTATAGATTAATTAATAAGGTTTAATTAGTAATCTTTATAATTCCTTATCTAAATAAAAACTTATTTCTTTTTCTAAAAATTAAATAATAAAGTCTCAATTAATTATAATATTTTTATTATATTATAAGATTTCGAAATAAGCTATAGGAACTAAATAAATTATAAATTATTTATTTATTTAATTTCTATAATATAGTAGCTAGGATAATAAGGATTTGAATAGGCTTCCGGAGACTAGAATAGGCTTTTAGAATATACTATTAAAATATTAGAATTATTTTAATTATTTCGAAACAAATATTTCTTTATTTTTATTTTAGTTATAATTAATTAACTATTTATTTTTGCTTTATTCTCTATTTAGATTACTCAGGTACTACTCTCCCAATATTCAATTTTATTTCTATTCTTATTTCTAATAGCCAATTATTTATTTCTATTATTTGCTTCTATTTTGCAAATATTATTAATTTTATATAACTATTTCTAGGAAAACCAAATCGGTTTCCTGGAATATTTAACCAGATCCCTTTTTTTTTAAAAATAACTTTATTTAATATCTTAAAATAATATCCTTTATTTAAAAGATTCTGGTTCTTTTTTAAAAAGAATATATTCTTATATTATCTTTTAAATCTTTATTCTCTTATATATTATTTTTTATAAAACTATTTAACTATTCTATTTATTTCTTCTAATACTATAAAGCAGCTATAATAGCTTAAAGTTATTTTTAGCTAAAAGCAAAATATATTCGGTAATGTTATGGTTGTACGCTCCATGGCTGTCACGTGCTCCCTGCACGTGGTATGCTAGGCTATATTGGGCTAGGCTGGTTCGCATGCTTACCTGGCGTTCGCATACACTTGTACATTCTTCTCTCCTTAGTTTAGTATTATCGGAATAAGAGCCACTCTACCCTGCTTTCCAAGCCCAGAGCCAGGCCTCGTAACAGGTAAGGTTTTATATAAATATAGGCTTAATTATCTTATATTCAAATCTAAATTTCTGAAATTATATAGTATTAATTTTTGGATTTATTATTATATTTAATATAAAGTTCTTTAGATAGCTTAAACAAATAATTATATATTTATATATATATATATATATTGGCTTTTTATAGCTATTATAACTTTATTATATATATAATTAATATCTGTATATATTATATTTAACTATATTATAGAAGAATTAAATAAATCTATTTTTAAAATTTATTTATCTAAATATATATTCCAATTAATATAAATTAAATAACAGTTTATAATACTTACTAATAAATACTTATAAATAGAAATTATTATACTTGAATAGTTTTTCTAGTTTAAACTATTTGGATAATATATCGGAATAATTATATTTATAAAATAAATTAGATATTATTTTTATTCTACTATTTAGTTTAATTTAAAATATATAATTTAATCTATTTATATATTTATCGAATATAGGTTATTAAAATAAAATATTTAAATATTTATTAAAAGGTAATATATACGAATTATTATTTTTTATATATTATAATATATTATTAAATCTATTTATAAGTTTATTATTATATATTTTAGTAATATATATAAATTTTCTATTAATAAATTTTTATTTTATTATTTTATTTCTTTTTATTTATTTCTTATATTAGTAAAGGATTTCAATTATATTATCTATTTAAATACGTTTTCTAAAATTAAAAAATATATTATTAAAATACCAAACTATTAATTTATTATTATTAGTTAAGTTATAATAGAATAATACTATTATAAAACTTAATATAAAGTATTATAGAATAATAGAATAAAACTTTATAATATATTAGCTACTATTATAGCTAAATATTTAAAATATATTTATTTCTATTTAATATATTTCTAATTAATTAAAACCTAATTTATATATAGAAAATATTATATAATTTAATAATATTGTTTTTATTATTAGAAAATAACTATTATATATTTATACTTTTTATATAAGCTATAAATATAATTATATTATATATACTATTTTCCGTATAGAAATTATAATTAGATATCCTAAAGCTATATTTTAAATTTAAAAAAGTTAATTAGTTAAAATCCGAATAATACTATTTTTAATTTATATATTACTTCTAATAGCTCTTTAATATTATTTATAAAATCTTTAAAAACAGGCCTAATATCTTCTTTTATATATTTTAATTTTTTTTTCGTATTTTTATTTATATAAATTCCTAAAATTATTATAATATTATTAATATAGCCTATATTTATATAAGTAAATATATTTTTTATAATATTATAAATTAGCTTTATTTTATTAAAGGTCGGTAGTTTATTTACTACTAATTTAATAGTATTTATAATAAAGTATTAACTAGTAATATAATTAAATTATAATATAATATTTTTTAGAAATATAAAAATAAATAGTAAAATAGAATAAATTCTATTATATTAAATATTCGGAATTCCTATATTATATTCTCGGCCTTTATATTTCTAAATTTATATACTATTAATTAAAAAGAAAAAAGAAGTAAAATAGAATTCTTCCAAAAATAAATATTCTAAAATAGGCTAAAGATATAGAAATAACTCTATATTATATATATTTTTACCGGACCAAGTTTTTATTCTATTTCTAAAAAATATATAATAAATTTTATAATTTTTTTCTTTCTTGGATTTTATTATTTATAGATTAAATAGCCCCGATTCGAATAAATAACTTGGAATATAGTAAATAAAAAAGCAAGTATTAAGAATAGTTATTAAAATATATATATAAAACCTTTTTTATAATTTTTTTAACTATAGTTAATATAATTCTAGAAAATAGAATAAATATTATAATAGAACTATTATAAGTTTATTTAATCTCTAGTATTAATAATTCCTATAACTAGAAAGTATTACCGGAAAAGAAATATTTCTTTTTAAAAAATATAAATAATTATTCTATTAATATTTATAAAGAATTATATAGAGAAATTAGTATTTTATTTGAGGCTATATTTATTAAAACTATTTGAGTTAAAACCAGTTTAGAAAATATTATATAAGAAGTTTTTATTTTAATAAAAGTATATAAATATTTTAAGGTTCTAATTTTAGCTAATTATTTATTTAGCCTTTATAATTTAACTTTAATACAAAAATAAAATAAGCTATAAAATAAGAAATTAAGGGTTAAATAAGAATTAAAATAATAAAAAAATTAAGCTATAATAAAATCGGAATTTAAATATTATTCGGAATATAAACTGAATCTATTTAAGGCTATAAATTAGGTATTTTAATAGAAGCTATAATAAAATATAATAATAGTAGATTTTTTTTTAGAGATAATATATATTAATATATATAAGTAATAAATAGAATTATAAAACTAGTAAAAGAATTAAAAACCAGAATAAATTTTAATAAAAGTTTATATAAATTTATTTCCTTAATAGATATCTAATAAAGTATTTAAATAAATATATATATATAATATTTCTAATAAAGTTTTTTATAAAATCTATAATAGAATAATAAGACTAAAATAGACTAATTTTACTAGAGAAATATAATAATAGTAATAGTTATAACTAATAGAATAATAATATTATTTATAAAATATAAATATTATTTTATATTTTTCTATAATATTTTCTTATATTTTATAAGAGTATTATTATAAAAATTTTATAAAGATATAGTTAAACTATTAGCTATTTAATTTAGAAACTATAAATTCTTTTTATATTATAATTCTTTCTAAATGTTTTCTTATATTATATTAGTATTATTTAATAGCTATTAAATTATATTATTTGTTATTTTAATTAATAGAAGAATTAGTTAAAATAAACTTTATTTAAAAGAATTAGATATAGAGTTATAGAATATAGAATAAAACAAATATATATATTAGCTAATATAAAAGTATAAATTATAGAATATAGGAATAATAGTGTTTTTTATTTAAATAGCCGAATTAGGCCCTTTTTTATATTTAGTAAAATAGTATTAAATATAATATTTTTAATTTCGGAAAGAAAAATAAAACTTGTTTTTCTAATAGAACTATATCTAGTATTCTTATATTTGGTTATATTTATATTTAGCTTGTATTTTTATTTATTTTATATATTATATATAATATATTATAATTATTAATTTATTATTAAATAATTTCAAGATTTTTTTATTTCGAATTAATAATTTAAAATATTATATTTATAAAATTAGATGAAAATAGAAGCTTTATTAATTCTTTTTTCTATTGCTTTCTATTATATAATATTAGGGATTCAAATAATAGTTTAGAATAGAACTATAAGAACAAAAATTGCGATTTTAATTATATATATTTGCCCTTTTTATAATGTTTTTACTTTATTAATAAATTCTTAATATAGTTTAATTTAATTAATATTCATTTACCAGATTCCTTAATTAGGCTATATACTATTCTAGTAAATAGCCTTTTTTAACTATTTTAAAGCAAGATTTAAAATATAGTAAGCCTCTTTAATATAGCCGTTTCTATTACTTCTAGTAAGGCTTAAAAAGCTATAGATACTATTACTATAGCTATTTCTAATATTATTAATATTATTACTAATATTAAAATAAAGATTCCAAAAAATTATTCCTTTAATATTAAATAATTTTATATTAAATTCGAAAACAAAATAAACTATATTAATTTTTTATTAAATATTTCTAATATAGTACTAGAAGCTATTATTAAATTTATTAGTAATAAAATCCAGTTTTTTTTAGCCTTTTAAGGGAATTTTAGTAAAAGTTATATTTATAAGAATTTAAGGCTATTTAATTCTGGATCTAGTATTTATTCTTTTTATAATTCTTATATTTACCTATTTGTTTTTTGAATTTATTTCCTTTATTACTTATTAGTTGAAATTAGAAATCTGTTTTATATCCGTATTTTATTTTATTTTATTTTTTATATTTTATATTATTATATATAAGATTTAATTAAAAATCCAGGATTTGAAATCTGTTATTAGAATAGAAAAAGAAAATATAGGTAATTTAATTTTATAGTTTTTTATTTATGCCAGAAATATAATACTATTAATAATTGTTTTATTTATTATTATATAAAGAGAATAAATAAATAGTATTATTTTTTGGCTTTATTTATTTCGGTTTATTAATTATTATTATAAATGGATTATTTAATTAGAACTAGTAAAGCTTTTTTTAATTATAGAAATTCAAACCATATATAATTATTATATTTTTTCATGTTTTATTCGAGTTCTCTTTTAATTAATTTAATAAATTCCGTTATTTTATATATAAATTTTTATTTTATATATTTTATATATAATAAACTACTTTATTTACTATAAAATATTCTAATAACCGGCTATATTAATTCTATCTTATATATATTACTACTAATAAAAGTAATTCAGGTCTATTTTTAATTTCTATTAAATTAGTAATAACTAATTCGGATATCTTCTTTTTTATTTTTAAAGAATTTTTGGATTTATATAATAAATAGTAGTATATTTATTAATAAATTATAATAATTAATATTTGAGAAACCTCGCCTTTAAATAAAATAAAGGCATTTTCGATTAATTAGAACTATTTTTTTAAAACCAGGAAATTAATTAAAATATTATATTATATCTTTTTTAAATCCGCTTTTATTTCTAATAATTCCAGATATTATAAATTGATTTATAAATATTGAATTAATAATAAAACCCGAGATCTTGATATTAATTTATATATTCTATTTTATAATATAAAAAAAGTTATATATTTAATTAATATAAAGTATTTTCTATTTAAAAAGGCCAGAAATATATATTATAATATATTTTAGGATCTTTTTTATTAATAAACGGGAGTTTTAATATATATATAAAGCTACTAGTAATAGGTAATATATAAGCCTATTATACTACTATTTATAAAAGTAATTTTTTTATTAATAATATACGGCTTTAATAAAATAACCTATTATATAATATTCTGGAATTTAATAAATATTTTAGAAATAAAATAAAGCTATAAAGTATAATTAATAGAAAATATAATAAAAAAAAATTTATATTATAATATCTTTCTAAAGTTAGTCTTTTCTTTTATAAATAATAACTATATTCAGATAATATAAAAGAGCCGAAATCGATTTCTAGATATAGAAAAATATTAAATATAGTCTCCTATAAAACCTTTAGCCGATTCTATATTTAGATTATAGAACGAACTAGCTGAATTAGAATTTATTAGATATAAAATAGAGTTTTAATATTAAAAATATATTTTGAGTTTATTCTATAAAAGAATAATTATTAAAAAACCTATATAGGTTTATATTATTATATATATTTATCGGATATAATTATTTAAATATAAATACATATAATATTCTTTTTATTTTTTATATTATACCTTATATAGATAATAGAAAATACTATTTTAGTTATATATATAAAGTTTTAAATTAATATAATAGAATTACAGGTTTAAAAATCTAGTTCAAATTTGGCTAAAATAATATATTTTTTAAAATTCAAGTTTAATATTTTTAAAATCAAATATATAATATTAAATATTAAAATCAAATATTGAAATAATAATAAAAATTCCAATTATAATTTAAAATAGCCTTAAAATAATAAGTTCTATTAATATAATAAAAGCCAGATTATTAATATTTTCTAAATATTATATTATTATTATAGTAAATACTATATTATTTATCTTTTATAATACTAGTATAATTCCTTTTTCCTTTATTACAATATTTAATAGTATATATATATCGATATATTTAGTTAATTAATTTACTCGATTAGTAATTATTTTATTGGCTTTAGTAATAAAAGTTATTTATATAGAGTCTTATATAAATTCTTAAAGGAATTTACTTATTATAGAATTTATAAATTCTAAATAAAATATATTTGAAATAATTAATATAGAGAGAATAGATAAAGGAATTTTAATAGAGTAAGATCTAGATATAATAAAAGAAAAGGCAAAATTATATATTTATATATTATTAATACCTATATTAAATAGAACTGGATTAGGTATTTTATTTTTAATATATTAGAAAAATATATTATATTAGGATTTAATTTCAAGTATTAATAATACCGATTTAACTAATAGAGAATCCGTAATTATAAGATATTTAATAAGGCTAATAGTAATACTAATATCTATTAAGATAATAATATTAATAAGCTTAAAAAATTACTTTATAGAATTAATTAGAAAGAAATAATTATAAAGCAAAATAAAAACCTTATTATAGGCTTTAAGGAAATCGATAATTATTATAATATAAACCTTTTTTTACTATATAAATATTAGCTAGTATTTCGGGATTAGAAAAGAAATTTACTTATAATAATAATTTTATTTATAATTTTAATAATATTATTTGAATATTTATTTATATTTTATTTTATAATATTTAATAAGATATTTGAGAAATAGTAAAACTTTAAGTTTTTAAGGAAAAGCACTAGCTAAATACCCTTAATAATAACTAGAAATAATAGTAATAGCCGGCTACTATTTAATAGATTATTATTTATTATATTTATAATATTAGAATAAAGGGAAATAATAGCCGTAAAACAAATAATAATAAAAAACATATAAATAAAAGCCTTTATATCTATAAAAGAGTATATAATTATAATAATAATAAAGAGAAAAAAATAATATAATTTATAATTAAGAATATAAAAGAGTAATATATTATATTTTTATTTATTAATATTTTCTAATAGTATAATTAGAATCCATTTCCGATTCTTAGAAAAATATATTTCTAGTAATAGCTAATAATAGATAAAGAACCCATTTGGGTTTCTATTAAATAACCAGATTAAATACCTTTAGATAAATCTAATTCTAAAAAGCGAATTCTACTAATTTTAATATTAGATTTGTAATTAGTATTATTAAAATAGATTTATAAATAGATCCTGTATTAGCTAGCTATTTGTATCGATTTTTAATTATTTAAACTATTTTACTAGAGTATTTGCTTTTAATAATTAGAAATATATCTGGCCTAGAACTTTTTATAAAAAGAATAAATTAATTCTAAGAAATTTTTTTATTATTTTTTTTTTACTAATTATTACTTTCTAGTTTCTCAAATAGTATTAAAGTTATAAATTAGTAATCTATTATTATTAAGATGTTTTTGGGTTATAGAATTATATTTATAAGACCGAGGAAATTTTATAATAGACTAAAAGTAAAAGAATATTATAATATTAGTATTATATTATAATAATCGAGATTTATATTTTATAGAAAGATATTAAATATAATATCTAATAATTATTTGTTTTCTAATAAGCTCTTTTTAAGCTATATTAATATATTCGGAAAAAACAGCCTAACGGATTCCCTAAAGCTCTTCTATTATTCGATTTATATAAATATAATTTCGGTAAATTTATTAAGCGATTTCGAATTAGGAGATCCTATAATAGATCTTATAAAAAATAATCCAGTATTTTATTAATAGAATCTATAGCTAAAAAAAAGTCTTATAAGGAGATTACAAATATAAAATCTATAATAGATAAAAAGTCTTATAAGGAAATTACAAATACGGAATAAGGATAATTAATTTAAAAGAAATATTCTTTTAAAAGAAAAGAGAAATAGAAAAAGCTATATTATTTATTTAAAAAAAACTATATAAATAGAGCTTTTTTATTTATCTAATATTTTATTATTTCGATTATCTAATAGGATTAATTAGTAACTTTTACTATAAGTATTAAATATAGAATAATTATAGCTATATATTAATATAAGATCTGTATTTATTTTTTACTTTTATAAATTATATAAAATATCTAGCTCTAGTTTAATATCTATTCTTTATTACTAATATATAGGTATATTATATAGAAATCGATCGAGATCTATATATAAGAATCTATAGCTATATTATTACTATTAGGTATTTTTATTTTAAGATTAAGCCTTTATTTAATAAAAGCCTTAATTAATAAATATAGCTATATATTAGACTACTTTTAACTGCTTTTAATATATAATATATAATAAAAACCTTTATATAATTTTAATTACTAAAATCCTATATTTGTATTAGAGATTTCTTTTAATTATAAATAACTATTTCTAGAAACAATATTAAATAGAGGCTATAGTTTTTTATTATATATTATAAAAAGATTATATTTATATTACCTAATTCTAATTAGATAATATTTCAATAATTATAGATTTCGATTTAAAATAACTTCTTTTTATTATATATTATAAAAGGGTAATTATAGAAGCCATATTTTCTATTATATAGGAAAATATATAAGTAATATTTTTTTTATAATTTGTAATAAAAAAAGAAGTCTTTTAATTTGGCTTTTTATTTTATTTTTAGATTCGAAATACTATAATTATAATTATATTAGTTTGAAATAATATATTTTAATATAATTATATTTATAATAGAATTCTTTAATATATTATAAGATTATATATATGCCTTATTTATATTTTAAGCCAAAATAGTTCGAATTATAATAATATAATTCGAATTGCTTTAGCTTAAAATATATGAATTCGGCCTAATAGAACTTAGAATAAATTGAAATTTTATATTAAAACTCAAACTATTCTAACTAATAATACAAAAATCTAGAGTATTTCTATATTATATATAAATTGTAGACTTATTAATTTTTAATATTTAAAAAAAAATACTAGCTTTTTTATTCCGTTTATATATTTATATTTAAATATTTTAAAGAAAATATAAAACGAATTTCTTATTTAGCTTATTTATTAATTTTCAAAAATTAATATTAGCTAATATTATAAATACTATTTATTCTATTTACTATTTATACTAACCGTTTTTATTATATTTATATTTAGGAGCCCTTTTTCTATTATAATTACTTTACTAAAAACGATTTCCTTAATTTCTTTATATAATATCCTTAAAACTATTTTTCTAAATATTCTATTATTATTCTTAAATCCGAAAATTTAATTAATTTAATTATTTTTATAAAATAGTTCCAGTTTTATATAATAGTTAATATAAATAGTTAATAGCCTTATTAAGGATATATTATTCCCGAATATCTTATACTTATATTTGATTTTAGTATAAAGGATATTAAAAGACCTATAGAGGCCTTTGCCTATAATTCTTTTTTATTAGTCTCTTTTATTTAAAACAAGCGGGAATTTGTAATTAATATAAAAGATATTAATCTTTTTCTCGGTTTCGAAATAGTATAAAAACGGATAGAATAGCTAAATTTTCATATTCTTATATATCTTTACTATTATTAGCTAGTCGAATTTCGATTTAAGAGATTAAAATTCTGGCCTTAAAAATTAAAATCAATTTAAACCTTAAAAATATAGAAATCTAGAAGTTTTTTCCGAGAGCTAATTAAGGACTTATAAGAGCCAAAATGGAATTCCTATTATTATATATTAGAGGCCCGTTTTTGGCTCTCTTTTAATCTTTTAAATATCTATTTCGGCTTTTATTATAATACTATTTATCTTTTACTAATAAACCGGAGCTAATTTGGGGCCTAATAAAACTATTTTAAAATATAATTCCGGTTTTTAAAATAGTAAAAGTAATTAGATAGTATTATATTTTAGGGTTATATTACCTTTTAATAATTGTATTATAATAGAAATATAGGAGCCGCTTTTTATAAATTATTGGATATACGGATCGAACCAGCCTTATTAAGGGATTATAAAGGTAATTTTAGTATAAATAGAAAGGGAAAACTTTTATTATCTAGCTATTTTTAATATTTGTTTTATTTTATTATTTATTTCAAATTAATTCTTTAGAATTCTATTCTTCTAAAAATATATTATATTTCTACTAGTTATATTATAAATAATTTAATTACAAATAGAGGCTAAATAGGTTTTAATTTAATAATTTCCGAAATACTAATAAATAATAATCTTATAATATATATTATATACGAGTTATATTTAAATTAATAGAAATAGTATAATTTCAAAAAACCAATCGATTTATTAAGGAAATTATCTTTTCAAATATATTAAATATTAAACTAGATTTCTGCTATAAATATAAAAAACAAATTTTAAAATTGAACCTATAGAAAAAATAAAATATTTTAAAATATTTCTATTATAATTAATATATAAAAAATATAAGCTCTAAAATACTTTATAAGTAGTAATATAGGGAAAAAATCGTATTTATTTCCTAATTAGCCAGATATTATTAATTTGGGATAAAACCTTTATATGTTTTAATTATTTCAAGAATTGTTTTTAAATAGTATTTAGGAAATCTTTAATACTATTCTTTCAGTTTTCCGGGTAATATAGTTTTATAAACCGAGGATTTAATATATATATTATAGGCTTTATAAGCTCTATTATAATAAAGCCAAAGCTATAGATATTATTTTATTTATTTTCTATTATAGTTATATTTCAAATAAAAGATTTTCCGATATTTATTAATAAATATTAGCCAAAATTATATTAGAAAGCAAATAAGGTTTATTAATTTTTACTATTCTATTAGTATTAAAAAGAATTATAATATAATCGAGGTTTTTATAGTATAAAAGAAGTTTATTATAAATATAAGAGAGTTCTATTATAAGTTGGTTTTAATTAATAAAATTCGAAATTGGATTAGGGTTTATTTATTTATTTATAGATTATAATAATTGGAAATAATTAAAAGGGATTTTATAATATATTTATAATATATTAAAATAAAATAACTATTAGATTATTATTTTTAAAATAGGTTTTTCTAATACTTATTATATAATTACTTATAAAAGGTTTTATTTTATATAATAGCTTTTATAGATTTCAATAAGTTTCTTAATTATTATTAAATTATATTTCCTGGTATTATTATATTTTATATTAGCTAATTCGGTCTAATTAAGAACTATAAACTTATAATAGATTATTTGAAAAGGAATTTGCTTTTCGGTTTTAATTCTTCTAAATTTAATAATTTTCTTTTTATTATTATATATATTAAAATTGGATCTATTCTTTAGCTACTTTATTAGATCCGGAATATTAATAGATATATTAGAACTACTTTATAATTACTTATCCAGTAAACAGTAAAATATTAGCTATAGTTTTCTATTAATTTAAGATATAAATCTCTTTTTAGAATTACTTTTACTATTAAATAGTTCTAATATAATAAATAAAAAAAGAGCTTTATAATTATTAAAAGTAAATAATTTTCCCGAAATATTACTAAAAAAGAATATATTATAATTATTTCTTTTAGATATTATAGCTTAGTATAAAAGGGTTTAAAGAATTACGGATTATAAAAGTAGTTATATAATATAAGAAATTATTATAATAAAATATAATTACCTGATTTATATAATTTCTATTAGAAAAGAGGTTAATTTGGTTATTATAAAAGAAATCCGATTTGGAATTTCGAATTTTCGAGTTTCTAAAATAAAAATAGAATATAAAATATAGAAAGGAATAAAAAAAAAATTAGAATAAAGAAATAGAAACTACTAGGGAATATTAGCTAGATTAAAAGCTTTCTTTAAGAAAGTCTTTTATTTTATTATAAAAGGCTTACAAATAATAGAATTACTAGTTTTTTTTTTTTAGAAAAAAAGCCGAATATTTCTTTATATAATATAAATTCTATTTAATAAACTCTAATATAAGAATCTTTTTAAAGATTTCAATATTATATAATAGAAGAACAAAAAGAATATTATAAGGTTAGTAAAAATCTTTAATACGGATTATAATTATTTAAATCCTAATAATTATATATATATACTAATTTTATAATTGACTATTTCCGAAAAAACTTTAATATATTTAAAAGTTAGAATTAGTAATAATTATCTATTCTATAATTCTAATAATATTTTTCTCTTTTTAGAAGAAAGATATTATATAGAAGTTGCCTATAAATCTCTAATAAAAAATAATATATAATAGATTACTAAATTCTATTTTTATAACGTGTGAGAATTAGGCTCGCACTACAGTTTACTGGACCAAAAGACCATAGTATTCACCATACGGTAAATATGCCTAATTATAATTAAATGGCTAGATTATAGTCACATGACCGCCACACGTAATAACTATTCCCCCCTTGCCAAGCAACATCCCGGAGTACCGGGGAAATGCTCTAAGCAAAGCGAACCGCTTATATCTTAAGCCCCAAAGGAATCCCTAAAAATTGCGATTTCGCAAATCTCAATTATATATAATTAAT
Source organism: Hyaloscypha bicolor E (assembly GCF_002865645.1). Taxonomy (NCBI): domain Eukaryota; kingdom Fungi; phylum Ascomycota; class Leotiomycetes; order Helotiales; family Hyaloscyphaceae; genus Hyaloscypha; species Hyaloscypha bicolor. The sequence goes on along the minus strand of NW_020194691.1, from coordinate 445,628 downwards.
TAAAGGGTCCTTTTTAGCCCTGTAGAGGGTCTCTGACGCCCCTAAAGCTATTTCTAAGACTGGGAAAAATGGGAAAAAGGCCCTAAACTAATCTTGCGGGCAGAAGTATATATATACTTAACTACTTAGTGGACCGGGGCGGTGAATACTCTATAACATATAAGAATTAGGCTCGTACTACAGTTCACTGGACCAAAAGACTACAGTATTCACCGCACGGTAAATACGCCTAATTACGGTTAAATGGCTGGATCGTAGTCACGTGACCGCCACACGTGACAATTTTAATAGTTTATAAACTTTTTATCTTTTTTTTTATAAATTATCTATAGCTAATTTATTTAGATCTTAATCTACTAATTAAAATATTCCTATATAAATATAATTCGAATTATACGAAATAATATAATAGTAATATTCTATAATAGATTTGTATTTTTATAATATAAAATAATAATATATAATAAAAGAAATATCTTATTTAACTTTTATTAAATAAATAGAAAAATATAAAATATTTCAAGCTCTTATTTTTAAAGTTCTAAAATATTCTAGATAATCTAATTCCATTTATTGGATTATAGCTAGCTTTTATAATAGAGACTTTTTTACGGTTTTTAATTTTATATTATTTAAAAGTATTTACTTTTATTTCTAATATTTTTTATTTATATTAATTAGAGCTCAGGAAATAATATACTATTTATATTAAATAAAAATAATATTAATTTCTTTTATTAATAAGAATAAAAACAACTAGTTTTTAATTAATATTAATATATTTTATTATATTAAAAACTACTATTCCGGCTTGTTTTTCGAAAACTATAATATATATAGAGTTATATATAACTTAAAGGCATGTAATAAATCTCGGATATTACAAGTATTAATTAGAGAAATTAGTAGCCCTTTAATATCCCAACTAATTACTATTTATATTATATATATTAGGCTTATAAATTACTAATTATATATATACTATTAGAGCCTTCTATTTAGAGGGGGCTTCCCTAGACCTTATAGGAAAAATAGAGATTAGTTCTATACTAAATTTAATACTATAGTTTTATAATATACTAATTTATTTTATTATCTTATTACTTACTAATAAATACCTTATAAGCTAATTTCTTTATCCTTAAAAAAGGTAGTTTAATAAGTAATTATATCTCGAAATCTGTAAAATATATAACCTTTTACTAGAGCTATTTCTATAGAGGAAGTTAACTAGATTAACCCTAATACGGGTAATAATAAAGGCTCGTCTAATACTTTTAATAGGGCCCCTTAGGAGTCTCTAAGAGCTAGTAATAATAATAGAAATAATTCCGGTAATAATTAAGATACCAAGATTAATACCCAAATTACTATTACCTAAGCTATAGAATAGGGCTTATATATTAAAGTCGAAGTACTCTAATAAAAGCAAGAATTAGTAAATATAATTAACTAGTATATCCTATAGTTAGAATAATATAAGGATATTTTTAGGGATATCTTGCAGTTTATTATATCTTATAGAAACTTTATTTATAAGTTTACTTTCTCTTTCTCGGTAATTCCTACTAGGGAACTTCCTGAAATAGGGTTAGAACCTACTTCCTTTCCTAATATAATAAGCTTTGAGAGTAATCTTAATACTATTTGTTAGGAGCTACTATATAATATCCTAAAAATATATTTGGACTAAAAGAAGCTTCTTAAAATCCGGATATCTGATTTATATTATAGAAAGTTCCTTAAGAAATAGAGAATATTTATATTTTTCTAAAAAGTAGTTTTTAGGACCTAACCTTAGACTTATAATAAATACTTTTTTAGAATTAACTTTATTATAAGTGCTTTTAGAAACGAACCTTATAATACTTAGGAAGCTATAATAAAATAAAGCCTATTATTATATAAGGTTTATTAGAAGTAATTTAAGGCCTATTTGGCTAATATACTTTAAGTACCTTAAACCCGTTAATAAGACGCCTTTAAGGAACTCCGAGATTTTTATTAAAAAGATAGCGAGATAGTTACCGAATTATATACTCGGATAATTAGTCTCGAAGTTAATTAGGACCTATATCCTAAATAAGACCGGATCTAGACTCTTAATACTACTTTATCTAATTATAAGACTTATTAGATACTTATATTTATTTTCTTAGGAAATAAGGCAATATTTATTTCTAAATAGCTTAAGAAAGCTTAGAAAGCAGAATATACCGCTTATTCTAAATTAAGGAAAATAAAGGCAGGAAAGTCTAGTAAGGGTAATTCTGCCCCTAAGAACTCTAATTTAGTAAATTCTAATTCGTAAGACTATTAAAAAAGGAAGAATAAGTTCCGAAAATTATATAAGAAATCCTCAGGTAGTATTTTGACTTCTTTAAGGCCTTAATAAAGTACTAGTTCTACTTTAGGTATAGTTTATTAGACTTATAGATAGAAAAAATACTTTTTAGAAAATATAAAATATTTTAAGTATACTAAATAGGCTTAATAGAACTCTAATAAGGCTAAAACCATAAAAGAGTTAAGGCATCTATAGAAGCAGGTTAATACTATTACTATAAAGAAATACTTTAGAGGAGATCCTCCTAAGAAATAGAGAAAAAGAAAAGCTAAATCTTAAATATTAATAATTTTGGCTATAATAAAAAAGATATATTATTTTATATAATTATTTAAGTAAGATTAATATAGCTAGAAGTAGGTATCTTAGAGATATATAGCAGATTCGGTAATATCGGATTAGACTATAACTTTCTTAATAATAATTAGGCTTAAAGCCGGGGCTTTATTACCTTAACTAAATATAACTAAGAGTTTATAACCTTTTATAGAAATAGATTTAAGGTCTATTAAGCCTATAATCTTAAGGTATTTATTATAGATAATTATAGTAAAATATATTCTTTTAAGCTCTGGTTTTATAGGTATAAGAATATTAGCTCTTATAGCCTTATCTTTAGTATAGAATTTTATAAAGTAATTCTTATATAATATATAGACTATATTAAAAAATAATAGATATATATACCTATATAGCCTAATAATATTAAGATCCTAATATTAAAAGAGTTTAGTAAGGAGCTTAACTAGTACCCTGAGCTAGTACTTTAAGTCTTATTCTTAATAAAAGGCAAATATAACTATTCTAGATAATAGGCTTTATATATTTGTAATAGTTACTAGGTCTTTATTTTATTATATAGTTCTAGTAATACTAAATAGAAGTTTTTAATATAGTAAATTAATACCTTTCAAAAAGAGGCCTTAGAGATATCTGTCTATTTCCGGAATAATAAATATAAAGACTTCTCAGAGGTTTTTAATCCTAATAAAGCTTTAGAACTTCCTAATTTTAGTAGTATTAAATACTCTATTAATATAGATAGTACGGTTCTATATAGGCCTTTATATAATCTATTAGAGACCTAACTAGAAGTATTATATCTGTATTTATAGGATATACTTTATAAATATTAGATAAGGCCTAGTAAAAGCCTAGTAGGAGTACTTATTTTTTTTATTCCTAAAAAAGATAAAGGGCTATATCTTTATATTAATTATTATAGACTTAATTAAGTTATAATTAAGAATTAGTATTTGCTTCCTCTTATTAATAAGACCCTTAACTAGCTCCGAGAAGCTAAGATTTTTATAAAGCTAGATTTTAAAGATATATATTATTAGATAAAAATTCGTAAAGGATATAAATAGAAAACGGCTTTTAGGACCTGCTATAGCTATTTTAAATATTTTATAATACTTTTTGGACTAGCTAATATACTAGCTATATTTTAAGTATATATTAATACTATATTTATAGGACTTCTGGATTATTTTATAGTTATTTATTTAGATAATATCCTTATTTATTCCCGAAATAAAGGTAAATACTATAATTATATCTGCTAGGTATTTACTAGGCTATATAAAAATAACCTGTTTTATAAACTTAGTAAATACGAGTTTAATATTAAGGAAGTCGAATTTCTGGGCTTTCTTATTAAAATAGAAGGTATTTATATAGATCCTAAACAGGTCTATAGTATTATTAAATAGCCAAAACCAAAATTATTTTATAATATCTAAGTATTTCTTAGATTTACTAATTTCTATTACAGGTTTATTTACTATTATTTTCAGGTAATTATAGGCTTAATAGATTTCTTAAAAGAAATAGAAAAGGGCCGGAAATCCGGTTTCTTTATATAGATAAATAAAGTAGCTAAAAGCTTTTATTATAATACCTATTCTAGTTTATTTTAATTTTTCTAAGAATATTTATATTAAAACTAATATATTAAAATTCGTAATTACTAGTACTATTTTATAATAAGTTAATTCTAGTAATAGTCTGAAAAAATACTAGTATCTAGTAATATTCTAGTTCCGGAAACTTTCTAAAGCTAAACGTAATTATAGTACTTATAATAGGGAATTACTTATAATTATTAAAGCCTTTAAGTATTAGTACTATTATCTTAAAGGGTTCAGGTTTATAATTAAGGTTATTATAGACTATAATAACCTCTAATACTTTATAGAAATAAAATATCTAGAAAACTATTAAGTATATTAGGTAATATATTTTATAATATATGATTTTAATATTATTTACTATAGAGGCGCCTCAAATCTAGTAGACGGACCTAGTAAAAGACCTAATTATAAAAAAGGTCCTATTAATATAATTTGGCTTCTAACTTTTTAGAATAAGTTAAAGAGAGCTTTTATAATTATAATTTAGAGGTCCTTATAGATATCTAAAGAGTTCCCTCTTTAGAATAAGTATTATTTAATACTTATTATATTCGTAATAGCTAAGGAGAAATATTTATTATAAGATAAGTAAATAGATTATTTTATAGATCCCTTAACTATAGAATTAGTTAAGAAATAAAATATAAGGAAATACCTTAAAGACTCTATTATTATAGCTAAGGTAATAAAAGTATTTATAATTATATTACTTAATAGAACTAAAGATTTCTCGGTTTCCCGAATTTTTGAATTAGATAATTATAAATACCTAATTTCCTATATATAAATATATGCGGCTACTAAAAGAGCTATAGTACTAGCTCCTCTATCTGAATTCTTTCTGGATATTATCTAGATAGCTTAGAGAAATAATTCTTAATATTAGAATATTATAAAATAGAGACTTAGTAAAAAAGATATTAAAAGAAAGGAAATCTGGAAAAATAATTCAAGCCTATTTAGGTACTATTTAAGAATTATTATACCTAATAATCCTGCTTTATATTAAGAAGTTATAAAGCTTTATTATAATAATCTAATAGCCGGATACTATAAAATAAAGAAGATTCTTAAGCTTCTTAGAAGATCCTGGTATTAGGAGAATATAGAAGGAAATATTTATAATTATTATTAAAAATATAATATTTACTAGAAAGTTAAGATAAAGAGGTATTTACTATATAGTCTGCTTAGTAATTTATTATAGCCTAAGAGATTCTAGAATAAGATCTTTATAGATTTTATTATAAGTCTACTATTATATAAGAACCTAATAAGAGGTCCCGATTTTAATATAATTCTTGTAATTATTAACTAGTACTTTAAAATAGTAAGATATATTATATATTATAAGGTTATTAATTCTCTGAAGCTTACTAAGATTATATAGGAATATATTTTCTTAATCTTTGGTTCCTCTAATAGAATTATTTCTAATTAAGAAATAGTATTTACTAGCTAGTTCTAGTTTGCTTTTTACTTTTATTTAATATATAAATAGTATTTGAGTATAGCTTATTATTTTTAGATAAATAGTTAAATAGAAAGATAGAATTAGACCCTGAAATATTATCTAAAATATTATTATAATACCTAAAAGAATAACTAGTTTAAAAAGTTATCTTTTATAGAATTTATATATAATAACTTAAAATATTAGGAATAATATATAAGAAATTCTTTTCTTTATATCTTTCAATCTATTATTTATTAAAATATAAAATCATCAAAATTAAATATATGATTTAATGATTATATTAAATTCTTAAGATTTATCTAAATATGTAAAACCGAATTCGAAAAGGATAGAATTTAAATTATAAGAATAATTATCATAATGGATCCGAAGAAATCTTATCATAAATCAATTGATCATAGATAAATATCATCCCAAAGAGCCAATAAAATATATATTATGATATTTAAGAATTCGAAAAAGATGAAATAAAATTCTTAAAGATCGAGAGAATATATACCGATTATAGAAAGGATATTAAGACAGAAATCCTAAAATATCTTCAATTCTTATCATAAATATTATATATATCTTTCTTATATAGGATATTTTGTTTTTTTTTTTTTTTTTTTTTTTTTATTTATATTAAAACTAATATATTAAAATTCGTAATTACTAGTACTATTTTATAATAAGTTAATTCTAGTAATAGTCTGAAAAAATACTAGTATCTAGTAATATTCTAGTTCCGGAAACTTTCTAAAGCTAAACGTAATTATAGTACTTATAATAGGGAATTACTTATAATTATTAAAGCCTTTAAGTATTAGTACTATTATCTTAAAGGGTTCAGGTTTATAATTAAGGTTATTATAGACTATAATAACCTCTAATACTTTATAGAAATAAAATATCTAGAAAACTATTAAGTATATTAGGTAATATATTTTATAATATATGATTTTAATATTATTTACTATAGAGGCGCCTCAAATCTAGTAGACGGACCTAGTAAAAGACCTAATTATAAAAAAGGTCCTATTAATATAATTTGGCTTCTAACTTTTTAGAATAAGTTAAAGAGAGCTTTTATAATTATAATTTAGAGGTCCTTATAGATATCTAAAGAGTTCCCTCTTTAGAATAAGTATTATTTAATACTTATTATATTCGTAATAGCTAAGGAGAAATATTTATTATAAGATAAGTAAATAGATTATTTTATAGATCCCTTAACTATAGAATTAGTTAAGAAATAAAATATAAGGAAATACCTTAAAGACTCTATTATTATAGCTAAGGTAATAAAAGTATTTATAATTATATTACTTAATAGAACTAAAGATTTCTCGGTTTCCCGAATTTTTGAATTAGATAATTATAAATACCTAATTTCCTATATATAAATATATGCGGCTACTAAAAGAGCTATAGTACTAGCTCCTCTATCTGAATTCTTTCTGGATATTATCTAGATAGCTTAGAGAAATAATTCTTAATATTAGAATATTATAAAATAGAGACTTAGTAAAAAAGATATTAAAAGAAAGGAAATCTGGAAAAATAATTCAAGCCTATTTAGGTACTATTTAAGAATTATTATACCTAATAATCCTGCTTTATATTAAGAAGTTATAAAGCTTTATTATAATAATCTAATAGCCGGATACTATAAAATAAAGAAGATTCTTAAGCTTCTTAGAAGATCCTGGTATTAGGAGAATATAGAAGGAAATATTTATAATTATTATTAAAAATATAATATTTACTAGAAAGTTAAGATAAAGAGGTATTTACTATATAGTCTGCTTAGTAATTTATTATAGCCTAAGAGATTCTAGAATAAGATCTTTATAGATTTTATTATAAGTCTACTATTATATAAGAACCTAATAAGAGGTCCCGATTTTAATATAATTCTTGTAATTATTAACTAGTACTTTAAAATAGTAAGATATATTATATATTATAAGGTTATTAATTCTCTGAAGCTTACTAAGATTATATAGGAATATATTTTCTTAATCTTTGGTTCCTCTAATAGAATTATTTCTAATTAAGAAATAGTATTTACTAGCTAGTTCTAGTTTGCTTTTTACTTTTATTTAATATATAAATAGTATTTGAGTATAGCTTATTATTTTTAGATAAATAGTTAAATAGAAAGATAGAATTAGACCCTGAAATATTATCTAAAATATTATTATAATACCTAAAAGAATAACTAGTTTAAAAAGTTATCTTTTATAGAATTTATATATAATAACTTAAAATATTAGGTTTTATAGGATATATCTTTCTATATATATTATAAATACTATTCTTAACTTCTATAAAATCCTAAAGACAGAATTATAGGAAAGATATTAGCTATATATAAGAGACTAGAAATTCTTAAAATAAAGTAGAAAAAGCTTAAGAATTTATAGTATTATATATAAAATAACCGAGAAACCTACTATAATAGATACTAGTTAACTAAATACTATTCTAAAGAAGCCTAGGTAATACTATTAATAAGAAATATTAAATTTAAGATAGGAAAGCTTAAGCCAAAATTTATAAATCTATTTAGAATTCTTAAATATATTAGTAATTTAGTATATAAATTAAAACTACTAAATATATATAATTATTTATATCTAACTTTCTATATTTCTTTTCTTAAAGAATATATAATAAAAAAGAATTAGGAGCTATATTTATATTTTTCCGAAAAACTTCCGGAATTAGTAAATAATAATAAAGAATAAGAATAGGAAATAGAAGCTATTATTAATTACTAATAAAATAATAAAAATAAAAAATAATAGTATTTAATTAAATAGAAAGCCTAGCCTAAAAATTATAATACCTGGTTACTTGCTTTTCCTAATCTTAAAAATTTCAAGGAACTTCTGAAATTATATAACTAAAACTATAGTTTGGAATCCGAAACTATCTTTTAATAATTTCTTAAGATTAAAAAGAATTCTAAACTACTAAGAAAAAGGCTACTTAAAAGAAAGAAAGGACCTAGATAGCTAAAAAAAAGGCCCGGAATAATAATAAAGATACTTTTTCTCTAGGTTTTTTTACTTATAAAAGTTTTCTAGGATTTTATTAAGGCTTATAAGAATTATATTTAAATTATTAGAAAAAAAGTTCAGGATTAAAAAAGATTTATTATAAGTAGACTAGCTATAAATATCTTAAATAAATAAACTCTAATTCTTATAAATTCCTAATTCCTAAAGCAAGAATACCAAATACCGGCTCTATTTAGGACTTAATAAAAAATTAGCTAATACTCTCTGGAATTCGCTTATTTCTTAATAGGATATAGTTATATTATAATAATATTAGTATTAAGGATATTAAGAAAAGTAAATAAGGAACTTATAATTACTATATATACCTTATAAAAGGCCCGAACTTCTAAAGTCAGGTCCTAAATAGCTATAAGTATTATATTATTAGTATTTAAAATACTAGTAATAGATTACTTAGTAATCTTAATAGTAATCTTAATAATAAGATTAATACCTTAAAAATAGACTTTATAGTATTTTTTTAAGGAATTAGTAAATATCTAAATATATTAGAAAGAACTTATCTTTGGGATACTAACCCAAGTAATATTATTCTTTGCCTTATTAAGATAGGAAAAAGAATTCCGAAGCTTATTAGTATTTTTTTAGTTTTTAAAAACCTAATTAATAGTATTATTTATATTAGTATAATACTATTTAGGATATTTTTTAAGAAATTTCTTAAAGATTATAATAGTATCTTTCTAGGACTAGTAAGCCTCTAATAAGTAATAAGAAATCTGAAATTATATTAGCTTTAATAAATATTAAAGCTAAAGAACTTACTAATATATAAGATTTAGAATCCTTACTATAATAGTTATAATTCTTCTTGCCAGGTACTATAATATATAAGGTAAAGAAATTAATAAATAAATACTTGAAGTATTTCAAGTATCTGCTAGTAATAGGAAAGGAGGCTATAAGGTTACCTTTATACTTGTAATTATATTAGTAGATAATAAAGCCAGAAGAAAATATTATGGAATTAATTAAAAATAATTAAAGAAAACTTAAAGAAGAATAGAAGAAGAGACTAAAAGGTAATAATAGAAGAAGTTATTATATATATAGTTATTAGAAAGAAAGAGAATATATAATAATATAAAAAGGTCTTTTTATAGAAATAGAGAGCTATCTAGATTAACTACTAGTTTTCGTACTAATCCTAATCGGAATTTAGTATAACTAATTAATATATGTTCCCAGAAGCCTATAAATAATCTCTAGGATCTTAGAAATATTTATATAGGTTTCTTATATAAATATTTATTAAATTCTTTCTATATAGCTATTTAGATTATTCTAATACGAGATCTAATAAGTAGTATTAATTTTATAAGGTAGTGCCTTAGTACTTTGAATTGAGCTAATTAGAATACTCAAATCCTAAACAAAATCGCAATTACTAGCTAGCCCTTATATCTGGGGTATAATTACTTTTTCTTCTCACTTACTTAGCCCTAATCTAATTAGATAATTTTTATGTCTAGTATCTAGATTATATTAGTAAAACTACTTCCCAAGATATTAGAAGTTTATATTAATTAAATAAATAAATAATTAAATATTTACCAGGATAGATTAATAGATCTTAGAGACAAGATCCTAGGAAAGGGATATAATTATAATATATATAGGGTTATATGTAACTTAAGGGCATATAATAAACCTCGGATATTACGGGTATTAATTAGGGAGATTGGCGGCCCTTTAATATTCTAACTAATTACTATTTATATTATATATATTAGGCTTATAAATTACTAATTATATATATACTATCGGGGCCTCCTATTTAGAGGGGGCTTCCCTGGATCTTATAGGAGGGACAGAGATTAGTTCTATACTAAATTTAATACTATGGTTTTATAATATACTAATTCATTCTATTATCTTATTACCTACTAATAAATACCTTATAAAAACCATAAATATATATTAAAAAGCTCTTTTCTATAATTCAAAACGAAAATATTTAATTATAAATATTCGAAAATCTTTATTTAATAAAGTATATTATTATTATTATATATATATTTTTTAAAGATATAAAATATCTCGAACCTTATATAAGAATATTAAAAAAGGTTTTATTAAATAAATATAAAAGCTCTCTTTTATAGTATTTTAATATCCTATATAATAGTTAATTGAATTTTAAAATCCAAATTAATAAGAATATTTCCAAAAATCGAATATTAATTAACTTTTATATTTTCTAAATAATATATTATATATTTTAACTTTTTATTATATAAAACTTTTTCTAAATAAACAAATAATAATCTCGAATAAATATTAGTAAACCTAATATATAAAAGCTAGAATTCTAATTTTATTAATAGATTAAGCTTTCTATATTAGCTTTTGAAAATAGATATAAATATATAAGTAAATTTTACTATAATTGAAAAATAGTAGATAGTTATAAAATTAAAGATTATTTATAATTAATTCGATTTTTAATATAATTAAAAATAAAATAATAAAAAATATAACTTATATATTAAATTATTAGTAATTCTAACTATTTCGAAATAATATTAATTGCTTTCGAATTAGCCTTAGATTATAAGAATATTAAATTAGATAAATTAAATTAATATAGAATTCTATATATAAGTACTTATATAATAAATAAAGCCTATTTCTTTTTTAATTATATATATTTAATTTTATATAATATTATATCTAAATAATATCTTATATCCTTTATTATTATATGGGATTTCTTTTATAGCTTTTTTAATATAACTAAAAATAATTTAAACTATTTGACCTTTTTTCGTCTATTATATAATATTTCGATTTTTACTATAATTATTAATAATATAAAAGAATTATATCGAGATAAGAAAAGAATATAAAATATTAATAATATAGAAAAACTATCTATAAACTAATAACCGGCTCTATTATTATTATATAAAATTCCTTTACTAATAAATTCTATTAAACCTATAAAAAACTTATATAATACTATTATTATATTCGATATAAAGAATCTAGACAAATATTATAAGTTTATTAAAAAGGGCCATTTTATTAGCCTAGCTATTTATTACTATAGAAAATACTCAAATTTAATTAATAGATAATATAAACGGAATTTATTCAGGTTTTATAATAGAAATACTATTTTTCCAAAAGCTATATAATAATTATCTCTAATAGATTCATTTATAGAAAATATCCAGGCTATTATTATATTAGGAAATATACTAGTAGGAAATAATAAAATTATTAGATTATTTCTTTTTATAATAGAACTATTTATAAAAAATATATATACTAGTATTATTTTAAAATTATATAATATTATTTAAAGAAATACTATTTTTCTAGAAGCTATAATATAACTATTTATAGTAGGTTTAAAAAGTATTTAAACTATTATTATTTTATTAGAAAATATAATAAAAAATATAAAAATAATTTCCTTTATATTTTCTATTATTTAACTATTAGTAAAAGATATAGAAATAGCTTTATTAATTCTACTTTTAATAAAAAAAGCTTATATTACTATTGCCTTAAAGTTAAGAAGTCTAAATAAATATTATAAAATTACCTAAAAGAGTTAATTTATAAGTTTTACTAGTAATATATATTAATAATAAAAATATTTAACTTTATTTTATTATAAAAAATAATAGAATTTAGGTTTAAATATTTTTTATATAGAAAATAAATAAATAGAAATCGTTTAATAAATTCCTTTTATATAAATTATAGCTAATCCGTTTATAAAATATAGCTATTTTACTATTATTTAATTAATATTTATACTTTCTGCTATTTAGTTATTATTATTATTTATATTTAGTTAAAAGATTAAAAAAAAGAAATTTGTTTATATTTCTAGATATTCGACTATTTATAATATTTATATTTTTATTTAATAAAAAAACTATAGTTTTTGTAATTCCGGCTATTATAAAAGGGAAATTGTAATAAAATAAAAACCTATATAAAGTATACTAGAATATAAAATGTAATTTAATAGTAAAATAATAAATTAAAAGTATAAATAATAAAGTATAAATAGTATATAATATATAAAAGCTTAATTAATTAAATATTAAGGAATAATTATTCTTTAGGACTATAGAAAAACCAGCTTTCTTATATAATTTCTATAAGTTATATATAAAAGGCTACGGCCTTTATTATATAACCAAAACCTTAAAACTATTAAAAGAATATAATTTTTTAGAAAATACGGCCTATTATATTATATTCGATTTCTTATTTATTTATATTTATTTCCTAAATATTAAAAATAATAGAAAAATCCTATTTAGAATCTGAAATAATAAAATAATTAGAATTCTCTTTTATTAGTTAATCCAATTTCTTTTTAATATATCTAAAATAGAATTTATTACCTTTAAATAATTTCATTTCATATTTCTGAACTTGTTTAAAAGTAATTCGAATTCGCTTAGCCATATTTTTATATTAAATCCAATATAGTTCTCTATATTAATTAGTATTAGCCTTTAACTATTATTTAATTTCCTCCTTTATTACTAGATATTAAAGAGGCTTATTATAGCAAATCATATTATAAATCGTACTAATATACTCTAAATAGATAGCTTTTTCGAATTTTATATTATTTATAATATTTTTAAATTAATCTTTAATAAAAAGAAAAAGCTCTAGATAAAAGACTTTAATAATTTTATAAGAGACTCTATTTTCGTATATTTCATTTTTAATAGTAATTAGATTTATTAGAATTATAGTAAAAGACCTATTAAATAGCAAATTATTATTAAATTATTTTTCGGTTTTTATATTATCCGAGAATTATTACTTGTTTATAATTTCAGACTTATAAATTACCTAGCTAAAGGCATTTATTTATTTAATTAAATAGACTATATTCGGAGTCTTTTTTTCTACTACCTTTAATAAATACTTGCCTATTTCCTTAGCTATTTCCGGCTTAAAATTATTAGAAATAAAAAAGTAATTAATATTTTTAAAGAATTTTTTACTAAAGATAATAGCCTTTTTATAATTTATAAAAAAAATATAATCGATATTTTAATACTTTTTATTAAGATAGAATTCGCTATTTAAAGCTTTAATAATAGCCAGATCTTTAATATTACTTTTATATTAATTATAATTAATATTTCTAGAAATATAGTATTAGATTAACTAAAGGTAAATAATTAGATAAATAGAATACTTATTTAATGTTTTATAAAATCCGAACTATATTAATAGATCTATTATTAAAAATTAAAAGGCTAAGATAAAATAACTATTATCTAGATTTTTATATTTTAATATATTATTTTTTTAGAAATAAAATTATAATATCTCTATTTCCTCTATTAAAAGCTCTTAAATACCAACTTTCTTAATTTATTTTAGGTAATCTTTCTTATAAATATAACTATTTATATCTAGATTAATAATATTAGATTCAGAAATAGGAATTATAATATTAAATTAAAGCTATAGATTTAAATGAAATTAATTAGAAATATAGTACTTATATTTATATTCTTTAATTTCCTGGATTTTAAAAAAGAAATCCCATATTTCCTTATTTACTCAAATAACGGAAATATATTTTTTATTTTTAGTAATTTTATAAATCTTAGTAACTAGCTTTAAAATATCCTTAATATTATTAATATTTTCTACATTAATAGAAAGAATATCTATTAGCTATTAAATATATATTATATAGAAAGTTTTAAGGAATCTATTAGTAATTCTATAATATTTTTACTTATAAATAAATTCCAAAATATTATTATATATTTTTTTAAAGATATATTTATTTTACCAAATTAATATTAATTTCTATTTAGCTAGTATTTTGCAAATATATTAGATGTTTTTAAGTTTTCCGGATTTAATATTTTTAGTTTTCTGCTTTTTAGTTCTGGATATAGATATAGAAGTTTTTCTGGATAGTATTTTTCCTTTTAGAATAAAGGATTTCTTTTTATTTTTCTTTTTGTTTTTCTCTATTTTATTAGTTTTATACTTGAACTAGTATTTAGATTTTTGCTATTTATTAGCAGTTTTAAGCTTAGCTTATTTTCTTTTTTTACTAGGTTCTTCTTATTTAATTATACTAGTTCTATTAATTTTATTAATAAATTTGTTATTAGGCTATATTAAATCAGTTCTATTTTTATTAGCTGGATTCAATTAAATTAAAGCTAAAATTATAATAGAGGTCTATTTTTCAGGCTTATTTCGGAAAGCAGGAAAAGACTTATTACTATAAACTCCCTTAATTAGAATTCTAAAAGTATTAAAAATATATTATCCAGCTTTGAAATTATTAGCTAATAGTAATTTAAAAACCAATTCTCCAGGTTCCGAAATAGCTTTAGTATATTTAAATACTTTAATAATATCTGATTTAGCAAATATATTAATATTTCAATATTTCTTATTTTTAATATATTCTAAAGTAGCTTTATTAATTAATTAAATAGCTTTATATATTAAAGCTTTTGTTTTTAAAAAAAATATAATTTTTTATAAATATTTTTACTAAGATTATTATAAATATTATTAATATATTAGCTAAAAGCTTTATTATATAATATAATTCTATTTAGACTCTTGATTTCCAGACTATTTATTATAGTTTTAATCTTATTAACCTTTTTTATTTACTTTTAGAAATGCCTTTAATAATATTCTCGAATTCTCTATTATTAACTTAATAGTTTTTTAGCTTCTTTTTAATTAATTCCAGTCCAGTTCTGTTTTTAATAAAGGTTTTCTATTTTAAGAATTTATAATATATACCGCTTAACTTATTTAGGATATTTGTATTAAATTCGGTAATTATAGCTATTTTTTCTAATATTAGTAGGCTTTTTATAACTGCCTAAACTCCTCTAATACTTTAAACTTTAATACTATTAATCTATAGGCTTTTAATAATATTACGGCTTATAAGAATTAGTTACTATATTTTGCTAGCTTAAGGAATCTATTCTTTGGCTATTTTATTATTTTTAAAGGAATTATATAGATATTATTAATATAATAGTTATAGGTTATAGAATTAAAAGTTCTTGAAATTATAAGAATTTCTTTTAAATACTTTCTAAAATAAAGAATAAATTAGAATAGACTTGAATTATATAAAGGTATTATATATATTCGAGTTTTTTTTCTTTCTATTAAAAAAATAAAGCTAAAATAATAGTATATATAATAAGGAAAATAGATATAATAATTAGATATATTTAAAATAATATAATTATAAATTGGAAATAATTATAAAAGATAAAATATAAAATTGGGCTTTTATTATAAAAAAGAATATAAATATATATATCTAAGGAAATATAATTTAGGAAATAATTAAGGTAAATTAAATTAAATA
Organism: Hyaloscypha bicolor E; assembly: GCF_002865645.1. Lineage (NCBI taxonomy): Eukaryota > Fungi > Ascomycota > Leotiomycetes > Helotiales > Hyaloscyphaceae > Hyaloscypha > Hyaloscypha bicolor. Next base: position 429,454 of record NW_020194691.1, on the reverse strand, counting down.
GTAATAATAGGAAAATAAGAAAATAATATAATAGAAATATAAATATAATAATAATATTTGAAATATTAGAATATAGAAAAAAATAATAAAAATTTTATAATATAAATATATTTCGATTTTCTATTTATTTAAAAATATTTCTATTAATTTAAAGAATAGTATAAAAAAAGGCAAATAATATAGGAAATATATAAAAGATAAAATATATAAAATAAATATTAATAGAAAAAAAGTTAGAATAATAGAATTAAGAAATAATTTAGAATAAGATATTACTTTTTCTAAAACTGATTTATATCTTTTTTGAAAACTGATTCTATTTATTTAATATTTATTAAAATCGATTTTATATAATATAAAATTGTTTAGTTAACTAGAACTTTAAAATAATATTTATATTTATAAAAATAATATTAAAGATATTAGAAATTATAAAAAAAAGAACTATAAAATAGTATAAATAGAATTTATAATACTAGTATTGAATTTGGAATAGTTAATATTAAAGTTAATATAAAATATAAAAAAATCAGGTATTCTAAATTAATATTAAAAATATAGGAATTATTTAAATAATATTTAATAATAAGAAATAGATTAATAGTAAAAATTAGTAAATTATATTAACTTTTTAAAGAAGTAATCGGTTTCCGGTAATAAAACGGTATTATAATTAGAGAAAGGGCTTTATATAAAAGAAGTTCTCTTTATATAGAAATAGAAATATATAATATATTAACTAAGCCTTAATATGAGTTTTAAAAATAACTATAATTATATTAAAAAAGAAGTGGGTTTTCTAATATAAAATAGATTTTAATAAATAGATCCAATTTATCTAATATTTAAAAGATTTCCAGAATTATATATTATTAAGCTTTTTCGGAAATAATTATTAGATCTAATAAGGTTTCTCTTTTCTTTTATAGGACTTCCAGTTAGCTATTCCGTTTATATATAATTTTTATTTAGAAAGTTTATTTGGATATTATAAATAAATTTATAATAGTAGTTTAAATTAAAATCGAAATTTATAGATATTATAATTAAGCTTTAGACTAGTATAAGCTATAAGAATAGTTAGCTAAAAAGCAAATAAAGCTTTTAAAGAGTTTCTAGTTTAGTAAAAAATATATAAAAGGCCTCTTTTCTTTCTTTTTTCTTTTTTCTTTTTTATATATAGTTATTATTCTTATTATAAGGACTTTTTAAAAAGTATTATAGTTCGGAATTAAAAGTCTATAAAATAACTTCTCGATTTCCTATTTATTTATACTAAAAGAGATATTTTATATTCGATTTCCAAAATCTAGTAATAGAATCTTATATTAAAAATACTATCTAGTAATAATAATCAAATAATAGTAAGAAATAAATAATAGTAAAGCTTATCCGATTTCAAAAATAGTAATTTAATAATAATATTTTCTAAAGATTATAAATAATAATTAAAAGGAAAAAATAAAAGATATATAAAAAATCGAAAATAATAGGTTTTATTTTAGGTTAAAAAGAATTCCTATTATTAGATACTTTCTTTTAGTCTTTTATAAAAAAAAAAATTTATATTTTCTAATTCTAGTAATTCTAGAATATATATAATAATACTAGTAGCTTTTTCGATTTCCTGGATATTATTTTATTTATAGTATTTTATAATTGCTTTTTTTTTCTAATTCTATATTTATTTTAAAATATTTGTTTATAGATATATATTTATTATTAATTTCGTTTTTAGGAAAATACCAGAATTTATTCTTTTTAATAAATTACTTAAATTAATTTCCGGTATATATTTTTTGGAATATAGTACTATTAAGCTCTTCTAATATATAATATTCTTTTAATTAATTCATATATTTTATTTTATATAGGCTAAGCTAATAATATAATAGCTTTATATATTTTAACTTGTTTTAATCTATTAATTTAATATTATATATAAAAATCAAATTCTTTTTAGAAATAGATTTTAAACGAATTTAATAAATAGTATTAAATTGCTTTTTTCCTTTTTAATATCTTTTATTTTTCTTTATTCTAGCTTTTTTAATATTTTTATTTCTTATTTATATTTGCTTTATATATATTTCTAGAAGTATTTCTCTATTATAGATTTTATTTTATTTAAATATTTTCCAGATTAGAAAATATATTTCTATAAATAATACGACTTTTCTATTATAGATTATATAAAAAGAAATAAATCCAATTAATTTATATATAATAATTCAATTAGTAAATAGAATATATAATAGTAAATCTATTTAAGGTTTTTTTTATCTATTATAAATATAATAAATACTTGAATAATCGATTAATATTCTCTTTTAATTATATTATTTCTTTTGGAATTATAGGCCGAAATAATAATTCTATTAATTTCTAGTATATTAAATTCCTAAATTATTACTTTAAATTCCAATCTGCTATTTATCTTAAATTGCCTAAATAAACCATATCTATAAACGATTTATTTTTAAATAAACTTAGTAATCTTTTTACTAATTGGGTTTTTTAAAAGTTTAGCTTTAATCTATTATAAGAAATTATTTTTAATAATAACTAATAAGTTATATTTTTTATAATTTAATAGTTTAATTATATTAATTTCAAGGTAATAGAAAAGGAATATAGCTTTTATTAGATATAGAGCTTTTTTTTTGTTTTTTTATTCTTATATTAATATATTTTTATATATAGTTATAATAATCTTTCTAGTAATAGTAATTGGCTATTAAATAGAAAGTGCTTTTTTTCCCGATATATTTAATATTATTATATAGCTCTTTAATAATAATTCCTCTTTGTTTTAAACCATTAATAATAAATTAAAATAAATATATTTTGGATATAATTCTTTATAATAATTAATCTCTTATATTATAATTTAAAGCTTTTTTATTTAATTTTCGAAACTTGATTCTAGATATTTCTTTTGGTTTAGAGAATATTATAAAGTATTATATAATATTTTAGTATTATTCGAAATAGCCATTATCTAAAGAATCTAGTAAAATAATCGGATTATTAAATAAAATATAGGAGTTAGTATTATTATTTATTATTTTACCGGAAGTTATATATAAAAGGCTATAGCTTTTATTATATAATTTCCGGATATTATTATTTTTTAATACTATTAATTCGCTTCCAGATATAATAAGGCTTTAATTATTAATTTCTAGTAATTAAATACTATTATTTAAATATCTAATAAAGATTTTGGGAATCTAATTTCTTAAAATAATATTATATAATTAAACCGGAATTGCTTTTTTAACCGAACTTTTCGTCTAATAGATATTATTCTAATAGTATTAAATTCTATTACTAATCATTTATTAATATTCTTATTATTTTTGGTATTACCTTTTTACTATAGGTATTTTAATAATCCGTTAATAATAATATATTTAATTCTTTTAATATATTTGATTTCGAAATTAAATAATTAAATCTATACTAGTTAATAAATAACCAGAGCCCTAAAAAGATTTATAGCCGCTTTATTTAGCTATATAACGAGTATATTAGTATCTAGTTTAAAAATAAAATAAATTCTATATAGCTAGAATTATATTTTTTATAAATATTTTATTAGTTCTTAATATTTTCTTTTAATAATATTATATTTTTATTTAATATTATTTCAGATTCCAGACTCATATTATATAATTCTCTTTTTTTCTTTATTATTATATTAACTAAAAGTTCTATTCTATTTATCTAGGTTAATATTTATTACTAATATAATTATTTCTTAATTTTCTAATGAATTATAATATAATTTACAAAATATTAAAATAGTAATAAGCTTTTTTTAAAGGATTTATATAGCTTATATTTGTTTATTATTCCAGTTCTATATTATATCTTTCCTTATTAAATAGTAAATAAATTTAGTAATAATTATAAAGCCTTTAATCCAAATATAATAGTAAATAATAATTCCGATAAATACTTTACTTTTAATTATATTATTATAATATTTCTATTTTAAAATCTTAGTAATTTCTAAACTTAAAAAACTTCTTTTAAATATTTTATAAATAAAGCTAATAATAACTATACTATTATAATAGAATTAAGATTTTTTTTCTAATATTAGTTCCGGTTTATTTAATTCTATTTAAAGTTATATTTAGGTTTTAAAAGTATTCGAATATAAAATATTAAATACTAGATAAAATAAGCTATTTATTATAATTAATATAAGATTTCTTAATTCTAATATTATTAATAAATAATATAATAATTTTGGGAAATAGATTTTCTAGAATAATTATAATAATCTATATAAATTATATAACGGAATTAATAGCTTTCTAAAATAATATAATTATTTTTAATAGTTCCAGAAATATTATAAATATAGTTAAATCTCTATTATAAGTATTTAATATAAGTTAATTATATCCGGAAAAGAAATTAATTAAAGAAATATAAATATATCTAGTAAATTTCTCTAAAATCTTATTAGTAAATAAGATAAATTAATATTTTATAGGATTACTAAATTCATTTATATAATAGTATTAATTAGTTTATAAGTTCTAGTAATCTTTTTAGTAATTAAAAGCTATAAATTTCGGTAAAATCTATTATATTTTTTAAAAATTCTATAATTTAGGTATTTTATTAATATTAGAATTTTAAAATATAGAAAATTCTTTTCTTACTAGGCTTTATACTTAATAGTTTTAATTAAAATAGATAAATTAATATTTTTATAAACTTTTCCTATTTCTTTTTAATTAAATATAATTATATCTTTTTAATTAACTATTAATTTTTGGAATATAGCCAGTTTCTTTTTCTAGAGCCAGTTTTTAATATCTAATTATTTAAAATATTTCGAAATAAGTTATAAATTTTTCGGAATAGTTAATATTTTTAATAAAAAGTAATTCTTATATTTCCTAATATATTTCTATAAATATTCTCTAGTTTTAGATCTTTTAAATTAGTTTAAATATTTATTAGGGCCTTTTTTAATTCTATTATTAGTATTTATTAGTCGAATTTTCTTGCTTTTTATTTTATATATTCCCGTAACTAGAAATAAATTATAATTATAATTTTTTTTTTAAAAATATTATAGCTATTTTCTCTAGTATTTTTTTTTATCTAATTTCCGGAATTTATAACCTTTTTATTTAGTTCTTTCCTAATTAAATATAGAAAGTATCTTTTTATTTAATATTTTAATATATTTTTTTTAAACTTTTATATATTTTAGAATTCTTTCTAGTTTTAGATTTTATATTTCTTAGTTTCGGAAATATATTTCTTTATTATTAGGAAATACTATTTTATTTCTTTTTCAGAAATATCTTTATTTAATATTCTTTTTATTTCTTTTTCTATTAATTCCGGAACTACTTTTAATAATATTTTAATTAAAGCCTTTTTTATTTTAGTTTTTCTAAAAATATTATTAATTTTCTAAATTCCTAAATCCAAAATAAAAGAATTAATAAAAAATCCCGGTATTTTTTTTATTTCTTCTAATATTATTACCGGTTATAATATTAGATTCTATTTTTATTTTTATTTTTAGTTTTCTATTCTATATTATTTAATTCTTTAACTCTAGAAGCTTAATATTCTTAAACTATTATTTTCTTCTATTTTCTAGTATTTTTTAAAAATAGAATAATTATAATAATATAAATATTTTAGTTATTTTTAGAATTAGTAAATCTTTTATTTTATAAACTATTATTTCTATATATAATATTTATTTTTATTTTTACTAAAAATAATTAATTAAATAGAATCTTTAAAACTTCTTTAACTAGGAAAAATATATTTTTATATTTTATTCTATTTATAATTTTAGTTCTAAGCTTTACTATTTCTATAAATTCAAATTCAGGTTTAATAATAATAGGTATTTAATAATTTATAGTATTATATATTATTCTACTAATATTTTTTAGAAATCTTTTTAGAAAGAATATTAATTTCAGTTCTAGTATTAATTATTCTTTTATATTTAATATTTCTTTAAAGTTCTCGAATTATAAATCGGAAATATAGAAATTATATAATATATTTATAACTTAATAATATTCGAATATTAATACTATTACTTTTAAATTAAATAATTCTATTAATATTAAATATTTGAGCTAGTATTTCTAATTCCTTAAATATTCTATTTATTATATAAGCTATAGCTACTAGCTCTAGAAATCTTCTAATATATTTAATTATATTTAATATAATAGTATTTTCTATTTATAAAATAGTAAAATAGAAAATATTATTTTTAATTTATTAGTTCTAAAATATAATAGCTAGATCTGGTATTTTTTAAAATATTAACAAATATTTTTATTTCTTTTTAGGTTTTTAGAAACAAAATAATTATTTTCTTTAATAGCCTTATTAAAATATTATTAATTTTAGAAGTTTTATATTTATTATAATTATAAATATATTAGGTTTCTAATTTATTCTATTTATTTCCGGAAATATTAATATCTATATCTTTAGCTAAGCTATTCTTTTATTTATTACTTTTTAGAATAGTATTCTTTTAGCCTCTTATATAAAATAGCTTTTTTTCTATTTTAGCTTGTTTTCGGAAAACCTCTTTAGCTATTTCTATCTTTTTTCTCTTTTTTTTTAATAAGAAATCTATTATAGTATTAATAAAAATATTATTTATAGCCAAATTTTAATACTATTTATTAATTCCAGAACCTGAAATATTAGTAATTCTAATATAATTTCTTTTAAAATAAAGCAGCTATTCAAATTTCCTAAATATAATTTATTTACTTTTATATATAGATTCAGGTTAGCCAATTCCCTTTTCTCTTTCTTGCCTAATAAACTAAATATCTTTTATTAATCTCTAAATATTTTTGAGTTAAATATTCAAATTATAATTAAATTCTCTTTTTCGGATTTGGGAAACAATTTAATTAAACTACTAGTATTTACTAATAAAAAAAAAGAAATACTTTCTTATTTAGGCTTAAATAATTCTTTATATTATTTTCTATTAAATCGGTAAATATATCTATAATTTATAAACTCTTTTATTAATAGGTAATAAAACTAAAAAATATAAATATATTTTAAATTAATACTATTATTTTTATTTTTATTATAATATTTATAGCAAATTCATTCTTTTAGTTCTGGGTTTATATTATAGGCTATATTAATTTAAATAATATTCTCTAATTATACTTGAAATTAATTTCTTTTAGAATATAATTATCTAAATCCTTTATTTATTTTAGTTTAACTATTATAGCTATTATAATATTCTTTATATTCTCTATTATAATTTCTAATATATTTTTCCTAAAAATCCGAATTATATTTACTAGTCTATTAATACTATTATATTTATTATAATTGGCTAGATTATATAAATAGGCTATAGATATTTTCCCGAATTATAATAATAGCTATATTGAATTATTTTTATAGATTCTTTTAAATTATAATAGTAATAAATAGTTTTTCTAGACTTCTTATTAGTTAATTAATATTATCTCTCTTGGGTTTATTACTTTTAGTAAATTTTATATAATTAGCTATAAATTGAATTCTTTTTTTATTTATATTTATAGTAGTTTCAGAAAATATAATAAAAGAAACCGGTAAAGAATAATTATTTTCTAGTTTAAAAACTATATTATAAATTACTATATTCAAATATTTTTATCTAAATCTAATTATATTTGGATTCTTAATAATATTAAAATAGTATTTCTTTTTTTTATACTAATAGAATATTATTACCTTTTTATATATTTTACTATATTTATAGGTTTGAAATTTGTATTCTTAAAAATATAATCTTTTATTAGAATAAATAATTCTCTTATAAATTCTCGATATTAAATAATTTTATCTATTTCTTTCTTTTTTAGTAATTCTTTTAATATTCTATTAAATATATTAATATAAAATTTAGATAAGATTCCTCTATTTTGGATTTATATAATAATTCAATTAAGAAAATTATAGCTAATTTTAAATGTTTCCTAGTTATATTTCTAGAATTCTTTTAATAAAGCTTTAAAAAACTTGGTTTTCTAATAATCTCCTAGATTATTAATATAATATTCCGGTATAGCCTTAATCTGATTTTTATAAATAAGAGAAATATAATAAATAATTCTTTCTCTTTTTATATTATTAGAAATATAATAGTTCTTATATATATCTATATACTATTTTAAGAATATAGAAATATTGCTTTCCTGAAATTATAGTATTTTAGAAGCTTTTATAAATAGTAGATTCAAATTCAATATTAGTATATACTTGTTTTTAGCTATATTAATCTCTATAATTTCTTTTATAATTAATTATAGAGTTTCTATATTTGAAACTTCTATTAATAAAGTTTTTAAAATACTAATTTTCTATTTAAATATATCTTTTAATTTAGGAACTAGAATTAGAAAAAAAACCGGTTAATAATAATAGATATAATCGAGATTCGAGTTTTAGTATTAATAATAATAAAATAATAGCTTTTCTAGTCTTGTTTCTATTATTTATATTCTCTTTTCTGTTTTTTTGGCTTAATATTTATAATATTTTCCTTTAATTTTACTAAACTAGATATATTTAATAATACTATTAATAAATATAATAAAAATAATAATAATAAAAACAATTTTTCTAATTCTGCTCTTTTTTCTAATTTTTCTAAAATTTCCTTATTATCTCTACTTAGTAATCTCTCTTTTTTCTAGAAGCTTTTCTAATTTATCTATATAATTTCTTATTTCCGATTTTCTTTTAATTCTTTCTAATTTCTATTTACTATTTTACTTGAAATTGAGAATATTTCCTAATTCGAATATCCTTTTCGGATTTAGAAATAAGCTTTATTATTAAGATTAAAACTATTTTAATTCCGGCTTTTACTATAACTAAAAATAATATATAAATTAATAATATAATTTTATTTCCGAATATTAAAATCTATTTCTAACTAAAATCTAACTTATACTATCTTAATATAATATTTCTTATTCTATTTCCTCTACTTCTTTTTCTTTTATAATTAACCTCTATTTCTACTATTCCTATATATTATACTAATAATTATATTTTATAACTAACTTATATTTAAATTACTAAATATATTAGAAATTAATATAAGATACTAAAATTAATACTTATATATTTTTAATATTTCGGCTTTAGGTTTAAAATATTATAATAGCCCTTTTTTTTTCCAAACTTACTAAATTAATAATCCGCCTTATAAACCCCCTTTAAAACTTTATAAAAGTATTACCTTAATTATAAAGTTTTAATCTTCTTTATATTACTTATTATAAAATATATAAAAGGGAAACTATAATAAAACAAAAACCCATATAAAGTATATTAGAATATAAAACGTAATTTAATAGTAAAATAATAAGATTAAAAATATAAATAATAAAATATAAATAGTATATAGTATATAAAAGCTTAATTAATTAAATATTAAAAAAGAATTCTTTTTTTTTAGAATTATAGAAAAACCAGCTTTCTTATATAATTTCTATAAGTTATATATAAAAGGCTATAGTCTTTACTATATAACCTAAATCTCAAAACCGCCAAAATAATATAATTTTTAATAAGTATAGCCTATTATATTATAATATTAATATATAGTTTTAGAAAGTTTTTAATTTAAATATAATTATTAAATAATAACTTTAATAGCCAGTTATAAATAATTTTATAAATCAAGCTCTAGTTTACAAATTAATAATTATCTTTTATATTCTTCTATAAATAGTTTCTATTTACTTTATTCTTTATAATAACTATTAATAAATTATAAAGCCAATTATTTGAAATAATAAAAATAGATTTATAATTACTGGTTTTTTCTTATAGCCAATTCTATATAGTAGTTATATAAGTAATTTTATAAATAAGGTTTTATATTCTTTTATTTTTTAATATAAACTATATAAATAATATAATATATCCAGAAATATTATAAGGTTTTATTTAGCTTTTAATTTATTTACAAATAACTTTATATATTTATAAACTATTTTCCTTTTTATATTATCTATAAAAAATCCATAAAAAGTTATATATCTAATTTATATATTTAGCTAAAACCCTTTACTAATTAAATTATATAACTTCGGCCAGGGCCTTTATTATATAATATATCTCTTTTAATTCCAAACCTATTTGAAACGAGTTTAAGGCAAAATTATTAGTTGGCTCCAGAGCTTATATAAAGCCGCTAATTAATAATTTTAGTAAAGCGCCCTAAACTCGTATTATTTATTATAAAATATATAAGAGATAAATTATAATAAAACAAAAACCCATATAAAATATACTAGAATATAAAATATAATAAAATAATAAAATAATAAATTAAAAGTATAAATAGTAAAATATAAATAATATATAGTATATAAAAGTTCAATTAATTAAATATTAAGAAATAATTATTCTCTAGGATTATAAAAAAAACCAGCTTTCTTATATAATTTCTATAAGTTATATATAAAAAACTACAATTTTTACTATATAACTAAAACCTTAAAACTACTAAAATAATATAATTTTTAAAAAATACAGCTTGCTATATTATAATATCTATTATTATTATTAGAAAGCTTATTAAAGAAATAATAAAGATATATTTCGAAATATAGAAATATAATAAAACTAATAATAGTTTTAATTATAAATTTATTATTTTTCTTAATATCTACTAATATATAAAGCTTTTAGAAAAGATATTAATAAAAGCTTTTTTTTATTATATTAAAAGAACTAGTATAAAACTACTTCTATAATAACTAGTTCTTAAGCCATATATATAAAAAGGCCTATATAAATATTTATAGCTTTTTTAAAGGCTCCGATTTCTATTATCGAAATTTAGATAAATAAAATAATATTATTTTGGTAATTATAATAATAAAAAACCCTAAAAAGGCAATATTTAAGCTTATTTAAATACTAATTAATAATTTATATAAATTGTAATATAATCTTATTTTTATTTTATAAAATACCGAATTCCTATATAATAAGATTATTATTTCCTATTAAGATTTACTAGTATATTAATATATAGTTTTGGATCCTTTTAATAAATTCGGCCAATTTATTAATAAGCTTTAATTATTTATTACTATCTATAAAAAAGAGTAATAAATTACTATTAAAACCTATTTTACTAATTAATAATACTATTTTTAAAACCCTTTAAACTATTATTTATCCGGAAATTATTAATATAAATCCAGCTATAATTTCAAAACCTATAATAATTATTCCAAGCCTTATAGTTATAATAATTATATTTCGAAATTATATTTTATATATAAGAAACCCGAATACTATTTATAGAAATATATATTAAAGAAATAAAAGGCTAAAAAGGCTTAATTTAAAAATAGAAATATTTACTAATTTAAATCCCGAAATACTTATAACTTTAATAAATATTTTAATAATATTTATATATAATATATTACCGAATTTAAAGGAAAAGAAAATAATAAAAATAGTAAAAATAAACTAGTAAATAATACTTTTAAAGCCTTATTAGTAGAAACGAATAAAGGAGAAAAATATTATTCTAATTCCTATTTTATTTCTATTAAAAGCTTTTTAGCCACTTTTATAACTTCCGTTTTTACTATTCCTATAACTAATACTCTTATAGATAACCTTATTTCTCTTTTCCTTATATATTAGATAAAAAGCGAAAACTATATTTTAAAATCTATTAAATAAATAGAAAACATTCAGATATTTATAATTAATAGTATATTAAAATATAATATTTATTACTTTTATAGAATTGTAATTAATACTAGAGCTTCTAAATTCTCAATTATTGGTTTTAATTAATTCCAAGCTTTATAATAGACTAATAATAGTATTAAATTTAATAAAACTATTAAAGATTAAATTAATATCTAATTTAATATCGGATTTATATTCTCTATTAGATCTATAATAATAAAAATACTAATTAAGTAAATATAATTCTATATTAAATTTATAAAAACTCTATTTCTATTTAGCTTGGCTAATATAAATAAACTAGAAATCTATTTTAATAATTTTACTAATAATTTTATTATTTTTACCGGATATTTTATATTTATAATATAATATTTTAAATACTTTTTCTTATTTTAAAATATTATATTATAAAGCTTTATTTCCGAATTCTTTATTTATAATTCCTGTTTTTTTATAGAAGTCGAATTATAATATTTATATTACTATTTTAATTATTTATCTATTAATAAGCTCCGAAATATATTAAAATAAACAGGCTATAATATTAATATAAAAGCCCTTAAATACCCTATAAAATACTATAAATAATACCAGAAATTCGAATAATTACCGGAATAATTCAAGTTTAATCTAAAAGAATAATATTAGTTTTAATTATTTTATTATTATTAATATTTTTTATATTTTTAATAAGTCTATATTTTATATTATTAATAAAGGCACTCGATATTAAACCGGCCAATAGCTTTAAAATATTAATATATTATATATTTGAAATATTCTAAAATAGTATTAGATTAATATTTATTTAGGCCTTTTTAATTAGATTATAATAAATACCGGAAAGCGGTTTATTAATAAGGAGTTTATTTAGCTTATAAATACTACAAAAACCAAGGTTAAAATTATTCCTATAAAAGCTTATAATTCTATTAGAATTATAGAATATTACTATAATATAATTTAATATATTTATTTTATTATTATAGCCAAAATTAATAGAATTAATAAAGATATTATATTCCAAATAGCTTTTAAGGCTATTAATAATTCTACTAAACCCGATAATATTATTTTAACTCTTTTAATTTATAGTACTTTATCTCGAATAACCGAATATAATATTTTATTACTAACTATATTATAATAATTAATAATATTTAAAAAGGCAATAATAGAAATTTAAAAGCTTTAAGCTAGATATTAGATTATAAATATTCTAAATATCCGAAATGGTTTTAGTATTATTAATATTTATAAACTTCTTTTAAATTCGGATATTTTTATATAATATAAAGGAAATATTAGTTAATCTAATAGTTAAAATAAACTATATAAGCTAATAGCTATTAATAGAAAGAACTATATATTAATTTTACTATATAATAATATTACTTTCTATTTAACCTCTATAAAGCCCTTTTATATAAAAGATATCGAGGTTATTATTAATAGTTCCGAACCTAAACCTATTTTTGAATTTTATAATAAGGCCAAAAGTAATATAGGTATAATTTCTTCTATTATTTTTACTATTCTATTAAAGTATAATAAAAAACGCTTTTATAAAAATCCGGATTTTATAGTATTTTTATAAGATAATAACTTATATAAGAATTCCTATCAAGTTGAAATTACTAGCCTTTTAAAAAAATATATATTTGAAATTACTTTTAAATCTCAAATATTAAAAAAGATATATATTTTCAATTTCCGGTTTATTAATAAGATTAAAAATAAGGATATAAAAAGAGAGTTTAAAAAGTCGAAACTGGTTATTTAAGCTTATAATAATAGTAAAAAATATATAATATTAATATAATTATCTATTATTTAATATATTAGCCAAAGAATTATTTTTAGTATTATTACTATAATAATAAATACTATAGAACTTTATTTATATAATATTTTATAAACTTATATCCAATTAATAATTTTATTCAATTATAATTTTTATATTAATTTATTTTATAAATTTATTAGAAAACTAAATCTAAATAATAATTCGATTCTAAAAATTATAAAACTATTATATAATATATTAAAAACTAGAAATTACTAGTTTAAAACTTATTATTTTTATTATATTAATAAGCTTTTTATAAAATAGTTAATTTATACTTCTTGCCTCTTTTATAATAAGTAATTTTTCGGAATTATTAGTCTTTAAACTAATAATATTTTATTTATCAGAATTAATAATTTTATAAAAACGAAGTAATTAAAGTTTTAAAAGGCTAAGTTTTTAGTTAAAAAAATATAAATACCTTATTATTAATTATAATCTCAAATTTAATAGAAATATTATTTATATAAATACTATTGGAATTACTCTTATATAAAAATACTAGTATAAAAACCTCTAAATCATTTCTATAAAAAATATTATTACTATAAATAGTAGAAATACTATTTATTAAAATTTTTCTATTAAGGACTAATATATTATCTAATATATTAGAGGAATATATATTATATTAATCTATTAACTAAAAGCTTTATATAATCTATTAATTACTATTTAAGTTATTAAATTCTCGGAAACTAATATAAAGGCATTTAATAAATATATTTAATAGTAAATTAAAAATATTATTAGAAAATTAAAATTTATAAAATTAGTAAAAGAATTCTTATATTTAATTGTTTTTATAGATACTTTATTTATAAATAATAGAAATCTTTTTTTTAAATCGGATATATTCTAGTTCTAGTAAATAGAACTAGATATACTAATATTATTTATTAATTTTCTATTAAATATAAAAAAATTACTAAAAGTATTTTAATTTCGGAATTTTATAATATAACTTATAGCTTTAATATAGGTATTTTAGTTAAATCTATAATTCATAGAGTATTAGAAATGGAATTATTATTAGTAGTCTATACGAATTCGAAATTATTATATAAATACCTTATTAAATTAGGAACTATTCGAGAAAAATATCTAATAATTAATATAATATACCTCTATTAGATATATAAATAATAAGAGATTATAGAAGCCAAATAGATTAAAAAAAGAATCGAATTCTATTAATACTATAATAAAATCGAAGCTAATAAATATTTTTAAATATTTAATTAATATAAATATTATATAATTAAATATAGAAAAATGGATTAAATATAAATAAAATAGAAAAGAAATATATAGAATAAAAGAATATTATAAAACGGAAAGTTATATATAAAAGGCTATAGCCTTTAATATATAACCAAAACCTTAAAAGCAATATAATATAATATAGCAGGCTATATTCTTTAAAAATTATATTATTTTAGTAGTTTTAAGGTTTTGGTTATATAATAAAGGCTATAGTCTTTTATATATAACTTATAGAAATCATATAAGAAAACTGGTTTTTCTATAATCTTAGAAAACAATCCCTTATAAATATTTAATTAATTGAACTTTTATATATTATATATTATTTATATTTTACTATTTATATTTTTAATTTATTATTTTACTATTAAATTACGTTTTATATTCTAATATACTTTATATGGGTTTTTGTTTTATTATAGTTTCCTTTTTATAATAGATATATAAAATATTTGGGAAATCTAGTATTAAACTAAATTAGGGAATTTATATATAATTAAAAAAAAGTATTATTTTTTATATTTTTAAAAAGTTTCTAATATTAATATAGCTATTTCTTTAGGAGTTATATATATAGTTATAAAATATAAAATACAAGATATAGATAATAGAATATGGAATACGGGATATAGTTATATTTCTTTATATTCTATAGATAATTCGACTAATAAATTAGATTTTTTTAGGCTTAGTAGATTTAGAAATTATATATTAATACTATAATATTATATTTTCTATTTTTAAGTAATAATAATTTTACTAATTAATATAACTAATATTTCTATATTTATATAATAATACTATATATTATTAGTAAACCAATAAATATAATTAGCTTAATTATTTATTATTTTAGATTAAACTATAGAAAAGTTATTTTCTGTTTTTGGGAATTGAATATAATTCTATATAGCCTATTTAAAAATATAAAAATACCAAAACCGGTTTCTTTTTTGAAATAATATTATTTAAAAATATTAAAAAATATATTCTAAACTTAATAGATTACTAATAACTATAATAAATACCTTATATATTATATCTTTTAATTTATTTCCGATCTCTTTATAAAACTATATTTAGAGCCCTAAATTCATTTAATAATTCTTAATTTCTAATTAAAACTATATTCGGAATTTTAAATTTATTTAATAAAAAAATAGCTTATTAAAAGATAGCTTCTATAAATACTTCCTATATAGCCAAAATAATAGAAGTAATTCAAGTACTAGTTTAAAATAATATCCGGATTATATTCTTTTTATAGCTTATATTTACTAAATATATTATATTTTCAGGAATTTTTATTTTTTTTAAACTTTATAAACTCTAATAAATAATAATAGTAAAAGAATTATTAAAAAAATAGTAAGAAATATAGGTTTTCTATTAATAGTAATATTCTATTACTTTATTAGAATAGTAGAAATGAATTGGCTATAATTAAATTAATAGAATAATATTATTTAGCTAATTATATATCTATTTTTATAAGTTTTCTAATATTATATTAAAGAATTTAAATACTAATTAGATAATTAAAATACTAGTCTATTATTATTAAAATTATAATTATAATAATTGATTTATATATAGGTAATATATTTATATTATATTTAATATATAATTACTAGATTTTCGAGAAAATACAAATATTTTATAATAGAATATTTACTTAATAGAATTATTTTTAGAATAAATAAAACTTTATAAATACTTTATTATTATTAGTATAGCTATTTCTTTGGGAGTTATATATATAGTTACGGGATACGGGATACGGGATATAGGTAATAGGATATGAGATACGGGATATAGGATACGGGATATAGTTATATAACCTCGTATTCTATTAGTAACTCGACTAGTAGACTAGACTCCTTTAGGCTTAGCAGATTTAGGGATTATATATTAATACTATAATACTATAATTCTTACTTCTGAATAATAACTTTACTAACTATATATAAATAGCATTCTATAACTTATATAACGGTATTATATATTACTAGTAAACCGATACTAATTAGTTAGTACTTATAGATCAGAGATAGAACAGTTGAGCTAAAGCATCTAGTAGCCTAAATAAAAATTAAACTAGTCTATATTAAAGGGGGGAATTACCTATTAACTCTATAAAGTATCCGGTAGCCTAAGGAAGAAAACAGCTAGCTTTTGCCAAGGACCGATAACCACTTTATTAAAGGGGGGAATTACTTATTAACTCTATAAAGCATCCGGTAGCCTAAAGGAAAAGATTCTAGTTCTTACTAATTAATAAGCGGTCAGCCATTTAACTATTTATCTATTTAACTTCTACTATTCTTTAAAACTAACTTCTTTTAGCCCCAAGACTACCTTTTTGGAAACCATCTTTTCTACTTATATAATATCCGTATCTATAGAATACTTTCTCCGGAATATATACCCTATATATACCCTTAAAGCTCTTTAACTACTACTTCGATTTTACTATTAAATCAAGTCCTTCGAGCTTTAGATTCTTCCGGAATTATAATATTTTACTTCCTAAATTTCTTATTACAGACGAAATATTTAAGAGCAAAATATTTACTTTAATATTCTACCAGATATCTAGTATCTCAACTACCGGGTATCTGGTATCTTAATTAGGTATCTGAACCAGGTATCTGGATATCTTCTAGATACCTTTACTATTAAACCTTTTTATAAACTTACTATAAACTACTTTATCTTTAAACCTCTCTTACTATAAATTATATATATATTAAGAAGGGCTTGGCCCTAGGGGTTCGGTATAGCAGAATTATAAAATAGATATATATAGATAAAGAAGTAGAAAGATAGTATTAACCTAATTACCTATAGTAATAAGGAAGTCCTAAACTATTTCAATACTAGACTATTCTAATATAAAATAGAGAAGTTAACTAATAACTATCTCTAGGAATTATTTAAGGAAGATTTTAATAATTTCGACCTCGAAGTACTTAATTATTTAGATTAATATATACTATATAAATTATAAACTACTTTATAATATAGTAATATTTATATTAAATAAAATAATAAGAAACTTATTATTATATAATCCTTAATTAATACTATTTAGGAAAAAAAACAATATACCTGGACTATAGCTAATATTATTACTACTAGACTAGACCTTAATACGGGTTCTATTACCTTATTATATATATTCCTTAATAATGGTATTATAAGAAATTAATAAATTGAACCGATTATTACTTATACTCTTTTACTATCTATAATTACTCCTACTAGTACCGGACTATAGAAAGTTAATAGTAATAGATTTCTACTACTTCTACTACCTCTACTACTTCCAAATAGTCTTCTAACTAGCCCTTTTACTATAAAGCTAATTAGAGAAATAGTAAAGATATATATTGAGATATAGAAGTATAATAGAACTAATAGTAGTTTCAACTAAAAACTTGCTATCTTTCTTAATATCTACTAATATATAGAGCTCCCAGAAGAGATATTAGTAAGAGCTTTTCCTACTATATTAAAGGAACTAGTATAAGACTATTTCTATAATAACTAGCTCTTTTAATATATATAAAGAAGCTTATACAAATATTTATAGTTTCTTTAAAGGCCCTAATTACTATTATTAAAATTTAGACAAATAAAATACTATTACCTTAGTAACTATAATAGTAAAAGACTCTAAAAAGATAATATTCGAGCTTATTTAAATACTAATTAATAACCTATATAAATTATAATATAGCTTTATTTCTGCTTTATAAACTATCAAATTCCAATATAATAAGATTATTACCTCTTATTAAGGCTTACCGGTATACTAATATATAGTCTCGGACTCTTCTAATAATCTCAGCTAGCTTATTAATAAGCTCTAATTATCTATTACTACCTATAAAAAGAAATAATAGATTAATACCCAGATTCTCTTTACTAATTAATAATACTATTCTCAAAACCTTCTAAACTACTATTTGTCCGGAAATTATTAATACGGATCCAGTTATAACTTCGGAACTTATAATAACTATTCCAAGTCTTGTAATTATAATAATTATATTTCGAAGTTATATTTTATATATAAGAAACCCGAATACCGCTTATAGAAGTATATACTAGAGAAATAAGAGACTAAAAAGGCTCGATTCAAGAATAGAAACATTTACTGATTTAGATCCCGAAATACCCGTAACTTTAATAAATACTTTAGTAGTATTTATATATAGTATATTACTGAATTCGAAAGAAAAGAAAATAATAAGAGTAGTAAGAATAAACTAGTAGATAATACTTTTAAAGCCTTATTAGTAGAAACAGATAAAGGAAAGAGATATTATTCTAATTCCTATTTTACTTCTATTAAGAGCTTCCTAGCTACTTCTATAGCCTCTGCTTCTACTATTCCTATAACTAATACCCTTATAAATAACCTTATATTCCTTTCCCTTATATACCAGATAATAGGCGAAAACTATACCTTAGAGCCTATTAAATAGATAGAAAATACCCAGATATTTATAGTTAATAGTATATTAAGATATAATACTTACTGCTTTTATAGAATTGTAATTAATACCGGAGCCTCCAGATTCTTAACTACTAGTTCTAACTAATTCCAAGCTTTATAGTAGACTAATAGTAGCCTCTAACTTAATGAAACTACTAAAGATTAAGTTAATATCTAGTTTAATATCGGATCTATATCCTCTATTAGATTTATAATAGTAAAAATACTAATTAGGTAAGTATAATTCTATATTATATTTATAAAAATTCTATTCCTACTTAGTTTGGCCAATATAAATAAGCTAGAGGTCTATTTTAATAATCTTACTAATTATTTTATTACTTCTAATAAATGCTTTATACCTATAATATAATATTTTGAATATTCTTTCTTATTTTGGAATACTATTCTATAAAGCTTTATTTCCGAATCCTTTATTTATAACTCCTGCTTTCTTATAGAGGTCGAATTATAATATTTATACTACTATTTTAGTTATCTATCTATTAGTAAGCTCCGAAATATACTAGAATAAGCAGGCTATAATATTAATATAGAAGCCCTTAAGTATCTTATAAAGTACTATAAGTAATACCAGAAATTCGGATAATTACCGGAATAATTCAAGTTTAACCTAAGAGATAATATTAGCTTTAACTATTCTATTATTATTAATATTTTCTATATTTCCGGTAAGTCTATATTTTATATTATTAATAAAGGCACTTAATATTAAGCCGGCCAATAGCTTTAAAATATTAGTATATTATATACTTGGGATATCCTAAAACAGTATTGGATTAATACCTATTTAGGCCCTCCCGATTAGATTATAGTAGATACCGGAAAGCAGTTTACTAATAAGAAGTTTGCTCAGCTTATAAATACTATAGGAACTAAGGTTAAAATCGTTCCTATAGAAGCTTATAATTCCGTCGGAATTATAGAATACTATTATAGCCCGATTTAATATACTTACCTTATTATTATGGCTGAAATTAATAGAATTAATAAAAATACTATATTTCAAATAGCTTTTAAGGCTATTAATAATTCCGCTAGACCCAATAGTATTATCCTAACCCTCTTGGTTTATAGTACTTTATCTCAAATAACCGAATATAATATTCTATTACTAACTATATTATAGTAATTAGTAGTACTTAAGAAAGTAGTAGTAGAAATTCAGAAACTTTAAGCTAGATATCAGATTATAAATACCCTAAATACCCGAAATAGTTCTAGTATTACTAATATCTATAAACTTCTTTTAAATTCGGATATTCTCATATAGTATAAAGGGAATACCAGTTAACCTAGTAGTTGGAATAAACCATATAAGCTAGTAGCTATTAATAGGGAGGACTATATACTAGCTCTATTATACGATAATACTATCTTCTACTCAACTTCTATAAAGCCCTTTTATATAGGGGATATTAAGGTTATTACTAATAGCCCCGAACTTAAACCTGTTCCTAAATTCTATAGTAATACCAAAAGCAATACAGGTATAATTCCTCCTACTATTCCTACTATTCTACCAAAATATAATAGAGAATACCCTTATAAGAACTCGGATATTATAGTATTCCTATAGGATAATAACTTATATAAGAACTCCTGCCAAGTTGAAATTACCGGCCTTCTAGAAAAGGGTATATTTGAGGTTACTTTTAGATTTTAGATATTAAAAAAGATATATATTTTCAACTCCCGGTTTATTAATAAGATTAAGAATAAGGGTATAGAGAGAGAGTTTAAGAAGTCGAGACTGGTTATCCAAGCTTATAATAATAGTAAGAAATATATAATATTAATATAATTACCTACTATTTAATATATTAGTTAGAGAATTATCCTTAGTATTACTACTATAATAACAGATATTATAGAACTGTATTTATATAATATCTTATAAGCTTATATCTAATTAATAACCTTATTTAACCGTAATTTTTATATTAACCTATCTTGCAAACTTACTAGAAAGCTAAATCTAAATAATAATTCGGTTCTAAAGATTATAAAACTACTATATAATATATCGGAAGCTGGGAACTATTAGTTTAAGACTTATTATTCCTATTATATTAATAAGCTTTCTATAGAATAGTTAACTTATAATTCTTATCTCCTCTATAGCAAGTAATTCTTTGGAATTATCGGTCTTTAAACTAATAATACTCTATTTATTAGAACTAATAATTTTATAAAAGTAGAGTAACTAAAATTCTATAAGGCTAAGTTCTTGGCTAAGAAGTATAAATGCCTTACTATTAACTATAATCTCAAGTTTAATAAAGGTATTATCTATATAAATACTATTAGAATTACTCTTATATAGGAATACTAGTATAAAAACCTCCGAATCGTTTCTATAAAGAATACTACTACTATAAGTAGTAGGAATACTATTTATTAAGATTTCTCTATTAAGGACTAATATATTACCTAATATACTAGAGGAGTATATATTATATTAGTCTATTAACCAGAAGCTTTATATGACCTATTAATTACTACTTAAGCTATTAAACCCTCGGAAACTAATATAAAGATACTTAATAAGTATATTTAATAGCAAATTGAGAATACTACTAGAAGACTGAAATTTATAAAGCTAGTAAAGAAGTTTTTATATTTAATTATTTTTATAGATGCTTTATTTATAAATAATAGAGATCTCTCTTCCCAAATCGGATATATTCTAGTTCTAGTAAATAGAACTGGATATACTAATATTATCTACTAATCCTCTACTAAGTACAAGAGAGTTACCAGAAGTATCCTAGCTTCGGAACTCTATAGTATGGCTTACGGTTTTAATATGGGTACTTTAGTCAAATCTATAATTAATAGAATACTGGAAATAGAACTACTACTAGTAGTCTATACAGATTCAAAGTCATTATATGAATGCCTTATTAAATTGGAAACCACTTGTAAAAAGCATCTAATAATTAATATAATATACCTTTACCAGGTATATAAATAATAAGAGATTATAGAAGTCAAATAAATCAAGAGAGAATCGAATCCTGCTAATTCTATAACGAAATCGAAGCTAACGAATACCCTCAAGTACCTAATTAATACGAATACCATATAATTGGATATAGAGGAATAGATTAAATACAGATAGGGCGGAAAATAAATATATAGGATAGAAGGATATTATAGGAGTAGAAGTTATATATAAAAGGCTGTGGCCTTTAATATATAACTAAAACCCTCAGAAGCAATATAGATATATAGAGCGTTTGGGAATTTGGTACTAGGCCGGATTAGGGAATTTGTATATAATTAGAGGGAGATACTATTTTTTGCATTTTTTAGAGAGTTTCTAGTATTAGTATAGTTATTTCTTTGAGAGTTATATATATAGTTACAGGATACGGGATACGGGACATGGGTAATAGGATATAGGATATAGGATATAGGATACAGGATATAGTTATATAACCTTATATCCTATTAGTAATTCGACTAGTAGACTAGACCCCTTTAGGCTTAGCAGATTTAGGGATTATATATTAATACTATAATACTATAATTCTTACTTCTAAATAATAACTTTACTAACTATATATAAATAGTATTCTATAACTTATATAACAGTATCATATATTACTAGTAAACCGATAATTATAAATAGAAATATTTTACTAGTTTAAATTATATTAGATTATTTTATAAATTATAATAGTTTATAGAAAATAAATAAATTATTAGTATATATTCTATATTACTAGCTTTAAATAAATATATATAGCTATTATTAACTATTTACTTTAATATAATATTTGTTTTTATATAATAAAATATATTTTATAATAAAACAAATTATAGATATTTTAAATTCAAGTAATTTTAAATTTATAAATATATTAAAATTTCTATTTATTTTCATTTTAGTATATTATATATTTCTTTTAAATATTTCTAATTTATTAATTCCGAAAATTATTATTATATTATTACTATTTTCTTAAATTTATAAAGAGTTTTCTTTTATATTATAATATAAATCCTCGATTTATAATATTACTATTAAGTATTTTTTATCTTTTAAATATATAAAAAAAATTAAATATAGATATTCAGGTTATATTATAAGGCTAAAAAGCTATTACTATAATTGTAGCAGCCAGGGCATGCTATATTATAAGACATTGCTATATAGGCTGATATCTCCTCCAATTAAGCGATTAAGGATTATGGTTAGTAGCAGTATGGTTATAGTAATCTCGGTAAAATTCTAATAAAATTTGTGGCTACTAAACATGTGGCTGCAATGTTTGTGGCTATATGTACCTTGCCGGAAAATTCCTGTTTCCCGACATCTTCCGATTAAGTTAAAGCAAAAAGTGGCCCTGTATAGAGCCAACAAAATCGGCCGTCCCCTTCCTGGGGAAATGCTTCAAACTTCCGACTTTTCACTTCCGACTCTTCACTTCCGACTCTTCACTTCCCTTTCACTTCCGGCTTTCACTTCTTCTCTCTTTGCGGTCTACAGTACCTAGAACCAACCTCTTCGATTTTTAGCCAAAGCCTCCAAGGCGAATCCGCCTGTTGCAAAATTGCTGACGAACTCGAAGATGACCTTATGGATGACAGAGTCCGTCAGAGAAGCCCGGTGTCAGCACGCAAGACAACGATGATTTAACAAGGACGTTAAGACCAGTTCAGATGGTAACAACATAGCACGACGGTGATGTGCACGGCGATAAGAGGCAATACTTCCCAAGACACAGGAATAAAGGCACAACGACGGCGAGAACAATGACGGCGAACACAATAGCGAATAAAGGTACAACCACCAACCATATGCAAAACCAACGAAGATTAACATCAACTCTACTGTATAGCAACAAGGAAGCCAGCCTGAGCTTGCCTCAAACAACGATCAGTCTATCGACTCTATTAAAACATCGTGCAGCAGTCTCCTCTTCAGTTAATACATCCACGCCACTGGAGCTCTCCACAGTTCTGGCTCAATCTCATCCTCAGCAATCTGTGTTCTGCTGGCCTGTATCACCAAGGCACTCGCTGGCTTGGGGGCATTGCTCATCCGTGCCATCTTG
Source organism: Hyaloscypha bicolor E (assembly GCF_002865645.1). NCBI lineage: Eukaryota > Fungi > Ascomycota > Leotiomycetes > Helotiales > Hyaloscyphaceae > Hyaloscypha > Hyaloscypha bicolor. The sequence continues at coordinate 404,973 of NW_020194691.1, read as the reverse complement.
TTAGTTAGCTCTGGCGCTTCAAGTTCTGCACTCTTGTACTTTCGCCCACGTCTCACTATACTAGACAAGATAATAGGTTCTCAATTCTTACACGGCCTCTTAAGCTGCCACTAGCGCCTTTGTAAGTGCTAACCAAAATTCCGTTCAAGTATTTTACGCCTAGCTAGTCAACGAATGAGAAATGATCATATAGGCGTCGTTTAAGAATGAGTGATTAGACTAGAGTAATGATGAATTGGTCATTTTGAAACTCATCAACCCCGTCGAACTTGCCAAAGTCTGTTCTTATACTATCAACCACAGGTGCTCCGATAGTGGATTTGAACCCTTCTGAGTTCCCTGGTGATATCTTGAACATGCCACGACGACTAAAATATCCCGGTCGACTATCGCATGCTTGCAATATCAAACCTCGTAACCAACGGCCTGATAACATGGGTGTGCCATCATATACTAAGAGACAGTAGAATGTACTTAGCGCTTCGAAGTAGGCGTCCATTTTGACCTCGCACTCGATTTCAACCGACCGTTCTCCCATAATCAAGGTCAATCCATTTCTCCCCATGTGCTTACCATATGTCATCTTTCTGCCTCTTACTTGTAGGTGACCATCTCTTAATTGGCCAAAGGGATCCGTAGCTACAGGGAAAATGCAAGTGTCGAGGATTTCGAGACAAGTCTGCCAGATGATATCATCGTCGTCGGAACCCAGAATAATTTCGCCATCTACAGAAGCCCATGACCAGGATGGCGCTCTATATAAAACAGAGCGTAGGCCTGCAAAAGAATTGACACTCCACATCAATTGCCATTCCAATTCCGGTTTCCATAATCCAGCAACGTACTCATGACCAAATTTCTCGTGTAAATGCCTAGCAACGCCAGAAATGGCCAACAGCTTATCTTTTCCATAAGTCAATTTTCTCTTCGAATATTGATGGACGACCTCGTGCCATTCTTTCAAGAAGCCTGTTTGACGAAGACTTCGGATTGAATGATTCCGTCGGAGATGGTTCTGCTGGTTGGAAATTTTGCCAAGAATTCCCTCTCGATGATACGCAAAGCGACTTTGCTCGAGCGGATTAAGCTCAGCAGGGAGGCCATCCGGGAATGTCTCGCATGCATAGCCATGTTTGCATTGCCAGAACAGCTGAGACTTTCCGAAGTGCAGAGAACGTGGAGCCAAATATTGTTCTTGGAAAGTCCAGCCTCGTGCAGCTATAGGGCTCCAAGTAATACATCGGTCGTAAAGATGAAGATCCACACCCTGGAATACCTCATCATCCGATTTCTTGGTATCGGGGGGAACAGAAAACTCAAGTCGCTTTACTAAAGACGGTGATCTCTGAAAGAATAGTCCCTCACTCCCGTCTTGAGCTCCCGCCGCTGTGAGGTTCAAAGTTGATAGCCCGTAAACCATACTCATTAATGCTGACTCTTTTTGCCAGTCTTCATCGTCGTCTTGGATAATACATAATGAGTCAATCCAGAGATAACGAAAGCCCAGTCGCTTTGTTACAACTATGCTATCCTGGAATGTTTTGCTCAGCTCCTGAATGGGAATCGACTTCTGAAACGCTTTTATGTTGCCCTTCAAGAGCATCAAGAACTTCAACGTCCCCCAACAGTGACTCAAAGTGAAGTACTTAATATCCTGGCTAAGGTTTGCAGACTCGCAAAGCCGAATATCGGTGAGAATTCCCGATCTCCCAAGATCAAGCAGACGCGTCGGTAGCCTATGTAGCTTCGTCCGCTTCGAACATGGCCTGTGATTTTCCACGCACTTCTTGAGCCAGTAGTGGGAAATGTACCAAGAAGCGTCACAATTGGTATTGCTATTGATGCGATGCTTGTACTCGTTAATTGCTAGACTTTGTCAGTTAGGAATTCAGTCATTCAGTAAAGTAGAGCCATGTAAATACCTTGGACGCTTTCCACGAAAGCGATTTTACCCACAGTGTCATAGTCATTAGCCTTTCGATAGGTGAGATATATATACGACATATCAAGCTGGTGCCAGAGATTGGGTTGTTGATAGAGAGTAGGACCACACATTTCAGCTACTGGGGTCGGAGTTTGATTGCGGAGTTTGAGAATCTCCGCATCAGGCAACTGGCTGTAGAAGATGCTGCATTGTGTACACCCAGCAGAAGCGGAAGCTTCTAAGGCAAAAATGTTGTGATGTTGTGACTGATGCATTGACTTGGATTTGGATGCGGCATTTTTGTGGTGGATTAAACACTTTTCGCAGAATTTAAGTGAAAGGTACTTGAGACCAGCTGAATCAGGCATGGCACAGAGTACGCAGAATATATTTGTCAAGAAAATCGGTTGAGATAGACACAAGTGTTACAAGTCTACCGTTAGAGCTATTTGGCAAGAGGGATATGTAAAGTTAGAGAAAAGGCAAGTATTAATTAACTGGGTATATCTACACCGCTAGAGTGATGTTTGGGGTTTAGGCATCAGCGAGGGATGGGCATAATTACAGCACGTGGCATCACTTGCCTAAGCCGAAGGTGAGCCTGGCCTGAGCCGAGCCTGAGCAAAGGCGGCGCTGCTCACATAAGACATAGAGTTAGGAAGAGCAAACATTCCGGTGGGGGAACACGACAACCAGCATGCCAGGAACGAACATAAATACCGCCGGCACGGGTATGCTGCTGTCATCGCCGTGATCGAGGATCATGATGGCCTCTTTCTCAGTCGGTTGGCCACCTTTTCATTGATGTTGCGAGATAAAGACCCGCAACTGCGCTCGACGCTGCTCGGGAATGAGAGCGTGGCCTCCATATTCAAATTCCACCGGTTACGGTTCAGCAGCGTCACTGCAGTGATGCCCGATTCCCATGGGATTCGCTGCCCTTCCTGGAAGCAGGTATGATTTAAAAGGTCCACATACTTGACCTCCTGCTCGCCTTTCCGGATCCGCGTTAGCAGTTGCTGGAGCTTTGGGTCTCCCCCGGCGAGAACCTTCTGCTACAAATCTTATTGATTATCCTGTCTCTCAAGTCCCTACTCCAGCTGATGACACAAAAAGACCCCAACGGAATCGACATCCCACCCCAAAAGTTCTGCATCTTGGCTAGATACAATCTCTATAATTTGAACTTAATCAATTCAAGCATTATGATCACATACTCCTCCACTTGTGACTTCGTTCCGAAAGGCTTTTTTGGGCAGCCCGCACTTCGCGGGATGCTTCACCTGTAGAAGGAGACGGGTGACGGCGATCCAGTGCCCAGGCACCAACGTACTGCCACCCGCCGATAGAATGTTCGAGAAACTTGCTCTTACGCCACACGCGTGACCAGTGTACGCCACACACGTGGCTAAGCCTGAAAGGCGTGGCTAAGATATAGCGAGCCCGAGTGTGAATATAGTAAATTTTATCTAGGCTAATGTACATTACTAAGCACTGAAACATGCGGACCATCTCATTGCACCGGTGCAACTCCCGGACTGTATTCTTTCCTTCTCTAGGTGTCTTTAAAATTTGGAGCCATATTATTTCGTAATAGGACCTTTCCTTAAGTGCTCCGAATTTTAAAGAGACTTTAATAGTCGCGATTAAATAGAGGGGGATAGCTGAAGCGGCGATTGGCGGCATAATTAAAACAATTGACAATATAGTTAACCACAGTCTTTTTCTTATACTTAAGTGGTCTCCTTAGGGAGAAATAACTAAAGAAGATAATATATAAATAACAATTTTATAAACTTGCTAAAATAAATTTTATAATTCCAAAACTGTAGATTCGTCTCGTAATAGGGTGCGTCTCGGTACGCAGGGACAGACGTTAACCCCGTGCCTAGATAAACTGATAGAATCTCTTTGTTTCCTTATCTTTCTCTTTTATTTTCACTCTTCTCGCCTCTATGTCAGATTTGGCCCGTATGAGGCACTCGGAGTTAGAAACAAATCCCTTTACTTAATAGACCAATTATAAGCTGCGGTATAGCTTAGGTCAAAGACATATCCGTAACTTGTATATAACCGAATATCAGACAAGGAACCGGATTTGATCCTTCTCAAGGGGACCAAATAAGGACCTGTACTAAAAATAACTGAAAGGGATCTATTCAGGCTTGGTGCTTCTCATACTAATTACAATTCTAATATTACATGCCAGTAGACTATTTTCCATTATCGATATATGAAAAGCTAAATCAACTATAGTATAATATGAGTATCCCGCTATAAGTGATTGTTTTCCTTCAGGCGAATTTCCAATATCGTAACAAATAGCAATCTCTTCTAGTTTTCCTTTTTTGGGATTCACCCGTTTAAAAGGTATTCTAATCTCTGTTTCTAAAACAAAATACTATATCGCTTAAAACACCCTTATTACCTTACTCCTATCTCTTATTACTTACTGATCAGGGCTTCGACAAGCAATATATAAATTGTTTTTAACGAAAAAACCATTATTATCCGGACCGATAATATCTATATATTATTAGTTTAAAATTTTTATATAATACATCGAATATAATTTATATATTTACTAAGGTTAAGTATAGAAACTTGATCTTGCCCAGTATAATCAATACAAGTATATATAAGTTCTAAGGTAATACTATCGAATATATATTTATTACAAGTAGTAGAAAACCCGCTATTATAATATATTAGTATTCGGTTCCAGAAGGGCTTATAGAAAGCTCACCCAATAAAAAACTATTTTGATATTAGTATTCGTAATATATAAAAGACTGCTATAGTTGAAGTACTTATAGATAAATTTCTATAAATATTAGAAATATACTTTTCTAATGGAATAAACGAACTAATAAGGCCAGATTCAAGGGTATATTTTATATTAAGAGTATATCCGTTTGCGAGATCAAACCCGCAAATACCGTTTGGAAGTTATTTGGAATCCGTTTGCCAAATAGCAATTAATGTAATATAAGGATTTGATAGAAATAGTTACTCAGGACTTGGTTGGCAAGGTTGAATAAGAATTGTTTCTGTAAAACCAGGCTTGGCAGGTAATATCGTACAAGTAATAGAAGCGGCAACTCCAGGGCCAGTAACGCTAATAGCGGTTATTACTCCGGACTGGGTTAGCAGATATAGTAGACCGCTAATATTTCTATATATACCGCCAAATGTATCAAAATCCACCTTGCTTTGTATACCGTTCATATAAATAAAAACCTCAATATAATTATTGGCGTTTCCAATATTTATAAAAAATACATCTTGACTATTAAGAGTATCCGTTATTTATACTAATATCGTAGTTAGTATCTCATACAAATTTATGTATATATATAAAAAGAAATTCCATATTCGAAAAGGATAAATAGTAGAAGCAAAATTCAAGCAGAGAAATTAGGAACTTACTTAAATTTTGCTAAAGTGCAATTCCAATCTCAAACTCGGTAATCAAATCCTTATTTGTATCGAAAAATGCTGCAGTAATAAGCCCCAAGGCTTGGCGAGAATTAATTATAGGATATAAAGTTGGAGAGGAATTAATAATAGTAAATAGGATAACTAGACAGGCAAGAATGGTTCGAGTTTGGAAGGACAAAATAATGCTCTGTATTGTAAATAAGTTTAATGAGATAATTGTTCGTTTAAATAGTAATAGTATTATATTTCGTAACAGCTGGGAGTTGTACTTAAGGGGTGAGGATAAAGAAAATCCGAGACTTTGCTTATATTATACCTTGAAAGAAGTTCAAATTATATATTTTTAGCTGGCTATACGGGTATAGTATGGGAGGGAAACTGCGACAAGACAAAAACCCATATAAAGTACACTAGAGTGCAAAACGTAACTTGACAGCAAAATAACAAATCAAAAGCGTAAACAGTAAAGCATAAACAGTATACAGTGTATAAAAGCTCAATTGATTAAATACTCATAAAGGATTGTTGTCTAAGTCTACAGAAAAACCAGCTTTCTTATATGATTTCCGCAAGTCACGTGCAAAAGGCCGCGGCCTTTGCTATGTGACCTAAACCTCAAAACCGCCAAAACAACGCGATTTTCGACGAGTACGGCCTGCCGTACTACAATAGTTAACTTTACAAAAATAGGTCTTAATCTTTGTGCTTTTTTTACATTAAACGAGGAGAAAAGATAACATAGAGCAAGGATAAAGGAATAAATACGGAGTACCAAGCAGCTATACCAATTATAATGGCCGAAATCTCGTTATTAATCAGCCAGTACTCACCTTTCAGTAATGTTTAGACCTTTTCACTGTAATAATAATATAGAGTAGATTTTGACTGAGGGTTATTTGTAGATATTGTCTGACTGTACTAAGTAAGGGAGGTAACATTTAGACTCATCCTAGCGCTGGCGTGTGGAGCTTCGCCCTGGAGCCGAATTCAGCTACCTAAAGTTAAAGGGGGGAGGGAGCCGAAACTGGTTCCGACAGGGATCCCGTTTTAGCGCCTGCTTGTACCGATACGTGAGATGACCTTATAGTATAACATAGTTGCACCCGCTTTTAGAATTATGAGAGGCAGTACTGGTCCAAATCTGGACTTACCATTCTGATCTCCTAAATGACTGGTAATCTCAGAACCGGCAAGTAGGGGTTCCGGATAACGTATTAATAGAGAGCCGAAATTGGCTCCAGTACAGGAGCCGAAGTCGGCCACCCAGAAGGTGAAGAAGGGAGCCGAACCTGGCCTCCGGATGCTTCCGAGTATAGGGGATTGCATTTTGGCGCCTGCTTGTATTCTTGATTATCGCTAGTGGCCCATCAGAAATTAGAAAAGACCTCGATTGTTTAAAGTATAAAAAAACGGCAGTCCCTTCTTTGAGCAAACCAAATTCAAGCTCTATTATTCTTGATTTCTTTATAACCGACGGCTATTATCGATTATATATACTTCCATCTTCGGAATATAATTAAATATATCTTATCTCATTCTATCTTCCTCTTTTATTAATATTTCTATCTCGATATCTATATCTTCCAACCCCGATATATAATACTTAACTACTGCTATAATTCTCCTTACTCTTAGATATAATATTGTTATATATATACCGTATTTTAAGTCAACTATAAAATAATTATTTCAAGATATTTAAACTCTTATTATTATAAAAAACTAGTAAACCAATACAGGTACAATTTCCCAATTCCTCTCTATTACCGAATCTCTTGACCCATCTAACCTTATCTCGCAAGCCTTAATAGTACTCTCAGCCGAACTTAATAAATTAACTCGGAAGAGCTTTTTGGATCTTCAGTTTTTATAAGGCAATAATCCGAATCCAGTAGTTTAAGCGGTAAATACTATATTTGTTAACTAAGGTATATTCCAGTTTATTATAAGCGGACTATAAAGCCTTATAAATAACGGTATAAATATAATACCGGATAATATTACTGCTACTATCCAGTCTATTAATACTAATAGATACGGTTCTGTTTTTCCTGCTATTAATTAGTACTTCCTTGCAATCGGATAACTTCTCGAGACCGACCCCTTAACCGCTATCAGACCAATAAACTGCCTATAAATAGGATATTCTATTTTATTAAATGTAATATAAGCTTTGAAAGGGTATCGGAGGCTGGTAAAGCACTTACTGGAATTGGCAAGGCCTTATCTGCTCCGGTTTTTTCCGATATAAGTAAGCCCGGGATAGAGAGGTAGCGTTTTAGAAATAGGTTCTTATCTGGAATTGATTTCTGTAATTTGATACCACTTTTCTATAAAGGATAGTTAAATTAGAATAGAATTAGAAATAGAAATGAGTTTTATTTTAATAATAATATTAGTCGCTTTATACCGAAACCTGACTAGAAGTACAGGTCAAACAAATTACCTATAGTATTAATACTAGATATATTCCGGAATAGAATTGAATCTTTAATACCTTAACTAGATCTTTTAATATATTTCGAGATATCCTTATTCTCTAAGATCTACTATTAAACGACCTCTTTTATTAATTTATATATATTAAAATTAGAAATCCCATCTTAATATAATATATTTATTAGCTTATATTTTCTTTTTTCTATATTAATAAATTACTCGAAAAGTTTATATATCTATTATAACAAATTCTTAGCTGAGATATCTTTAAATAATTTGGTACCTTTATTTTCGAGTTTTATAAGGTCTGAAAAGTGCCTTGTTTTCTATAAAAAGATCCTTAAAAGTTTTATATATTTTAATAAAATAATATCTAACTATTCAGATTCTTTATTAATATAATTCTTTAATAAATATTTGCTAAACTTAAAATATATCTTCCGTTTTAATTGGGTCTTGGATTCATTATTAGAAGTCTTTATATCTTGAGATAAATTAACCTGGCTATTAAATAAAATAGTATTTTTATCTATTTTAAGATATTTATATAATATAATTTAATTATCGACTTTATTACCGGTGATTCTAAATAAGTATTTGGAAAAGTTTAGCGGCCTATTAGTAGATATAATTTCGATAAAATTATTATTAGAATTATATAAACTGGCTTTTATATCTTTATTTATAAATATATATAATCTGGATTAATATACTTGAAATCGGCTTATAGATTTGCCCTTAAAAGCTTTGGTAGAAAAGGCTTATAGGGCATTAAATAGGGTATTAGTAATATTTAATAAATTAAATAAAATAGAAACTGGACGGTTTCTTATTAGTAAATCTAATATTTTCTTATATAAGTATTTGCTATTTTATTTATTATTGAATTAGCTCTAGGAAATTTTGAACTTTATTAAAGAATTTGGTTTATAGTAACTATTATTAGTAGACCGCTTAAATTTATCTTTAGAATTAGTAATTAAATTAATAAAATATATTATAGAAAAAAAAACTATAATAAGACAAAAACCTATATAAAATATACCAGAGTATAAAATATAACTTAATAGTAAAATAATAAGATTAAAAATATAAATAGTAAGATATAAATAGTATATAGTATATAAAAGCTTAATTAATTAAATATTAAAAAGAGATTATTCTCTAGAACTATAGAAAAACCAGCTTTCTTATATAATTTCCGCAAATTATATATAAAAGGCTATGGCCTTTACTATATAATTTAAATTTTAAAACCGCTAAAACAATATGATTTTTAATAAATACGGCCTGCCGTATTATATCCGATCTCCTATTTATTTGTACTTATTTCCTAAATACTAAAAATAATAGAAAAATCCTATTTAGAATCTAAAATAATAAAATATTTAGAATTCTCTTCTATTAATTAATCTAATTTCTCCTCTATATACCTAAAATAAGACTTATTATCCTCAAATAGTCTTATTTCATACTCCCGAACTTATTTAAAGGCAATTCGAATCCGCTTAGCCGTATTCTTATACCAAATCCGATATAGTTCTTTATATTAATTAGTATTTGCCTTTAACTATTACTTAATTTCCGCCTTTACTACTAGATATTAAAAAGGCTTATTATAGCGAATTATATCGTAAATCGCACTAATATATTTTAAACAAATGGCTTCTTCGAATTTTGTATTATCTCCTATATTTTTAAATTAACCTTTAATAAGAGGAGAAAGCTCTAAATAAGAGGCTTTAATAACCTTATAAGAGATTCCATTTTCATATATTCCATTCTTAATAGTAATTAAATTTATTGGAATTATAGTAAAAGGCCTATTAAATAGCAAATTATTATTAAGCTATTCTTCGGTTTCTATATTATCCGAGAATTATTACTTACCTATAATTCCAGACTTATAGATTATTTAACTAAAGGTATTTATTTATCTAGTTAAATAGACTATATTCGGAATCTTTTCTTCTACTACCTTTAGTAGATACTTGCCTATTTTCTTAACTGTTTCCGGCTTAAAATTATTGGAAATAGAAGAGTAATTAATATCCTTAAAGAATTTCTTACTAAAAATAGCAGCCTTCTTGCAATTTATAAGAAAAATATAGCTGATATTCTAATACTCTTTATTAAAATAGAATTTGCTATTTAAAGCTTTAATAATAGCCAGATCTTTAATATTACCTTTATACTAATTATAATTAATACTTTCAGGAATATAGTATCGGACTAGCTAAAGGTAAATAACCAGGTAGATAGGGTATTTATTTAATGCCTTATAAAATCCGAGCCATATTAATAGATCTGCTATTAAAAGTTAAAAGACTAAGGTAAAATAATTATTACCTAGATCTCTATATTTTAATATATTATCTTTTCGGAAATAGAACTATAATATCTCTATTTCCTATATTAAGAGCTCCCGAATACTAAGCTTCTTAATCTATTTTAGATAATTCTTTTTATAAATATAACTATTTATATCCAGATTAGTAATACTAAATTCAGGAACAAGAACTATAATATTGAATTAGAGCTATAGATTTGAATAGAATTAATCGGAAATATAATACTTATATCTTTATTCCTTAATTTCCTGGGTTTTAAAAAAGAAATCCCGTATTTCCTTATCTATTTAAATAATAGAAATATCCTTCTTGCTTTTGGTAACTTTATAGATCCAGTATATTAAATGAATAGAGTAAAATAGAATAACGGCCGTTATTCTATTTTATTCAAGTATAAACCTCGTTATTCATATTTTATTCATATATTATTCAAGTTATTCATGAATATTCATGAATAACTTGAATAACGCACGTGATCTGTACACGTGATAAGCTAGCCTAATTAGGTAAGGCCTCAGGTGGTCCCGCACCTGGCGCCACCTCACTAGCCAATCAGGTAGTAGTGGCGCTTGGTAAGCGAATCGAACCTCAATGATACTTCCAGAACCTCCGTAAATTACAATTATATTAAATTACTAATATAGGAGCTAAAAATTAGAAATCAAAGAACTAGAATCTTTGGACTAAAGCAAACCTTTATAATCAGAAGAATCATAAAGAAGACTTTAGAATATTAGAACTTTCTATAAGAATACGTCGTTTTCCTCGATTTCACTTCTTTCTCATACTTTAATTACTTACAAAAAATCAACCATTACTCTTATTATATTACTTTATACTACACATATCCTTATATATACTTAATATACTCGAAAATGTCTCAAGACTCCTCAATCAAGCTTAATATAAGTCAAAATCACCCCGATTTCGAATTAAGACTACTTAATAAGCAAGCTTCTCTTTTTAAGAAAGGCTACTTAAAGAAGACGCTAAATCCTATACAAGAGAATATCGAGGACCTCCGTACATGCACTATTAAATGTATGATTAGAGGGTATTCGTAAGTTAATATATTAATTTTTAATAAATTTTTTACTAACTAATCTAATAGTAAAATATGGCTTAATTAATAAATATATGCTCCTACGAGTAATTATTACTCTCATTTTCGGCATTCCCATAAATTTATAGACCTTAAGAATCTTAAGGATAGTAATAATAATAGTAAGTTATTTTATTATTAATTAAAAAGAAATATTTACTAATATATTTAATAGGTAAAAGTGAAGCTTCTAGTCAAGTCTTATAAATAACTATAACTAGCCTTTTTAATAAGCAATCGGGATAATGAGAAGAAAGCTTTACTACTAATTACTTTAAGAGATTATTATTAAATTTTATTATTAATAATAATATCTCTTTTCGGGCTATTACTATTCCAAGCTTTAAAAAGCTAATATCTTATTTAAATTAGTAAGCTTTTATTACCTTATTCTTTATTTATTTATATACTAATATTTAATAGTCAAGTACCTGCTATATACTCGAAGGCTCTTATAGATGAGCTTAAATTATGCTATATCGAAAAGAGTTTAAATATTAAAGAAGAGTTAAAAGAGAATATTAATTCTCAAGGAACTTTCTCTATTACTTTAAATACTTGGACAGGTATAAATCAAAAGGCCTTTCTTGGAATTACTATATAAGTTTATATATTCTAATAATTATTAAGTAAAATATATACTAATATATTATAGATACTTTATAAATAAGTATTTTAAATTAAAATCTTATTTATTAGCTATAAAAGACTTAAACAATATATACTCCGGTATTTATATGCTTTCTGTTTTATTAGAAGCTTTAAAACAATATAATATTAAATATAATATTACTAGGTAAGTAATTTAAATTTAAATTAATTATATAATTACTAATATTTTTTTTATTAGTCTTACTCAAGATAATGCCAGCTCAAATTATACCTTATTAAAGGCTTTTATAAAGTATTATAATAAGAAAGGTATTAAATTTCAAGGAGATATTCCTTATATAGCTTACGTATTAAACTTAGTAGTTCAAGATATTTTAAAAGCTCTTATTAAGAACGATTATAATACCTCTTATTCTACGGATTTATACGAGCAAGAAATAGAAGAACTTGAAGATAGAGAAGAAGAAAGAGAAGTAGAACAAATAACAAGTAAGTTCCCTTTATAATTTATAAGAGTTTTATTAATAAATTATAGATTTATTAATTTGGAGAAAGGTTTAAAAGACTATTATAAGTCTTAAATATAATCAAGAAAACCAACGGCTATTAGAAGCTCAAATTAAAGCTTTTAATATAGAAAATACTCGATTTCCTTAACTTAGTAATTAATACTAATTATTTATAGATCAAAAAATACGGTGGTCTTCGACTTATTATATATTAAAGAACTTTTTGTATATATATAAAGCTATTAAAGTAGTTATTAATAGCTCTAATTCAAATTCAAAGGCTTTTAAAAATAAAAGTCTAGTTTTAACTAATATTGAAATTACTTATTTAAATAATATTTTAAATATAATTTCAATATTTATTAAAGCAACGACTAAATTACAAGCCGAAAACTATCCTACTATATATTATATTATACCTGAAGTATATAAAATATATAATAAATTAGAAAATTTCAAAAAGAAATTTAAAGTAAGTCTTTTCTTAAATTCTTCTTATATTATTAATATTTTTATACTAATATTTAATAGGACAAAGCACTTACAGATACTATAGATAAGGGTATAGCTAAGCTTCGAAAATATTATCCTAAAACAGGCGTTTTAGATAATAAAAGTAAAGCTTTATATTTGGCTCTTATTCTTGATCCTCGAATTAAATAAGAAGGATTAACTAGTATTGGCTTATCTAGCGGTATATCTTCGGATATATATAATAGATTAAAGACTAATTATAACGTATAAGTACTTCCTTTTATTAGCTTTTAGTATTTTAATAACTAATTTTTGAATTTAGATATAAATATAATTATAATATATCTCAAGCTAGATCCGATACTTCGGATATTAGTATGGCCGATTCCGATTCCGATTCCGATTCTGGTAGCTCGGATATATATATTACTAATTCGTTCTTTAAAATAGAGAACGAATTAATAACTTATTTAGAAGAAAAAAGAGAAGATAAAAGAGTAAGTAAAACTTTACTTAAATTCTATTAAATATCTATCCGATATTCTTTTAATATTTTTTAATATATTAGTACTAATATATATATATAGACTAAGCCCTTAGACTATTGGAAGTCTAATGCCGCTAGATTCCCTGTATTAGCTTTAATAGCTAGGAAATATTTAGGAATTCCGGCTTCCTCGGTAGCTAGTAAGAGGTTTTTTTCTCAGGGTGCTCTTATTATGTCTAAACTACGTAATAGACTTAATAAGAGTACCTTTGAGATAATATCTTGCTTAAAAAGCTGGGGGTTATTTCAAGATGAATTAGAAGAGGCTAAAAAAGAAGAGAAAAGGAGTGAGAAAAAGGAGAAAAACCAAGATTCTGGGAAGGATAATCAGTTTATTATTATAGAAAATTGATATTTAAGTAGCCTTATATAAGCTCTAGCTTAGCTTATATAAGGCTGCTTAATAGATATCTTAGTTTATTTTTTTAAAATTTAAATATATGTCGATTTATAATGATCCCGTGACTTCCACGTGACTTCCACGTAATTATTTATAGTTATTCATGTTATTCATAAATAATTATTCTATTTTACTCAAGTTTTTTAAGCTACTCGTTATTTATATTTTATTTAAGTTATTTATAAATATTTATAAATAACTTGAATAACTTAAATAATCCTTTAATATACTATATAGATCTTAGTAATTAGCTTTAGAATATTCTTAATATTATTAATATCTCCTATATTAATAGAAAGAATATTAGTTAGCTACCAAATATATATTATATAGAGAGCTTTAAGGAATCTATTAATAACTCTATAGTATTCTCGCTTATAAATGGATTCCAAAATACTATTATATATTTTCTTAAAAATATACTTATTTTATTAAGTAAGTATTAATTTCCATTTAGCTAGTATCTTATAGGTATATTAGATACTATTAAGTTCTATAGATTTAATATTTTTGGTTTTCCGCTTTTTAGTTCTGGATATAGATACGGGAGTCTTTCTGGATTATATCTTTTCTTTTAGAATAAAGGGTTTCTTTTTGCTTTCCTTTTCGTTTTCCTCTATTTTACTAGCCTTATACTTGAACTAGTACTTAGATTTTCGCTATTTTTCAGGAGTCTTAGGTTTAGCTTACTCTCTATTCTTACCAGGTTCTTCTTATCTAGTTATACTAATTCTACTAGTTTTACTAGCAGATTTATTACCAGGCTATATTAATTCAGCTCTATTCTTATTAGCTGGATCCAATTAAATCGAAGCTGAAATTATAATAGGGGCCTATTCTTTAGACTTATCTCAGAAAACAAAAAAAGGCTTATTACTATAAACTCCCTTAATCAGGATTCCGGAAGTATTAAAAGTATATTATCTAGCTTTAAAAATATTAGCTAATAATGGCTTAAAAACCAATTCTCCAGGTTCCGAAATAGCTTCAATATACTTAAATACCTTAATAATATCTGATTTAGCAAATATACTAGTATTTTAATATTTCTTATTTTTAATATATTCTAAAATGGCTTTATTAATTAACTAAATAGCTTCGTATATTAAAGCTTTTATTTTAAAAAGGAAATATAACTTCTTATAGATATTTTTACTAAAGTTATTATAGATATTATTAATATATTAATTAAAAGCTTTATTATATAATATAATTCCATTCTAACTTTTAGTTTCCAGACCGTTTACTATAGTCTTAATCTTATTAAGCTTTTTTTATCTGCTTTTGGAAATGCCTTTAATAATATTTTTAAATTCTCTATTATTGGCTTAGTAGTTCTTTAGTTCCTCTTTAGTTAATCCCAGTCCAGTTCTATTTCTAATAAAGGTTTTCCATTTTAAGAGCTTATTATATATACTATTTAGCTTACCTAGAATATTCGTATTAAATTCAGTAATTATAACTATCTTTTCTGGTATTAGCAGGCCTTCTATAATTGCCCAAACCCTTTTAATAGTCTAAACTTTAATACTATTAATTTATAGGCTTTCGATAATACTATAGCTTATAAGAACTAGCTATTATATCTTACTGGCTTGAAAAATCTGCCCTTTGGCCATTTTATTATTCTTAAAGAAGTTATATAGGTATTATTAGTATAATAGTTATAAGTTATAGAGCTAAAGGTTCTTAAGATTACAAGAATTTCTTTTAAATACTTTTTAAAACAAAGAATAAATTGGAATAGATTTAAATTATATAAAGGTATTATATATATTTGAGTTTTTCTTTTCTTTCTAGTAAGAAAATAAAGCTAAAATAGTAATATATATAATAGGGAAAATAAATATAATAATTAGATATATTTGAGATAATATAGTTATAAATTAGAAATAATTATAAAAGATAAAATATAGAATTGGGCTTTTATTATAAAAAAAATACAAATATATATATTTAAGGAAATATAATCTAGGAAATAATTAAAGCAGGTTAAACTAAATAGTAATAATAGGAAAACAAAAAGATAATATAATAGAAATATAAATATAGTAATAGTATTTAAAGTATTGAAATATAGAGGGAAATAATAAAAATTTTATAATATAAATATATTTCGATTTTTTATTTATTTAGAGATATCTCTATTAATTTAAAAAATAATATAAAAAAAAGGAAATAATATAGGAAATATTTAAAAGTAAAATATATAAATATATTAAAAATATTAAAAAAATATAAAATAAATATTAATAGAAAAGAAATTAAAATAATAGAATTAAGAAATAACTCAAAATAAAATATTATTCTTTTTAAAACTGATTTATATCTTTTCTAAAAGCTAATCCCATTTATTTAATATTTATTAAAATTGATTTAATATAATATAAAATTATTTAGTTGGCTGGGATTTTAAAGTAATATCTATATCTATAAAGGCAATATTAAAGGCTTTAGAGATTATAGAAAGAAAAACTATAAAATAATATAAATAGGGTTTATAATACCGTTATTAAGTTTGGAATAGTTAATATTAAAATTAATATAGAATATAGAAAATTCAACTATTTCGAATTGGTATTAAAAATATAAGATTAAAAATATCTTTTTAATTATTCAAATAATATTTAATTATAAGAAATAGATTAATAGCAAGAATTAGCAAATTGTATTAGTTTTTTAAAGAAGTAATCGGTTTCCGGTAATAAAATAATATTGTAATTAAAGAAAGAGTTCTATATAAAAGAAGTTCTTTTTATATAGAAATAGAAATATATAATATATTAATTAAACTTTAATATATATCTTAAATATAGCTATAATTATATTAAAAAAGAAATGGGTTTTCTAGTATAAAATAGACTTTAAATAGATAGATCTAATTTATCTAATATCCAAAAGCTTTCCAGAATTATATATTAGTAAAAACTTTCGGAAATAACTATTGGATTTAATAAGATTTCTTTTCCTTTTATAGGGCTTCTAATTAGCTATTCCGTTTATATATAATTTCTATTTAGGAAATTCATTTAAATATTATAAATAAATTTATAATAGTAGTTTAAGTTAAAATCAAGATCTATAAATATTATAATTAAGCTTTAAATTAGTATAAATTATAAAAATAGCTAGCTAAAAAGGCAAATAAAGTTTTCTAAAGATTTCTAGTTTAATAAAAAATATATAAAAGATTTTTTTCTTTTCTCTTTTTCCTTTTCTTCTTTATATATAATTATTATTTATATTATAAAAACTTTTTAAAAAATATTATAGTTCGGAATTAAAAGTCTATAAAGTAAGCTTTTAATCCCTTATTTATTTTATATTAAAAAGAGTATTTTATATTCGATTTTCAAAAACTAGTAATAGAATCTTATATTAAAAATACTATCTAGTAATAATAATTAGATAATAATAAGAAATAAATAATAATAAAGCTTATCCGATTTCCAAAATAGTAATTCAATAATAATATTTTCCAAAGGCTATAAATAATAATCGGAAGGAAAAAAAAAAAGATATATAAAGAATCAAAAATAATAAACTTTATTTTAGATTAAAAAAAGCCCCTATTATTAAATACTTTTTCCCAGTTTTTTATAAAGGAGATATATTTTATTTTTTCCGATTCTAATAACTCTAGAATATATATAATAATACCGGTAGTTTTCTTAATTTCCTAAATACTATTTTACTTATAATATTCTATAATTGCTTTTTTTCTAGTTTTATATCTATTTTAAACTATTTGTTTATAGGTATATATTTATTATTAACTTTATCTTTAGAAGAATACCAGAATTTATCTCTTTTAATAAACTACTTAAATTAATTCCCGGTATATATTTTTCGGAATATAATACTATTAAACTCTTCTAGTATATAGTATTCTTTTAATTAATCTATATATCTTACTCTATATAAGCCAAGCCAATAATATAATAGTTTTATATTTCTTAACTTATTTTAATTTATTAATTTAATATTATATATAAGAAATAGAATCTTTTCGGAAATAGGTTTTAAATAAATCTAGTAAATAATATTAAATTACTTCTTTTCCTTTTAGTATTTTCTATCTTTTTTTATTCTGGCTTTTTTAATATCTTTATCTCTTATTTATATTTATATTATATATATTTCTAGAAATATTTCTCTATTATAGACTTTATTCTATTTAAATATTCTCTAAATTAGAAAGTATATTTCTATAAATAATATAGCTTTCCGGCTATAAACTATATAAAAAGAAGTAAATCCAGTTAGTCTATATATAGTAACTCAGTCGGTAAATAGAATATATAATAGTAAATCTATCTAAGGCTTCTTTCTATCTATTATAAATATAATAAATATTTAAATAATTAATTAATACCCTCTTTTAATTATACTATTTCTTTTGGAATTATAGACTAAAATAATAATTCTATTAATTCCCAGTTTATTAAATTCCTGAATTATTATTCTTTTAAATTCCGATCCGCTATTTACCTTAAGCTACTCAAATAAATCATATCTATAAACGATTTTTTTCCAAATAAACTTAATAATTTTCTTATTAGTTGAATTCTTTAAAAGTCTAGCTTTAACCCATTCCGAGAAGTTATTTCTAGTAATAACTAATAAATTATATCTTTTATAGTCTGGTAGTTTAATTATATTAATCCTAAAATAATAGAAAAGAGATATAGCTTTTATTAGATATAGAGTTTCTTTTTATTTTCTTTTACTCTTATATTAATAGACCTTATAGGTATTTATATATTTCTATATATAGTTATAGTAACCTTTCTAGTAATAGTAGCTAGCTACTAAATAAAAAGTACTTTCCCTTCCGATATATCTAATCTTATTATATAGTTCTTTAATAACGAATTCCCTTTGTTTTTAATTATTAATAATAAGTCAAGATAAATATGCTTTTAATATAATTCTCTATAGTAATTAATCTCTTATACTATAATTTAAAGCTTCCCTATTTAACTTTCGAAATTCGGCTCTAGATATTTCTTCTAGTCTAAAGAATATTATAAGATATTATATAATATTCTAATATTATTTGAAATAGCTATTATTTAAAAAATCTAGTAAAATAGCCAAATTATTAAATAAAATATAGGAATTAGTATTATTATTTATTATTTTACTAGAGGTTATATATAAAAGACTATAGCCTTTACTATATAATTTCCGGATATTATTATTTTTTAATACTATTAATTCGCTTCCAGATATAATAAAGCTTTAATTATTAATTTTTAGTAACTGGATATTACTATTCAAATATCTAGTAAAGGTCTTAAAAATCTGATTTCTTAAAATAATATTATATAATTAAACCGGAACCGCTTCCTTTAATCGAACTTTCCGTCTAATAGGTATTATTCTAATAGTATTAAACTCTATTACTAACTATTTATTAATATTCTTATTATTTTCGGTATTACTTTCTTATTATAGGTATTTTAATAATCTATTAATAGTAATATACTTGGTTTCTTTAATATACTTGATTTTAAAATCAAATAATTAAATCTATACTAGCTAGTAAATAACCAAAACTCTAGAAAGATTTATAACTATTTTACTTAATTATATAACAAGTATATTAGTATTTAGTTTAAGAATAAAGTAAATTCTATATAGCCAGAATTGTATTTTCTATAAATATTTTACTAGCCCTTAGTATTCTCTTTTAATAGTATTATATCTCTATTCGATATTATTCCAGATTCTAGACTTATATTATATAATTCTCTTTTTCTCTTTATTATTATATTAACTAAGAGTTCTGCCCTATTTATCTAGGCTAATATCTACTACTAATATAATTATTTTCTAATCTTCTAATAGATTATAATATAACTTATAGAATATCGGAATAATAATAAGCTTTTCTTAAAGAATTTATATAACTTACTTTTATTTATTACTTTAGTTTTATATTATATCTTTTCTTATTAAATAGTAAACGAATTTAGTAATAATTATAAAGCCTTTAATCCAAATATAGTAATAAATAATAATTCTAATAAATACTTTATTTTTAATTATACTATTATAATATTCCTATTTTAAGATCTTAGTAATTCCTGAACTTAAAAGGCTTTTTCCAAGTATTTTATAGATAAAGCTAATAATAACTATACTATTATAATAGAACTGCGATTTTTCTCTAATACTAGCTTTAGCTTATTTAATTCTATCTAAGATTATATTCAGGTTTTAAAAATATTTAAATATAAAATACCGAATTCCAAATAAAATAAACTACCTATTATAATCTATATAAGGTTTCTTAATTCCAATATTATTAATAAATAATATAGTAATTTTAGGAAATAAATTCTCTAGAATAGTTATAATAATCTATATAAATTATATAATAGAATTAGTAATTCCCTAAAATAATATAATTATTTTTAATAGTTCTAAAAATATTATAAATATAATTAAATCTCTATTATAAATATCTAATATAAATTAATTATATTTGAAAAAGAAGTTAATTAGAGAGATATAAATATATTTAGTAAATTCTTCTAAGATCTTATTAGTAGATAAGAATAGGTTAGTATTTTATAAAATTATTAAATTTATCTTTATAGTAGTATTAATTAGTTTATAAGTTCTAGTAATCTTTTTTATAATTAAGAACTATAGATTTTAATAAAATCTATTATATTTCTTAAGAATTTTATAATTTAGGTATTCTAATAGTATTTTTACTATTACTAGTACTAGAACTTTGGAATATAAGAAATTCTTTTCTTACTAAGCTTTATATTTAATAGTTTTAATTAGAATAAATAGGCTAATATTTTTATGGATTTTTTCTATTTCTTTTTAATTAAATATAATTACTTCTTTTTAATTAATTATTAATTCTCGGAATATAATTAGTTCCTCTTTCTAGAGCCAGTTACTAATATCTAATTATTTAAAACATTCCGGAATAAATTATAAATCTTTCGGAATAATTAATATTCTCGGTAAAAGATAGTTCTTATATTTCCTAATATATTCCTATAAGTATTCTCTAGTTTTGGATTTCTTAAACCAGTCTAAATATTTATTAGAGCCTTTTCTAGTTCTATTATTAGTATCTATTAGTTAATTCTTCTTATTCTTTATTTTATATATTTTTATAATTAGAAATAGATTATAATTATTATCTTTTTCTTTAAATATTATAGCTATTTTCTCTAGTATTCTTTTCGTCTAATCTTTGGAATTTATAACCTTCCTATTTAGCTCCTTTCTAGTTAGATATAGAAAGTACCTTTTTATCCGGTATTTTAATATACTTTCCTTAAGCTCCTATATATTCCAGAATCCTTTCCAGTTTTAGGTTCTATATTTCTTAGCTTTGGAAATATATTTCTTTACTATTAGAAAATACTATTCTATCTCTTTTTCAGAAATATCTTTACTTAATATCCTTTTTACTTTTTTTTCTATTAATTCCGGAACTACTCTTAATAATATTTTAATTAGAGCCTTTTCTGCTTTAGTTTCTCTAAAAATATTATTAATTTCCTAAATTATTAAATTTAAAATAAAAGAATTAATAAGAAATCCCGGTATTTTTTTATTTCTTCTAATATTATTACTAGTTATAATATTAGGCTTTATTTTCCCTTTTTATTTTTAGTTTCTTATTCTATATTATTTAATTCCTTAACTCTAAAAACTTAATATTCTTAAACTATTACTTTTTTCTATTTTCCTATATTCTTTAAAAATAAAATAATTATAATAGTATAGGTATTCTGGTTATTTTCAGGGTTAGCAAACTTCCTATTCTATAAACTATTATTTCTATATATAATATTTATTTTTATTTTTACTAAGAATAGTTAACTAAATAGGATTTTTAGAATTCCTTTAATTAGGAAAAACATATTTTTATATCCTATTCTATTTATAACCTTAGCTTTAAGCTTTACTATTTCTATAAATCCAAATTCTATTTTAATAATAATAAATATTTAATAATCTATAGTATTATATACTATTCTACTAATATTTCTAAAGATCTTTTTAAAAAGAATATTAATTTTAGTTCTAGTATTAATTATTTCTTTATATTTAATATTTTCTTAAAGTCCTCGAAATACAAATCAGAAGTATAGAGATTATATAATATATTTATAAGCTAGTAATATCCGAATATTAATACTATTACTTTTAAATCGAATAATCCTATTAGTATTAGATACCTAAGCTAGTATTTCTAATTCTTTAAATATTCTATCTATTATATAAGCTATAGTTATTAGCTTTATAGATTTTCTAATATATCTAACTATACTTAATATAATAGTATTTCTTATTTACAAAATAATAAAATAAAAAATATTATTCTTAATCTATTAGTTCTAAAATATAGTAGCTAGATCTGGTATTTTCAAAGTATTAATAAATATTCTCGTTTCTTTCTAAGTCTTTAGAAATAAAATAATTGCTTTTTTCAGTAGCCTTATTAGAATATTATTAACTTTAGGAATCCTATACTTATTATAGTTAAGAGTATACTAGGTTTCTAATTTGTTTTATTTATTTCCGGAAATATTAATATTTATATTTTTAGCTAGGCTATTTCCTTATCTATTACTTCTTGAAATAGTATTCTTCTGGCCTCTTATATAGGATAGCTTTTCTTCTATTCTGGTTCGTTTTCGGAAAACCTCTTTGGCTATTTCTATCTCTTTTCCCTTTTTTTTTTAATAAAAAACCTGTTATAGTATTAATAGAAATACTATTTATAGCCAAATCTTAATACTATTTATTAATTCCAGAACCTGAAATATTAGTAATTCTAATATAATTTCCTCTAAGGTAAAGTAGCTATTTAGATTTTCTAGATATAACTTATTTATTTCTATATATAGATTCCGATTAGCCAGTTTCCTTTTTTCTTTCTTATTTAGTAAACTGGATATTCTTTATTAATTTCTGGATATTCTTAGATTAAGTATTTAAGTTATAATTGAATTCTTCTTTTTAGATTTGGGAAATAATTTGATTAAATTACCGGTATTTACTAGTAAGGAAAAAGGGAATATTTTCTTATTCAGGCTTAAATAGCCCTTTATACTACCTTCTATTAAATCGGTAAATATATCTATAATTTATAAGCTCTTCTATTAATAGGTAATAGAACTAAGAGATATAGATATATTCTGGATTAATATTATTATTCTTAT
Organism: Hyaloscypha bicolor E; assembly: GCF_002865645.1. NCBI lineage: Eukaryota > Fungi > Ascomycota > Leotiomycetes > Helotiales > Hyaloscyphaceae > Hyaloscypha > Hyaloscypha bicolor. Next base: position 381,965 of record NW_020194691.1, on the reverse strand, counting down.
CTCTATTATAGTACCTATAGCAAATTCGTTCTTTTGGTTCTGGGTCTATATTATAGGCTATATTAACTTGAATAATATTCTCTAATTATATTTAAAACTAACTTTTTCTAGAATATAGTTATTTAGATCCTTTACTTATTCTAGTTCAATTATTATAGCCTCTATAATATTCTTTATATCCTCTACTATAACTTCTAGTATATTCTTTCCGAAAACCCGAATTATATCTACTAGGCTATTAATACTATTATATCTACTATAATTAGCTAGATTATATAAACAGGCTACGGATATCCTCTCGAATTATAATAGTAGCTATATTAAATTGTCTTTATAGGTTCTCTTAAATTATTATAGTAATAAATAGTTTTTCCAGACTTTTTACTAGCTAGTTAATATTATCTCTTTTGGATTTACTACTTTTAGTAGATTTTATATAATTAGCTATAGGCTGGATTTTCTTCTTACTTATACTAATAATAGCTTCAGGAAATATAATAGGAGAAACCGGTAAAGAATAATTGTCTTCTAATTTTAAAACCATAATATAAACTACTATATTCAAATATTCTTATCTAAATCTGGATATATCTGGATTATTAATAATATTAAAATGGTATTTCTTTTTTTTATACTAATAGGATAATAATGTCTTCTTATATATCTTATTATATTTATAGGTAAAAATATCTATAGGTTCAAAGTTCGTATTCTTAAAAATATAATCTTTTACTAGAATAGATAATTCCCTTATAAACTCTCGGTATTAAATAATTTCATCTATTTCTTTTCTCTTTAGTAACTCTTTTAATACTCTATTAAATATATTAATATAAGATTTGGATAAGATTCCTTTATTCTAGACTTATATAATAATCCGATTAAGAAAATTATAGCTGATTTTAAGTATTTTCTAATTATATTTCCGGAATTCCTTTAATAAAGCCTTAAAAAACTTGGTTTCCTAGTAATCTTCTGGGTTATTAGTATAGTACTCTAGTATAGCCTTAATCTAATTCTTGTAAATAGGAGAAATATAATAGATAATTCTCTCTTTTTTGGTATTATCGGAAATATAATAGTTCTTATATATATTCGTATATTATTCCAAGAATATATAGATATTACTTTCCTGAAACTATAGTATTCCAGGAGCTCCTATAAGCGGTAGGTTCAAATCCGGTACTAGTATATACTTATTCTCAGCTATATTAATCTTAATAATTTCTTCTATAATTAATTATAGAGTTTCTATATTCGAGACTTCTACTAATAAGGTTCCTAAAGGACTAATTTCCCGTTTAAATATATCTTTTGATTTGGGAACCGGAATTAGGAAAAAACCGGTTAATAATAACAGATATAGTTAAGGTTCGAGTTTTGGTATTAGTAGTAATAAGATAGTAGCTTTTCTAGTCTTATTCCTATTATTTATATTCTCTTTCCTATTCCTTTGACTTAATACCTGTAATATTTTCCCTTAATTTTACTAAACTAAGTATATTTAATAGTATTATTAATAAATATAATAAAAATAATAATAATAAAAACGATTTCTCTAATTCTGCTCTTTTCTCTAATTTCTCTAAATTTTCCTTATTATTTCCACTTGATAACCTCTCTTTTTTCTAGAGATTTCTCTAATTTATCTATATGATTTCTTATTTCCGATTTCCTTTTATTTCTTTCTGATTTCTATTTACTATCTTATTTAAAATTAAGGGTATTCCCTGATTCGGGTATCCTCTTTGGATTTAGGAGCAAGCTTTATTACTAAGATTAAAGCTATTTTAATTCCGGCTTTTATTATAACTAAAAATAATATATAAATTAATAGTATAACTTTATTTCCGAATACTAAAGTCTGTTTCCAATTAAAATCTAACTTGTATTATCTTAGTATAATATTTCTTATTCCATTTCCTCTGCTTCTTTTCCTTCTATAGTTAGCCTCTATTTCTACTATTTCTATATACTATACTAGTAACTATATCTTGCAGCTAACTTGTATCCAAATTACTGGATATATCGGAAATTAATATAAGATACTGAAATTAATACTCATATATTTTTAATATTTCGGCCTTAGGCTTAAGGTATTATAATAGCCCTTTTCTCTCTAAACTTGCTAAGCTAATAATCCGCTTTATAGACCCCTCTCAGAACCTTATAAGAGTATTACCTTAACTATAAAGTTTCGATCCTCTCTGTATTACTTACTATAAAATATATGGGAGGGAAACTGTAATAAGACAAAAACCCATATAAAGTATATTAGAGTATAAAACGTAATTTAATAGTAAAATAACAAGATTAAAAGCGTAAATAGTAAGGTATAAATAGTATATAGTATACAAAAGCTTAATTAATTAAATATTAAAGAGAGATTATTCTCTAGGATTATAGAAAAACCAGTTTTCTTATATGATTTCCGCAAGTCACGTATAAAAGGCCGCGGCCTTTGCCATGTAACCTAAACCTCAAAACCGCCAAAACAACATGATTTTTGACGAGTACGGCCTGCCGTACTACAATATTTAAATACATTTCAATTAGTTTAATCTGTTAAAGGCAGTAAGCGTAATTTACTATTTGTTTTGCTTGGTTGAAATTTAATTTTCTTATATGATTTTTCAAGATCAGCCATAGAAACGTCTGGAAGAATATTAGAGAATATACGGAAAATAATAAAAGGGAATTTACCTGATAGCTTTTCCGAACTTGGGAGAGCTTTTATAGCTGGTATAGTAATTGGAAAACTCTTTGCGGTATAGTTTTTAGATAGTTGTTCGGCTATTAATTGGTATCGGGCGGAACTTTCTATCTGCTCTTTCAGAGTTTCTCCCTCTGGTAGGGTCGTTATAGGGCCTTTTGTAGCAGATCGGCTATCGGGGACACTTTCCGAAGCTGGTATATCTTCAGGAGCTTTCTTTACTTGTTAGCTTGTTATTGGGCCTTCTGCAGTTTGATGATCTCCAGGTTGGATTTGCGTTATTGGTTGGCCTTTGGGGAGGCTTTCTAACTGTGGCGGAGTTGTTGAGAGCTCCTTTGCAGGTGGGATAGCTGTGAGATCCTCCGCTAGTTTCGGGTCTCCAGATGGGCCTGTTATAGTTGGTGAGTCTTCGGAGGGGCTTTCTACCGCTGGTAAGTCCGTTGCAGGGCCTCCCGCTGGTTGCCGATCTTCCGGCAGACCCTCCAGAGTGGGCTGGTCTTTGGAGGGGACTTCTCCCGATGGCAGGTCCACTGTAGTATATGACGAAGCTTGCTGGTTGCCAGAGAGACTCTCCGGAACTGGAGATACTACTGATGCAATTGCAGTAATTGCCATTTCCGATTGCGAAGCTTTCTGTTTTGCTTTGGATTTACGGACAGGCATGTTATAAGGTATATCGAACAAGATGGTAATAAAGGTAGTAACAAAGATGGTAATGTGAGGATAAAGTGATATGAAGATGAAGTAATAAAGGCAGTAATAGGAATGAAAGGTTGCATATAAGAATTGGACTGGCCAAAGGAGAGCTCCGGGTTCCTGATACTTATCTTCCTCGAATCGAAGGATCCACAATCTCCGATTTCAGCGGTATGGGAATCATCGACCAGCGGAAGCAGATGGGATGCGGATCAAGGCAGATTCTCAGTATCCCCGCTACTCGGTATAAAAAACAGTAGCTAGCTGAAGTAAACAGGAGGGGGATTAAGGCAGATTCTCAGTATCCCTACTGCTCGGTATGAAAAACACCAATACGCCTGAAATATACCCTCTATTACAGCTTTATTATCGTATATTAGCCAGTAGATCTAGACCAGCCTATCCGTAATCTACTATAGCTATCTATATAATATATATCAAATTGCCAGAACAAGATATAGAAACTCAGTCCCTAAACCGTATCTTTCCGCCGGTATAATATAAGTTAAACTATTATTATATATTGAAAATAGCTTTTAGTAGGGTTTAGCTTGTAATTCGTATAATCTCAGAATATATATAGTAGAGGAATAGCCTATCTATTAGCTGGATCCTGCCTTATTTATATAGCTTCCTATATTTTTTATAGGCCAGGATATAATTCTAACCCATATAATATTACTATTATATAAACTCCGGATAGTCTAACTAGTTGTCCTGCCCTAACTATTATATTTATACTACTATAGTAAAGAATATATATTATATGAATTATATTATATTTAAAATAAGGTTAGAGAAATGGCTTCCTTTTATCTATTATATATTAGCTATTAAAGGGATTCTGCCCAGTTATATAGAAATATAATTATAAAAAGAGTTCTAAAAGGTATTTTCTTTAATCCGGCTTTATATTTCTCCTTATTAATTTTCTCTTCAAATAAGGCCCAGACTGAGAATTTCCGGATTTCTTATATAGGTATTATAATAGTTTTTATAGAATGGGATAATATACTATAAAAATAGAATTAAAGTTGGAATTATAGTAGCCGAAGTTTATTTAATATATAATTTAAAAAGCTCGAGCCAAGAAAACTTAAATCTGTTATTTATTCTTATATTAAGTTTATTTATTAATTATTTTTATTAGTTTTTACGAAATATCTATATTTTAATTTATTATAAATTATTATTTATTATTCTATATTACCGATTATTTATAAATTGTTATATACATATTTATAAGCCTTTAGATATATATATTTTTTTAATTTCGGTATTTCCTTTTTAGATATTTATTTAATAGAGTTTGTAATTTCGTTTTTTTTTTCTTTTCCGAAAGATTTTAGTATAAATTTTTTTAATTGCCTTAAATAATTTATAATAGGCTCTATTTTTAATATATGAATATAATAAGCTAAATATATTTATATTATAACTTTATATAAGTCTAAAATCAAAAAGTATTAATTATTTCTTTTTAGATAAAGCTTTTTTCTATTTTACTAATTAGATAGATTTCTAATTATATAGCTATATTAATTAATCTTATTCCTAAATACTAAAAATAGATTAAAAGTATAATACTCGAATTAATTTCATATATACTTTTTCCCGATCCAAGAAATATTATTAGACTATTCTCTATCTAAATACTATAAATATTACTCTCTTTTATATCTAATAAAGGAGCCTAATATAAATAGAAAATAAGAGAAATATTATAATTATACTATTTATATATTAATTAAATATTTGCAATATACTATTATTTATTTATATTATATAATAGTTAGGTTTTTCTTCTATTAATATAAAAGAATAAAGAATAAAATCTCTTTTATAAATATATATCTAGATATAATTAAATAGTAATATTTATATATATTATAGCCTATTATTTAAAATATAGAAATATATTAAGAATAATAAACTCATATATAAAATAATAATATTTATTAGAGTTATATAACCAATATTTTTCTTATTATCTAATATAAAGAAAAATTATAAATACTATAATTAAAATTCTTCTATTTTATCTAAATGGCTTATATTATATAAATTATAAGCTAAGTTCTTTCTGTTTTTATTCTTATAATTCAATATATATTATATATTATAATAGAATATAATTTTATTTTATAATATTTCTTATATCTATTTCGGCTTTTTAATATCTATTATATTAAGTAATAGAATAAATACTATTATAAATCCAATTTTATATTATAAATTCAATATTAGAATAAGCCGAATCTCTATTTATTAGAAAGCTAAAAGCTTTAACTATATATATATTATATAAAGGCTATTATATTTCTCAAATTCATTATTAGCTTTTATTTTTATTTATAGTTAATATTATTTATCTTATTTTTATTATTACTAAATCTATTTTAAATATTTTATAATATGGCTTTTTTTGAATTATTAAAAGCAAATTTTTAATTATAAATAATATAAATTCTAGCTAAAGACCTTTTAGATTCAAAAAGCCGCTCTAAATACTATTTATTTTTTCAGATTCTTATAGTAAATCCGGTATTAAAAGAAACTTTTAAAGATTTACTAGTTCCGAGTTTCTTTATAAAACCGCTTATACCGGAATATATCTTCTAATAATAATAATTCTCGGGCGACCTTTATACTAATTTATTAGCTAGAAAAGCTCCTTTTAGTAAACCCGTAATAATAGAGAATCCGCTAATTTCTCTACTAGCCTTAGAAAGTTTATCTAATGGCCGGTTAACTATAAATAGCCTAATAGCCGGTGCTCCTCCCATGCGCTTCGCTTGTGGTCGGGATAAGCAAGTATCTCGTTTAACCAAGTGTCCCATCGAGATTTTAGCCGATTCTTGATTTTTGGTATATATTACATATAAAATCAAGCATATTTGTAATGGAATTTAAGGATACTAGTTACAAAAAATACAAAGCTACCTAGAACTATATAAAATCGGTATTCGCTTATATACTATTAATTAAGCCCGTATTACTCTCCATATCTAAAGAGTCTGGAATAATAAGGAGGAGTAGACTTGAGTCTATATACTCTCCTATCCTCTCCTTTTAATACTTCCGTTTAGTAGTATTAATTACTATATCCTTATCCCCGTTAATATTAATAAAGGTATTTGGTGTCTCTAGCTAATCGGGGGCTAGATTACTAAGGGTGCCATAAGCTAGCGAACCACGAGCTATAAATCAGGGTAAAAGTCCTCCTTATAGTAAGCTCGTTTAATAATTATAGGGTATTTATTAGGTTCGCAAATTAGTACCATATCCTCTACTAGAATTAGCTCATCCTTTAGTTAATACTTTACAATTCTAGCTAGTCTAGCTTTCTTATCCTTACGAGCTTAAATCCCGGTATCCTTAAACTAATTTTTAGCTCGATTTACGGTAATAGCAAGCTTCTTTTTAGCCTTGTAAAGAGCTTCTCTATTATCTTTCTCCTTCTTCTCTTTAATCTCTATATGAAGCTCTGCTATACTAGCAAATAGCCCTTCTTTATATAAGCTTTTACGGGACTTCGCCTTGCGATTATACTTCTTATAAAGCTTTATTTAGAAAGCCTGATATTCTATTATCTAGAAATGACTTTTTTATAGTTAGATATTAACCTTTTTAACTATAGCTATCCAAGTTTCCTTCGAATTTTCTAAAAAAATAGTAAGATTATAATCTGCAAGTGCCCTAAGGATTACGGCTATATTCCACACTTTATTAGGGCAAATAGGTAATAAAGGGGAAAGATCTAAGCTTTCTTCTTTCTTAACCTCCTTAATTAATCTCTTTTTCTTTCTATATAATCGTATCTTTTTAATTCTAGCTTTGTAACTAATGGGCCATATACTAGAGCTCTTAAAGGCATTCTTAATTATATACTTTTGTATTATTTATATACGAATTAGGGTAAGATTACAGAAAAAGGAGATAATTATATATTCAAAATCGAGGGAATAGAGGGCTATATAAATCGCTATTTTATAATAGTATTTCCAGGGGCAGAATATATTAATATTAAGTAATTAAAGAACATATATTAAGTAAGAGAGAAACCAGAATAGCTTAATATTATATTCCCCGGCTTTTAATTAAAATAGTTTATAGATATATAATTCGTAACCGTTTAGGAGAAAGATTTTCCAAGGTTTATCTAGCCTAGCTCTTAAATACTTAATTAAATAATCGAGGTATTTCATAGCTATATTATTATTTATATACCCTATAGGTATATACTTAATATACTCTATCCCGATTAGGTTTTCTAATACTTAATTATCTATAATCTTCTTCTTAGAAGTAATTACAAATAGTAGAAAAGGTTTATAACTATTCATATAAATAGTCTCGATTATTATAACTAATTTGCGATTCTCAGGGCTAGCCGTATATAGCTCTTTTACCTCTATAGATATAATTACGTACTTACTAGTAGAGTAACTAATATATACTCCTGACTCGTCTATATTTAGAATATTCTTCCCCTTTATAATATAAAGCTCCTCTAGAATATTATAATATTTCTGAAACCATATTCTAATATTCTCTTCTATATAGGACTCGAGTTATATATATGCAATTAGCTTCGTTTTAATTATATAAAGTATCTTATGGTTCCGTATCCAGAGGCTAAACCAAGTGGCCAAAGGAAGTAGTTTTGAGAGAGATTCAGCCTAATTATATTAGATATATTATTAGATTTAAAAGAAGCACTTATAGCCTTCAAGTAAGCAATTACGGCTTGAACTATCTAATATATAGCACCTAAACCAGCCTCCCATTACTCGTAGTAATATTACCGAATCGCCTCCTCCTATACCTCGTTCAGGATCTTATTATTGCCACTATACGTATTATAGAGTCCTTGGGAGTTCCTCTTCTTATTATACTTGCGGAGTACCGATTTTCGCAAAAAAGCTTCCTTAATATAATATATCCTCGCAATAATAATTACTAAATTATTATTATTCTCAAGGTACTATTTGCGGGCCTTATTAAAGATATAATAGTAATTAGCTACGGTAGTATATGGATAATAGAAATACTCCCAGAATATCTCTCTAATCCTAGTAGAATTAAATAAAAATATACCTATTTTTGGAATCTTTATATATAAATTAAATAATAAATTAGTTAATAAGTTAGGCCAAACGCACAATTACAAGACGCGTTTTTTAGTAAGAATTATACATAAATTTTAGGGTGCGCATTTTCTCGATAGGATACTTGATTAAACGAGACACTTGCTTATCCCGACCACAAGCAAAGCGCGTGAGAGGGGCACCGGCTATTATCTAGAAACTATTAATTTACGGGAAATTCTAGAAGAAATCTATTAATAGCCGAAGATTTTTTAAGAACTTTAATAATAAAAGATATTTCAAATAATATTTTAAATATAAAACTCTTTAATAATATCTATAATTAATAATATAGGTATATCTATATTTAATTTTAAAGATTCGACTAAAGAAATTAGTAATTCTAATAAAAATAATAAAAAATCCAGAAATAAACATATTATAAATATTTAATTTATAAGAAATATATTAAATCGGCTTTATTTATATAGTATTATTAGATTTGTAATTATATATTATATCTCTCTTATATTATAATAAAAGACTAGTATTATTTTATATATTATAAGAATTCTTTCTAAAATATTTCAGACTAATTATTAGATAACAAGTTTTAATATTTAAGTTCTAAGCGAGTATTTAAAATAATAAATGAGTTTATTATTTTTAATAATAATATTAGTAAAACTCATATCTTTATATTAATTCTATTAATAATTAATAGATTCAGAAATTATCTTTATAAATAATAATAATAAACTTTTATTTAAAAAGTATAAAGAGGCGGTTTTAGCTATTAGTATTCTTATTAAAATAATTAAAGAAAAAAGGCAAATATAGAAAAAGCAAATATTTTATTATATATATAAAAATAATAAAATAAAAATAAATAATAGTTTCTGGAAGTCTTGGAATTAGCTTAGATAATAATATATTTATTTAATAGAAATTTAATATATTTTAAACTATAAAATAAAGACTTTTAAAAGTAGCCTCTTTTATTTTTTTTAATTCTTTATAACCTGAAAAATAATAATAAAATAGAAATACAGAAAATAAAATAGGAATTCTATAATAAAATACCAGACTATTAATCGAAGATTTTATTAGATAAATATTCGTTATTAAAGAAATAATATAAAAGTTTAATAGAAACTGAGAATTGAATTATATATTTCCGATATTAGATATAATAAACCGACTAATATTTAGAAAAATTATACGGAAAATATAAAAGATATTTCAATTATAAAAAACTTTATTTAATATTCTAATATATAATTTGGAATTTAATTAGTAATATTATTTTATACTAACTATTCTTTATAGATTATCTGGGCCAGCCTATATAAACGGAAAAAACTGAAATTATATTAAAAAAGAGACTAATAGAAAACAAAAAATTAAATTAAAAAAAACTTAGAGAATTTTTTTTAATAAAAGAATAAACAAGTAAAAGCCGGTTTCTTAAAGAACTATCTGCTTCAAATTACCCAAATTTGCCTATATATTTGCTATATTCAGTCCAGAATTTTATAATAAACATTCTACTACTATTAATAATCCGATTATATTTTTAGTAAAATTATTAACCTTAGTAACTTTCTCTTTTATAAAAGCTAGTCTCTCTTTTATTCTAATAAATATAACTAAAAAATTTCTACTAATATCTAATAATTGCAAATTTTTTAATTTCTTTTCTATAGCTATAATTCTATTTATAAAAGATTATATTATTAATTTAATTTTTAGATTTTTCAAATATAAATTGGGTAAATTCCCTATAATCCAGCCGGATATTAAATACTCTATTAAAAGTAATTGAAATATTACAAATTTTCCTTATTTTTATCTAGCTAATTAAGTCTAAATAGTAAATACTTTTTAATTATTAGCTACTTTTATATATTTCGGCCTAATATTCTTAGATCTAGTTATATTCTTTCTATTATAATAGATATTAATATAATTAAATATAGCTTTTATTTCAATTATATTTCCAAATTTGGTTTTAATTAGAATATCTATTTTTTAGTTTTAGTTTACTAAAGCTTTTAATTAAGTAGATTTGGAGCTTTTACTAAATTCTATTATATTAATAAACCCGACTATAGCCTATAAAATATATTTAAAGTAGGATTTATCTCTTTAAATTTATATTTTTATTTTCTTACTATTTTTCTTTTTTTTAATAAATATTTTTCTATTTAGTAAATTGAAATATTTATCTATTTCTTAGAAATTAAAAACCCGAATCAAATATCTCTATAATATCTGAATCTGAACTATTATTAGATATTATAATAAAAATTAATTTTTTAATAGATTTCCTATATCTTTTATATTATTAACTAGTAATAATTATTCGGCTATTTTAGAAGATATAAGTTATTTACTTATATTTTATTTTTTCTAATAATATACTTGTAATTTTTTATTTTATTTTTATTTTCTCTTTTTTTATTTTCTCCTTTTTTACTTTCTCTTTTTTTGCCTTCTTTTTTTTGTCTTCTCCTTATCTATATTTATCTTATTTACCTTTTCTTTTATTTTCCTATTTGTCTTTACTTTTTTAATTAGAGAGTTTGAAATAATTAAATAAATAAAAAATCTGAATATAATTCTACTATTTCCGCTTATTTATTTTAAAAAATATATAATACTTTTTTATTATACTTGTTTTCCAAAAAACGAATATAAAAGAATCTAATTATATTATAATATTTAAGCAAATTACTATAGTCTATTATCTATTAATTAACTGGAATAATTCATTCTTTTAATTTTATATTTTAATCTTTTTATTTATAGAAATAAATATAATAAAACCCTTTAAATTTATATTATCTATTAAAAGCAATTCTCGAAACGGTTTAACTAGTTTATATATATTTTTAATAGTATTATTTGATTCTATTATCTAGTTTTTGGAATTTACTATTTCATTCTTGGAATTTATTATTTTATTCTTATTTATAAACTCTTTTTTACTATTCTATTTTTTTGTCTAATTAATATATTTCTTTTTAATATCTAGTTTAATAGCTATATTTAAAACTTCTAAAAGAAAATTTAATATAATATATTAAAAGTATAAAATAATTCCTATTTACTTTTAAAGGTATTTTAAGTATTCGGGCAGCTATTAAAATTATTATAGATTAATATTTCTATATATTAAAAAGCTTTTAAAATCTTTTATTATTTTATTTTTTGGAATATTATATTTTTTCTTTTCTAAAATATCTAGTATTTTTCGATTTTGGTCTATTTCTTTATAATTTATTATATATTATACTGTTTTTATTTACTTTTTATTAAATGGGCAATTTTTAAAAGAAATAAATTTTCTATTATTATTATTATTATTATTATTATTATTATTATTATTATTATTATTATTATTATTATTATTATTATTATTATTATTATTATTATTATTATTATTTTTATTATTCTTATTATTATTTTTACTATTAGTATTTTTTATAGTCTAATTTATTAAATTATTTATTATTACTATTATTATTACTATTTACCTGGTATTTTTAGCCTTATTCCTGGCCTTATTAGATTCTAAAAAAGTTTTTAAAATTGAATTCATGTTTTGTTTTTACTATTTTTATTTAATATATTATTAATATTTTTCTTTAGGGTTTTTATTTTTTTAATATAAATGGAACTATATTTAAATATAATAGTTTTATTAAAGATAATATTAATTTTGGAACTATTTATTTAAAGAAATTCGAAAATTTATATTATATATTTTGATTTGTTTATAGAAGAAATAAATAAATTAATATAAATAAATTTAGAAAATCTTAAAACTCCTATTATTTTTCGGAATAAATTTTGGGTTTCTATTCTTTACTAGAATTATAGCAGGCTTCCGGAGATATATTCGGCTTTTTAAATAAAGGTATTTTAGTTATAGAAGCCCGAGTCGGTTCCTTAAGCAATTATTTTTGGTTCCTTAAATAGATAAGAGTATTTTAGTTATAGAGGCCCGAATCGGTCTCTTAAAAGCAGTTACTTTTAGTTCTCTATTTTAATTATAACTAGGCTTAATTCAATTCCTTTTAATAGATATAAATCTAATATTTTCTATTTACCTAATCGAGAGATTTCTCTGGGTTTTATTTTTATATTATAGTTATATATTTCTCTATTCTTATTTCCATTATTTCCTTATTTAGCCTGGGTCTAATATATAACAAAACGGGCCATTTCTGAAATACTATTATAATTTAACTAATCCCTATCTGTTCTGGCTTTATTTTATTAATAAATAGTTTATTCCTTAAATTAGTAGCTATTATTTAAATCCAAATAAATAATTTATTCAAATCCGGTATTATAGTAGGGATTGGACCGACATTTGATATAATTACATATTCTCATATAATCCCTTAGTTCTTCTCTCCTTTTTTGTATTTAGCCCTCGCCCTTCTTATAGAGGGGACATTAAGTAACTCAATACATACTTCACTAATATAATGCCTCCTTAATTCGTGGTTACTCCCAGTCGATTCCTTGTTCTGTATTATATTTCCTCTTACCCCTCTTTAGTATTATTAATCTTAATAGTATTATTCCTATATTCGAATCTATAGAATTAGATAATTGATTTATTTTGCCTTTTAATATAAATATTATTTCTAATTATATAGAAATTATATTTATTTTATATTTTAATACCTTTTTATCTAAAATAATTATAGTTCTTTTTTATTAAAACTTATTAGCTTTGAATTTTAATATAATTAGAGGATATATGATATTTTAACCTATTATAGGCCTAGTATTAATGAATTTTCTGATAGATCTAGGGCTTTTTACTAGATCGAAAGTTTAAAGCTATAGATTATTAGATATATTAGCCTTTTTATTTGCTTTTTTTATTTAATTACTTTAAGTTATTTCCTAAAATATAAAATTGCTACTTTTTTCTTCTTTTATTAGCTTTTTCTTTTCCTATATAAATTTCCTCTATTAGTTATACCTGCTATAATAATTAGACTTTTTTTATATATTTATATAATAATATATTTATTAAAAATTTATTTTATTTAATTATATAAAAAGTATAATATAAAACAAATAATTAAACTTTAGCTCTATTCTCTTTTTTTAAAGATATATTAGTTAATAAAAAGTATTCTAATTTATATTATTAATTAATCCAAATTCCTTAATTATATAAATTCTATTAATTTTTTTATACTTGTATTTTCTAATAGAAATACTAATTACGGGCTAATTCTTGAATTGAATTTTTATTTTTTAGATATCTTTTTATTTATATTATTAAATATATGGCTTTTTTTACTAGAATTCTATATTATATCGAATTATATTAGAGTTTTCTCTGGTTTAAAAAATTATATTACTATTATACTTTTAATAGTAATAGATTTAATATATTCAAATTAATATATTATAAATAAAAATCTATTATTTTCTTTTTATATAGTTGCCTTTAATAAAATCCTGGTATTTTATATTAGTATTAAAGTAAAACTAACGGTTTCTTTCTTATATAAGTTCCTTTTTCCTCTTTTTAATATTATAATAAACCCAAATATTATTTTTATTAATTATATTTAAAAGTAATAAATAATTAATATTTTAATTTTAAGAGAATTAGGTAATTATAAATATATTTTTCGGAGGTTTTGAGATATATTTTAATATAGTTTAATTTTAATATATAATAGGGGTTTTTTAGCCTGTTTTTAAAGAAGCATTTAAGTAAAAATTAGTAAGATATTATATTTAAAAAAAGTTCAAACGGGCTCTAAAAAACTAATTCCAAAAAAATAGAAGAAATAAAATTGGATTTTTTATAATATTTATTTATATAGTATATATTTATTTAGATTTTGTATTTTACTTCTAAAAGAATATATATAATATAGATATTAGCCCTATTAAAAGAGTAGTCTTAATAGTAGAGAATTTATTTAATTAATAAAAAAAGAAAGAATTTTCTATTAATATTTTATTAAAGAATTTAAAAATATTTTAAAAGAGAGAATAGCTAGAAATATTTGAAAGAATTATTATAGAAAATATATAACTGGAATATTATATTATTTAGTATTAGGAAAATTTATCTCATATAAAAAAGATTTTATAAAAGGTTTATAAAATAGTAATACTTATCTAAAACGGATTTAAAATATATTATTAAAAGGAATTAGAAGCTAATTAAGCTTAGCTAGTATTCTGGAAAATATACTATAGAAATAGAATATATTATAGAGGTTATTAGGTAAACTGGATTTAAATTATAGTATATTTCTTTAATTTAAATTATTCTTTCTATTTTTGACTTTTATATTTAGATATAAAAGCAATTTATAATCTATTAAATTTATAATTATTCTATATATATTTATTATATCGAAAATATTCTTTTAATATTATATTATTTCAATTTAATTAACTTAATCTCTTTTTTTACCTTTATTATTAGATTATTTATAGCTTTTCTGGAATCTTTTAATTAAGCTATAAGCTTTTTATTATAGGGTTTTACTTTTTTAAAAAACCTATTTCTATAATTAAATATTATTTTAAAATAAAATAAAAATATTACCTTATTTTATTTTCGGTTCTATAATTACCTATTAGTAGAATATCTTATAGATTTGTATTCGAAATAAAGATTTATTTATTCCGAAAGTTCTATATAAGTTTTTTAAATCTATTAAATTTATTTTTAAACTGGCCGATTTTATTTTTAAAACTATTATATCTATTCTCAAATCGACTTATTTTATTTTTAAGCTTAATAAGCCTAATTTTAAAACTTATAATAGTTCGCTTCGAGTCTTATTTATCTATATAGTATTTAATTATAACATTTTGTATTTAAATAGCCGGCTGTTTTTATAATAATAGATTAACCGGAACCGCTTTTATTAGAATAACTAGAGTAAGTATAGTATTTTTTTACTAATTATATATAGTTCTATAAAAGGTTATTGGAATTATTTAAACTTGAAATAAAATAAAAAGGAAATTAATAAATGGAAAAGTAAAATATAATATTATAGAATTCAGAATATAAAAAATCTTTTATATAACTAGAATTTAACTAGAATATTTAAATAGTTTATAAATTAATATAAAGTAATATAGCTTAATATATTATTTAATATTCTATAATAATATTTTAAGAAATACTTATATTAATTTAATAGAATCTATTTAATTCTATTCGGATTTTAAATAATATATATTTGCCTTTTATAATTATAAATATATATTAATAGAAATAAATATATATTCTAATAGTTTAAATAAAATCCTAATAATACCTTTATATTTCATTTTTATATCTGGATTAGTAGTAATAGTTAATAAAATTACTAATTACTATAGTTCGGAATTATAATCTATTTATAGATTTATTAAAAGTAAACCCTAATCTTTTATAAACCAAAGGCTCTATTTTTAATTCTTAATTTGTTTTATTTTCCTTTTATTTATTATAGCCTGATTTCGATAGTTAATAAATTAAACCGGAATTAGTTAAACTATTTAGAACTAGAACCGCAAATCGATTACTATTATAATATATATTAATTTAATCTCCGAAATTCTCTATTTTTCTGCCTTTCCCTTCTTAAACCAATTCCTTATCTCTTTATTTGTTTGATTTATTACCTTTCTACTAATTAGTATTTTATTTTAAATATTTATTATAAATAGCTATAAACGGAGCCATAAATTCTTATATATAAGAAACCTTAAAAGATAATTTATATTATAATTTAATTTTTTATAGATATATATTTCGAAATAGAATAATTATATATTAAATATTATAGAATATTTTAATAATAATAAGATCCCAAAATTATAAGATTATTTATTTTAGGCTCGAAGAAATAGAAGTTATATCTTTTATTAAAAGAGCCAATTTCGGCTATTTTAATTTCAAAGATTGATTTTTAAAATAGAAAGTTGTATTTTATATTAAAGAAGCCAAACTGGGTTTTTTCTATAATAGAAATTGCTTTTTTATTTTAAAGGAATTAAACTGAATTCTTTTTAATAATAGAAACTGTTTTCCTATTTTAGAAGCCATATTCTATATTAAAAAAGCCAAATTGGGGTTTTTTTAATAATAGAAGCTATTTTTTATATTTTGGAAACTATATTTTATATTAAAAGAAATTAAACTAATATTTTATTATATTTATTTTAATACAATTAATAATTATAGAAAAAGAGATATTATAATTAATTTTAAAATAAATTATTTAGAAAAGAAAATTTAAGATATTATAATATAGCAGGCTATACTTTTTAAAAATCATATTATTTAATAGTTTTAAGGTTTTAATTATATAATAAAGGCTATAGTCTTTTATATATAACTTATAGAAATTATATAAAAAAGCTGGTTTTTTTTATAATTCTAGAAAATAATTCCTTTTTAATATTTATTTAATTAAGCTTTTATATATTATATATTATTTATATTTTACTATTTATATTTTTAATTTATTATTTTACTATTAAATTACGTTTTATATTTTAGTATACTTTATATAAGTTTTTATTTTATTATAGTTTCTCTCTTCTATATTTTATAATAAATAATATAGGAAAAATCGAAACTTTATAATTAAAATAATACTTTTATAAAATTCTAAAGAATATTTATAAGGCAAATTATTAGCTTAGTAAATTTGGAAAGAAAAGGGCTATTATAATACTTTAAGCCTAAAATTGAAATATTAATATCGATTTACTAGAAATATATAATACTATTATATAGTTATAGAATACTATTTATATAAGTTAGTAAAGTTATTTTTTAGAAATAGGAATTATAATATTATAATATTAATATATGATTTCTAAATCTGCTAAGCCTAAAGGGGTCTAGTCTACTAATCGAGTTACTAATAGAATATAGAGTTATATAACTATATTTCGTATTCTATATCTTATTACTTATATCCTGTAACTATATATATAACTCCCAAAGAAATAGCTATACTAATACTAGAAACTCTCTAAAAATAAGAGCATGCGGCATTGCTCGTTATACACGTGATTTACCCCACTAACCCCACTAAAATCGCGATTTTTCAGCCCACACTTTAATATAATTCCCAAAACAATTAAAGTATTAGATTTATTAAGGCTTTATTATATAGTAGCTATACCCTAGCTATTAATTACATCTTCTAGCTTATAAGCAAGCCTCTCTATTAAATATTGCTATTCTATTAGATTAACTTTACTTTATAGCTTTTATAAGACTTCCTTTATATCCTTAATTAAAGTAAAAACAGTTTCTAACTTTATAATCTTATTTTTTATTTATTGCCAGACTTTCTTAATTAGATTTAAATTAGAAGAAGAGGGAGACTAATTAAACCTATATAATTTATATAACTTTCGAGATAACTTTATTATATTCTTATAAATCTTTACCTTATTATTTATAAATAAAAACTTCTTCTTTTACTTCATTATTAGGAAGTTAAACCAAGAAAAAATAATAGAATTAAGGACTTAGTTCTAGTGGGCTATATTATAAATTTCTTTTTTCCCTGGCTTTTTTATTAAGAAAATAAATAAGAACTTTTAATTTTAGCTAATTATTCCCCAAATTATTATACTTACTTTACTACTCCTATATAAAGATTATATATAATCTGGGTAATACTTCTTATCCGGTCAATATATAACCCAAATTCTCCCTCTCTAGTAAGGCTTATAACCTCCCTAATTTGGCTATAGCTTTTCTTTTATTAGTAAAATGAGTAAATAATAGTATAAACGGAAGTTCTCCAGTTCTTATTGAGTTAGTAACCCTTAAGAACGGACGGAGAGAGGATATTTGAGATTTCTGGGTCTGAGTCTGAGTCTTCTATTATTATATAATAATTAAAGAAGAAAAATAGTAGTTTGTGGCAAAAGAAGCGGTGAAGTGTGGGTTTTGGTGAGGGGTAGTCACGTGTTCGCTTAGGTGTATGACGAGCAATGCCGCATGCTCTTACAAAAAATAATATCTCTTTCCAATTATATATAAATTCCCTAATCCGGTCTAGTATTAGATTTCCCAAACGCTTTATATATTATAGTATAGCAAGCCGTATTCTCTAAAAAAAAATCATATTATTTTAGTGGTTTTGAGGTTTTGGTTATATAGTAAAGGCTATAGCCTTTTATATATAACTTATAGAAGTCATATAAGAAAGCTGGTTTTTCTATAATCCTAGAGAATAATCCTTTCTTAATATTTATTTAATTGAGCTTTTATATACTATATACTATTTATACTTTACTATTTATACTTTACTATTTATACTTTACTATTTATACTTTACTATTTATACTTTACTATTTATACTTTACTATTTATACTTTTAATTTATTATTTTACTATTAAGTTATGTTTTGTACTCTAGTATACTTTATATGAGTTTTTGTCTTATTATAGTTTCCCTCCTATAATATCTATATTACTTCTGAGGTTTTAGTTATATATTAAAGGCTATAGTCTTTTATATATAACTTCTCCTTTTATAATATTTATTTTCTGTTCTATCTATATTTGACTTATTTCTCTATATCCGATTATATAGTATTTATATTAATTAGATTCTTAAGGGCATTTATTAGCTTTAATTTTATTATAAAATTAATAGAATTCGATTTTTCTTTAATTTATTTAAATTCTATAATCTTTTATTATTTATATATCTAATAGAGATATATTATATTAATTATTAGGTATTTTTTTCGAATAGTATCCAATTTAATAAAATATTTATATAATAATTTCGAATCTATATAAATAACTAATAATAGTTCTATTTCTAGTATTTTATTAATTATAGATTTAATTAAAGTGCCTATATTAAAACCATAAGCCATATTATAGAATTCTAAAGCTAGAATACTTCTAGTAATTCTCTTATATTTAGTAAAGAACTAGTAAATAATATTAGTATATCTAGTTCTATTTACTAAAACTAGAATATATCCGATTTGAAAAAAGAGATTTTTATTATTTGCAAATAAAATATCTGTAAAAATAATCAAATATAAGAACTCTTTTACTAGCTTTATAAATTTCAGTTCTCTAATAGTATTTTCAATTTGCTATTAAATATACTTATTAAATATTTTTATATTAGTTTCCGAAAGTTTAATTATTTAAACTATAATTAATAGATTATATAAAACTTCTGGTTAATAGACTAATATAATATATATTCCTCTAGTATATTGGGTAATATATTAGTTCTTAATAGAAAGATTTTAACAAATAGTATTTTTACTACTTATAGTAATAGTATTCTTTATAGAAATAGTTCAGAGGTTTTTATACTAGTATTCCTATATAAGAGTAATTCTAGTAATATTCGTATAGATAATACTTTTATTAAACTTGAAATTATAATTAAAAGTAAGGAATTTATATTCTTTAGCCAAGAACTTAGCCTTATAAAGCTTTAATTACTTTACCTTTATAAAATTATTAGTTTCGATAAATAAGGTATTATTAGTTTAAAGGCTAATTGTGAGGTGTTTGTTGGTAGGCAATAAGACAATAGAATGAATCAGTGTATTGTGAAACCACAGTGTTAAATTCAGTACAGAACTAATCTCTGTCCCTCCTGTGAGGTCCAGGGAAGCCCCCTCTAAATAGGAGGCTCCGATGGCATACATATAATTAGTGATTTATAAGCCTAATGCATATGATGTAAACAGTGGTTGGTTGGGATATCGAAGGGCTGCCGAACTCCCTGATCGACACCCGCGATATCCGAGGTTCGTCACATGCCCTTAAGTCACGTGCGACCCTGCACACATCACACTAATAATTCCAAAGGATTATTTATTATAGAGAAGGTAAGGGTTATAAATCAATTATTTTATAGAAAGCTCGTTAATATAATAGAAATAATAAGTCTTAAACTAGTAGTTTCCAGCTTCCGGTATATTATATAATAGTTTTATAACCTTTAGAATAGAATCGTTCTTTAGATTTAATTCTCTAGTAGGCTTATAGAATAAATTAATATAGAAATTGCAATTAAATAAAGTTATTAATTAGATATAAGCTTATAAAATATTATATAAATATAATTCTGTAATATCTATTATTATAATAGTAATATTAAAGATAATTCTTTAATTAATATATTAAATAGTAGATAATTATATTAATACTATATATTTCTTACTATTATTATAGGCTTGGATAACCAGTTTCGATTTCCTAAATTCTCTTTCCGTATCTTTATTTTTATTCTTATTAATAAACCGGGAATTAAAAATATATACTTCTTTTAGTATCTAAGATCTGGGAATAATCTTAAATATATCCTTTTTTAAAAGGCTAGTAATTTCAATTTAATAGAAATCCTTATATAGTTTATTATCCTATAGAAATACTATAATATCCGGGGTTTTATAAGAGTGTTTTCTGCTATACTTTAGTAAAATAGCAGAAATAATAGGAGAAATTATATCTGTATTACCTTTAGCCTTATTATTGAATTCGGAAATAAATTCAGGTTCGGAACTATTAGTAATAACTTTAATATCCTCTATATAAAAGGGCTTTATAGAAATTAAATAGAAGATAGTATTACTATATAATAAAGCTAGTATATAGTTCTTTCTATTAATAGCTACTAACTTATATAATCCATTCCAACTATTAGATTAACTAGTATTTCTTTTATATTAAATAAGAATATTCGAATTCAGAAATAGTTTATAGATATTAGTAATACTAGAACTATTTCAGATATTTAAGGCATTTGTAATTTGATATCTAGCTTAAAGCTTTTAAATTTCTACTATTGCCTTTTTAAATACCGTTAATTATTATAATATAATAGATAATAGAATATTATATTCAGTTATTTGAGATAAAGTACTATAAACTAAAAGAGTTAGAATAATACTATTAGATCCTATAGAGTTATTAATAGCCTTAAAAGCCATTTGGAATACGGTATTCTTATTAATTCTATTAATTTCGGCTATAATAATAAAATAAATATATTAGATTAGGCTATAATAGTATTTTATAATTCCGACGGAATTATAAGCTTTTATAGGAATAATCTTAATCTTGATTCCTATAGTATTTATAAGCTAAGCAAATTCCTTATTAGTAAACTACTTTCTAATATCTGCTATAATCTAATTAAAAAGGCCTAAATAGTTATTAATTTAATACTATTTAAGTATATTCCAGGTATATATTATATTAATATTCTAGAGCTATTAGCCGGCTTAATATTAAGTATTTTTATTAATAATATAGAATATAGGCTTACTAGAAGTATAGAAAATATTAATAATAATAGAATAATTAAAGCTAATATTATCTTTTAGATTAAACTTGAATTATTTAAATAATCGGCCATATTTCTAGTATTATTTATAGTATTTTATAAGATATTTAAGGGCTTTTATATCAATATTATAGCCTGCTTATTCTAATATATTCCGGAATTTATTAATAGATAAATAATTAAAATAATAGTATAGATATTATAATTCGACCTTTATAAAAAAGCAGGAATTACAAATAAATAATTCGAAAATAAAGCCTTATAATATAGTATTCCAAAGCAGGAAAGAGTATCCGAAATATTATATTATAAATATATATTTTCTAGTAAAAATAATAAAATAATTAGTAAAATTATTAAAATAGATCTCTAGTTTATTTATATTAGTCAAGCTAAATAAAAATAAAGTTTTTAAAAATATAATATAGAATTATACTTATCTAATTAATATATTTACTATTATAGATCTAATAGAAGATATAAATCCGATACCAAATTAGATATTAATTTGACCTTTAATAGTTTTATTAAGTTTAATACTATTATTAGTTTATTAAAGAGCTTGGAATTAGTTAGAACTAGTAGTTGAGTATTTAGAGGCTTTGGTATTAATTATAGTTTTATAAAAGCAGTAAATATTATATATTAATATATTATTAATTATAAAAGTTTAGGTATTTTCTATTAAGGTTTTAATAGATTCTATTATATAATTTTCGCCTATTATCTGAAATATAAAAAAAAGGGAAATGAGATTATCTATAAGGGTATTAGCTATAGTTATTAGTAGAATAGGAGTAATAGAAGCGGCTAAAAAGCTCTCAATTAAAATAAAATAGAAATTTAAATAATATTTCTTTTTTTTATTTATTTCTGCTAATAAAGCCTTAAAAGTATTATTTACTAATTTACTCTTATTACTTTTGGCTTTAGTAATATACTATATATAAATACTATTAAAGTATTTATTGAAATTGCAGGTATTTCGGGATTTGAACTAATAGATATTTCTATTCCTAAATCGAGTCTTTTTAGCCTCTTATTTCTCCGGTATATATTTCTATAAGTAGTATTCGGGTTTCTTATATATAAAATATAATTTCGAAATATAATTATTATAATTATAGGATTTGGAATAGTTATTACAGGTTCCGAAATTATAGCTAGATCTATATTAATAATTTCCGGAAGGGTAATAGCTTAGAAGATTCTATAAATAGTATTATTAATTAATAAAAAAGGTTTCAGGATTAGCTTATTATTTATTCTTATATATAATAATAAATAACTAGAGCTTATTAATAAGCTGGCCAAAATTTATAAGAGAATCTAAAATTATATATCTATATATCCGGAAGCCTTAATAAGAGATAATAATTTTATTATAGAGGAATTCGGTATTTTATAAATTGAATATAAAACCGTATTGCAATTAATATAATTTATTAATTAATAATTAAATAATCTCAAAAATTATCTTTTCCGGGAATTTAGCTATTATAAAAGCCAATATAATAGTATTCCACTTATCTAAATTTTAATATTCGAATTCAGGGCCTTTAAAAAAGCTATAGATATTAATATAAGCCTTTTTATATATATTAAAAGAGCTAGTTATTATAGAAGTAGTTTTAAGCTAGTTCTTTTAATATAATAGAAAAAGCTTATATTAGTACCTTTTATAAAAGCTCTATATATTAGTAGATATTAAGGAAAATAATAAATTTATAATTAAAATTACTATTAAATCTATTATATTTTTACTTTTTAGTATAGATCTTAGTAATTTTCCCGATAAATCTTATAATTAAAGGAAATTGGAAATTATTCAAATATAATTATAATAATAGTAATAATAGAGATATACTATTTGCTTCTAAAGCTTCCGTACTAGTATATAAATCTAGTAGAGGTATAAAATACAATAGTAAAAAGAGTAACAAAAGAGGTAATAGTATAGAAATATTAAAAATAATAAGTTCTATATAATTATTCTTTATAAGAGTAATAAAGTCTAATAGGATCGGTCCCTTAATAAGGTTTAATCTAGCTACTAATATATTCTTATTTAACTATATATATTATTTATTCTCCTTTATAATAGTATATAGGGCATTTATAATAGTATTAATACTATTATTCTATTATATAAATATATTACTATACTAAAGAGTCTTATATAGATATAGTATCTCTAGAAGTTCAAACCTATTAAAGTTTTTAAAATTATATCTAAATAGTTTCTAGAGGTTATTATTAACTATTTTATAAAAAATATATTAAAATAGCTTAATATCTAAAAACTCAGTTATTTCATTTGCTTTAATAGAGTTCAAATTAATTCTATATTTCTATTTTTTTACTAATTCCTTGAAATTATTATTATTTATAGAATAATCGGATTAGATAAATCTAATAAAGGAATCATTTACTGTAATATATTCTACTATTATATATTCTATAGGTTTATATCTAGTTCAAGATATAATAATTTATAAAAAAGATAGATTTATAAAAAAAAGAATAGTTTATAAAATAAATAGTTTATAAAATAAATAGTTTATAAAATAAATAGTTTATAAAATAAATAGTTTATAAAATAAATAGTTTATAAAATAAATGATTTATAAAATAAATGATTTATAAAATAAATGGTTTATAAAATAAATAGTTTATAAAAAATATTATATTTGAAATAAAAATTTCATTTATAATAAGAAATTTAGGAAGTGAAATTTAAAGAATAAAATATCGAGATTCCGGAAGAATTTAATAATTCTAAAGCTTAAAAGCCCTAAGGGTTTAAAAAAAGGTGGTTTTTAAAAGAGTTTTAGAGGAATTAATTAGGAATGGAATAGAATAATTAAATAGCTAACTATTTTGGTATTTAGTAAAATCAAGTATCCTTTTTATTTATATAATTGAATTACAGGTAATAGAACTAATAAATACTTTTTTTTAATATAGTATAATCGGACCTTAATAAAATCAAGTGTCTTTTTTACTTATATAACCGAATTACAGATAATAGAATTAATAATTATTTCCTTTTTAACTAAAATAATGGCTTTGCCTCTAAATAACTGAATTTTAGGTAAATATAGCTTAATTCTTTCTAATCTATATATATAAATAGACCTTATTCTACTCTAAATATAAACGAATTAGTATCGGTTTACTAGAAATATATAATACTATTATATAATTATAGAATACTATTTATATAAATTAGTAAAATTATTCTTTAGAAATAGAGATTATAATATTATAGTATTAATATACGATCCTTAAATCTACTAAGCCTAAAGGAGTCTAGTTTACTAGTCGAGTTACTAATAAAATATAAAATTATATAATTATATCTCGTATTTTATATTTCATTATCTATATCCTATAACTATATATATAACTCCCAAAGAAACAGCTATACTAATAATTAAAAATATATAAATATTAATTTCAATATCTTATATTAATTTCTGATATATTTAATAACTTGAATACAAGTTAGCTATAAGATATAATTACTAATATAATATATAGAAATAATAGAAATAGAGGCTAATTATAAAAGGAAAAAAAATAAAGGAAATAAAATAAGAAATATTATATTAAATTAATATAAGTTAAATCTTAATTAGAAATAGATTTTAGTATTCGGAAATGAAATTATACTATTAATTTATATATTATTTTTAATTATAATAAAAACCGAAATAAAAAAAATATTAGTTTTAATAAAAAAACTTGTTTTTAAATCCGGAAAAAATACTTAAAAGAGGAAATACCTTTAATTTCAAATAAAATAATAAATAGAAATTAGAAATAAAAATAAAAAAAATAAAAATAAAAATCGAAAATAAGAAATTATATAAATAATCTAAAAAAGCTTTTAAAAAAAGAAAAAAATATTAAATAAAAAAAAGAAAAAGAATTTAAAAAAATCAGAAAAATCAATAAAATTATATTTATGATTTTTATTATTACCTTTAATAATATTATTAAATATATCCAATTTAGTAAAATAAAAAAAAATACTATAAATATTAAATTAAAAGAATAGAAAAAAATATATAAATAATAGAAATAATATTAAAAAAGCTATTATTTTATTATTATTAATACAAAAACTCGAACCTTAACTATATCTATTATTATTAATTAGCTTTTCCTAAATTCCGGTTTTTAAACTAAAAAATATATTTAAATAAAAAATCAGTTTTTTAGAAACCTTATTAATAGAAATCTCAGGTATAAAAACTCTATAATTAATTATAGAAAGAATTATTAAAATTAATATAGCTGAAAACAAATATATACTAATACCGGATTTAAATCTACTATTTATAAAAGCTTCTAGAATATTATAATTTCAGGAAAGTAATATTTTTATATTTTTAAAATAATATATAAATATATATAAGAATTATTATATTTCTAATAATATTAAAAGAAAGAGAATTATTTATTATATCTCTTTTATTTATAAGAATTAAATTAAGGCTATATCGGAATATTATATTAATAATTCAGGAAATTACTAGGAAATCAAATTCTTTAAAGCTTTATTAAAGGAATTCCAGAAATATAATTAGAAAATATTTAAAATCAGTTGCAATTTTTTTAATCGGATTATTATATAAGCCTAGAATAGAGAAATCTCTTCCAAATCTTATATTAATATATTTAATAGAATATTAAAAAAGTTATTAAAAAAAAAGATAAATAAAATCATTTAGTATTAAGAATTTATAAAGAAATTATTTATTCTAATAAAAGATTATATTTTTAAAAATATAAACTTTAAATTTATAAATATTTCTATTTATAAATATAATAAAATATATAAGAAAATAGTAATATTTTATTAGTATGAAAAAAAGAAATACTATTTTAATATTATTAATAACCCAAATATATCCAAACTTAAATAAAAATACTTGAATATAATAGTTTATAATATAATTTCCAAATTAAAAAACAATTATTTTTTCCCGGTTTCTTTTATTATATTTCTTAAAATTACTATAAATATAAAAAAAAAACCCTAATTTATAACTAATTATATAAAATCCATTAAAAGTAGTAAAACTAAAAGAAATAATATTAATTAGCTAATAAAAAGTCTAGAAAAACTATTTATTACTATTATAATTTAAAAAAACCTATAAAAACAATTTAATATTATTATTATTATTATAATTCGAAAAAATATTTATAGCCTGTTTATATAATTTAGCTAATTATAACAGAAATAATAGTATTAATAGTCTAATAAATACAATTCGAGTTTTCGGAAAGAATATATTAGAAGTTATAATAGAGAATATAGAGAATATTATAATAGTTATAATAGTTGAATTGGAATAAATAAAAGATTTAAATAATTATATTTTAGAGAAAATTAGTTTTAAATACAATTAGAAAATATTACTTAAATTAATATAACCTATAATATAAATCCAGAATCAAGAAAACAAATTTACTATAAATATTATAACAGGAATAAAAATAATAATATTAATTTAGAATATATTTATATTTCTTAATTTTATTATTTATTAATAAAAGAGCTTATAAATTATAAATATATTTACTAATTTAATAAAAGATAATATAAAGGGCTATTTAAGCCTAAATAAAAAAGCATTTCCTTTTTTCTTATTAGCAAATGCTAATAATTTAATTAAATTATTTCCCAAATCCAAAAAGGAGAATTCGATTATAATTTGAATATTTAATTTAAAAATATCCAGAAATTAATAGAAAATATCTAGTTTATTAGATAAGAAAAAGAACAAGGAACTAGCCAACCGGAATCTATATATAAAAACAAGTAAATTATATTTAAAGAATCTAAATAGCTATTTTATTTTAGAAGAAATTATATTAGAATTACTAATATTTCGGATTTTAGAATTAATAAATAATATTAAAATTTGGCTATAAATAATATTTCTATTAATATTATAATAGATTTCTTATTAAAGAAAAAGGAAAAAGAAAAAGAAATAGCTAAAAAGGTTTTTCGAAAATAAATTAAAATAAAAAAAAGCTATTTTATATAAAAGGCCAGAAAAATACTATTTTAAAAAATAATAAATAAGGAAATATTCTAGCTGAGAATATAAATATTAATATTTCCGGAAATAAACAAAATAAATTAGAAATCCAATATACTTATAACTATAATAAATATAAAACTCCTAAAATTAATAATATTTTAATAGGGCTATTAAAAAAAGCAATTATTTCATTTTTAAAGATTTAGAAAAAACAAGAATATTTATTAATATTTTAAAAATACCAGATTTAGTTATTATATTTCAGAACTAATAAGTTAAGAATAATACTTCCTATTTTACTATTTTATAAATAGGAAATACTATTATATTAAATATAATTAGATATATTAAAAGATTTATAGAACTAGTAATTATAATTTATATAATAAATAAAATATTTAAGGAATTAGAAATACTAGTTTAAATATCCGATATTAATAGAATTATTCGATTTAAAGGCAATAATATTAATATTCGAATATTACTAGCTTATAAATATATTATATAATTTCTATATTTCGGATTTGTATTTTAAAAGCTTTAAGAAAGTATTAAATATAAAGAAATAATTAATATTAGAATTAAAATTAATATTCTCTTTAAAAAGATCTTTAAAAATATTAGTAGAATAATATATAATATTACAAATTATCGAATATTTACTATTATTGGAATTGAATTTGGATTTATAGAAATAATAAAGCTTAAAGCTTAAATTATAAATAGAATAAAATCCATTTTTCTTTAATTAAAGGAATTTTAAAAATTCTATTTAATTAACTATTTTTAGTAAAGATAAAAATAAATATTATATATAGAAGTAATAATTTATAAAATAAAAGATTTATTAATCCTAAAAACGATTAGAATACTTATATTATTATAATTATACTACTTTTAAAAAATACCGAAAAATAAATAAAAAAAAATGGTTCAAAAGTATTAAACTTCTAGAATTAAGAAATTGAGTAATATAAAACAGGAAATTAAAAATTAAAAATAAAAATAAAGTCTAATATTATAACTAATAATAATATTAGGAGAAATAAAAGAATACCGGGATTTCTTATTAATTCTTTTATTTTGAATTCAGGAATTTATAAAATTAATAATATTTTTAAAGAAATTAAAACAGAAAAGGCTCTAATTAAAATATTATTAAGAGTAATTTCGGATTTAATAGTAAAGAAAATAATAAAAAAAGTATTAAATAAAGATATTTCTAAAAAAGAAATAGAATAATATCTTTTAATAGTAAAAGAATATATTCCCGAAGCTATAGAATATAGAATTCAAGACTAGAAAAAATTCTAGAATATATAGAAGTTTAAAGAAAATATATTAAAATATCGGATAAAAAAGCATTTTTTATATTTAAATAAAAAGAAGCTAAATAAAAAGGTTATGAATTCCGGAAATTAGATAAAAATAATATTAGAAAAAATAATTATAGCTCTTAAAAAAAATAATAACTATAATTTATTTCTAATTATAAAAACATATAAAACAAAAAACAAAAAAGTTTAACTAATAAATACTAATAATAGAACTGGAAAAGGCTTTAATAAATATCCGAACTAATTTAAAAGATTTAAAACTAAAAAATATTTATAGAAATATATTAGAAAATATAAGAATTACCTTTTACCGAAAATATTAGCTATTTTAAGAGATTTATAACTTATTTCGAAATGTTTTAAATAATTAGATATTAGAAACTGGCTCTAGAAATTTTTTTTAGCTATATTTCAAGAATTAATAATTAATTGAGAAAATATAATTATATTTAATTAAAAAAAAATAGAAAAAGTCTATAAGAATATTAATTCATCTATTCTAATTAAAACTATTAAATATAAGGCCTAATAAAAAAAGAATTTCTCATATTTCGAAGCTCTAATACTAATAATAATAAAAATACTATTAGAGTACCTAGATTATAGAATTCTTAAAAAATATAATAGACTTTACTAGAATTTATAGTTCTTGGTTATAAAAAAAATTACTGGAATTTATAAACTAATTAATACTATTATAAAGATGAATTTAATAATTTTATAAAATATTAACCTATTTCCGTTTATTAATAAAATCTCGAAAGAATTTACCGGATATATTTATATTTCTTTAATTAATTTCTTTTCCGGATATAATTAATTTATATTAGATACTTATAATAGAAATTTAATTATATTTATAATATTTCTAGGGCTATTAAAAATAACTATATTATTTTAGGGAGTTATTAATTCCCTTATATAATTTATATGAATTATTATAACTATTCTAAAGAATCTATTTCCCAAAATTACTATATTATTTATTAATAATATTAGAATTAAGGAACCTTATATAAACTATAATAAATAGCTTATTTTATTTAATATTCGGTATTTTATATTCAAATACCTTTAAAACCTAAATATAACCTTATATAGAATTAAATAAACTAAAGCTAATATTAAAAAGAAATTACAAATTTATTATAATAATATAATTATTATTGGCTTTATTTATAAAGTATTTAGAAGAAGCCCTTTAAATTCAGGAATTATTAAGATTTTAAAATAGAAATATTATAATAATATAATTAAAGGTAAGGTATTTATCGGAATTATTATTTATTATTATATTTGGATTAAAGGCTTTATAATAATTATTAAATCTATTTATTACTTAATAAAAAAAATATAATATAGAACTGAAATAATAAATAAATACAAGCTATATAAATCCTTTAAAAAAAGCTTATTATTATTTTAATATTTTGCAAATTATATTATAATCTATTAAAGATTTAGGGAATAATTATATTAATAATAAATACTAGCCTAGATAAATAGAACGGAATTCTTGGTTAATATAATAATAAAGGAAAAAAGAGTATTATATAATACGAGTTTGGAATCTGGAATAATATTAAATAGAAATATAATATTATTAAAAGAAAATATTAAGGGCTAATAAAATATTTATAAAAAGTATAATTCTGGCTATATAGAGTTTATTTTATCTTTAAACTAAATACTAATATACTTGTTATATAATTAAATAAAGTAGCTATAGATTTTTCTGAAGTTTTAATTATTTACTAGCTAGTATAGATTCAATTATTCGATTTTAAAATCAAATATATTAAAAGAATCAAATATATTATTATTAATAGATTATTAAAACACCTATAATAAAAAGGCAATATCGAAAATAATAAAAATATTATTAAATAATTAGTAATAGAGTTTAATATTATTAGAATAATATTTATTAAATAGAAAATTCAATTAAAAGAAACGGTTTTAATTTAATTATATAATATTATTTTAAGGAATTAAATTTCTAAGACTTTTATTAGATATTTGAATAATAATATCCGGTTATTAGAAATTAATAATTAAAGCCTTATTATATCTGAAAGCAAATTAGTAATATTAAAAAATAATAATATCCGGAAATTATATAGTAAAAGCTATAGCCTTTTATATATAACCTTTAGTAAAATAGTAAATAATAATACTAATTCCTATATTTTATCCGATAACCCGACTATTTTACTAGATTCCTTAGATAATAGCTGTTTCGAATAATACTAAAATATTATATAATATTTTATAATATTTTTTAGACGAGAAGAAATATTTAAAACCGAATTTTAAAAATTAAATAAAAAAGCTTTAAATTATAATATAAGAGATTAATTACTATAAAGAATTATATCTAAAATATATTTACCTTAATTTATTATTAATAATCTAAAATAAAGAGAGATTATTATTAAAAAACTATATAATAAAATTAAATATATTAAAAGAGAAAATATTTTTTATTTAATAACTAACTACTATTATTAGAAAAGTTATTATAATTATATATAAAAGTATATTAATATCTATAAAGTTTATTAATATAAAAATAAAAGAAAATAAAAAGAAGTTTTATATTTAATAAAAGCTATATTTCTTTTTTATTACTTTAAAATTAATATAATTAAATTATTAGATTATAAAAAATATAACTTATTAATTATTACTAGAAATAACTTTTTAGAATAGATTGAAATTAAACCTTTAAAGAATCTAACTAATAAAAAGATTACCAAGTTTATTTAGAAAGAAATCGTTTATAGATATAGTTTATTTAGATAGCTTAAGGTAAATAATAGATTGAAATTTAAAAAAATAATAATTTAGGAACTTAATAAACTGGAAATTAATAGAATTATTATTTCGGCCTATAATTCTAAAAGAAATAGTATAATTGAAAAAGAATATTAACTAATTATTTAAGTATTTATTATATTTATAATAAATAAAAAGAAGCTTTAGATAGATTTATTATTATATATTCTATTTATTAATTAAATTATTATATATAGATTAATTGAATTTATTTCTTTTTATATAGTCTATAATAAAAAAGCTATATTATTTATAGAAATACATTTTCTAATTTGGAAAATATTTAAATAAAATAAAATCTATAATAGAGAAATATTTCTAGAAATATATATAAAATAAATATAAATAAGAGATAAAAATATTAAAGAAGCCAAAATAAAAAAAAATAAAAGATACTAAAAGGAAAAAGAGTAATTTAATACTATTTACTAAATTTATTTAAAACCTATTTCCGAAAAGAATCTAATTCTTATATATAATATTAAATTAATAGATTAAAACAAATTAAGGAATATAAAGCTATTATATTACTGGCTTGGCCTATATAAAATAAGATATATAGATTAATTAAAAAGATATTATATATTAAAAGAGCTTAATAGTATTATATTTCAAAAAATATATATCGGGAATTGATTTAAATAATTTATTAAAAGGAATAAATTCTAGTATTCCCCTAAAAATAAAATTAATAATAAATATATATAATGCACATATAGATCACAAAATAGGGAGTTGCATTAGATAGTAAAAGAGTTTATTAAACTAGCTAGAAAAGAGCTTGAGTGAAGTATAAAGCTTCAGGAAGTAAGTATATAGATCCTGACTAAGCAGAGCAATCGCACTAGCCCCAATTCAGTAATTCTCACTGCAATATACCCCCTAGGAAGGCATAATACCGTATTCTACCTATTTTGCCTAATTAGAGAGCTTTGAAATAGCGAAATTCGTCCGATATATGGGTTTTATAGAGCCGTATTAATATTCCGATCCGAATAGGCTTAGCGCATATTGTTTCCCCAGATTACCGAATTCCAGGGGATCCCTATATAAACCCCCCCTTTTTACTAACTCCAGAGCCTCTAATCAAATACTCTTCTTTGATACCCTTCCAGAGATCCCTTCCCAAGCTTCCGATTATTATAAATATGGCTTCTACTTCTTCTCGCACTACTATTAAATTAATTCCGGCTCGCAAATCCAAGGTATTTTTAACCCAAAATACGTTCTTGCTTTACCTTTTACTGACTTTAGATAGTATTAAGTAGCTTGCAAATCCACTATAAGTATAGCTCTTAACTATTAATACAAAGCTCACTTTTAATAGAGTATTAAGGTTCAGATCCCTATAGTATCTTCTAATACTCCTAGTACCCCTTTACTAAAGATAAAGAAGTCTATACTAAAGCCTTATACTTCTCGTCCTGCTCATACTAGTCTCAGAGAGATCTCTTATATAGGTTATTATAAGTTCTCTATATTATTCCAAAGCTTATTTTAACTTAATATAGTCTTATCCGCTCTAAAGGGCAAGAGTAATAGTTCTTGCTATAATACTATTAGCCGAGGTTCTTATTACTAGAAATATACTTCTGGTCATTCTTATTTAGCTATTCCGATCTCTTATATCCCTGTTATATAGCTCTTTCTTATAGAACTTCCGACTACTAAAGACGCCATAAGCTCCCTTTTCTTAATTCTCTTTTACAGATTCTGACTATTTTAAAGCATTTATCTACTCTTAGGTACTCTATTTATACTATACTTGAGATCGCCAAATCTAATAAAGAGAATAGTAATAAGAGCTCTTCTATTAAGGTTCAAAAGACTATTAAGAGAAATAAGAAGTAGTTTAATCAGGTAAAGGGCCTTCTATATAAGCTTATTAATACCGTAGTAAAGTACCTTTAGATCTCCTGCTATTAGCTCTCAGGCTCTATTATTTTAATAGATTTTACAAATAAAAAGCATAAATAAAAGCCTCTTTTTACATTATTTAATTATTTTAATCTTTGCTCTAATATCCTAAAGATTTAATAAAGCTCTAAAGTTCTCGAATTTGAATCGGGGTAGATTTTTCGTAAGTCCGTCCGCAGGCATACTACTTATTTAAAGGTATATAACTTGAAATATGCCTTTACTATACTCTTAATATAGCCATATATTCTGGATATTAATATAATAGAGCTTTATAGTAATCCTTTCGTTCTCTCTAATAATTAGTCAAATAGTCTGCTTATTATTACAGAATATAGTCCAGAGCTCTCTAAGATCTAAGCTTAGATCCCTAAATAGCCTCTGGAGAGCCATAGTCTCCCTTACTATATAAGCGACTCTATATATTTCTGATTCGGTTAAAGAGATAGTTATAGAACTTTATTAAGCGGCTTTCCATAATATTAAACCTCTAAATAAGGAGATTATATACCCATAGCT
Source organism: Hyaloscypha bicolor E (assembly GCF_002865645.1). NCBI lineage: Eukaryota > Fungi > Ascomycota > Leotiomycetes > Helotiales > Hyaloscyphaceae > Hyaloscypha > Hyaloscypha bicolor. The sequence goes on along the minus strand of NW_020194691.1, from coordinate 347,438 downwards.
CAATTGTTATATATTCAGGTTATCTATATACGAAGCATTAGATGTAATCTATAGCTATATCTCTCTATATTCCCTATTATACTAAATCGCTAGAAACCGGGTTCCAAATAGGTATCGGAGAGCCTAATCTATAGCTATAAAGTGCTCTGAAGCAGGATTTATTAAGAACTAAGAGAGTACTAAAGCGGCAAAAGCTACGTCCGGCCTAATTATAATTATAATATAAAGTAGTAATCTAACCTTCTCCTAATACGCCTTAATTTAATATAAATAAGCTTGACTACTATACTTCCGAAAATCGATTCTAGGTAATAGAGTACTAGGGCACTTCCTATCTACTACCCTGAACTTCTTGGCAATCTTCTTAATATAGGTATTATAAACTAGCCAGAGCTTTTTAGCCTTCTAATCTCTAATTATACGAACCCCTAGGAACCACTCTACGTCCCGCATATTATAAAGCTCGTAAACCATCTTAATATAAGTAATAATTAATTAAGTACGCGCTTTATTATCCTTATAATAGAGTACTTAAAAGTCATTTATATAGAACATAATAAAGATCTTGTAATCTGTATTCACGTAAATACAGGGCTTTTTATTAAGTCCAGAGAGTCTAATTCTCTTAAGAGTATCTGTCTAGTACTTGTACTATAGAGCAGGAGAGTCTCGTAGCCTATATAGAGCTCGATCTACCTCTGCTATATATCCTGGTATCTTAAAACCGTCTAATAGCTTGCATACTACTATAGGCTCATTAGAATCTCTTTCCGTATTAATAAATACGTTTATAATATTAAATTACTTTATTTCCAGATTAAAATAAGCCGCAATTGCACTAGCCACTCGAAAAGACCTTACTATGAGCATAGCGGTATATGTAAATAGGAGTAATGTCTCCTCTTGGAGATCTCTACGAACCACTAGCCTTGAGCAATACCGAGTAATATATCTATCAGAATTAATTTTATATATAAATATCTATTTTAAAGGGATCGGAGGTGCGCTTGCTTTATTACTAGGAATAATCCTCTAGTAATTTCGAGCTTCAAAGTTATTAATCTCTAGTTTGGCGTCCAATTTAAAGTACTCCCTAGCTAGGTGCTTCTCCAGATTATTTCATATCTTTAGAGCCTTTAGAAAATTATTAATATAAATTTTTCTCGTTATTATACTACCCGGAGCGCTCTGCTCTAGATATGCTCTTAATTAAACTACTATCGCAATTACGGTATATATAGTCTTGTAATTAAATCCCTTCTTATAATCCTCTAGCTAATCAGGCTAGAGAGATCCTAAAAGAGACTCTAAGTAATTAATCTAATTCGATCCACCTATTATTTGCAGTAGTGTACTTACCGTAGTAATTATACTACTACTAGCTTTACCTGGATCTCCGTCCTAATTATTTCTCTTATGCGAGTATGTTTGGATTAGCCCTTTTCTGGTTCTAATAATCGGCTTCTTTATTTATTTTCTCTTTGGTTTTGCTATTTGATCTTCTACTTTAGCTAAGCTATTTGCTCTTTCCGTAAAGGATCCTCCCATTTCTATTAAGCTATCCGCTTATTCTATGGGTAAGCTTCCTGCTTCGCTTGCAGGAGCTATTAGTAGATCTTATTACTAGTCCTGAAAAGATCCTTCCCCGCTTTTATTAGTTTAGTATACTTCCCTAACGGTTCCGGTATACTCTATTATATCTCTCTCTATAGTACTAAGCCTTCTTAAGAGCTTAGTACCTTTATTTCTACTACTTCTAGGCTCTGGTATGCTTTCTGGCTCTGGAGTACTTTATAGAGTCATAAGTCTTATTCCTAGCAAGGCTATAGAGCTCCCTACCCCCGAGTTATAACTAATTAGTATGCTCGTGGGCTCTTCTAATTATTGGTTCATTTACTTATTACTTCCTAGTTTAGGCTCATTTTCTATTTGCTCTAATAAGCCATTATATTATAATTCCTTATTCTCAAAGATTAATTTAGTATCCTGAATCTTATTCTCTAGGAATAGTTCTACTACGTCTTTTATAATCTCTATACTATGGCCTTTAGTATATTCATAATCCTTTTTATAGAGTATATTCTCATTAAATATAATATTATATATAATAATTACTTTATTAAGTACGGGAACCCAGATTTTATAAATATTAGATATAATATATCTAACTAAATATCTAATATGCCCGCATAATATAACCTTGAATACTCTCTTATTCCGTCCTACTTTGCGGTCCTTAATTATTAGATATGCCCTAGAATCGTATATATAGATCCTATTCCAATTAGGCCTGAGATTAATTATTATTCGAGCTATAAGCTCTGGGTTATACTAACAGAAATAATTGCGGAATCACGAATTAAGTACTTTATTTAGTATTCTCTAGTAGTTTATATACGAGGGGCTCCGATTATATAGGTAGATCGCGGCCATAGAGCTCTCCGGCCATAGCTTTTTAGGCAAATTAGCTATTAAGTATATTATAATAGCCTTGTTTATAATCTCCTGCCCTGCTCGCTCGGTATCACTATTTGGCTCATATATATATAAAGAAGAAAGCTCGATTTTAATACCTTCTTCCTTTACCCAGATCTAATAGGCTAATATTTCTTGGATTGGAATAACTGCTTTCTCTTAATTATACTTAATATAAGTAATTAAAAGGTTATATTACTTATATACTCACTACTCAAAATCCCTAATTATATTAAATATTACTAAACCCCCTTTGCTTTATAGAAGATATCCAAAGAGCTTTCTACTAAATTCGTCCTTAATTATTAGAATCTAGCTCGAACTATTATAGCTATTTAGATAATCAAATAAGTCCTATAAGATCCTCTAAAATAGTCAAGCAGACTTCCTCTTAGTTGGCCTATACGAGATTACTTGCCTGGTATATACCTAAGTATAAAATTCGTATATAATCCTTATTAGTCTATTAATTTTCATATTATATATATAATTAACGAGCTTTTGTAAAGCTTTATAGGCTAAATACCCCGCTCTCACATACTATTTTTCTTCTAAATTACTTCTTGGCTTGAGATACTTCCTTAATTTCTTATACCGAGCTCTAATTAAATATTCAAGTATTAGAAACATGAGTATATTACTAGTACTAGTAGAAATTTCGAACGAAATATTAAAGTAAGTAGAGAGCGGCTTATATTTAAGGAAAACTAAATTAAACCTGTACTCTAATTATATTAATACCATATTCTCTTTATAATCTCCCAATCTAACTATAAGATTATATCCATAATACCAAGCTTTCTTTTCCGCCAAGCGAGCTTTAGAAATAATATTTACATAAAATCCTTTAATAACTATAATATTATAAAGGATCAGATCTTTGGTATGTGGTCCCGCGGGTCTATTAATCACGTTTTTAATTATATAAGTACTATATCTAATAATCGGAAGACTAGTTATTCCTGCTTTTACGTAATTATTGATTTTCGCCTTAATAAAAGTACCAGAATTAATTAGATCCTTGCTATTAACCAGGTATATAGTACCGCAGTTATCTAGTAAGGTACTCTAAAAAAGCGGATATCTTGAGAAATCGAGTATTATATAGATCCCCTGACCTGGGCTCTGAATTATAAGTATGGGATCTATTAGAGTAATATTAAAGTTCCCAGGAAATTAGGTTCCGGACGCTTTAGGCTCCTTTTTAGAACTAGTACCGGGTATTAGCTTTTCTATAGCTTGTTTACTAGTGATTTTTATACTATATTTCTCTTCTAGCTAAGGTTTCAGATCCTTCTAATACTCGGTTAAGATCTTTTCCCGGATTTTTCGGATCTATTCCTCGTTAGGCTTGAATTTTGTCCAAGTTTTGCTCGATCCAGTAATCGCAATTTCCATAGTAGTATAGCTAAGTAGGTCCTACTTATACTTATATATTTTGGAACCCTTATAAGGGTACTCATAGTACTTGTACTTGTTCAAATCGGGTTTGCCGTCCAATCCTTTACTAGTTTAATTCCCGAGTATTATAAAGATTATAGGAGCTCCTGAGTACTTGGCATTCTAATTTTCCAAAATAATCCGATTAAATACCTGGCCGTACTATTCGAGCATAAGAATCGGAAGCCCCAGTTCGTCTTTACTATACAGATTACTAAGCTATTCTATTACCCAGATTAGTGCGAGTTTCCGCTAGAGGGCTATTAAGAACTTAATTACTACTAGAGTGCCTTTGATTTCGGCGATTTTAAGAGCTCTGGCTCTATTAAGTACCTTTTCCCAATTAGTAAACCAGTGCTTTGGGCTCACTTTTCCTTTGCTTGCTTATAGTAGAACCGAGCTATATGCTCTCCGAGCGGCAGTAATTTATACTATATCTATAGAACCGTATTTTATTAATAAAGCCTTAAGAACCTCGTAAATAGAGCTCTGCTTACTCTCTTTGAGGCCTAATATGGAGTTCGTAAGGATCTCTGTATTAACTATTTGACGGAGCCACTACCTAATCACATGGTAATATACTAGCTTGTTTATCTAGTCCAGTTTCTTGATCTTATAGTCCCGTAAGAGCACCAAATAGTAATCTCTGATATCCCCGAATATTACAGGCTATAGAGATACTAGTTTCGATCCTTTCTTAATTATAGGTCGAGTGTCTTTATCCCAATTTTCCGTATTAACTTGGTATCTGGTATAGTAATCCTCTGTTTCCTTTAGTATAAGCTCATTAATTATAGGGGAAGGCCTGGGAGAAGCTGCCATATTCGTTTTAATTACTTTATTATTAAATGGATTAATCTTATCCCAGATGCCCTTATTACCTACTACTCTATAGAGAGCATTGAACCAGTCCGCCCAGGAACTGCGGTCCTTTAGGACAATAATCTTTACCGTGGCTTCTAACATAATTACGATTGAGCTTTAGAAACTATAGGAACTATGGGAATAGTTTCTATTAATTGGTTAATATTGGAAATACGAACTAAAATATGATTTTCGAAGAATAAATTGAATAAGCTCTTAAATACTCTCTGCGGTATACTAATTAGGAAGCTTATTAGTGCAAGGCCGGGCTCATAACTAATACACGTATAGATTATAGAGTAGGAAATTGCATTAGATAGTAAAAGAGTTTATTAAACTAGCTAGAAAAGAGCTTGAGTAAAGTATAAAGCTTTAGGAAGTGAGTGCACAGATCCTAACTAAGCAGAGCAATTGTACTAGCCCTAATTCAGTGATTCTCATTGCAATAATATATTTATAAATAAATATTTTAAAATAGATATAGAATTAGAAAAGAAAATAATTATAGAATATTATAAACGAAATAGTATTTAAAAGATTAAGAAAACTATTAGTATTATTATATATATTTTAGAATTACTAGAATCAGAAAGAGTAAAATATATCTCTTTTATAAAGAATTAAAAAAAAGTATTTAATAATAGAAGCTTTTTTTAACCTAAATTAAAGCTTATTACTTTTAATTCTTTATATATTTTTTATTTTTTTCTTCCGACTATTATTTATGGCTTTTAGAGAATATTATTATTAGATTATTATTCTAGAAATCAGATAAGCTTTACTATTATTTATTTCTTACTATTATCTAATTATTATTATTAGATAGTATTTTTAATATAAGATTCTATTACTAGATTTTGGGAATTAAATATAAAATATTTTTTTTAATATAAAAATAAATAGAAAATCGAGAAATTCTTTTATAAATTTTGAATTTTGAATTATAATACTTTTCAGAAAGTTTTTATAATATAAATAATAATTATATATAAAAATGAAAAAAAGAAGCCTTTTATATATCTTTTATTAAACTAGAAATCTTTTAGATACTTTATTTACTTTTTTAGTTAGCTATTTTTATAATTTATACTAGTCTAAAACTTAACTATAATATTTATAGATTTCGATTTTAATTTAAACTACTATTATAAGTTTATTTATAATATTTAAATAAATTTCCCAAATAGAGGTTATATATAAATGAAATAGCTAATTAGAAGCTTTATAAAAAAAAGAGAAACCTTATTAAATCTAATAATTATTTCCGAAAATATTTAATAATATATAATTCTAGTAATCTTTTAGATATTAGATAAATTAGATCTATTTATTTAAAGCCTATTTTATATCTAGTTTATTTTGAATTAAAAAGTCTATTTTCTTTCCTATATAATTATAGCTATATTTAAAATATATACCGAAATTTAATTAATATATTATTTATTTTTATTTTTATATAAAAAGAACTTCTTTTATATAGAATTCTTTTTTTAATTATAATACCGTTTTATTACTAGAAACCGATTATTTCTTTAAAAAGCTAATATAATTTACTAATTTTTACTATTAATTTATTTCTTATTATTAAATATTATTTAAATAATTAAAAAAACATTTTTAATTCTATATTTTTAATACTAATTTATAATACTTGATTTTTCTATATTCTATATTAATTTTAATATTAACTGTTTCAAATTTAATAATAATACTATAAATTCTATTTATATTATTTTATAATTCTTTTTTCTATAATTTCTAAAGCCTTTAATATTATTTTAAAATTCCAATTAATTAAATAGTTTTATATTATATAAAATCGATTGTAATAAATATTAAATAAATATAATTAGCTTTTGGAAAAGATATAGATTAGTTTTAAAAGAAATAATACCTTATTTTAAATTATTTCTTAATTTTATTATTTTAATTCTTTTTCTATTAATATTTATTTTATACTTTTCTAATATTTTTAATATATTTATATATCTTATCTTTTATATATTTCCTATATTATTTCTTTTCTTTTATATTATAAACTTTTTATTATTTTCTTCTATATTTCAATATTTTAAATATTATTATTATATTTATATTTATATTTCTATTATATTACCTTTTTATTTTTCTATTATTATTATTTAATTTAATTTACCTTAATTATTTTCTAGATAATATTTTTTTTAGATATATATATTTATGTTTTTTTCTATAATAGAAGCCTAATTCTATATTTTATCTTTTATAATTATTTCTAATTTATAATTATATTACCTTAAATATATTCAATTATTATATCTATTTTCTCTATTATATATATTACTATTTTAGCTTTGTTTTTTTATTAGAAAAAAAGAAAAAACTCGAATATATATAATATCTTTATATAATTCAAATCTATTTCAATTTATTCTTTATTTTAAAAAGTATTTAAAAAAAATTCTTATAATTTCAAAATTTTATAATTTTATAATTTATAACTATTATATTAATAATATCTATATAATTCTTTTAAAAATAATAAAATAGCTGAAAAACTAATTCCTTAAGCTAGTAAAATATAATAATTAATTCTTATAAGCTATAGTATTATTAAAAGCATATAAATTAATAGAATTAAAGTTTGGAATATTAAAAAAGCTTGGGTAGTTATAAAAGGCCTATTAATACTAGAAAAGATAATTGCAATTTCCGAATTTAATATAAATTCTTTAGGCAAATTAAGTAATATATATAATAAGTTCTTGAAATAGAAAACTTTTATTAAAAATAGAACTGGATTGGAATTAACTAAAAAAGAACTAAAAGATTATTAAGCTAATAATAGAGAATTCGAGAATATTATTAAAAGTATTTTTAAAGGTAAATAAAAAAAGCTTAATAAAATTAAAATTATAGTAAATAATCTGGAAACCAAGAATTAAAATAGAATTATATTATATAATAAAGCTTTTGGTTAATATATTAATAATATTTATAATAATTTTAATAAAAATATTTATAAGAAATTATATTCTTTTATTAAAATAAAAGCTTTAATATATAAAGCTATTTGGTTAATTAATAAAGCTACTTTAAAATATATTAAAAATAAAAAGTATTAGAATACTAGTATATTTATTAAATTAAATATTACCAAGATACTTAAATATATTAAAGCTATTTCGGAATTTAAAGAATTGGTTTTTAAGCTATTATTAGCTAATAATTTTAAAGCTAGATAATATATTTTTAATATTTCCGGAATTCTAATTAAAGGAATTTATAATAATAAGCCTTTTTCTATTTTTTAAACTAAATCTAAAAAATGAACTCTTATTATAATTTTAACTTTAATTCAATTGAATTCAATTAATAAAATAGAGCTAATTTAATATAGCCTAATAATAAATTTACTAATAAGATTAGTAAAATTAATATAATTAGATAAAAAGAACCTAGTAAAAATAGAAAACAAGTTAAGTCTAAAACTTTTAATAAATAATAAAAATCTGAGTACTAGTTTAAATATAAGACTAGTAAAATAGAAGAAAATAAAAAAAAGATAAATAAAAAGGAATTTTTTATTTTAAAGAGAAAAATACTATTTAAAAAAACTCCTATATCTATATCTAAAATCAAGAAATAAAAGACTAAGAATATTAAATTCGGGGAAATTAAAAGTATTTAATATACCTATAAAATACTAGTTAAATAAAAATTAATACTTGTTTAATAGAATAAATATACTTTTAAGGAGATATATAATAGTATTTTAGGACCTATTTATAAACAAGAATACTATAGGGTTATTAATAGATTCCTTAAAGCTTTTTATATAATATATATTTAGTAATTAACTAATATTTTCTCTATTAATATAGGAAATATCGAGAATATTAAGGATATTCTAAAGCTGGTTATTAAGATCTATAAAGTTATTAAAGGCAAAAAATATATTTCTATTATTTGAATAAATAAAAAAATACGAGATTTCTTTTTTAAAATCCAGAAAATTAAAGAATATAAATATAAATATTATATTTTTAATTAATTCTACCCAAATCTATAATTCCAATTTAATATTATAGTTTCTATTTTTAAGTCTAGTATTATTAATTTAAATATAAATAGTTATATTTATAAGAAAAATTACCTGAAATAAATTAAAAAGCTTAATATTCGAAAGTATTTAATAGGAGAAATAAAAATATTATAGTTATATTTCTGAAAAAATAATATATTTAAATATAAAAATCTAGATAATAGTTATTTTATTTTAGTTTTTTAATTCTTAATAGTAGATCTATTAATATAGCTCGGATTTTATAAGATATTAGGCAAGTATTTTATTTATTTAATTATATATTTTTAGCTAGCCTAATATTATATTTCTAAAAATATTAATTATAATTAATATAAAGGTAATATTAAAGATCTGGCTATTACTAAAGCTTTAAATAATAAATTCTACTTTAATAAAAAGTATTAGAATATTAGTTATATTTTTCTTATAAATTATAAAAATGTTATTATTTTTAATAAAAAGTTTTTTAAAAATATTAATTATTTCTTTATTTTTAATAATTTTAAGCCGGAAATAGCTAAGGAAATAGGCAAGTATTTACTAAAGGTAATAGAAGAAAAGACTTTAAATATAATTTATTTAATTAGATAAATAAATGCCTTTAGCTAGATAATCTATAAATCTGGAATTATAAATAAATAATAATTCTCGGATAATATAGAAACCGAAAAATAGTTTAATAATAATTTATTATTTAATAGGTCTTTTATTATAATTCTAATAAATCTAATTATTATTAAAAATAGAATATATAAAAATAGAGTTTTTTATAAGGTTATTAAAGCCTGTTATTTAAAGCTTTTTTCTTTTATTAAAAGTCGATTTAAAAATATTATAAATAATATAAAATTCAAAAAAGCTATTTGTTTGGAATATATTAGTATAATTTATAATATAATTTATTATAATAAGCCTCTTTAATACTTAATAATAAAGGTAGAAATTAAATAATAGTTAAAGGCAAATATTAATTAATATAAAGAACTATATCGGATTTAATATAAAAATGTAGCTAAACGGGTTCGGATTATTTTTAAATAAATTCGGAAATATAAAATAAGATTATTTAAAGATAATAAATCTTATTTTAAATATATTAAGGAGAAATTGGATTAACTAATAGAGGAGAATTCCGATTATTTTATTATTTCGGATTCTAAATAGGATTTTTCTATTATTTTTAATATTTAAAAAACAAGTATAAATAAATAAAGAGTCGGATATAATATAATAGACTATACTTTCTAAAAATTATATTATTTTAGTAGTTTTAAGGTTTTGGTTATATAATAAAAGCCGTAGCCTTTTATATATAACTTATAGAAATTATATAAAAAAGCTGGTTTTTTTATAGTTCTAGAAAATAATCCTTTTTTAATATTTATTTAATTGAATTTTTATATATTATATATTATTTATATTTTACTATTTATATTTTTAATTTATTATTTTATTATTAAGTTATATTTTATATTTTAATATACTTTATATAAGTTTTTATTTTATTATAGTTTTCCTTTTATAATATTTAAATAATATTTTATAAAACTAAATAAATCTTTTAGTTTATATTTATTTATTTTAGATATAATTCAAGTATATAAGAGAGATATAAAATACTATATAAAAGGTTTTTAGCTATTAATTCCCTATTAGATAATAGAATAATTAATTGAATTATTAAATAAATAATATATTATTATAGTATAATATTGGTTTTAATATAATAATATAAAGAATATATTTATATTAAATTCTAAAATATAAAAAAAATCTTTATAAATTAATATATTTTAAAAATATATAAGTTGAGTTTCGAAATAATTTGGGAACTTTTAAAGAATCTTATTAAGAAATAGATTAAATAATAAATAAATATAATAGATATTATAATTATTCGAAATATATTTAAATAAACAATTCCCTATAGACTAATAGAATTAAATAGAATATATCAGATATTAGAAATTAGATAAAAGATATAACTTTTTAATAATATATAAATACTAGTATTTTATAATAGAATACTATTAAGGTAAAATTCTATTTTATAATTTCTAATATATTTTATTTAATATTTTCAAATACTTTCTATTAATATAAAATTTATAATATTATTTCTTAATACTTATAATAGTATTAAATTCTAATTTTGATTTATAATATTCTCTTTTAATACTTTTAATAATATTATATTTTAACTATTATTTATAATACCTTTTCCGGATATTTATAATAATATTATATTTTAATTTTTATTATTTAATTCAGATTTCGATATTATAAATAAATAGTATCTTATTATATATAAAAATATAAAATAAAGAATTATTATAAAATAAAAATAGATATTCTAATTCTAATATTCTAATATATATAAATACCTATATATTTAATATAAAAAAATACTTTAGGATTTCTATAAAATAATATCTAATAATATCTTATTATAATAGTAGTTTAATAAAGTTTAAAGAATTATTTCTATTTACAAATCGGATATTAAAGGTTATAAGTAGTATTTTAATAATTATATTAATTCGGTTTAGATAATAGAATATAAGGCTATAATAGTAAAATAATTCGAATCGAGAGTTATATAGCTTAAAGAAAAGAAAGCTATTATAATCGAAAAACTAAATAATATATAAGAATATTAAACTGGGTTTTTTATTACTATTAACTATTTTAATATTATTAAATAGAAAATTAATAAACTAAAAAAGAAAAAGAAGAATATAATATAGGTTTACTAATTTATAATAGTAATTACTATTAATTGTTTCGGTATTATTAAATAGAAGATTAATAAGCTTAAAAAGGAAAAAGAGGATATAATATAAGTCTATTAATTTATAATAGTAATTATTATTATTTGTATTAGTACTATTAAAAGAAAAGTTAATAAATTTAAATAAAAATATAGTTTAGATAATTATATTCGATTTCTAATAGCTATAAAGAAATAGAGATTTAATAAGGTCCCTTATAATAACAGGCTAGCTATAAGAGCTTATAAATATAAGGTAATAATACCAAATAGAAGAGATTCGATTACTGTATTTTATAAAAGAAATAGATAATAGAAATAAGGCTTTATTAATATAATATAGATTTAGTTATTTTCTTTTATTAAATTTTTTTTTCTCTTTTAATAAATAATTTACTAAAGTATTTTCTTAAAATATAATTAATAAAATAAATTAGATTCTATAATATAGGATCTTATAATATACTAATTCTATTTAGTTTATATAAAATATATAATTCTCTTAGAAACTCTAGATTTAAAATAGTATTTCTATTTATATAAATGTTTTAAAATTAGATTTAAATATAAAAATAAAATTAATATAAAATTATTAATAAATAGCCCTTTCCGGTTTTTATAGTTATATTTAAATATTAGAAAATTACAAATTATAATTCCAAAAAAATAAACTAAAAAGAATTAGATATATCTATATTTATCTATATTTATAGTTATTAAAAATAGGGATTTCAAATTGGATTTCTATTAATTATTTAATTCTAAGTTTAAAAAAAGCCGAAACCGGATTTTATTATTTATTATAAAATCAATTATTCTATTTCTAATAAAGCAAATAGGCTATAAATAATATTAACTTATATTTTGCTTTTAGAAATTATTTATTAAAACTATTTTAGAAATAGCTATAAACAGATTTAGAAAACTAAAAATTTGTTTTATATTTCCGGAATTAGAATTTAATATATTATCCAGGCCTATTACTATTAATATCGAGATTATTTATAATAAAAGAATAATTATAATAATTGAGGTAATAAATAAAAGTCTATAAATATCTAAAAGTAATCTAATTTCGAGCCTTTTAAAAATAATTAAATAAATAATAAGAGAAAATAATCGATTTAGGAAATAGCTAATATACCTATAGATAAAATAGAAGCCAAATATATTTCTTTTAAAAAGAGTAACTTTTATAATAAAAGAGCTTAAATAAATAATAATCGAATATTATAGGCTTAAAACTATAATTAACTAAAATAGAAATAATTACTAAAATATAGTTTAAGAAAATATAATTAGTATAATTAAATAAATTAATAGAAATATTTATATTTATTAAATTTAAATTCGAAGGAATTAAAATTATATTTATATTTAAATATAATAAAAAGGAAATAAATAAAATAAAAGAATTATAATATATTAATATATTAGATATTATAATATTTGAATATTAGAAATCTTTAGATATAAATAAAAACAATTTAAATATTTTCTATTTCCTTTTCTATTTTATATTAAATTATATATTTTAGGAATCTTTTATATTTTTAAAATAAATATAAAAAATATTTCAATTTCTTGAAATGAATTATTTTGTTTTATATTTATTAAATAATACTATAGATATTATTATAGGTTTTATTATTTATATATATTATATTTAAAGTTTTAATATTAATTCAAATATAGAATTAGAAGTTTAATTTATAAAAAATAATAATAATATCTTTTTAATTTTTAATTCCAGATTTAATAAGCTTTTCTATATTTATTATTATATATATTATTTTAATATATTTCTTTAAGGATTTAGTAGCTTTTGGTTTTATTATATTAGAAAGGTAATTATTAAAAATAAAAAGCCGAATATAAAAGATTTATAATAATAGTTAGAATTAATACTTATATAAAATAAAAAGAGACGAATTTAGTTAATATCTTTTTAAAGAAGTTCTATTATTATATTAATAATCCAGGCTATATATATATTTTTAGCTAGTTATTAGTAGGTACTTTTTATAAGAGTTATAAGTATTTATTTTTAGAATTAAGCTTTTAAAAGAGAATAATTCTTTAATTTATTATTCTATAATTATAATATTATTTTAAGAATTATATAATATATAAGAATTAATCTACTATTTTTATATTTATAGTAAATAAGAGAATAATATTATATAATTTAAGGTTTAGCTTCTTTTTATATGGTTTTTCAATTATAGCTTATATTCCGGACTATAGATTAATATTATTAATAGTATATTAAAAGAAGTTCCGGGTAAATCCTTTTCTCTTTTTAATAATAAAAATAAAAATATTTTTTTTAGTATTTTAATATTACTAAGCTATAAAAAAGAAATCTAATTATATAATTGAAATATAATTTATATTAGAGATATTAATATATATATATATTAATCGGTTTAGGGCTTTTAGGATCTTAATAGCCGAATATATAAATGGATTATATTTAATAATAATATATTTCTTTTACTAGTTTTATATATTATAGTTTTTATTATAATAAAAAATATATTAGAAATAAAGGCCTATAATAAATATATAAATATAAATAGCCGCAAATAAATCTATTATAGGTAATATTAAAAGCTTTTTTAATGGATTATATAGATATATTATAGTTATTAATATAATAATAAAAATTAAATAAAGCTTTTAAAAGATTTTATATAAATATTAATATATTTAAGGAATAAAAAAAATAAGGCTCTTATAATAGTACTAGTCTAAAGATATATTATATTAGCTATTATTTATTTATAAGAAATTCAAATCGATTTATTATTACTATTATAATTCCAGATATAATATATAAATTAAGCTTTTGGAATATTATATTAGCTATTATATATATTAATCTTTTAATTAAAGTAATTAGTTTTAGCTATTTATATATATATATAAAGATTCCGAATAAAAGTCTATATTAATTAATAATTATATTTATATATTTCCCTAAAGCTAATAATATAAGATTAATTATATATATTATACTAGAGTATTTTATTAGGCTAGTAATATTTTTTATTTCGAAAATAAAACAAATAATATTTCTAATTATAAAAGTTATAATTAAATTTATATTAAATAGAATTATCCTTTCTAAATCTCTTATATATTAGTAGATTTACAAATAATATTTGTATTTAAAGAGGCAAAATGCGATATAATTGAAAACTATTTTAATTATTAGTAAAATATAATAAAAAAATAAAAATAAAATAATAAAATTATCGAGAGTTATAATATATTACTATATGAGATCTATAATAAAAAAGAGTAAATTAGTAAGATTTTCGAGTTTCCTTTTATATTTTATATTAAATATATATAAAACAAATTATAATCGAAAATATATTATATTAAAAATATTAAAAAAAAGCCTAAAAAACCGGAACTAGCTCTTTTAAATTCTAGCTAAGATAAATAAATATTTCTAAAACAGGGATTTTATATTAATATAAAATTTTAACCTTATTAATATAAAAAATAAAAGCTTTTTTAATAATTAATTTGCTATTATAGCTTTTTATATAATTAAATAATATTTGTTTAAAAACCGGAATATATAATAGAAAAAAAAAGACAAATTATAGAATTTAAAATTATAGAAATAATAGAGTTTTATAATTTTAATATATTATTAATTATATATAATTGCAAATCGGGAGAATATTATACTTTTAAATCTAGTAATTTATAATAGCCGAATATAAAAAATATTATATGTTTTTATTATTTCTATATTATATTATTTCCTTTAATAATTATTAGTTTATATATCCCAAATCCCAGAATAAGCTCCCTAAAAATATTAAGAAACTTAATAAGAAAAAAGAGAGGAGAAGATTAAAGAGAATAAAAAGATATATATTATTTAAAGAATTACTTTCCGAAAACTAGATATCGAATAAAGATAAGTTTAATAAACAGGTAATAAAAATTATATTTTTTTTATTAGAACTATTATTATTTAATAGAATTATCTTTAAAAAGGCATATATAAATTAAATATAAAAGAATAAAATAAGTTATAGATATATATATTTTAATAGTTTTATTATTTAAATATAGATTAACCTTTTCTAATAAATAAATTTATATAATAGCTTTAATATTATTAGAACTTTTCGGAAATAATATTCTATAATTACTAAAAATAAATAAATTAGTTGAATTAAAACTTAAAATTTATAGAAATCATATAATAGAGACTAATACTATTTAGATTTAATATATTAAAATATTAAAGGAAATTCTTAACTTTATAAATAGATAATTATTAAAGTATTAAATTATATTAAAGATATAATTAAATAATAGAATAGAGAATATATTTCTAAGCCTAGAGGAGTTTTATATAGTTTTTTATTATTAAGTTTATTATATATTATAGTATTTGAATAAATCAGGTAATAATAGAATTATTAGAGAAAGATATTTTATAATAAATATATATTTCAATATTTATATATTATCTATCTATTTAATTCTTATAATATTTCCTTTTTTTTTATAATACTAGTTTATTCTGGAAATTTACTAGAGGTAGTAATTTCTCTAATATAGGAGAGAGTTTTTTAAAAGATTATTTTTTTAAACAAATTCTATTATTCGGTACTTTTACGGGTTTAATTAGAAAACTTTTATTAAATAGTTTAATAGCCATATAATTTAAAAGGAATTCTTTTAATCCAGAACTAGTATTTATTAGAAAGAATTCCTTTTTTATAAAAGAGAGATCTTGTAAATTATATCTTATCTAGTAAAATATATTATTCGGAAGTTATATTTTAATAATATAATTTCGTAATAATATAATTTAGTAATAATTCTTTCAATTCCGTATTAGAATAATAATAATAATAAATCTTATATATAATAGATTAATATAGTAAATATAATAGAATCTTATTAATAGCTTTTATATATTTTGGCTATAAGCAGATATTAGATTTAGGGGCTTATTTTAGTATAAATAAATAAAACTTATAATATCTTAATAAATAATATTTACTATAAAAAGAATAGATATATTCCGAAATTTATTAATTAATAGAATTAAAAAAAATATAAAATAATAGAAGTTTTAATAAGGTTATTCTTTATTATCTATTCTAAATATAATATTTTTAATAAAGTTATAATTATATATTTTATAAAATAATATATATAGATTTAATACTTTTATTATATATATTATTTAATCTAAATTAAGGAATCAAATCAGGCTCTCCTTTATATATCTATTACAGCTTCTATTAAAAGAGGTTTTATTATAGCTTCTATATTTCTTAAAATAAATAGGAATTTAATAGAAATACCGATTTTATAAAAGCCGGTTTTAATCTCTTTCTCTCTTTTCTTGGATTTATATTATATAACTTCGTATATTTCTTATTATAACTAAAAGTATAATATTTTTATTTTATAATAGCTGGCTGCTTCTTCTATTATAAAGTATTATAATTATAGCTATTGGCTCAGCTTTAATATATATAGTAATAATATATATCTTTTGAAATCCAATAAGTTTTAGACCTTTATTTATTAAATTCAAAATCCGAATATATAATAGCCTAGTCTTTTTATTTTAATTAGTAATGGGTTCAAGTTATAGACTCTTCGAAAACTATTCGGAATAAAAAAAAGTCAGAAATTTAAAAGCAAATAAAATATTAGTAAAATATATCTCTATTTTAACCTATTTACTATTTTTTATAAATAGTAATCTCCCTTAATAGAACTTGAAAAAAAGAATATTTATAACAAATAATTATTATAAAATAATAAAATAAACTCTTTCTAAAATTAGAAAAAGGCTACTCTATAATATTTTAAATAGAAGTATTAATAAGATCTATTTCTATTTTCTTTTACTTTTTATAGATGTTTTTTATTTCTTTTTTACTAATATTAGTAGTTTTAAATAGATTATATACCATTTAGTTATATGATTTAAAAGAGTCTAGCTATTAATACTATTAAAACAAATATATTCTTAAATAGTTATAATAATAAAGAAAACTATACCTGGAATCGAATAAAAAAAGAAAATTAAAAAGGTCTCTTTTTATTTATTAAAAAAGGAAATATCCCGTAATCTATATAAATAGATTTCGGATATCTATGTTATTATTCTTTTTCCGGCTTAAAAGATCTCTTTTAAGGCCCGATATAAATGCTTTAAAAAGTGTTTTTTAAATAGATTAGATAAAATATAAAAGAATAAAATAAAAACTTATTTATTATTTTCTATAATATATTTTTCTATTCTTTTCTAATATACTTATAATTACTTCTTTTAATCCTTTATAAAGCTATTCGATTTTATTAAAGTTTTAAAGAAATAGAATTCTATTATAGAAAACTTAGCTAAATATATATTTAATTTTCTAAAATATATAAAATTAGTAAAAGAATTAATAGAATTTATAATTCCAGTTATTATATTAAGTTTCTTTCTAGATAGTTATCTTTTATAATATTATAGTAAATAATAGCCGTTTATTTTCAAATATATAAAATCTAATTATATTCTAGTATTTAATTCCAGGTTAGTTTTTCGAACCTTATATAAAGATATCCTTTATTAAATAAATAGATCTAGAACAATAGTATTTAAAGAATTTCCAGATATAATAGTTCTTTTTAGTAGATTTATAAACGGAATTAAAAACCGGTTATAAGAACTTTTTAATTAATTAGCCTATAATAGTAAAACTTTAATAAATATCTATAGAAATACTTTTTGGTATTTTATAGGCCGCTAGTATAGTATTTATAATAGTAGTATCTGTTATTTTTACCTATAATACAAATTGTAATATGGCCTGAAATACAGATATATTAATTATAAAAACTGTATTATAATAATATCTATTTTTATATTCCGAAATATATTATATTATAAAACAAATCTCTAGTTTTGGAATTATAAATTTTTTCTTATTAAGTCTATAAAGTTCTTATTAATATATTGCTTTTTTTTAACTATTTTTTCCTAAAGAGATTATTTAGTAATAAAGAAAAAATTATAATTAATTATATTATTAATTGTTTTATTTATATTACTAATTGCTATTTCGGCTATCCCCCTTTATTTAATTATAACTATTAAAGTCTTTTTATAATTCGGAATACTTAAAGAAAGGTCTTATTATGAAATAATATAGCCCTAAGTTTTAAAGATATTTAGAGAGGAAAAGAATACAATCCGGGAGTTATACTATTACAAGAAGAGGGGCCACATGTTTCGGTATTTAGTAATGTGTATTAACCGAGTTAAAATATACTATGTTCACGCCCGGGCTCGCTATATTTTTCTTAGCCACGATTCTCAGGCCTAATCACGTGTGTAGCGTATAGTGGTCACGCGTGTGGCGTAAGAGCAGGTTTCTCGAACATTTCTATCGGCAGGTGGTAGCACGCTGGTGCCTGGGCGCTGGAACGTCGTCACTCGTCTCCCACCATCGCAACGGCAGGATAATATGGACAGAGCCAGTCAGTGAGCCACAATTGAGCGCCACACCTCATCTTCCAGCTGACAACCAGTTTCAGCTGACAGCCAGTTTTGGTGAAGCCACCACCACCAGCCGTTTAAGGCTGACATTCAGACAAGCTGCTTTACATACTATAGGATACTGGACCCTCCAAAGTAATTGGTGCTCCAAATATCTCCTCCATATGCCTGATAAGAATTATTGGAAAGTGATTGATATATTAGTGATAAATCGATATATTGGAGGTTGATAATCTGTAAAATGACTAGATACAGGAGAGTAAAGAGTAAAAAAAAGGAGAGGAGGGAATCTAAAGTACAGTTCTTATATATCTACTAGTGGGTGGCGATTTCCTCCAGTATATTATAAATCAGATAACTCATATATATTAATTAGTAAACGTTCCCTGAGCTTCCATAGTGAGCTATTCCATAGGCTTCCATAGTAAACCATTATAAATGAGAGTGGCGAAGCTAATATTAGTAGTTGAACCTGGTACTGGAAGAACTAGTAAGCTAGTACCAATTCAACAAGTATTCACACCCCATCTTGCTTAAGATTTTCCAATAGGAAAGTAAATAAGCTCGGGGATTACGTGGGTGGAAGTTCGGTTTGAAGAAGATTTCTACCTATATACAAAGAGCCCTCCAGCAAGAACTAAAATTTACTTAGTCTATATAGTTGCCCTCAATAGCAAAAATCACCCCGATTATAATAAGTATAAGATAAAGACCAAAACAATTTGGAAACAGCCTGCCTACTTATAACGACATGCTCTGAAAGGCCAAATCAAGCTCTTTATCAACTTCGTACTGTAATGACGGGAGATCTGCTTCGAGATCCCTAGCTGCTTGCAAGCATTCAAGTTCTTTTTTAGCCGTCTCAAGCTCAGTACGTCCTTTTTCAAAAGCACTTTGGGCGTTTGAAAACTTTCCTTGAATCTCAGCCCTTTGCTGGAGATTGGCAGCAACTGCTTTATGAGGGAACAGGACTGTAGCTCCGATGGTAATGAGAGCTGAGATGGCCCATAGCGATGATCCGGCTGCAACTCCACCCGAAAAGCTGTGGCTTTCACTGATATCAAGCCAGGACGTTTCCAGAGCAGCAATCTCCTGTTCGAGGTCGTTATTGGCTCTTATCAAGTCTGCAATATGATTTTCGTGGTTCCGAATAAACAGCTCCTGCCTACCGAATATTGTGTTGTGCTCCAGGTCCTCAACAATCATTCCTGGCAGCGTGAAGTCGAAGTCAAGCTCAATCGCGCATGTAGCCACAGTAGGCTGCTGATTCGTCTCCCCAGCCCGTAACGTACTGGACTCTGGATTCCATTCAGAAAAGCCACTGTTTGGAATAGCAAGATCAGGTTTCGTAACTAATTCCATATAGTTCTATAAGGAATATACAGAACCATCCTCGGAATATTGATCGATATACTGAGCAGTATTCGATGAGTTGGATATCGATAACCTGAAATTTCCCTAGAAGTCTTTCTCAAAGGAAAAATCGTTAGATGGGATAATTAGTTCGGTAATATTTTCTCTAGATTTCGGAAGGCTCTGAAATCGCAGCTTATTATTAGGGCATAAATCAGAATCGCACTTACTTGATTAGTATCTTATGCTCAAAAGGGAAACAGACTTATCTTTGATTTATTCTTCCGATAATATTTACAAATATTTCCTCTATTTGCAGATACTTTGGTAGTTTCTATCTTACCGTATCGGCACTTTATCCGTCCTTGATTGCTTTTAAAGGTTTCCCCAAAAGGATTCCAAGTAAAGACTTATAAATCGGAATAGTTTGATGCCTTCTATTATATTGCGACTATATACTAAATACCTGTTTCGACTAATTAACGAGATTTGTTCTCAACTTTATCCTTAAGAATATTATTAATGATTTTATACTAATCTCTTAGAAATCCCTTAATAGCGGCCCTTATCTTCTCCTTTATATTCTTTTCTTCGGGAAAGTAGTAGCTCAGTATAATTGCTAATTCCTTTAATCCAATAGGGGAATATTATTACAACGCTCCATTGCTATTATAACTGATCTTGTATTTAAGCAATTCAGAAACGGAAGTTCTCTGAGTTTTATATTCTCCTAATATACTTAGGATATCCTTAATTCGATAGGATAGGAGTTGATATAACGAGAAGTGATTTATAGACTTCTAATATTATCGAAATTGATAAGAGAGGCCACTCTTATAAAATTGTGGTCTGCTGTTAAGGTATAGTATTTGGTAACGAGACTCTGTTTATGCTTCGTCGTTAACAACTTTTCCCCCGGTGTCCCAAATAGGAAATCGGTGTCGGCCTGGAGGAAAGTTTTTGTCCGATGCCTGCCGTCCTCAGGCAGCAAGGTCCAAAAGATAACTGGCCATAATAGTGCCAACGCAAAAAAGAGATGGGCCAAACATAAAATAGTTGAGTGTTCGGACTGGCATCGATTTCGATTAAGCAAACAGGCACTCCCCGTTCGTATTTACATTCTCAATTAAGGCAACTCCGCCGATATCGGCTAATTCCACGCAGAATCTTACGGGACATACCGAACAGGGAGTTAACCGAATACATGGTCGGGAAATGGGCTAGCCGTAATAGTTAGCGTATATAAAATGTGGGTCCAAAGTTCAATCATTGAGTGTTCCGAACTGAAGCCAATACTATACTCCACAATCACAGCAGTGACAGCAAAGGGAGTGAAGACGGTCACACTATTCGTGGACAACCAAGCCGCTATACAATCGGTTCACAGCCCCGGAGGACAGTCGGGGCAACTGATCCTTAGACAGATCATCCATTTTATCGGTGTCCTTCAAAAGCGAGGGGTATCCATAGAGATCTGCTGGATCCCGGCCCACACAGGAGTACCAGGAAACGAAAGAGCAGATCTCATAGCCAAGCAGGCCACAGGATGGCGAGCTAAAGGCCAAATAGGGCAGAGAGCGCCTAAGTCAAAATGGGTACAACAACTGCTCTCCTCGTGCAAGAGAATAGTCAAAGAGGCAATCCTTTACAGATGGAATATCACTTGGGCCAAACAGACAACAGGACACCAATATAGATCTCATTTCGGATCAGAAATACAGTCGCAGAAGAAGGGGGCTCGGCTATATCAAGGACTCACAAAACCAGAAGCGGCAGTTCTAGTGCAAATGAGGTCGGGAAAGATTAGGCTCGGAGCATACTTGAAAAAGATCAAAGCGGCAGACTCAGCCGTGTGTCAGTGCCAGAGATCAAACGAGACGGTCTCTCATATACTTGGTGATTGCTTCCAATTTGGAGCACAAAGACGGACGTACCTTGGCCAACCAACTATTTGGAATGTGCCAGCCCTGCTAAGTGATTCAAAGCTAGCAAGGAAAGCAGTTGCATTCATGGAGAGCACAAGACTCCTCGACCAGCTCAGCAGGGGCTAGGTAGCACCTCAACTTCACAACTTCAAAATACAACCCATAGCCACAAGACGGGTAGGACAGACTACTCAACAAGAAGCAACAAGACAGCCAGGGTGAGGGCCTGGTACTATGGTATAGGAAGGGCAACGAGCCAGGGTATGCAACGATAACACACAAGAATGGGCAGTGGACCTCTAGTTTAGTAGTGGACAGATTGTTTTCCTAGAGTTAAACAAAAGTTTTCATTTGTTATTTCAATTATCAGAAAGGGGGAGAGGACTGGAGGATCCATGGGCCTTGAACTGTACGTAGAGCTCTCTGCATAGCGCTGACATAAGCAGCTAAATAGAGTAAGGATGTAATAAAAAAAAATTAAAAAAACGAACTGAAGCCGATTTCGAATTTTACTGTACCGCCATAGACAGTTAATAAAATTATTACTTCTTCTCTCCAATCTTCAACTGCTTTTCGGCATGCAGGGACAGACGTTATTATAAGATTAGGTATAGCGCAAAGAGAGAAGAAGTGAAAGCCGGAAGTGAAAAGTCGGAAGTTTGTCACACAGAAGAATTTCCCCAGGAAGCGGATGGCCGATTTTGTTGGCTGTATACAGGGCCACTTGTTGCTCTAACTTAACCGGGAGGATATCGGGAAACAGGAATTTTCCAGCAAGGTACAGTATATGCAGCCACAAACGTTGTAGCCACAGATTTTATTATAGTATCTATAATTTTACCGAAATTACTATAATCACACCGCTGCTAACCAGGATCCTTGATCGCTTAATTAGAAGAAGTATTAGCCCATATAGTAACGGCATATAATATAATATACTCTGGCTGCTATAAGACTAAGAATAATGTTTTAGTATTATAATAAAACCTAGATATCTATATCTAATCGTTTTATGAGTTTAAAAGGTGGAAAAAGCTTAATAATAGTATTACTAGTTAAAGGATTTATTATAATATTAAAAGAGAATATATATAAATTTAAAAGAATACTAATAATACGGGAATAATTTTCGGAATTAATAGATTAGATATATTCGGAAAAGATATATAATATAACTAAAATAAAAATAAATAGAAATTTTTATATATTTATAAATTTTTAGTTATTTGAATTCGAAGTATTTATATTTTATTTTATTATAGGATATATTTCGGTATATAGAAATAGATATTATTCGGAGATAATTTCAAAGATAATTCTTCGATTTTGAAAAATCTATAATTGTTTCTTTTATAAGAAAGAGATATTTAAGGAAATAGTTATAATAGTTTATTCTTCTATTATTAAAATAAAAGAAATTCTATATATTAATAGAAAAGAAATATAAGATATTCTATCTTTAAAAAATATAAAGAAAATAAAGAAAATAAAGAATTATATTAGATTATTAATTCGGCTATAGAGATTCTTTAAGGTTATTATTGGAATTAATTCAAATATATAATATAAAAAAGCCTCGAGAGCTTTAGCTAATTCCTTTAAAAGTAATTTGGATATTACCCGATTATTTATAAAGAAATAAATAGCTAAAAAGTCCCTTTAGAATTTTAAAAGATTTATAAATTTTATATTTATAAATTAGAAAAACTTAGGAATTTTTTTTTATTTTCTGGCTATTATTATTTTTCTTTAATAGGCTCTATTTTATAATATATATTAAAGCCGCTATAAAAGAGGTATTCGGAAAGTATCGGATTCTGGATAATTTATATATAACTTTAATAGAAATAAAAGTTATATTTCTTATAGCTATAATTTATAAGCTATTATATTATATATTTATTAATTATAATAGAATAGAAATTCGAAATAATAATTAAGGATATTATATTATATAATCTAAAAACGGCTATAGTAATATAAAGCTTTAGAAAATATAAGAAATTAACCTATAGTTATTATTCTCTATTAATATATATAAAATATTAAAGCTATATTTATAGTATCTGGATATATATCCTGATTTCTTTTTTAAATAAATAGCTAATTATAATACAGATTTTTCTTTTTTAAAGAAATAGATAATATTAGTATTTTCTAAGATATTAGATTCCTTAAAAACAATTTACTTATTATAATATTTAAACTAGTAATGTTCCCCCCCGTTCGTTAATACGAGCGATTAATTAATTGCCCCCTCCCATTAATCAATTGCCCTCCCGATTAATTAATCATAGCGCCCGATTAATTAATAGGGGGGGGATTATGATTCGGGCTCTATAGTGGGTCCTGATTAATTAATTAATGTCCCGATTAATTAATCGCATAATATTGGGGTTTCGGGGCTAATGGGGCTAAGGGAGCTAAAAGCTTTTACTTACTAGTTCATACTAAATATATTCTCAATTCTATATTCTTTACTTTACTTAAGCCTTACTCTTTATACTATAATATAGATTTCTAATATTTAATACTAAGTATATCCTTAAGTCTAATTTTCTTATTTCGCTTATATCTCACTTATTTATGCTATATCTATAGTATTATATAGTTTATTTAATTTTTTTCTAGGTATTAAGGGAAGTAATAATAGGGGTAAAGACACTTCTCTAGAGCTTCTAGATATATATGGGGCCTTTACTCCCTTATTTTCTAGATATAGTTTATATTACAAGTACTATAAGCACTAATTTACTAAGCATAACTACTAATTTTTATACCTCTTAATTAATTAATTACCTTACTTCTAATATGTCTCTTTTAACCCTTCGTTTATTCCTAATCCCGTATATGCCTCGTTAGCATATTTATGGGTGAGCAGAGTAATATTTTAATATTACTGCTCCAGGAGCTCGTTTGTCTAGTATCCAGTTTTTGCCCTTCCCAATTACTAAAGAGCCTACTAATAATTGGTCTGCCGAAGACGAAGCTATATGGAATCAGAGGCTTGCTAAGGGGGGTAGTAGGAAAATTCTTATTACTAGGAAACATATGGATATTAGATAGTAGCTTCAAAATCCTAATACTCCGCTTCCTGGTGGAACTAAGGCAGAGAAGCGCTACCAGGCTAATATTAAGTACGAATCCCACTTATATGAGCTTTAGGATAATCAAGTATATTATAAGGAGTACTATGATACTCGCCGTAATGAGATCCTTCTAGCCCGGTATATTCTTTACTATAATAATGCCTTTGAGATTTTGACTACTATTTATAAGAAATTAATATATATAGGTAAGTATTCTCTTAAAGCTACTAATTTTTATACTAATTATATAATAGCTTCTGATACTGTATTTAAATATATAAGACGACTTTGGCATGGCCTATCCCGTAACGATTACGCTTGGATAAGTGCCTATTATACTTATTGCAATAAGGAAAAGGCTCAAAAGAATAATACAGGAGTAATACCTATTTAATCTCATTATCCTGGCTAGTATATGGTTCTGGATTTAATGGATTTCCGTATAAGTATTCCCTAAGTCATATAATTTACCCCTATTTTAGCCTTTCCTGTATTTCCTGCATTTCCTGTATTTTTGAGCTTTTTCTGCGATTTTCGCAATTTTCGCGAAAATCATAAAAATTACGATTTTTATCTATATCACTTACTAATATTATTATAGTATAATCCGGATAGAGAATATACGTGGATCTGGTAATTAAAATGCCATTTTTCCAAGTTCGTTTGGATCCGTAGGCTTAAGGCTAAGACTGCGGACGAAGCTGCGGATAAGCTTATTAAATGGCTAAATAATAATGGATATATTGCCATTCTAGCCTGTAATAATAGGGGCGAGTTTAAGGGGAAAGTAATTAAGGTTTATAAGAAGAGAGGGATAAAGATTATTCGCGGACGAGCTTATTATCCCTAATCTCAGGGCTCTATTAAGGTTACTAATCGAATCTTTAAGAAACGACTGCAGGCCATACGAGCGGATACTAGTATCTAATCTTGGATATAATTACTTCCTTTAATTATATAGGTAATTAATACTATGGCTATATCTGCCCTTTCTAAAGGTAATACGCCGTATGAGGTCTGGTTTGGACGAAAGCTACCTACTGATTTCCTGAATTATAAGGAGAGTGCTTGCCGTATACATATAGCCTTAGGAGAGAGGGAAATCGATATTAATAAGAGTAGTGCTTCTGAATAATCATCTACTATTAAGGTTCAAGGAGAAGAAGAGAATAGAGAGGATAGCTTATTTGTTAATAAGGAAGCAGAATAGGAGGAAGCAGTAGAGGAGATAATTTTATCTGAACTAACTAAGAGGATTGCAGAGCATATGAAGAAATAGTAAGAGAAGATAGTAAAAAGGGCTAGTACTAAAGCTCTTGAATATAATATTCAGGAGATTGTAACTCTATAGATCCCAAAGCAATATTGATTTAGTATAAAAATAGCTCGGATTCCAGTGAGAGTTCTGGAAAAGACTTTAAAGGTATATAACTTATAAGGATATACTTTTGGCTAAAGCTAATTAAAAACAGGGCTACTGGTTAACTACTAAGTATAGTGAGCTTATAACCCTCTGGCCGTATAATACTCTTAATAAAGTTGCTTTATAATTAACTTATCCTAATTTGCCTATTACTAGTATGGCCTATAAGAAAGACAAAATTACCCTCCCTAAAGCAGTGGCAAAGGAGAATAATCGGGGTTTAATTTCGTTAGTTCAGAAGGCTGGAAGGGTATCTGAGAGAGCAAAGAAGAGAGTAGCTATTAAGCAAGTACGTAAGGATGGAGCTAGAGAAGGGGAATTAGGTAAACAAGTGGGTATAAGGGTACCAAAAAGGGCTAGGGTAGCTATGAAAGCATCTAGATAAAGTGGGAGGCATATATAATAAAGCTTGATTTGGGTGAAGTATACTAATATATACTGCTTTTGCCATTCCCGAAACCTTAATATTACCCGATTGGGCAATTGGGGTCCCGATTAATTAATCGGGACCCACTGTAGAGCCCGAATCGTAATCCCCCCCCCATTAATTAATCGGGCGCTATAATTAATCAATCGGGAGGGCGATTAATTAATTGCTCGTATTAACGAACGGGGGGTATTAGTAATAGATATATATCTATTAATTAAAGAGCCAGATTTTATTATTTTATTTAATACTAATATATTTTACTAAAAAGAAAACTTATTAGAACCTATATCTAGCCGCTTTTATTTCTAAAAGAATAAAGCTTTTTTTAGGCTATAATATATATTTTGGGAAAAAATATAAAACTAGTAAATTAAATAGATTTTTTAAATATATTTTAGATATTATTATCTTAATATAGAATTTAATAGCCCTTTATTAAAATTCGATAATATATAAAGTATTTATAAACTGTAATTAAAAGATAAAAAGAATAATTCAATTAATATTCTAAATAATATAATATATTATATTATTATTTCTAGATTTTATTTTAATATGAATTTAAACCCGAAAAAATATAATAAATAATATATAGATATTAGCTTTATTTTCTATATTATATATCAAAATAATTTAGTTTTTAACTACTATTTAATTAGCTATTAAATACTACTTTTTATTTAAATAATTATTCTATTTTAGGAGAAATCAATAATTATTTCTTTATTAGTAAAAATAGAAACTTTTGAAAGTAAATAAAGCTAAGTATTAATAGTAGATTTATAATATTTCTTAAATAAAAGAATTCAGAGTCATATAATATTAATAGATTACTATATTCGATAAATAGATTAATATTAATATAAGATTTAGATATCTATTTTAGAAAAGCTAATTATAGCAAATATAAGAAATTAATAAACAATAATCTACCTATAAAAAAGAGGCTATAAATTGGAATTTAAAAAAGATAAAATATTAATTAAAAAAGTATTATTTAAGTATTAATTTATTATATTAAATTAATAGAAATATAGTAGTATTTAATATAAGATATTTGCCTTTTTATTATATATTTATAATAAGGCTCGCTTTTTAGCCGAGCCCTTTTCCGTTTTATAATAATAGTATAGTATTTAAATTAAGCTAATTAAACTAATATTTATTTCTATATATTAAAAAACCCGATATATTAAAATAATTTTATAATTTAAGGGTTTTAAATTCCTATTATATAAATATATAAAGTTATAATTAATATTTATTCTATTATATCGAAAAAACCAATATATTAAAAAATCTTTATAATTTAGAAGTCTTAAATTTCTATTATATAGATATATAAAACTATAATCTATTTACTATTATTTTTTATATATTTTTTTATAAGGGCTTAATTTATAATTAGAAAAATATTATAGTTTAACTATATTATTAATTATTCTATTAAGAGTATTAAAAGTTATTATAGCTATTATTTCCTATTCTATTATAATAATTAATTTATTTCTGGAATTCGGAATTATAATATAGTACTTCTATTAAATTTTAATAAAGTTCCAAAGTTTAAAGATATAAAATATAAAAATATTAAATAAAAATATTATATTAGCAATTATATTTATTATATTATTTTATTTAATATATTAAATTTTTATAAATATAGTATTTTTCTAGAATTTTCTATAAGCGGACTACTAATATATTTCCAGTTAACTATTGAATCAGGTAATTATTAAAATTCTAACTATAAAATACCTTTAATAATATATAGAAAACTATATATAGCTTGGTTACTTATTTATATACCTTATTCAAATAATTCAAATAGTTTTTATATCTAGTAGTTTTTATAATAACTGGCTATAATTAATATATTTATAATATACTTATATAATAATATATAATAATATATAATAATACTATATTATAAAGCTATTATTTAGCTAAGCCATATAAATATAACTTCTATTTAACTAGTACTTCTATTTTAATAAATATATATATATTAACCTAGTAATAACTATTTATTAATATTCTTCTATTTAGAGATTCTTTCGGATCTTATATAAATAATATATTTTCTAGAATATAATAATAATAGTAAGCTTAGCCTAATCGAGAATCTTATTAATAATAAGATTCCTGAATATATTATTCTTTTATATATATAAGAGCCGGATATAGAAAAGGTTATATATAAAGATATAATAAATGGTATTAGGAAGAATAAAGTTAGATATAAAAAGATTCGGTTTTATAAAAAATAAACCAGATATAATAGCCTATATAATTTCTAGATAAATATTTACTATATTAATAAATCGAGTAATAAAAAGCTTTCGGAAGCTATTAACTCGATATTTTACTAATATTATAAAGTATTCAAATATTATATATATTTGGCAGATATTTTAATAAATAATTAAATCGACCTGTTTTTATAATTATAGGAAATAGCTTTTAGAAATAGTTAATAGTTTATTTATAATTAGATATTTCAAGAGTTTATTATACTATTATTAGTCGAGTTCTTTTATTCTAATAATAATTAATTTGATAATAAGAAATTATTAGAAAGGCAGTTTTATAAAATAATAGGAATTCCAGTTTCTGCTTTTTAAGGCAGTTTTCTATCCGAATTCAATTTTGAAAAGCAAATATTATAAGCAAAAATATATAAAACTAAATATAAAAAAAAATAAGGCTTATTTTCTATTAGATATTATTAATATTTCAATACTGGTTATTTATAATAAAAGAAGAAAGAATATATTCTATAGGCTGAACTATAAATAAAAATATTAATTTAATAAGTTATTAACTATTTTATAAGCTATATTAAGTTATTATAAATAATTAATACTTCTATTCTTCTAGTTATTTACTACTATTTCTTATTATATCCTTTAATTTCTCGAAATATTTATATATAATAATTAATATAAAATCCTTTTTATTTAAAATTACAAGATATTAATTAGTTATTTATAACCAAATAATTCAATTAATAATCTATTTTATATAATAGAAGTACTATTTAATATATATTAAAAATAATACGAATTTTTTTACTTTAATAATATTTGAATTAATATCCTTTATAAAATACATATATAGGCTAAAGAATAAAATAACTATTATATCTTCTGGCTAAATAGCTTAATAAATACCGGGAAGTCGATTATTATTTATATTATTATTTATAGATATTTTAAGGAAATATTATTTAAAGCCAGTTTCTTTTTCTAGAAAAATAATAAAAATATTAGCTATATTAGTAAATTCTTTATAAGTATTACTAAATAGCTAATAAATACTATTCCTTTATTTAATTAGTATATTTATAATACTATTACAGGTAATAGTAATATTATAAACCAGTTTCTATAGAACTAATAGTAATAGTTTATTTATTATTCTCTTTTAAAATTAGATAATAATATCCCGTATTTTTTATATTTTATTATTATTAATATATTTAATAAATATAATAATAATAATAATATCCGAATAATTATATGTTTTCTAGCTAAAGCTTAATTATTATAGAGAGTTCAAATATATATTTTTCTTATAAATAGATTTAAGGTTATAATTTAATATAAACTTAGTTAAATATTAGAAATAAAATATTAGATATTTATTTTCTATTATATATTACCGGTAATTATTAATTATAATATCTTTCTTTTTCTAGAATATAATTTAGAACTTATTAAATGAGAACTCTACCTATATAACAGATAGCTAGATAAAGAAATTATTAGATATATAATTCGAAATATAAATAAATTATTTATCTGGGCTATAACTATTTATTATTTTATCTATAATAGAAAAAATTTGCTATTAAACAATTAGGTATAATATTTTATAATAATAGTAGTATTAGTATAATATTAGAAAAGTATTTTAATAAGATATATAATACTATTCTCAAATAATCTATTAATCCGGATTTTTTAAATAAAGAAAAAAAAGATATATAATATATTAAGATATATATTTAGTAATATAATAATATTATTCTTATTTCTTTTTATATTTACCTTAAATAGGCTATTACGGCTTTTAAAAGAAGCTATTGATTTAATATTTAATAACCTTTATATAATTCTTAATATTTCTAAAAGCCCGATTTACCTATTCTATTTTTATTACTCTTTCTTTTATAACTTTTTCTTTAATAAAAATCAATACAGGGAATTTTAAATAGATAAAAAGGAGATATATAAAATATTAGCTATTAGCTATATATAGCTATTATCTCAGATATTTAAAAAGAATATTTATAAAATATATATTTCTGGTAATTAAACCAGCCAAGTTAAAAGCAGTCGTTTTTAAAAATGCCTTCTATCTAAAGTTTAATATATATATCTCTACTAAACTCAATATCTATAAAAGAGTAGCTTAAAAGCTTATAATAGCAAAAAAGCCTACCGATTTCTATAGGCTTATTTATTATATTAGCTTGAGGCACTTGGGTAAATAAGTAAGATTTTAGAAGAAATTTAAGTAATTTTGTTCTTAGAGGTTTATATTCTAGTAAACTATCTATTTATTATTTAAAAGAATCTAACTTGTTTTTAGGATATTAAAAGCCCTAATTTATATATATTTATTTATAATATAAAGCGATTTACCTTATATAACTAATTAATTATTAAATAGGTTCTCCTTTAGTTATATTATTTAGTATTTGTTTTCTTTTTAAAAACGAATATTATTCGAAAGATAATTGAAAATTATATTTTCTCTTAGATTAAAAGAAAGCCTAAAATATAAGTATATTGGAATATAGTATTATAAATACTCGAGAGCTATTCTTTTTCGGTTAGTTCTATAGCCTTCTCTCCTAATAGTAAATAGATTATTTCTAAATCTGGTAATAAAATAGTTCGGCTCTGGAATACTATTATAAATATAATATTATAAATATTCGAGAACTACTTTACCTGAATTAATTCTATAGCCTTTTTATCTAATAGTAATCTATTATCTACTTTATATATATCTAATTATTAAATAATAGAAGGTAAAGCGAATATTCTCTGGCTGCCTTCTAATTACTAATTTATATATAAAGCTATTTGGGATCAAACTATTATTTTAGAATATTTATTAGGGGAACTTTTATTTCTTGAATTTAAATAAGAACTAAAGCTTATATATAACTAGTATCTAATAACCTTTATATTATAGTTTTTATAATATTTCTTTTTTCTTTTTATTTCTATTTTATAAAGGATTTAAGAGAAATATAAGATTTTATAATAGTTAATAATACTATTCGATTTCTAGAATTTTCCAGATTATTCTATATAATATTTTATATATAATTCTTATATTTAGACTAATTATACTACTATTACTAGTATTAAAGTTATTATTAAGCTAGATATAATATATATTAGATATAAGATACTAAAGTACTTCTAGCTACTATTAGCCTTTATACCTAAAACTTCTAGAATAAATTATAATATAAATATTATAGAACTATTTTATATTAAGTCAAATTATTAGCCGAAATATTAATTTATATAATAACCTTATTTGAATTTTACTTATTATAATACTATATAGCTAATAATGATTTTATATATAATATTAAAGTTTTAAACCTCGAATAAAACTTTTTTAAAAGTAATAGAAATAATATAAAATTAATAATAGAATTATAATAAAAGAATATTATTATTTTATAAATTAATATCTTTTATAAATCAAATATAAAAGTAATAATATAAATGCGATTTTTTAGTTAAAGGAGTTTAAAGTATTTAAAAATAGCTATAGAATATAATTTATTAAAAATAATAAAAGATATTAAGATATATATTAATTTTATAATACTTTAAATTAAAATATTTATTATTATTTTTTAACTATTTCTCTATAAGGGCTCGATTTGTAATCTAAAAAATACTATAATTTAGCTATATTATTAATTGTTTTATTAAAAATATTAAAAGCTATTATAGCTATTATTTTTATTCTATTATAATTATTAATCTGGTTTTGGAATTCGGGGCTATAATATAATGTTTTTATTAAATTCAAATACAATTCTAAGGTTTAAAAATATAAAATATAAGAAAATCTATTTACCGGATTTATTTAAATAAAAATAGAAAATATATAAAATATCAAGTATTTTAATAAATAAGGAAAAAATTATTACTTTTACCTAATATTATATTTATAGTTATATTAATTATATTTTATTATATATTTTATAAATATTATATAAAAGTATAGTATTTTTATAGAAGTTTCTATAAATAGCTATATTTTAAATTCTATATAAATTTACTATTTAGTTATTCCAATTTCTATTTTTATTTCTATATGAAATATAAAAATTATAAGTAATTATATTAATAAAGCCCTTATAGAAATATTTCTTTAGGCCCTTTAAAAAAAACTTCAAATATATAATATTAAATTAAACTATAGTAAAGTTCTTCTAATTATCCTTTATTACTATTAACTAATTATAAGGCTATATATATAACTAATATTTTTGCTTTCTGGCTATTATAACCTTATTATATAAAGAACTTATAATTTATATTAGAATAAATAATAAATAGCAAATAGTAAATAATAAATAATAAACCGTTTAGAAGTTTATATAATTATAAAAATATATATTTCCTAAAAAGCTTTAATAATTATTTGCTAAAAGATATAAATTAATCCGATTCTTTTAAAGATATTAATATTTATTTCTAATTTCGTTCGAAAAGCTAATTCTATAAATAATAATAGAAATATATTTTCTATATTTTAAAAAAGCTTTATATATCTTTTAAAGAATTCTATAAACTCGGCTAATCTATAAAACTAAATATTAAAAGAAAATATAATTATAAATATATTCGAAAATACCTATAACTATTTAATTCTATTATTTATTAAGTATTTATTATTAAGATAAATAAAATTAATAAATTAATAGGAATTATAAATTACTATATATTATTTACTATAACCGTATTCTTTTAAATTAATATTCTATTAAATCGAGTTAATAATTAATACTTTTTATTCTATAACTTTTAATATTTCCTATAATATTTTATTATACGAGTTTTTGCCTATAAATATAATATTATATTCGAAATCGAACTATAATATATCGATTCTTATAGGACTATAATTGAAATATTCTATAGTATTATTTCTAGTAATATTAGTTTATAATACCTATAACCAAATTAAAATAAAATAATATTCTAGTTTTTTTTTATATTCTAATATTTTTTATAAAAGCTTATAAATAAATAAGCTACTTTATAAGCCTATTAAATACTTTTTATTTTAAAGCCGTATTTGAAATATATTAGTAATACTATTTAAAATAAATAATCTATTTATAAAATAAATAATCTGTTTATAAAATAAATAATCTATTAAAATAAATAATTATTTATAAATAAATAATCTGTTATCATAAAAATAAATAATCTGTTTATAAAATAAATAATCTATTTATAAAATAAATAATCTATTTATAAAATAAATAATCTATTTATAAAATAAATAATCTATTTATAAAATAAATAAGTTTTATCTGAAAATATTTATAATATATATATTTCCAAATTATTCTTAATTTATTTCTAATTTCGTTATATTTATTTTAATAATTCTTTCCCGGCTTTTTTAAAAATAAAAAATAAAAAAACTATTATATATTATTCTTTTTTAATAGAATTTTATAAGTTTTTATATTTATTTTTATTAAATTTATATTATATCTCGTTTTATTTAAAAAGCTATAAAATAAGGTTTTATATAATTTAAATAGAAATAGAATATATTTTTAGTATTTTATTCAAATCTATTCTTAAATAATAGAGTTATTATTTACTTTCTATATATATATTAAATAAAAAGGCTGTTTTTAATTAAGAATCTACTAATAGTAATAAATATAACTAATAAGTTTATATATATATTAGCTATTATAATATAGCAGGCTATATTCTCTAAAGATTATATTATTTTAACGGTTTTAAAATTTTGGTTATATAGTAAAAACTGTAATCTTTTATATATAACTTATAGAAATTATATAAAAAAATTGGTTTTTCTATAATTCTAGAAAATAATTCCTTTTTAATATTTATTTAATTAAACTTTTATATATTATATACTATTTATATTTTATTATATATACTTTTAATTTATTATTTTAGTATTAAGTTATATTTTGTATTTTAATATATTTTATTATAGTTTCTCTTTTATATATTTTATAATAAATAATATAGGGAAAATCGAAATTTTATAATTAAAGTAATATTCTTATAAAGTTCTAGAAAATATTTATAAAGCGGACTATTAGTTTAGTAAATTAGAAGAAAAAAGGGTTATTATAATACTTTAAATCTAAAGCCGAAATATTAAAGATATATAAATATTAATTTCTAATATATTTAGTAATTTGGATATAAGTTAGCTATAAAATATAATTATTAGTATAATATATAGGAATAATAGAAATAGAGGCTAATTATAGAAATAAAAGAAATAAAATAAATAAAATAAAAAATATTATATTAAAATAGTATAAATTAAACCTTAATTAAAAATAGATTTTAATATTCGAAAATAAAATTATATTATTAATTTATATATTATTTTTAGTTATAATAAAAACCGAAATAGAAAAAATATTAGTTTTAATAGAAAAGCTTATTTTCAAATCCGGAAAAAATATTTAAAAGAGAAAATATCCTTAATTTTAAATAAAATAGTAAATAGAAATCGGAAATAAAAATTAAAAAGAAATTAGAAATAAGAAATTATATAGATAATTTAGAAAAGCTTTTTAAAAAAAAAGAATATTAAATAGAAAAAAGAAAAAGAATTTAGAAAAGTTAAAAAAATTAGTAAAATTAGTAAAATTATTTTTATTATTACTTTTAATAATATTATTTAATATATTTAGTTTAGTAAGATTAAAGGAAAATATTATAGGTATTAAGCCAAAAAAACAAGAAAGAGAATATAAATAATAGAAATAAAACTGGAAAAGCTATTATTCTATTATTATTAATATTAAAACTCGAATTTTAATTCTATTTATTATTATTAACTAATTTCTTTCTAATTCTGATTTTTAAATTAAAAGATATATTTAAACGGGAAATTAGTATTTTAGAAACCTTATTAGTAAAAGTGTCAAATATAGAAATTCTATAATTAATTATAGAAGAAATTATTAAGATTAATATAGCTAAAAATAAGTATATACTAATATCGAATTTAAATCTATTATTTATAGAAGTTTTTGAAATATTATAATTTTAGAAAAGTAATATTTTTATATTTTTGGAATAGTATATAAATATATATAAAAACTATTATATTTCTAATAATACTAAAAAAGAGAGAATTATTTATTATATTTCTTTTATTTATAAGAATTAGATTAAGGCTATATTAGAGTATTATATTATTAATTCAGGAAATTATTAGAAAACCAAGTTTTTTAAGGCTTTATTAAAGGAATTCCGGAAATATAACTGAAAAATACTTAAAATTAATTGTAATTTTTTTAATTAAATTATTATATAAATCCAGAATAGAGAAATTTTATTTAAGTCTTATATTAATATATTTAATAAAATATTAAAAGAATTACTAAAAAGAAAAAAAATAGATAAAATTATTTAATATCGAGAATTTATAAAAAAATTATTTATTCTAATAAGAGATTATATTTTTGAGAATATAAATTTCAAACCTATAAATATTTTTATTTATAAATATAGTAAAATATATAGAAAGGTAATAATATTTTATTAGTATAAAGAAAAGAAATACTATTTTAATATTACTAATAACCCAAATATATTTAAATTTAAATAAAAATACTTGAATATAGTAATTTATAATATAATTTCTAAATTAGAAAACTATTATTTTTTACTAGTTTCTTTTATTATATTTTTTGAAATTATTATAAATATAAATAAAAAGAGAATTTAGCCTATAGCTAATTATATAAAATCTATTAAAAGTAATAAATCCAAGAGAAATAATATTAATTAGCTAATAAAGAATCTAGAAAAACTATTTATTATTACTATAATTTAAAAGAATTTATAAAAAGAATTTAATATAACTGCTATTATAATTCGGGAAAATATCTATAGCCTATTTATATAATTTAGCTAATTATAATAGATATAATAATATTAATAGCCTAATAGATATAATTTGAGTTTTTAAAAAAAAATATTAGAAATTATAATAAAGATTATAGGAAATATTAAAATAGCTATAATAATTGAACTAGAATAAATAAAAGCTTTAAATAATTATATTTTAAAGAAAATTAATTTTAAATATAATTAGAAAATATTATTTAAGTTAATATAATTTATAATATAAATCCAGAACCGAAAAAACGAAATTATTATAAATATTATAATAGAAATAAGAATAATAATATTAATTTAGAATATATTTATATTTTTTAATTCTATTATTTATTAATAGAAAAGCTTATAAATTATAAATATATTTACTAATTTAATAAAAAATAATATAAAGGGCCATTCTAGCCTAAATAAGAAAATATTTTCTTTTTTTTACTAGTAAATACCGGTAATTTAACTAAATTGTTTCCTAAATCCGAAAAGGAAAATTCAATTATAATTTAAATATTTAATCCAAGAATATCTAAAGATTAATAGGGAATATCTAATATATTAGGTAAGAAAAAAAAAGGAAACTGGCTAACCGGAATCTATATATAAAAGTCAATAAGTTATATTTAGGGAATCTAAATAACTATTTTGCTTTAGAAGAAATTATATTAGAATTACTAATATTTCAGGTTCTGGAATTAATAGATAATATTAAAATTTGGTTATAAATAGTATTTCTATTAATATTATAAATGGATTCTTTATTAAAAAAAAAGGGAAAAGAAATAGAAATAGCTAAAAAGGTTTTCCGAAAATAAGCCAGAATAGAAGAAAAGCTATCCTATATAAGAAGCTAAAAGAATACTATTTTAAGAAATAATAAATAAGAAAATGGCTTAGTTAAAAATATAAATATTAATATTTCCGGAAATAAATAGAATAAATTAGAAATCTAGTATATTTTTAATTATAATAAATATAGAATTCCTAAAATTCCTAATATTCCAATAAGATTATTAAAGAAAATAATTATTCTATTTTTAAAAATTTAGAAAAAAATAAAGATATTAAATTTAATTATTATATTTAAAACTAATAAATTAGAAATAATATTTCCTATTTTATTATTTTATAAATAGGAAATACTATTATATTAAATATAATTAAATATATAAAAAGATTTATAGAACTAGTAATTATAATTTATATAATAGATAAAATATTTAAGAAATTAGAAATACTAGTTTAAATATCTAATATTAATAGAATTATTTAATTTAAAAATAATAGTATTAATATTCAAATATTATTAGTTTATAAATATATTATATGGTTTCTATATCTTTAATTTATATTTCGAGAATTTTAAGGAAATATTAAATATAAAGAAATAATTAATATTAGAATTAAAATTAATATTCTTTTCGATTTTTTTTTAGAAATATTAGTAAAATAGTATATAATATTATAGATTATTAAATATCTATTATTATTAGAACTGAATTTGAATTTATAGGAATAATAAAGCTTAGAATTCAGGTTATAAATAAAATAAGATATGAAAATATTTTTTTTTAATTTAAAGGAATTCTAAAAATTCTTTTTGGTTAATTGTTTTTAGTAAAAATAAAAATAAATATTATATATAAAAGTAATAGTTTGTAAAATAAAAGATTTACTAATCCTAAAAATAACCAGAATACCTATATTATTATAATTATATTATTTTTAAAAAATACTAGAAAATAGAAAAAAAAAATTTAAAAGTATTAAATTTCTAGAATTAAAAAATTAAATAATATAAAATAGAAAACTAAAAATAAAAAGAAAAAAATAAAATCTAATATTATAATTAATAATAGTATTAAGGAAAATAGAAAAATACAGGGATTTTTATTAATTTTTTTATTTTAAATTTAAAAGTTTAAAAAATTAATAATATTTTTAGAGAAACTGAAATAGAAAAGATTTTAATTAAAATATTATTAAAAATAGTTCCGGATTTAATAGAAAAGGAAATAAAAAGAATATTAAATAAAATAGTATTTCCTAATAATAAAAGAATATATTTTCGAAATTATAGAATATAAAACCTAAAACTAGAAAAAATTCTAGAATTTATAGGAATTTAAGAAAGATATATTAAAATATTAGATAAAAAGATATTTTTTATATTTAAATAAAAAAGAGCTAAATAGAAAAATTATAAATTCTAGAAATTAAATAAAAAGAATACTAGAAAAAATAGCTATAACTTTTTAAAAAAAAGATAATAATTATAATCTATTTCTAGTTATAGAAATATATAAAATAAAAAATAAAAAGATTTAATTAGTAAATATTAATAATAGAATTAAAAAAGGCTCTAATAAATATTTGAACTAATTTAAAAGATCCAAAATTAGAGAATATTTATAGGAATATATTAGAAAATATAAGAACTATTTTTTATTAAAAATATTAGCTATTTTAAAAGATTTATAATTTATTCCGAAATATTTTAAATAATTAGATATTAGAAACTGGCTTTAAAAAAGAACTGGCTATATTCCGAGAATTAATAATTAATTAAGAAAATATAATTATATTTAATTAGAAAAAAATAGAAAAAGTCTATAAAAATATTAGCCTATTTATTTTAATTAAAATTATTAAATATAAGGCCTAATAAAAGAAGAATTTCCTATATTTTAAAACTCTAATATTAATAGTAATAAAAATACTATTAAAATATCTAGATTATAAAATTTTTAAAAAATATAATATATTTTATTAAAATCTATAATTCTTAATTATAAAAAAGGTTATTAGAATTTATAAACTAATTAATACTATTCTGAAAATAAATTCAGTAATTTTATAAAATATTAATTTATTTCTGTTTATTAATAAGATTTCGAAAGAATTTACTAAATATATTTATATATTTTTAATTAATTTCTTTTCCGAATATAATTAATTTATATTAGATATTTATAATAGAGATTTAATTATATTTATAATACTTTTAGGACTATTAAGAATAATTATACTATTTTAAAAAGCTATTAATTCTATTATATAGTTTATATAAAGTATTATAATTATTTTAGAAAATTTGTTTCTTAAAATTACTATATTATTTATTAATAATATTAGAATTAAAAAAACTTATATAGATTATAATAGATAGTTTATTTTATCTAGTATTTAGTATTTTATATTCAAATATTTTTAAAATTTAAATATAACTTTAAATAAAATTAAATAAACCGGAACTAGTATTAAAAAAAATTACAATTTTATTATAATAATATAATTATTATTGGCTTTATTTATAAAATATTTAAAAGAAGTTTTTCGAGTTTAGAAATTACTAAGATTTTAAAATAGAAATATTATAATAATATAATTAAAGGTAAAGCATTTATTATAATTATTATTTACTATTATATTTGAATTAAAGGCTTTATAATTATTACTAAATCTATTTACTATTTAATAAAAAAATATATAATATAGAATTGAAATAATAAATAAATATAAGCTATATAAATTCTTTAAGAAAAGCTTATTACTATTTCAATATTTTATAAATTATATTATAATCTATTAGAAGATTAAAAAAGAATTATATTAATAATAAATATTAGCCTAAATAAATAAAATAGAACTTTTAGTTAATATAATAAAAAAAAAGAATTATATAATTCAAGTTTGGAATCTGAAATAATATTAAATAGAAATATAATATTATTAAAAGAGAATATTAAAGACTAGTAAAATGTCTATAAAAAAATATAATTCTGGCTATATAGAATTTATTTTATCTTTAAACTAGATATTAATATACTTGTTATATAGCTAAGTAAAGCGGTTATAAATCTTTTTAAAGCTCTAATTATTTATTAGCTAATATAAATTCAATTATTCGATTTTAAAATCAAATATATTAAAAGAATTAAATATATTACTATTAATAGATTATTGAAATATCTATAATAAAAAGGTAATATCGAAAATAATAAGGATATTAATAAATATTTAGTAATAGAGCTTAATATTATTAGAATAGTATTTATTAAATAGAAAGTTTAGTTAAAGAAAATAGTTCCGGTTTAGTTATATAATATTATTTTAAAAAATTAGATTTCCAAAACCTTTATTAAATATTTAAATAATAGTATTTAGTTACTAAAAATCAATAATTAAAGCTTTATTATATCTGGAAATAAATTAATAATATTAAAAAATAATAATATCCGGAAATTATATAATAAAGGTTATAGTTTTTTATATATAATTTCTGGTAAAATAGTAAATAATAATATTAACTTTTATACTTTATTTAATAATTCGATTATTTTACTAAATCTCTTAAATAATAGCTATTTCGAATAATATTAGAATATTATATAATATTTTATAATACTTTTTAAACCGGAAAAAATATCTAAAACCGAATTTCGAAAATTAAATAAAAAAGCTTTAAATTATAATATAAGAGATCGATTATTATAAAGAATTATATTTAAAAAATATTTTATTTCGATTTATTATTAATAATTAAGAATAAAGGGAAAATATTATTAAAGAATTATATAATAAAATTAAATATATTAAAAGAGAAAATACTTTTTATTTAATAGCCAGCTACTATTATTAGAAAGATTATTATAACTATATATAAAAGTATATTAGTATTTATAAAATCTATTAATATAAGAATAAAAAAGAATAAAAAGAAATTCTATATTTAATAAAAGCTATATTTCTTTTCTATTATTTTGAAATTAATATAATAAAATTATTAGACTATAAAGAATATAATTTATTAATTATTATTAGAGATAATTTTTAAGAATAAATTAATATTAAACCTTTAAAGTACCTAATTAGTAAAAAGATTACCAAGTTTATTTAAAAAGGTATTATTTATAAATATGGTTTATTTAAATAGTTTAAAATAAATAGTAAATCGGAATTTAAAGAAATAGTAATTTAGGAACTTAATAAGCTAGAAATTAATAGAATTATTATTTTGGCCTATAATTCTAAAAGAAATAATATAATTAAAAGAAAATATTAACTAATTATTTAAATATTTATTATATTTATAATAGATAAAAAGAAGCCTTAGATAGATTTATTATTATATGTTTTATTTACTAATCGAATTATTATATATAAACTAACTGGATTTTTTTTATATATAATCTATAATAAAAAAGCTATATTATTTATATAAATATACTTAAATAAAATAAAATTAATAATAGAAAAACGCTTCTAGAAATATATATAAAATAAATATAAATAAGAAATAAAAATATTAAAGAAGCTAGAATAAAAAAGAATAAAAGATATTAAAAGAAAAAGAAATAATTTAATATTATTTACTAGATTTATTTAAAATCTATTTCTAAAAAGAGTCTAATTCTTATATATAATATTAAACTAATAAATTAAAATAAGTTAAGAAATATAAAGCTATTATATTATTAGTTTAATTTATATAAAATAAAGTATATAAATTAATTAAAAGAATATTATATATTAGAAGAATTTAATAATATTATATTTCAAAGAATATATATTAGAAATCGATTCAAGTAATTTATTAAAAGAAATGAATTCTAGTATTTTTTTAAAAATGAAATTAATAATAAATATATATTTATAAATAAATATTTTAAAATAAATATAAAACTAAAAAAGGAAATAATTATATAATATTATAAATAAAATAGTATTTAGGAAATCAAGAAAATTACCGGTATTATTATATATATTCCAAAATTACCGGAATTAGAAAAAGAAAAATATATTTCTTTTATAAAAAATTAAAAGAAAATATCGTATAATAGAAGCTTTTTTTTAATCTAAATCGAAGTTTATTACTTTTAATTCTTTATATATCTTTTGTTTTTTCCTTCCGATTATTATTTATAGCCTTTAGAAAATATTATTATTGAATTACTATTCTAGAAATCGAATAAGTTTTATTATTATTTATTTTTTATTATTTTTTAATTATTACTATTAAATAGTATTCTTAATATAAAATTCTATTATTGGATTTTGGAAATCAAATATAAAATATCTCTTTTAATATAAAAATAAATAGAGAATTAAAAAATTATTTTATAGATTTTTGATTTCGAACTATTATATTTTACTGCTTTACTAGTAAATTTAGTATTATATAACTATAATAATATATATAGCTAGAACTAGTATTTAGAATACTAAAGCTTTTATATATATAAGCTTCTTTTTTTAGTTTAAAATCCTTGAATTAAAAGCTATTCTATTTTGCTTTCTAAGCCCAAAACCCGGTTTTATAATATTATTCTAAACTCATTTTTATTTCTATAGAAGAAATAAAACCACTTTTATATTTTATATATAAATGCGATTTTATAGCAAATTTAATAATAATACTATTAATATATACGATTATAGAAC
Organism: Hyaloscypha bicolor E; assembly: GCF_002865645.1. NCBI lineage: Eukaryota > Fungi > Ascomycota > Leotiomycetes > Helotiales > Hyaloscyphaceae > Hyaloscypha > Hyaloscypha bicolor. The sequence continues at coordinate 303,432 of NW_020194691.1, read as the reverse complement.
TATATATCCTTTAAAGAAATTAAGAGCTTATTAGGCTCTTTTTTATTTCAAGTTTTTATTATAAAATAACCTTTATAAATTCAGATTACTATTATAATTACCGAGCTTTAAATAGAGATTTAATATTAAGCTAAGCTATTTTAATAGTAAAATAATTAGCTCTTTTAGTAAAATAATAAACTTCTTTTTTTATAAACTTATTTTTTTTTTCTCTTTTTTATAAAACCGAAATCCTTTCTTTTATATTTCGAAAAATTTAATAGCTAGATTTATAAGTTCGATATCTGGCTTCCGTTAATTAAGGCCAAGCTATAAGTTAATAATAAAACTATTAGTAAAACTATTATTTAGTTCTATTATATTTATTTTAATCTAGAGTTTTATATTTAAATAATAGTTTTTCTCTAGCTTTTCCAGACTAAAAATAATTAAATATAGTTTTATATCTCGATTTTTAACTAACTCTCTTATATCTATTCGAATCCGAATAAAGTATAGGAAATAGAAAATAAGCTATATTCTTTTAAGTAAAGTACTAATTTGCTTTATATATTTATTACTAAGTTTAAATAAATCCTATATAAAATATATAAATAAAACTAGAATAATATTAATAAGATTATAGCCTTTTATTAAGAACTTAATACTATAATTAAAAATAGGCTAATTTAATAATTAAATTTATATTAAGTTTATTAAAATAATATAATAGCTAGCCAAATACTTTAATATATATAAATATTACGTTTCTAAAAAGAAATCTTACTATTTAAAAAGCAATATTATAGATATATTAACTATTAATACTATTAGTATAATTTTTTTTTATAACTCTTTTTTTTATAATATTTTCTCTTTTATATAAATAATATAAAAAAGAAACTATAATAAAACAAAAACCTATATAAAATATATTAAAATATAAAATATAGTTTAATAATAAAATAATAAATTAAAAATATAAATAATAAAGTATTAATAATATATAATATATAAAAGCTTAATTAATTAAATATTTAAAAGGGATTATTCTCTAGAACTATAGAAAAACCAGCTTTTTTATATAATTTTTATAAATTATATATAAAAGGCTATAGCCTTTATTATATAATTCAAATTTAAAGCTACCAAAATAATATAATTTTTAAAGAATATAGCCTATTATATTATATCTAATTTTTTATTTATTTGTATTTATTTCTTAAATACTAAAAATAATAGAAAAAATTTATTTAAAGTCCGAAATAATAAAATAATTAGAATCCTCTTTTATTAGTTAATCTAATTCTTTTAATATATTTAAAATAGGATTTATTATTCTTAAATAGTTTTATTTTATATTTCTGAATTTATTTAAAAGCAATCCGAATTCATTTAGCTATATTTTTATACCAAATCCAATATAGTTTTTTATATTAATTAGTATTCGCTTTTAACTATTATTTAATTTCTGCCTTTATTACTAGATATTAAAAAGGCTTATTATAGTAAATTATATTATAAATTATATTAATATATTTTAAACAAATAGCTTTTTCGAATTTTATATTATTTATAATATTCTCAAATTAACCTTTAATAAAAGGGGAAAGCTTTAAATAAAAGGCTTTAATAACCTTATAAAAGATTCTATTTTTATATATTCTATTTTTAATAGTAATTAGACTTATTAGAATTATAATAAAAGGCCTATTAAATAGTAAATTATTATTAAGCTATTTTTCGATTTCTATATTATTCGAGAATTATTACTTATTTATAATTCCGGACTTATAGATTACTTAGCTAAAGGTATTTATTTATCTAGTTAAATAAACTATATTCGAAATCTTTTCTCTTATTACCTTTAATAAATATTTATCTATTTTCTTAATTATTTTCGGTTTAAAATTATTAGAAATAAAAGAGTAATTAATATCTTTAAAAAACTTTTTACTAAAAATAATAGCCTTTTTATAATTTATAAAAAAAAAACTAATATTCTAATATTCTTTATTAAAATAGAATTTACTATTTAAAGCTTTTATAGTAGCCAGATCTTTAATATTGCCTTTATACTAATTATAATTAATATTTCTAAAAATATAATATTGGATTAGCTAAAAGTAAATAATTAGATAAATAAAATACTTATTTAATACCTTATAAAATCCGAGCTATATTAATAGATCTGTTATTAAAAGTTAAAAAACTAAAGTAAAATAGCTATTATCTAGATCTTTATACTTTATTATATTGTTTTTTTAGAAGTGGAATTATAATATCTTTATTTCTTATATTAAAAGTTTTTAAATATTAAGTTTTTTAATCTATTTCAGATAATTCTTCTTATAAATATAATTATTTATATCTAGATTAATAATACTAGATTTAGAAATAGGAACTATAATATCAAATTAGAATTATAGATTTGAATAAAATTAATTAAAAATATAATATTTATATTTATATTTTTTAATTTTCTGGGTTTTAAAAAAGAAATTCTATATTTCTTTATTTATTCAAATAATAGAAATATACTTTTTATTTTTAGTAACTTTATAGATCTTAATAATTAGTTTTAAAATATCTTTAATATTATTAATATTTCCTATATTAATAAAAAAAATATTAATTAACTATTAAATATATATTATATAAAAAGCTTTAAGAAATTTATTAGTAATTCTATAATATTCTTATTTATAAATGGATTTTAAAATACTATTATATATTTTTTTAAAGATATATTTATTCTATTAAATAAATATTAACTTCTATTTAGCTAGTATTTTACAGGTATATTAAATATCTTTAAATTCTCCGGATTTAATATTCTTGGTTTTCTGCTTTTTAGTTTTAAATATAAATATAAAAGTCTTTTTAGATAGTATTTTTTTTTTTTTTAGAATAGAGGATTTTTTTTATTTTTCTTTTTATTTTCTTTTATTTTACTAGTTTTATATTTAAACTAGTATTTAGATTTTTGCTATTTACTAGAAGTTTTAGGTTTAGCTTATTCTCTTTTTTTATTAGGTTTTTCTTATTTAATTATACTAGTTCTATTAGTTTTACTAATAGATTTATTACTAGACTATATTAAATCTATTTTATTTTTATTAACTGGATTCGATTAAATCAAAACTAAAATTATAATAAAGGCCTATTTTTTAGACTTATTACTATAAATTCTTTTAATTAGAATTCCGGAAATATTAAAAATATATTATCTAGCTTTAAAAATATTAGCTAATAATAGCTTAAAAATTAATTCTTTAGGTTATGAAATAGTTTTAGGATATTTAAGTATTTTAATAATATTTGATTTAGTAAATATATTAATATTCTAATACTTTTTATTTTTAATATATTCCAAAATAGCTTTATTAATTAATTAAATAGCTTTATATATTAAAGCTTTTATTTTAAAAGGGAAATATAACTTTTTATAAATGTTTTTATTAAGGTTATTATAAATATTATTAATATATTAGCTAAAAGCTTTATTATATAATATAATTCTATTCTAATTCTTAGTTTCTAAATCATTTATTATAATCTTGATTTTATTAAGCTTTTCTTATCTATTTTGGAAATGCTTTTAATAATATTCTCGAACTTTCTATTATTAATTTAATAGTTCTTTAGTTTCTCTTTAATTAATTTTAGTCCAGTTCCGTTTCTAATAAAGGTTTTCTATTTTAAGAGCTTATTATATATATTATTTAGCTTGCCTAGAATATTTATATTAAAATTAATAATTATAGCTATCTTTTCTAATATTAGTAGGCCTTCTATAATTATTCAAGCTTTTTTAATACTTTGAACTTTAATACTATTAATTTATAGGCTTTTAGTAATACTATAGCTTATAAGAACTAGCTATTATATTTTATTAGCTTAAGAAATCTGTTTTTTGGCTATTTTACTATTTTTAAAAGAATTATATAAGTATTATTAAAAGTTTTTAAAATTATAAGAATTTTTTTTAAATACTTTTTAAAATAAAAAATAAATTAGAATAATATTAAATTATATAAAAGTATTATATATATTCGAGTTTTTCTTTTTTTCTAATAAGAAAATAAAACTGAAATAATAATATATATAATAGAGAAAATAAATATAATAATTAGATATATTTAAAATAATATAATTATAAATTAGAAATAATTATAAAAAGTAAAATATAAAATTAGGTTTCTATTATAGAAAAGAATATAAATATATATATTTAAAGAAATATAATCTAGAAAATAATTAAAATAAATTAAATTAAATAGTAATTATAAAAAAATAAAAAGTAATATAATAAAAATATAAATATAATAATAGTATTTGAAATATTAGAATATAGAAAAAAATAATAAAATTTTTATAATATAAATATATTTTAATTCTTTATTTATTTAGAAATATTTCTATTAATTTAAAAAATAATATAAAAAAGGCAAATAATATAGGAAATATATAAAAGATAAAATTTATAAATATATTAAAAGTATTAGAAAAATATAAAATAAATATTAATAGAAAAAAAATTAGAATAATAGAATTAAAAAATAGTTTAAAATAAAATATTATTTCTTTTAAAACTAATTTATATCTTTTCCGAAAACTAATTATATTTATTTAATATTTATTAAAATTAACTTTATATAATATAAAACTATTTAATTAATTAGGATTTTAAAATAATATTTATATTTATAAAGATAATATTAAAAATATTAAAGATTATAGAAAAAAGAACTATAAAATAATATAAATAGAATTTATAATATTATTATTAAATTTAAAATAGTTAATATTAAAATTAATATAAAATATAGAAAGATTAGATATTTTAAATTAATATTAAAAATATAGAAATTATTTAGATAATATTTAATAATAAGAAATAAATTAATAGTAAGAATTAATAAATTATATTAGCTTTTTAAAAAAATAATTAATTTCCGGTAATAAAATAATATTATAATTAAAAAAAGAGTTCTATATAAAAAAAGTTCTTTTTATATAAAAATAGAAATATATAATATACTAATTAAGCCTTAATATAAGTTTTAAAAATAATTATAATTATATTAAAAAAGAAATAGTTTTTTTAATATAAAATAAACTTTAAATAAATAGATTTAGTTTATCTAATATTTAAAAAATTTCCAGAATTAAATATTATTAAGCTTTTTTAGAAATAATTATTAGATCTAATAAGGTTTTTCTTTTCTTATATAGGGCTTCTAATTAGCTATTTCATTTATATATAACCTTTATTTAGGAAATTTATTTAAATATTATAAATAAATTTATAATAATAATTTAAGTTAAAATTGAGATTTATAAATATTATAATTAAGCTTTAAATTAATATAAGCCATAAAAATAGCTAGCTAAAAAAATAAATAAAGCTTTTAAAAGATTTCCTATTTAGTAAAAAATATATAAAAGGCTTTCTTTTTTCTTCTTTTTTCTTTTTTCTTTTTATATATAATTATTATTTATATTATAAAAACTTTTTAAAAAATATTATAGTTTGAAATTAAAAATCTATAAAATAATCTTTTAATTTCTTATTTATTTTTATATTAAAAGAGATATTTTATATTTAATTTTTAAAATCTAATAATAGAATCTTATATTAAAAATATTATTTAATAGTAATAATTAGATAATAATAAGAAATAAGTAATAATAAGGCTTATTTAATTTCCAGAATAGTAATCTAATAATAATATTTTCTAAAAATTATAAATAATAATTAAAAGAAAAAAATAAAAAATATATAAAAAATTAAAGGTAATAAGCTTTAATTTAGATTAAAAAAAGTTTCTATTATTAAATATTTTCTTTTAATTTTTTATAAAAAATATATATTTTATTCTTTTTAATTTTAGTAATTTTAGAATATATATAATAATATTAATAGCTTTTTTAATTTTTTAAATACTATTTTATTTATAATATTCTATAATTATTTCTTTTTCTAATTTTATATTTACCTTAAAATATTTATTTATAAATATATATTTATTATTAATTTTATTTTTAGAAGAATACTAGAATCTATTTCTTTTAATAAATTATTTAAATTAATTCCTAATATATATTTTTCGGAATATAATACTATTAAACTTTTCTAATATATAATATTCTTTTAGTTAATTTATATATCTTATTCTATATAGGCTAAGCTAATAATATAATAGCTTTATATTTTTTAATTTATTTTAATTTATTAATTTAATATTATATATAAAAACCAGATCTCTTTTAAAAATAGATTTTAAATAAATCTAGTAAATAATATTAAATTATTTCTTTCTCTTTTAGTATTTTCTATTATTTTTTAATATTTTTATTTCTTATTTATATTTATTTTATATATATTTCTAGAAGTATTTCTCTATTATAAACTTTATTTTATTTAAATATTTTCTAAATTAGAAAATATATTTCTATAAATAATATAGCTTTTCTATTATAGATTATATAAAAAGAAATAAATCTAATAAATCTATATATAATAATTCGATTAATAAATAGAATATATAATAATAAATCTATTTAAGGCTTTTTTTTATCTATTATAAATATAATAAATATTTGAATAATTAATTAATATTCTCTTTTAATTATATTATATCTTTTAAAATTATAAGCTAAAATAATAATTCTATTAATTTTTAGCTTATTAAATTTCTAAATTATTATTATTTTAAATTCTAATCTATTATTTATTTTAAATTATTTAAATAAACTATATTTATAAATAATTTCTTTTTAAATAAACTTAGTAATTTTTTTATTAGTTAGATTCTTTAAAAGTCTAGCTTTAATTTATTCTAAGAAATTGTCTCTAGTAATAACTAATAAGTTATATCTTTTATAATTTAGTAATTTAATTATATTAATTCCAAAATAATAGAAAAGAAATATAGCTTTTATTAAATATAAAACTTCTTTTTATTTTCTTTTATTTTTATATTAATAGACTTTATAGATATTAATATATTTTTATATATAATTATAATAATCTTTTTAGTAATAATAGCTAGCTATTAAATAAAAAGTACTTTTTTCCTTAATATATCTAATCTTATTATATAGCTCTTTAATAATAATTTTCTTTTATTTTAAATTATTAATAATAAATTAAAATAGATATACTTTAAATATAACTCTTTATAGTAATTAATCTCTTATATTATAATTTAAAACTTTTCTATTTAATTTTCGAAATTCGGTTCTAAATATTCTTTCTGGTTTAAAGAATATTATAAAATATTATATAATATTCTAATATTATTTGAAATAGCTATTATTTAAAAAGTCTAATAAAATAATCGGATTATTAAATAAAATATAGAAATTAGTATTATTATTTACTATTTTACTAAAGATTATATATAAAAGACTATAGCTTTTATTATATAATTTCCGGATATTATTATTTTTTAATATTATTAATTTATTTCCGGATATAATAAGGCTTTAATTATTAATCTTTAGTAATCGGATATTATTATTCGAATATCTAATAAAGGTTTTGGGAATTTGATTTCTTAAAATAATATTATATAATTAAGCCAAAACCACTTTTTTTAATCGAATTTTTCGTCTAATAAATACTATTTTAATAGTATTAAATTCTATTATTAATTATTTATTAATATCTTTATTATTTTTAATATTACTTTTTTATTATAGCTATTTTAATAATTTATTAGTAATAATATATTTGGTTTCTTTAATATATTTGATTTTGAAATTAAATAGTTAAATCTATATTAGCTAATAAATAATTAGAGTTCTAGACAGATTTATAATTACTTTATTTAGTTATATAACAAATATATTAGTATTTAATTTAAGAATAAAATAAACTTTATATAGCCAGAATTATACTTTTTATAAATATTTTATTAATTCTTAATATTCTCTTTTAATAATATTATATTTTTATTTAATATTATTCCAGATTTTAAACTTATATTATATAACTCTTTTTTTTTCTTTATTATTATATTAATTAAGAGTTCTATTCTATTTATCTAGGCTAATATCTATTACTAATATAATTATTTTCTAATCTTCTAATAGATTATAATATAATTTATAGAATATTAGAATAATACTAAGCTTTTTTTAAAGAATTTATATAACTTATATTTATTTATTATTTCAATTCTATATTATATCTTTCTTTATTAAATAATAAATGGGTTTAATAATAATTATAAAGCCTTTAATCCAAATATATTAATAAATAATAATTCTAATAAATACTTTATTTTTAGTTATATTATTATAATATTTCTATTTTAAGATCTTAGTAATTCCTGAATTCAAAAAACTTCTTTTAAATATTCTATAAATAAAGCCAATAATAATTATATTATTATAATAAAACTATAATTTTTTTCTAATACTAGTTTTGGCTTATTTAATTCTATTTAAGATTATATTCAGGTTTTAAAAGTATTTAAATATAAAATATTAAATACTAGATAAAATAAGCTATTTATTATAATTAATATAAGATCTTTTAATTCTAATATTATTAATAAATAATATAGTAATTTTAGGAAATAGATTTTCTAGAATAATTATAATAATTTATATAAATTATATAACGGAATTAATAATTCCCTAAAATAGTATAGTTATTTTTAATAGTTCTAAAGATATTATAAATATAGTTAATTCTCTATTATAAGTATCTAATATAAATTAATTATATTCGAAAAAGAAATTAATTAGAAAAATATAAATATATCTAATAAATTCCTTTAAAATTTTATTAATAAATAGAAATAAATTAATATTTTATAAAATTATTAAATTTATTTTTATAATAATATTAATTAATCTATAAGTTTTAATAACCTTTTTTATATTTAAAAACTATAGATTTTAATAAAATTTATTATATTTTTTAAGGATTTTATAATCTAGATATTCTAATAATATTTTTATTATTATTAGTATTAGAACTTTGAAATATAGGAAATTCTTCTTTTATTAGGCTTTATATTTAATAGTTTTAATTAGAATAAATAGGCTAATATCCTTATAAACTTTTTCGATTTTTTTTTAATTAAATATAATTATATTTTTTTAATTAACTATTAATTCTTGAAATATAGCTAGTTCCTTTTTCCAGAGCTAGTTTCTAATATCTAATTACTTAAAATATTTCGGAATAAGTTATAAATCTCTTAGAATAATTAATATTTTTAATAAAAAATAATTCTTATATTTTATAATATATTTTTATAAATATTTTCTAATTTTGGATTTTTTAAACTAATTCGGATATTTATTAGAGTCTTTTCTAGTTCTATTATTAATATCTATTAGTCGAATTTTTTTATTTTTTATTTTATATACTTTTATAACTAAAAATAAATTATAATTTTTTTTTAAAAGCTATAGCTATTTTCTCTAATACTCTTTTTATTTAATTTCCGGAATTTATAACCTTTTTATTTAGCTCTTTTCTAATTAAATATAAAAAGTATCTTTTTATCTAATATTTTAATATATTTTCTTTAAGTTTCTATATATTCCAGAATTCTTTCTAGTTTTGAATTCTATATTTCTTAGCTTTAGGAATATATTTCTTTATTATTAAAAGATATTAGTTTATTTCTTTTTTAGAAATATCTTTATTTAATACCCTTTTTATTTCTTTTTCTATTAATTCCGGAATTACTCTTAATAATATTTTAATTAGAGTTTTTTCTGCTTTAATTTTCCTAAAAATATTATTAATTTCCTAAATTCCTAAATTTAAAATAAAAGAATTAATAAAAAATCTTAATATTTTTCTGTTTTTTTTAATATTATTATTAATTATAATATTAGGTTTTATTTTTTCTTTTTATTTTTAGTTTCTTATTTTATATTATTTAATTTTTAAATTCTAGAAACTTAATATTTTTAAACTATTATTTTTTTTTCATTTTCCTATATTTTTTAAAAATAGAATAATTATAATAATACAGGTATTTTAATTATTTTTAGAATTAATAAATTTCTTATTTTATAAATTATTACTTTTATATTTAATTTTTATTTTTATTTTTATTAAAAATAATTAATTAAATAAAATCTTTAGAGTTTTTTTAACTAAAAAAAATATATCTTTATATTCTATTCCGTTTATAATTTTAGTTTTAAGTTTTATTATTCCTGTAAATTCAAATTTAGTTCTAATAATAATAGATATTTAATAATTTATAATATTATATATTATTCTATTAATATTTCTGGAAATCTTTTCGGAAAAAAATATTAATTTCAATTCTAGTATTAATTATTTCTTTATATTTAATATTTTCTTAAAGTTCTCGAAATACAAATTAGAAATATAAAGATTAGATATCTAAACTAATATTTCTAATTCTTTAAATATTTTATTTATTATATAAATTATAACTACTAGTTCTATAAATTTTCTAATATATTTAATTATATTTATTATAATAATATTTCCTATTTATAAAATAATAAAATAAGAAATATTATTTTTAATTTATTAATTCTGAAATATAATAGCTAAATTTAATATTTTTAAAATAATAATAAATATATTTTTTTTTTGAGTTTTTAGAAATAAAATAGTTATTTTTTTTAATAACCTTATTAAAATATTATTAATTTCAGGAATTCTATATTTATTATAATTAAAAGTATATTAGGTTTCTAATTTATTTTATTTATTTCTATAAATATTAATATTTATATTTTTAGCTAAATTATTTCTTTATTTATTATTTCTTAAAATAATATTTTTCTAATCTTTTATATAAAATAGATTTTTTTCTATTTTGGCTTGTTTTTAAAAAACCTTTTTAGCTATTTCTTTTTCTTTTTCTTTTCTTTTTAATAAAAAATCTATTATAGTATTAATAGAAATATTATTTATAGCCAAATCTTAATATTATTTATTAATTCCAGATTCTAAAATATTAGTAATTCTAATATAATTTCTTTTAAAATAAAATAGCTATTCAGATTTTCTAAATATAATTTACTTGCTTTTATATATAAATTCCGATTAGCTAGTTCCCTTTTTTATTTTTTATTTAATAAACTAGATATTTTCTATTAATTTCTAGATATTCTTAGATTAAGTATTTAAGTTATAATTAAATTCTTCTTTTCGGATTTGGGAAATAATTTAATTAAACTACTAGTATTTATTAATAAGAAAAAAAAATACTTTTTTATTTAGGCTTAAATAGTTCTTTATATTATTTTTTATTAAATTAATAAATATATTTATAATTTATAAGCTTTTTTATTAATAAATAATAGAATTAAAAAACATAAATATATTCTGAATTAATATTATTATTCTTTTTTCTATTATAATATTTATAGTAAATTCGTTCTTTTGGTTCTGGGTTTATATTATAGGTTATATTAATTTAAATAATATTTTCTAATATTATTTAAGATTAATTTCTTTTAAAATATAATTATTTAGGTTTTTTATTTATTCTAGTTCAACTATTATAGCTATTATAATATTCTTTATATTTTTTATTATAATTTCTAATATATTCTTTTCGAGAATCCGAATTATATTTATTAGGCTATTAATACTATTATATCTATTATAATTAGTTAAATTGTATAAATAGACTATAAATATTTTTTTGAATTATAATAATAGCTATATTAAATTATTTCTATAGATTCTCTTAAATTATTATAATAATAAATAATTTTTCTAGATTCTTTACTAGCTAGTTAATATTATTTCTCTTGGATTTATTACTTTTAGTAAATTTCATATAATTAGCTATAGGCTAAATTCTTTTTTTACTTATATTTATAATAGCTTTAGGAAATATAATAAAAGAAACTAGTAAAAAATAATTATTTTCTAATTTAAAAACTATATTATAAATTATTATATTCAAGTATTTTTATTTAAGTTTAAATATATCTAAATTATTAATAATATTAAAACGGTATTTCTTTTCTTTATACTAATAGAATATTATTATTTTTTATATATTTTATTATATTTATTAGTAAAAATATTTATAGATTTGAAATTTATATTTTTAAAAATATAATTTTTTACTAGAATAAATAATTTCATCTATTTCTTTTCTTTTTAGTAATTCCTTTAATATTTTATTAAATATATTAGTATAAGACTTAGATAAGATTTCTTTATTCTAGACTTATATAATAATCTAATTAAAAAAATTATAGCTAATTTTAAATATTTCTTAATTATATTTTCGGAATTCCTTTAATAAAGCTTTAAAGAATTTAGTTTTCTAGTAATCTCCTGGATTACTAGTATAGTATTCTAATATAGCTTTAATCTAATTCTTATAAATATAAAAAATATAATAAATAATTTTTTTTTATTTAATATTATTAGAAATATAATAATTCTTATATATATTATAATATAATAAGCTATATTTTCTAAAAATTATATTATTTTAGTAGTTTTAAGGTTTTAATTATATAATAAAAGCTATAGTTTTTTATATATAACTTATAGAAATTATATAAGAAAACTAGTTTTTCTATAGTTTTAGAAAATAATTCTTTTTTAATATTTATTTAATTGAGCTTTTATATATTATATATTATTTATATTTTACTATTTATACTTTTAATTTAATATTTTACTATTAAATTATATTTTATATTCTGGTATATTTTATATAGGTTTTTGTTTTATTATAGTTTCTTTCTTATATATTTTATAATAAATAATTTAGGGAAGATCAAAACTTTATAATTAAAATAATACTTTTATAAAGTTCTAAAAAGCATTTATAAGGCGAATTATTAGTTTAGTAAGTTTAGAGAAAAAAAAGGCTATTATAATATTTTGAGCCTAAGGCTAAAATATTAAAAATATATAAATATTAATTTTAGTATCTTATATTAATTTCTAATATATTTAGTAATTTAAATATAAATTAGCTATAAGATATAGTTATTAGTATAATATATAGGAATAATAGAAATAGAGGCTAATTATAAAAAGAAAAGAAATAAAGGAAATAGAATAAAAAATATTATATTAAAATAATATAAGTTAAACCTTAGTTAGAAATAGATTTTAATATATAGAAATAAAATTATATTATTAATTTATATATTATTTTTAGTTATAATAAAAGCCGGAATTAAAATAGCTTTAATCTTAATAATAAAGCTTATTTTTAAGTCCGAAAAAAATATTTGAATTAGGAAATATCTTTAATTTTAAATAGAATAATAAATAGAAATCGGAAATAAAAATCGAAAAGAAATCGGAAATAAAAGATTATATAAATAATTTAGGAAAGCTTTTAGAAAAAGAAAAGAATATTAAATAGAAAAGAATATTAAATAGAAAAGAATATTAAATAGAAAAGAATATTAAATAGAAAAGAATATTAAATAGAAAAGAATAGAATATTAAATAGAAAAGAATATTAAATAGAAAAGAATATTAAATAGAAAAGAATATTAAATAGAAAAGAATATTAAATAGAAAAGAATATTAAATAGAAAAAAGAAAAAGAATTTAGAAAAGTTAAAAAAATTAGTAAAATTATATTTATTATTTTTATTATTATTTTTAATAATATTATTAAATATATTTAATTTAGTAAAATTAAAAGAAAATACTATAGGTATTAAATTAAAGAAATAGGAAAGAGAATATAAATAATAGAAATTAAACTAGAAAAGCTATTATTTTATTACTACTAATATTAAAACTCGAATCTTAATTATATCTATTATTATTAACCGGTTTTTTCTAATTCCGGTTTTTAAACCAAAAAATATATTTAAATAGAAAATTAGTTCTTTAAGAATTTTATTAATAAAAGTTTTAAATATAGAAATTCTATAATTAATTATAAAAGAAATTATAGAAATTAATATTTTTATATTCTTGAAATAATATATAAATATATATAAAAACTATTATATTTCTAATAATACTAAAAGAAAAAAATCATTTATTATATTTCTTTTATTTATAAGAATTAAATTAAGGCTATATTAAAATATTATATTAATAATTCAGAAAATTATTAGAAAATTAAGTTTTTTAAGACTTTATTAATAGAATTCCGGAAATATAACTAGAAAATATTTAAAATTAGCTATAATTTTTTTAATTAAATTATTATATAAATTTAGAATAAAAAAATCTTTTTCAAGTTTTATATTAATATATTTAATAGAATATTAAAAGAATTACTAAAAAGAAAAGAAATAAATAAAATTATTTAATATTAAGAATTTATAAAAAAATTATTTATTCTAATAAAAGATTATATTTTTAAGAATATAAACTTTAAATTTATAGATATTTCTATTTATAAATATAGTAAAATATATAAAAAGATAATAATATTTTATTAGTATAAAAAAAAGAAATATTATTTTAATATTATTAATAATCCAAATATATTTAAATTTAGATAAAAATACTTAAATATAATAGTTTATAATATAGTTTCTATATTAGAAAATAATTATTTTTTATTAATTTCTTTTATTATATTTTCTGAAACTATTATAAATATAAATAAAAAAAAGAATCCAATTTATAACTAATTATATAAAACCTATTAAAAGTAGTAAATCTAAAAGAAATAATATTAATTAGCTAATAAAGAATCTAGAAAAACTATCTATTATTACTATAATTTAAGAAAACCTATAAAAATAATTTAATATAATTACTATTATAATTTGAGAGAATATTTATAGCCTATTTATATAATTTAGTTAATTATAATAAATATAATAATATTAATAGACTAATAAATATAATTCAGGTTTTTAAAAAGAATATATTAGAAGTTATAGTAAAAGATATAAAGAATATTATAGTAGCTATAATAATTAAATTAAAATAAATAAAAAATCCGGATAATTATATTTTAGAAAAAGTTAATTTTAAATATAATTAAAAAATATTATTTAAATTAATATAGCCTATAATATAAACCTAAAACCGAGAAAACGAATTTACTATAAATATTATAGTAAAAATAAAAATAATAATATTAATCTAAAATATATCTATATCTTTTAATTCTATTATATATTAATAGAAGAATTTATAAATTATAAATATATTTATTAATTTAATAAAAAATAATATAAAAAGCTATTTAAGCCTAAATAAAAAAGTATTTTCTTTTTTCTTATTAATAAATACTAGTAATTTAATTAAATTATTTCCTAAACCTAAAAAAATAAATTTAATTATAATCCAAATATTTAATTTAAGAATATCTAAAAATTAATAGAAGATATCTAGTTTATTAAATAAGAAAAAGAAAAGAAAACTAGTTAATTAAAATCTATATATAAAAGTAAATAAATTAAATTTAAAAAATCTAAATAGCTACTTTACCTTAGAAGAAATTATATTAGAATTACTAATATTTCAGGTTCTGAAATTAATAAATAATATTAAGATTTAATTATAAATAGTATTTCTATTAATATTATAATAAGTTCCTTATTAAAAATAAATAAAAATAAATAGAAATAGCTAAAAAGGTTTTTTGAAAATAAGCCAAAGTAGAAAAAAAGCTATTTTATATAAGAGGCTAAAAGAATACTATTCCAAAAAGTAATAAATAAAGAAATAGTTTAGCTAAAAATATAAATATTAATATTTTCGGAAATAAATAAAACAAATTAGAAATCTAGTATATTTTTAATTATAATAAATATATAATTTCTAAAATTAATAATATTTTAATAAGGCTATTAAAAAAAGTAATTATTTTATTTTTAAATTTTTTTAAAAAAACAAGAATATTTATTAATACTTTTTAGTTTACTATTTTATAAATAGGAAATACTATTATAATAAATATAATTAAATATATTAGGAAATCTATAAAATTAGTAATTATAATTTATATAATAAATAAAATATTTAAGGAATTAGAAATATTAGTTCAAATATTTAATATTAATAGAATTATTTAATTTGAAAATAATAGTATTAATATTCAAATATTATTAGCTTATAAATATATTATATAATTTCTATATTTTTAATTTATATTTTAAGAATTTTAAGGAAATATTAAATATAAAAAAAATAATTAATATTAGAACTAAAAGTAATATTTTCCTTAAAAAAATCTCTAGAAATATTAGTAAAATAATATATAATATTATAGATTATTAAATATCTACTATTATTAGAACTAAATTTGAATTTATAAAAATAGTAAAGTTTAAAGCTAAGGTTATAAATAAAATAAAATAAAATACGAAAATATTTTTTTTCTAATTAAAAAAGCTTTAAAAATCCTATTTAGTTAACCGTTTTTAATAAAAATAAAGATAAATATTATATATAAAAGTAATAGTTTATAGAATAAAAGATTTATTAATTCTAGAAATAATTAGAATACTTATATTATTATAATTATTTTATTTTTAAAAAATACTAGAAAATAAAAGAAAATAATAATTTAAAAGTATTAAGCTTCTAAAATTAAGAAATTAAATAATACGAAATAGGAAATTAAAAAGAAAAAAGAAAAATAGAACCTGGTATTATAACTAATAGTAATATTAGAGAAAATAGAAAAATACCGGAATTCTTTACTAATTTTTTTATTTTGGATTTAGGAATTCAGGAAATTAATAATATTTTTGAGAAAATTAAAGCAGAAAAGGCTCTAATTAGAATATTATTAAAGATAGTTCTGGAATTAATAAAAAAAGAAATAAAAAAGTATTAAATAAAAATATTTCTAAAAAAAAAATAAAGTAATATTTTCTAATAATAAAGAAATATATTTTTAAAGTTAAGAAATATAGAATCCAAAACTAGAAAGGATTTTAGAATATATAAAAGCTTAAGAAAAGTATATTAAAATATTAGATAAAAAGATATTCTTTATATCTAATTAGAAAAGAACTAAATAGAAAAGTTATAAATTCCAGAAATTAAATAAAAAGAATACTAGAGAAAATAGCTATAGTATTTAAAGAAAAAAATAATAATTATAATCTATTTCTAGTTATAGAAATATATAAAATAAAGAATAAAAAGATTTAATTAATAAATATTAATAATAAAACTAGAAAAGGCCCTAATAAATATTTAAACTAATTTAAGAAATCCAAAACTAAAAAATACTTATAGAAATATACTAGGAAATATAAGAACTATTTTTTACTAAAAATATTAATTATTTTAAAAGATTTATAACTTATTTCGGAATATTTTAAATAATTAGATATTAGTAACTAGTTCTAAAAAGAGAAATTAGCTATATTTTAATAATTAATAATTAATTAAGAAAAAGTAATTATATTTAATTAAAAAGAAATAGAAAAAGTCTATAAAAATATTAGTCTATTTATTTTAATTAAAACTATTAAATATAAAACATAATAAAAAAAGAATTTTCTATATTTTAAAATTCTAATATTAATAATAGTAAAAATATTATTAGAATATCTAAATTATAAAATTTTTAAAAAATATAATAAATCTTATTAAAATCTATAATTCTTGGTTATAAAAAAGATTACTGGAACTTATAGACTAATTAATACTACTATAAAAATGAATTTAATAATTTTATAAAATATTAATTTATTTCTATTTATTAATAAAATCTCAAAAGAATTTACTAGATATATTTATATTTTTTTAATTAATTTCTTTTTCGAATATAATTAACTTATATTAAATATTTATAATAGAAATTTAATTATATTTATAATATTCCTAGAACTATTAAAAATAATTATATTACCTTAAAAAGCTACTAATTCTATTATATAATTTATATGAATTATTATAACTATTCTAAAGAATTTATTTCCCAAAATTACTATACTATTTATTAATAATATTAGAATTAAGAAACGTTATATAGACTATAATAAATAGTTTATTTTATCCGGTATTCGATATTTTATATTTAAATACCTTTAAAACCTAAATATAATCTTAAATAGAATTAAATAAACCAGAACTAGTATTAAAAAAAAATTATAATTCTATTATAATAGTATAATTATTATTAGTTTTATTTATAGAATACTTAAAAGAAGCCTTTTAAGCTCAGGAATTATTAAGATTTTAAAATAGAAATATTATAATAATATAACTAAAACTAAGGTATTTATTAGAATTATTATTTATTATTATATTTGGATTAAAGGCTTTATAGTTATTATTAAACCTATTTATTATTTAATAAGAAAAGATATAATATAGAATTAGAATAATAAATAAATATTAATTATATAAATGTTTTAAAAAAAGCTTATTATTATTTTAATATTTTATAAATTATATTATAATCTATTAGAAAATCAGGAAATAATTATATTAGTAATAAATATTAGCCTAGATAAATGAGATAGAATTCTTAGTTAATATAATAATAAAAGAAAAAAGAAAATTATATAATATAAATCTGGAATTTGAAATATTATTAAATAGAAATATAATATTATTAAAAGAGAATACCGAAGGCTAGTAAAGTATTTATAGAAAGTATAATTCTAGTTATATAGAATTTATTTTATTTTTAAACTAGATATTAATATATTTGTTATATAGCTAAATAAAGTAGTTATGGATTTTCCTAGAGCTCTAATTATTTACTAGCTAATATAGATTTAATTATTTAATTTTAAAATTAAATATATTAAAGAAATCAAGTATATTATTACTAATAAATTATTGAAATATCTATAGTAAAAAAGTAATATCGAAAATAATAAGAATATTAATAAATAATTAGTAATAAAGCTTAATACTATTAAATAAAAAGTTTAATTAAAAAAAGTAGTTCCGGTTTAGTTATATAATATTATTTTAAGAAATTAAATTCCAGAAACCTTTATTAGATATTTAAATAATAGTATTTAGTTACTAGAAATTAATAATTAAAGCCTTATTATATCTAGAAGCAAATTAATAATATTAAAAAATAATAATATTCGGAAATTATATAGTAAAGGCTATAGCCTTTTATATATAACCTTTAGTAAAATAATAAATAATAATACTAACTTCTATATTTTATTTAATAACCCGATTATTTTATTAGATTTCTTAAATAATAGCTATTTCGAATAATATTTTATAATACTTTTTAAATCGGAAAAAGTATCTAAAACCGAGTTTTAAAAATTAAATAAAAAAGCTTTAAATTATAATATAAGAAATTAATTATTATAGAAAATAATATCTAAAATATATTTATTTCGATTTATTATTAATAATTTAAAGTAAAGAAAAATTATTATTAAAAAGCTATATAATAAGATTAAATATACCGGAAAGAAAAATACTTTTTATTTAATAGCCAGCTATTATTATTAGAAAGATTACTATAATTATATATAAAAGTATATTAATATCTATAAAGTCTATTAATATAAAAGTAAAAAAAGATAAAAAGAAGCTTTATATTTAATAAAAGCTATATTTCTTTTCTATTATATTAGAATTAATATAATTAAATTACTAGATTATAAAGGATATAATTTATTAGTTATTATTAAAAATGATTTCTCGAAATAGATTAAAGCTAGACTTTTAAAGAATCTAACTAGTAAAAAGATTATTAAATTTATTTAAAAAGAAATTATTTATAAATATAATTTATTTAGATAATTTAAAGTAAATAATAAATCGGAATTTAAAGAAATAATAATTTAGGAACTCAATAAGCTAGAAATTAATAGAATTATTATTTTAATTTATAATTCTAAAAGAAATAATATAATTAAAAGAAAATATTAATTAATTATTTAAATATTTATTATATTTATAATAAATAAAAAAAAGCCTTAGGTAAATTTATTATTATATATAAATTAACTGGATTTATTTCTTTTTATATAGTTTATAATAAAAAAGCTATATTATTTATAAAAATATATTTTTTAATCTGGAAAATATTTAAATAAAATAAAATTTATAATAGAAAAATACTTTTAAAAATATATATAAAGTAAATATAAATAAGAAATAAAAATATTAAAAAAGCCAGAATTAAAAAAAATAAAAGATATTAAAAGAGAAAGAAATAATTTAATATTATTTACTAGATTTATTTAAAACCAATTTCTAAAAAAAATCTAATTCTTATATATAATATTAAATTAATAGATTAAAATAAGTTAAAAAATATAAAACTATTATATTACTAGTTTGGCCTATATAAAATAAGATATATAAATTAATTAAAAGAATATTATATATTAAAAGAGCTTAATAGTATTATATTCCAAAAAATATATATTAGGAATTAATTTAAATAATTTATTAAAAGAAATAGATTCTAGTATTTTTCTAAAAACAAAATTAATAATAAATATATTTTTATAAATAAATATTTTAAAATAAATATAAAATTAGAAAAAGAAATAATTATAGAATATTATAAATAAAATAGTATTTAAGAGATTAAAAAAGCTATTAATATTATTATATATATTTTAAAATTATTAGAATTAAAAAGAATAAAATATATCTCTTTTATAAAAAATTAAAAGAAAGTATTTAATAATAGAAACTCTTTTTAACCTGAATTAAAGCTTATTACCTTTAATTCTTTATATATTTTTTATTTTTTTCTTTTAATTATTATTTATAGCTTTTAGAAAATATTATTATTAGATTACTATTCTGGAAATTAAATAAATCTTACTATTACTTATTTCTTATTATTATCTAATTATTACTATTAAATAATATTTTTAATATAAGATTCTATTATTAGATTTTAGAAATTAAATATAAAATATTTTTTTTAATGTAAAAATAAATAAGAAATTAAAAGATTATTTTATAGATTTTTAATTTCGAACTATAATATTTTTTAAAAAGTTTTTATAATATAAATAATAATTATATATAAAAATAAAAAATAAAAAAAAAGCCTTTTATATATTTTTTACTAAATAGGAAATCTTTTAAAAGCTTTATTTATTTTTTTAACTAGCTATTTTTATAGCTTATATTAATTTAAAGCTTAATTATAATATTTATAAATTTCGATTTTAATTTAAATTACTATTATAAATTTATATATAATATTTAAATAAATTTCCTAAATAAAGGTTATATATAAACGAAATAGCTAACTAGAAGCCCTATAAAAGAAAAGAAAAACCTTATTAGATCTAATAGTTATTTCTAAAAGAGTTTAATAATATATAATTCTAGAAATCTTTTAAATATTAGATAAACTAAATCTATTTATTTAAAGTCTATTTTATATTAAAAAACCTATTTTTTTTTAATATAATTATAATTATTTTTAAAACTTATATTAAGGCTTAATTAGTATATTATATATTTCTATTTTTATATAAAAAGAACTTTTTTTATATAGAACTCTTTTTTTAATTATAATATTATTTTATTACTAGAAATTAATTATTTCTTTAAAAAGCTAATATAATTTATTAATTCTTATTATTAATTTATTTCTTATTATTAAATATTATCTAAATAATTTCTATATTTTTAATATTAATTTAAAATATCTAATCTCTCTATATTCTATATTAATTTTAATATTAACTATTTTAAATTTAATAATAATATTATAAATTCTATTTATATTATTTTATAGTTCTTTTTTCTATAACTTTTAATATTTTTAATATTATCTTTATAAATATAAATATTATTTTAAAATCCTAATTAATTAAATAGTTTTATATTATATAAAATTAATTTTAATAAATATTAAATAAATATAATTAGTTTTTGGAAAAGATATAAATTAGTTTTAGAAAATATAATATTTTATTTTAAACTATTTTTTAATTCTATTATTCTAATTTCTTTTTACTAATATTTATTTTTCTAATATCTTTAATATATTTATATATTTTATCTTTTATATATTTCCTATATTATTTGCCTTCTTTTATATTATTCTTTAAATTAATAGAAATATTTTCGAATAAATAAAAAATTAGAATATATCTATATTATAAAATTTTTTTTTTTTTTTTTATATTCTAATATTTTAAATACTATTATTATATTTATATATCTATTATATTATCTTTCTATTTTTCTATTATTACTATTTAATTTAACTTGCCTTAATTATTTCCTAAATTATATTTCCTTAAATATATATATTTATATTCTTTTTTATAATAAAAGTCTAATTTTATATTTTATATTTTATAATTATTTCTAATTTATAATTATATTATTTTAAATATATCTAATTATTATATCTACTTTTTTTATTATATATATTACTATTTTAGCTTTGCTTTTTTATTAGAAAAAAGAAAAACTCGAATATATATAATATTTTTATATAATTCAAGTCTATTTTAATTTATTTTTTATTTTAGAAAATATTTAAAAGAAATTCTTATAATTTTAAAAACCTTTAATTTTATAATTTATAATTATTATATTAATAATATTTATATAATTTCTTTAAAAATAGCAAAATAGCCAAAAAACAGATTTTTTAAACTAGTAAAATATAATAGCTAGTTTTTATAAGCTATAATATTATTAAAAGCCTATAAATTAATAATATTAAAGTTTAAAATATTAAAAAAGCTTGAATAATTATAAAAGGCCTACTAATACTAGAAAAAATAACTATAATTATTAAATTTAATACAAATATTCTAGATAAGCTAAATAATATATATAATAAGGTTTTAAAATAGAAAACCTTTATTAGAAACAGAACTGGACTAGAATTAACTAAAAAGAAATTAAAGAACTATTAAGCTAATAATAAAGAGTTTGAGAATATTATTAAAAGTATTTCTAAAGATAAATAAAAAAAGCTTAATAAAATTAAGACTATAGTAAATAGTCTAGAAACTAAAAATTAAAATGGAATTATATTATATAATAAAGCTTTTAGCTAATATATTAATAATATTTATAATAACTTTAATAAAAACATTTATAAAATATTATATTTCTTTTTTAAAATAAAAGCTTTAATATATAAAGCTATTTAGTTAATTAATAAAGCTATTTTGGAATATATTAAAAATAAGAAATATTTATATATTTATATATTTATTAAATTAGATATTATTAAAGTATTTAAGTATATTAAAATTATTTCGAAATCTGAAGAATTGGTTTTTAAACTATTATTAGCTAATATTTTTAAAGCTAAATAATATACTTTTAATATTTCCGAAATTCTAATTAAAAGAATTTATAATAATAAGCCTTTTTCTATTTTCTGAAATAAATCTAAAAAATAGGCTTCTATTATAATTTCAATTTTAATTTAATCGGATCCAGCTAATAAGAATAGAACTAATTTAATATAGTCTGGTAATAAATCTACTAATAAGATTAATAGAACTAATATAACTAGATAAGAAGAATTTAGTAAAAATAGAAATAAATTAAGCCTAAAATTCCTGAAAAATAGTAAAAATCTAAATACTAATTCAAATATAAAACTAGTAAAATAGAAGAAAATAAAAAGGAAAGTAAAAAGGAATCTTCTATTTTAAAAGAAAAAATATTATTTAGAAAGACTTTTATATTTATATCCAGAACTAAAAAGCGAAAAGCGAAAAACCAAAAATATTAAATCCGGAAAACTTAATAGTATCTAGTATATTTGTAAAATATTAGCTAAATAGAAGTTAATATTTACTTAATAGAATAAATATATTTTTAAGAAAATATATAATAGTATTTTGGAACTCATTTATAAACGAGAATATTATAGAATTATTAATAGATTCCTTAAACCTTTTTATATAATATATATTTAATAGCTAATAAATATTCTTTTTATTAATATAAGAGATATTAATAATATTAAGGATATTTTAAAGCTAGTTATTAAAATTTATAAAATTACTAAAGGCAAGAAATATATTTCTATTACTTGAATAGATAAAGAAATATAAGATTTCTTTTTTAAAATCCAAGAAATTAAAAAATCTAAATCTAAATACTATATTTTCGATTAATTCTATTCAAATCTATAGTTTTAATTCAATATTATAGTTTCTATTTCTGAATCTGGTATTACTAATCTGAATATAAATAGTTATATTTATAAAAAGAATTACCTGAAATAAATTAAAAAGCTTAATATTTAAAAGTTTTTAATATAGGAAATAGAAATATTATAATTCTATTTCCGAAAAAATAATATAATAAAATATAGAAATCTAAATAATAGCTATTTTATTTTAGCTTTTTAACTTTTAATAGTAGATTTATTAATATAGCTCGGATTTTATAAGATATTAAACAAGTATTCTATTTATCTAATTATTTATTCTTAGCTAATCCGATATTATATTTCTGGAAATATTAATTATAATTAATATAAAAGTAATATTAAAGATCTGGCTATTACTAAAGCTTTAAATAATAAATTCTATTTTAATAAAAAATATCGAAATATTAGCTATATTTTTCTTATAAATTATAAAAAGGTTATTATTTTTAGTAAAAAGTTCTTTAAGAATATTAATTATTTTTTTATTTCTAATAATTTTAAGCCAGAAGTAATTAAAGAAATAAACAAGTATTTATTAAAGGTAATAGAAGAAAAGATTCCGAATATAATCTATTTAACTAGATAAATAAATACCTTTAGCTAGATAATTTATAAATCTGGAATTATAAATAAATAATAATTTTAGAATAATATAAAAACCAAAGAATAATTTAATAATAATTTGCTATTTAATAGATCTTTTATTATAATTTTAATAAATTTAGTTATTATTAAAAATAGAATATATAAAAATGAAATCTTTTATAAGGTTATTAAAGCCTTTTATTTAGAGCTTTTTTCTTTTATTAAAGGTCGATTTAAGGATATTACAAATAATATAAAATTCGAAGAAGCTATTTATTTAAAATATATTAATATAATTTATAATATAATTTACTATAATAAGCCTTTTTAATATCTAATAATAAAAGCAGAAATTAAATAATAGTTAAAAGCAGATACTAATTAATATAAAGAATTATATTAGATTTGATATAAGAATATAATTAAACGGGTTCGAATTGCTTTTAAATAAGTTCGGAAATATAAAATAAGTCTATTTAAGAGTAATAGATCTTATTTTAGATATATTAAAAAGAAATTAAATTAGCTAATAAATGAGAATTCCGATTATTTTATTATTTCGAATTCTAAATAGAATCTTTCTATTATTTTTGATATTTAAAAAACAAGTATAAATAAATAGGAAATCAAATATAGTATAGTAGATTATATTTTCCAAAAATTATATTATTTTGGTAATTTTAAGGTTTTAATTATATAATAAATACTATAGTCTTTTATATATAATTTATAGAAATTATATAAGAAAGCTGGTTTTTCTATAGTTCTAGAAAATAATCTCTTTTTAATATTTATTTAATTAAGCTTTTATATATTATATACTATTATATTTTACTATTTATACTTTTAATTTATTAATTTACTATTAAGTTATGTTTTATATTCTAATATACTTTATATGGGTTTTTGTTTTATTATAGTTTTCTTTTTATACTATTCGGAATAATTTCTTTTTCCAATTATCTTTATTATTTTAAATAATATAACGGATTCTAATATAATATATAATATTAATAATATTCTAGAAATAAAGCAGAAATATTTGGAAATTTATTCGTTTCTTTAATTTATTAATATTATTCTTAATAGTTTTAAATGGAATATTATATTATTTCGGGTTTTTTCAAAAATATAATAATATAATATATTTGTATTTTATTCTTTTATTTATAAAGTTTACTAAATACAAACTAGAATTTATTCTAATATTCAGGTTAATAAGATATATAAAAGAGAAACAATTATTATTTATAATATAAGTTATTAAATAATTAATATTATATTAATTTAATTAGAATTTAATTTGGCTAATAATATAATATATATTTCAAACTAGCAAATTTTCAATTCTTAAATACTTTCTAATATTATTATTTGACTATTTATAAATATAATAATCGTTTATATAAAATAATAAATATATTTAAAGTACTTTTAATTAAAAACTTAATATTTTTCTTTATATCTATTTCCGGTAATTAGTATTCTATTATAAAGTATTTTAGATTGCTTTTAATATAGCTTTTATAAAATATAAGAATCTTGTATTTAATTGAATCTTTTAGAGCTTTAATAGTAAAAAGGCTATAGTATAAAAGAAAAAAATATAGCTTATATCCGGTATTTATTAAAGTATTTAGTTTAGAGAATCGAGATCTCAAATCTTCGAGCCTATAATTAAAAGAAATTATTTTAGAAAAATCTCTATCTAGTATTTTAGAACTAGTCTTTTTATTTTTATATCTTTTTAATATAGGCCCAATTATAACTATTTCTAGTCTAATTAATATAGTTTATACTTTTTCAAATATATTATAAAGCTCTTTATTTAATAAAATAGTAGTATAGTTATTATATAATTAAATAATTGAAATTTGCTATAGTTTTATTATAGCTATAAAATGAATTACAAGTAAAAAAAAGTATAATAAGATATATAAAGGTTATAATAAAAAATTATAGAAATACAGGCTTTATTTATATAGGACCTAATTATAATAATTAGAATAGAAATAGAAATAGAAATAATTATATAGTAATAGTTTAATATTATAGCTATTTATAAAAGTTTCTAAAAGAATATTATATTTTATATAAATTTGATATAATATATAATATTTTATAATTAATATAATTATAATTACTATATTATATAAGTGCCATTTTTGCTTATTATAATATTTAATATTTTATATATTTTCTATTTTATTCGAATAAATTCAATATATAAATTTCCTTATATTTTATATTTTCAAACCTTAGAATTATATTCTTTCTTAATAAAAGCTTTATATAATAATCCCGAATTTCGGAAACAGGCCAATAATTATAATAAAATAGAATAGAATAATTAAAAGGGCTTTTAATACTATTAATAAAATAATTAATAATATAATTATAATAAAAGTATTTTTTTATTATAAATTAAACCTTTATAAAGAAATAGCTAAAAAATAATAGTAAATTAATTATAACTTTATAGATTTATATAATAGAGATTTAAGACCCTAAAACTATAAAGTTATTCCGGTATATAAAGTTTTCTACTATATAGAAATAAATGTTATTCAAACTTTTCCTTAATAATTATACTTCTTTTATATATAATAGTCGGGAAGCTAGTAATATATCAAAGCCCTAATTATATATCTGGTATATCTTTTATATAAGTCTGTATTTGTTTCTCTTTTTCCCGTTTTCCTATTTGCTTTCTTCTGCCCTAGCTACTAATTATAGGACAAGCTGTAATTTTCGGAAGCAAGTATATTATCTCAAAGCCTAAGGCATTAGTATTGTTTATAAAGGTGGCTAGCTAAATAGAAGGTACTTTAAAGTTACTCAGATAGCTATATTAACCGGTATACTTTATCTAGCCTATTATCTCATTTAAGGTATAAGAAGCTCATCCGGGTACTATTAGTATTCTCGTATTCCAGAAGAGACTGCTTTATTAATAGAGAGGGATAAAAGTCTATAAGACTTTGGATTCGGAGACTATATCCGGATTAATCTACTATATATCTATAGAAATATTAGGAAATATAGCCGAGTATTTTTTAATTCCTTTCTTGCCTTTTAATTCCAGTTAGTCAAATCCTAAGAAATAAAAGAAAAGAACTTACCAGATAATTATAATCTATTATACTTTTCTCTCTCGCTTTTATATATAGTATATCCTATATATAACCTGGTATAAATTTTTCGTCCGGGCTCCAAACTTATAATATACCTATATAATTACTTTATATAATAAAATATACTCTCTAGTATATCTTTAAAACCGGGAAATTTAAGAGATCTATAGAATTATATTATTATAACCTCTATTCTCTTCTTTTCTAAGAACTTAAAGAATTACTAAAAAGCTTTATAACGGAGATAAGAATATTTCATTCCAGATTTGAAAATATCTAGTATCCAGTTATATCGAACTATATCTGGATAGATATTATAAAAATAATATATCTTCTTATATATTTTATATAAAACAGGCGGACTTGTTTTTATTTGTATTATAGTATATTTATAGCTTAAGATAATATCTCTTTTTTAAAAGTTAGCCTAATATGCCTTTCTAATAATATCTTTAAAATATTAAGGCTAGAATATATCTAGTACCAAATAAATAAGAAGCCCTAAATCGAAATATAAAAACTATATAAAATCGAGAACCTTAGCCAAAAACGGCCTAAGATATTCCAATATAATTAAAAATAGTATTACTTATATTAAATTTATCTCAGATATTTTCTATTTATATTAGTTTTTAATTCAGAGATATTTACTAGTATAATAAGGTTTAATATTAACTAGCCGGGATCCCGTTTTATATATAACTATTCTCCTTTTTAGATATATATTTCTATATATTTATATAAGGTAATCGAATAGGGTTTTATTAAAGTATATCTTAAACCGAAACTATATCTACTAGAAGGTTTTACTAAAATTATAATTATTATATTAGATAAAATTACTTTATTTTTTATTAATATACTTGAATAGCTTACTTATAATAATATCTGTTTTATAGTATTAGTATCTCTTATAATAAGACTTCTCAAATATAATTTACTTTTATTAATATATAAAATTACTAATATTCCAATAATAACTTTCCTTAATAAAATATAAATTAGAGAGTTATAATAAGATTCTCCTAGAAGTTATATATTATAGGGATTTCTTTTTAGTACTAGCTTTAAGAACTGAGAATATAGGTAATATAAGAATAAATAAATAGAATTTTTTATTAAAGAGAATTATTTACTAATATAAGCTTAAATAAGAGAAAATATAATACTATTTCTGAATCCTATATATATTTCAGTAATAAGGGTTTAAAAAGCTTATAAAAGATATATATATCTTTTATATTTAAAAATTATATATTTTATAGCTATATAAATAATTGAATCTAAATATATTAAAAAATAGACTTAGAAATTTAATTTTTTATAAAGTTTAAATAGCCTATTATAAGATTAAGAATTCATTAAATATATTAATTTTAAAACTAAAATATATAATTCTTTAATTTTATTATTTTATTTAATAAAATTTATAAAAAATCTCTATTTATAAAATTAATTAGAATATATTTTATATCTATTCTATTTAGCTAAAACTTTCTGTTTTTTAGATAAACTGGACTTATAACTAGAAAAGTCCTGGCTTTATTATAGACTCAATTTGCAAATATCTTTTTCTAGTTATATATAATTATATTAGCTATAGCTGGAATTCGAACTTCTAGAATTTCTGAATTTATATATTATTCGAATTAATAATATCTTGGATTCTTCTATATTATTTATTTATTAAATATAAGCATTTAGGGCAAAACTATATACTATTTAAATATTTTTGAATTATATAAAAATTGTTTTTTAAGAGCCGATTTCGGAATTTAATTCTTTATAAGATATAAGAAAATTTTATTTTAATAAACTTTTTAATATAGTTGGAACTAAATATTCTGGCTCGAATATACCGAATTAGTCTAATATATTTTATATTATATAAGTAATTATATCCGGATATAGATAAAGGAAATTATTAATAAACTTATAAGATTATTTTAATATAGCTTTAGTTAGATCCGGACTTACTAATATATCTATTATTAAAAGAAAACTCGAATCCAAATATATATTAAAAGAACCTTTATTAATAATACTAGTATACTTTTTATTTATTTCTATAGTAATTTTCTTTTCTGGATTTAATTTGGAAATTGGAAAAAATTTAGCTGGATTCTTATATTAGGCAGAATTCTAATTTATTTTCTTAGAGCTCTCGAATCGTACTATTAAATCTCTTTAGAACTTTAATATATTTTTGAGATATCTAAATCCTTTAATATATTTAAAGACTGGATTTAATATAGAAAAAAATATAGAGATTTAGGCAAGTATTATAGAATATTAGTATTTGGAAAGTTTTATATAATTAATTAGTTATATATTTATATTATATAAATTCCGTTATATCTTATTAATACTAAAACCCCTTTTATAATCGAGTTTGAAATAATTTATACTATTTCCTAATAGAATAAAATCGTAAAATATTAAGTTTTAATATTAGTAATTTCTATTAAAATAGGAATAATTAAATCTAACTACTACTATTACTCTTTTAATATTAGGCTATTTATTATTAATTAGATATTTTCGCTTTAACTAATTAGAGTTATAAATAGAATATTTATTAATTATAGATAAAAATAAAAAGAAATATTCTATAAAATTCGGTATTTTTCTATTATTAATAAAAGTTAATTAATAAAACTAAATAATCTAGAAAAAAACCCATATATCCGTTTTTAAACTATATTTTTCTTTTTAATACTCTCTTCTTTTTAACTTATATTTTACTATCTAGTTATCTCGAAATATACTAATTTTATTCTCTATAACTTCCTGTATTCTTTCTATAATTCTCTAGCTTATTTACTACTTTTTTAAATATATTAATTTCTTTTTAATATCTATAATTTCCTGGCTTGTATTCTATTACTTTCTCTTTTCGAGATATATTAATATTATATTCTTCTTTTTTTATATTCTTTTTAAGATCGGAAAAATATAATAAAATAATTAATTATTTTCTGCTTTCATTATAAGAAGCCTATAAACTTTATTTATTTCTATTATAATTCGATTCAGGTATAGAATATAATTTCCTAAAAGTATAAGTTCTATATAACTAATAAAGTTATTATCGGAATTAATAATATTTTATAATATTTAAAGTTTATAAGCCTGGAATTCCTATTTCTTAAGGGCCGAGCCTATAGCTATTATAATATATATATTTTATAAACTAGAAAATAATAATTCCTATATAAAGTTAGAAATATATTATTAAAAGAATTTTAATATATATTTATAAGGTTTTTAATATAATTTATAATTTTTATATTTATATTCAAATATATTAGTATATTATTAAAAAAAGCCGACTAGTTTATACTAATATCATTTATATATATATTATTTTTAGTAATATTTATAAGTGAAATTCTATAAAATAATTCTTTTATAACTTTTATAATTAATTTTACTAGTATATATAATAATAGAATATTAATATCTCTTTAGAATAAAAAGCCGATTAGAAAAGATATAAATCAAGTTATATTATTTAAGTTTATAATTTTTAATTAGAAATATATTTTAAGAATTAAAAGATATTAAATTAATAATCGAAAATCAGATTATTAAACTATAAGCTTTTATTTAATAGGATTAATAAGAAACTATAAATATATAATTAAAAGAGACAAGTTATTATAGGATATTATATTTAATAATATCTATTATAATAGAAGTTATTAAAATAATAATACCTGAAAAATAGATTTTAATTTTATAATATTATAGCTTTAAATATAGTAAATAAGTCTATTACAGGCTATAATTATTATATTAAGGAAGTTTATAATATTATTCGGATATCCAAAATACTATATTATTTATTCTGGAATTATAGTCTTGGAAAACTTATAATAAATTTCAAAATCGAGCCTTTTAGTAATTATAGGAATTACTATTTTCTTTTATAATACTGGAATAATCCAGTTTCCGTTTTATAGTAAATATAACCGCCTCTATATAATAATATTTATAATTATTCGAATTATAGATTTTAAAGAGTTATAAGAAGGTATTTCGATATTATATCTTTTATAGATAACTTTTAAATAGGTATTTAGCTATTTCTTTCTTTATTTAGATAGTAAAATAATAATATTATTAGAAACTGGAAATAATCTAAAGATATTATAAATAGTACCAGAATTAGAAGTTTGACAGATTTTATAAACTGCCTTTTTCTACTAATATCAAAAGCTAATATAGGAATATTAAAGGAAAAAAACGCTTCTATTCTAAATAGGACCGAATAAATCAATTATAGTTGGTTTATATAAAAGAAAATCAGGTATATTATATAATAGAAGAAATTTAGAATAATTATAGTTTCCTTAAAATATTATAAGAAACGATTTTGTAGCTACTAAACGGTAATTATAGAAGAAAATACCCTGCTAATAAGAAGATTTATAGTTTATAAATCGAAAGGAAATAGTAAATAAATTAATAATTGCTTTATTCTATAATTGCCTTTTATATATATAATTATTATTAAATTTCTATTTATTAAATTTCCTGTATTAATTAAAGAAATAATAAGAACCCTTTAATAATTAGACTTGAAACTAAAACTAAAAAGGAAAGATCTAAACTATTACTATATTAATTAAAGTATTTTAAATAGATATAATTCAAAAAATAGATTCTATAATTCCGGGTATTATTATATTTTATTCCAAAATTCTATTTTAAATAAATAATTATTAATATTAAAAAAATTCAAGTAAAGACTGGAATACTTTAAGTAAAAGCTAAAGGGCTTTTAATAAGGGCCGGAAAGCTTTAAATAAAGGCTAAAAGATTTCTAATAAGAGCCGGAAGGCTTTAAATAAGATCCAGATTTAGTAAAAGAAATTTTAAAACTCTAGGTAATTAATTCTATCTAATTAGAATAAGTATTTTAATAACTTTTATTATTATTTTTAAAAGAATTAGATATATTGGAATTTATAAAAAGATATCTAGATATAATATAAATACCGACTAAATAAAATATATCTTTTTAAATTATAGAAATTCATTTTTAATAAAAAAATAATATATAAAATACCTATTTATAATTTATAGAACTAAATAATCTTAGTATTTCTAGACTAATATTATAAAATTAGAACCAGAATTCGGCTATATTATTAGATAGGACTAGTTCTTATATATTTCTCCTTTCTAGTATTTTATATATTTCTTATATATTTCCTATATATCTTTTCTGCTTTCTATATATTAATAATCTCAGGTAAAGAAATAAATATATTTTAAATAATACCTAATCTAGAATAATATAGCTTGGAAAAAAGATATTTATTAAAAGACTAAAAGAATAATAGAATATATAAATAGTTAGCCTTTAGTATTATATAATATTAGATATAATATATATAAGGCCCTATAGTTCTTTATATTATTTATTAGAAATATAGCCAGTTATTTAAAAGCTTTATTTAATTAATCTTCTTTTTATTTTAATAATTTTTTCTATTCTAATATAAATTCAAGATAATTATAATTATATATTCGATTCTATTAAATATAAATAATTACTATTTTTACTATTCTCAAATTATATTCTTTTTAAATATATTTGTTTCCTTTATAATTTATTGAATTAATTAGAATAATATTATATATAATATACTTTAGTTAAGTAATTCAGGCCTTATTTATTTTAGAAATTATAAAAGACTTCGAAAAATAAACTATTATTAATAGCTTTTGCCTAAATAAAAAATAGTAGTTACTATTAGTTATATTATATATAAATAGGCAAATAGAGCCTTATAATTATTATTTCTATATAATACTATAGAACTTTCTTTTTTATTAAATAGAACCTGCCTGTATTAAGATTTTATATTACTTTATTTATAGAGTATTACTATATTAGTTCTATATATCGAAAATGGCTTTCTAGTTTCGTTTTATTAATAGAAAATAATATTAGATAATGCAATTATAGAACTATTATTATCTTAAAGCTAGAGTAGCTTAATAACGGCTTTTAAAGGTTTTTGTAGTTCTATTATAGGTATATTTACTATATTTTCGATAATTCTAATTAGCTATTAACTAGTTAATAATAAAATACTTTAGCTTTATAAATTATTCAAATTATTATAATTATATTTCTCCTATATCTAAATCGGATATTAAAAGGAAATTATATTTAATTAAGCTATATAACGGTCTATAATTCCCTATAATATTTATCTAAATCCAGTACTAACTAATAGATAATATATAATAGTAAATTTAGTTGAGTTTTCTATTATTTAGTTCTATTTATTATTATAGTAATTACTATTTATTAAGTATTAAAATACTATTTAATTCAAAACATTTTTGTAGAGATTATAACTGGCTTTATATAATGGCTATATAAAGGAGAACTAATAAAAAAAACTTGCCAAAAGGCTTAAAAATATAATAAAAAAGAATCTAGGAAATATTAATAAGAAATTATTTTAGAAGACATATATTATTAAATTCTTTTTATTTGAATTTTAGCTAATTATAATATAATACTATTTAAATAAAAAAATAAAAAGTAAAAAAATTATAATATAAGATTTATAAATAGATATAGCTTACTATATTTCAGATTCCAGAAATAGTATTATAATTTATATTTCTATTTAGAAAAAAATTTATATTTAATAATAATAAAAAAAGATTAAAAAAAGTTTTAAAATATGTAATTATTTTATAGGATATATATAAATTTGTTTTTATAAATATTTAAAAGTACTAGTTATATATAAATAATTTCTAAAAGAATATTATAGAATATTTAATTTTCTGGAATTATTAAATCTCGAAAATATAAATCTAATACTAGAATCCAATTCTATTTCTTAATAATATCCTTATTAAATTATAGATTACTAAAAGGGAAAGATTATTAATTAGTAAAAAGAAAAGGTTATTAATTAATAAAAGAAGAAAATTATTAGCCGCTTACTATAGATTATATCTATTAAAATAGTTAGCTATATTATAATAAAAAGTATTTCAGCTATTAAATATTATATTAATCTCTTTTTTATAAATACTTTAATATAAATAATACTTATTTATATTTTTTGCCCCAGATATAAAATTAAGAGAAATCTTCTAGATTATAGCTAATAAAGAAATTGGCTAGATATATTAATAAAAATATATTATATTTAAATAGGAAAAATACTCTTAAATATATTATATTTGGAAATCCAATCCGGAAATAAAAGAAAATTCCTTTTCTTTTATATAAAGTATTTTATAAATTCTTTTACTAAATTTAATAATAGTTTATTTAGCTTAGAAAAATTATAAGTTCGAAATCTAGTTTCTAAATAGAATACGAAAAGTCTATTAATACTTTTATATATATAAAAGATATATTTGATATTATTTATATTATATCGGTTATTATAATAGGCTTGAAATATTTTTTTAAAAATATCTTATTTTAAAACCTATATTTTAAACTTCGGGTTTTATAGAACTATATAAAAAGAATTAATAAATTTGTATAATAAAAGAATATTATAAAGGCTCTTGAGTTTAATTTTTAAAACTAGATATTATTATAATAAAATAAAAGTAAAACTATAAAAAAAAAGCTCTGGTTTTAATAATATAATTATTTAAATTATAGAACCCATTTTCTAATAATAATATCGGCTATTTTTCTTTTATATAAATACAGCTATAGGACTTAGAAAGAGCCATAATAGTAATATAAGCCTTCTTAAAGGCTTTAAATAGCAAATAAACGGCTTCGAGTTATAGGTAAAAGGCTTTAAATAATAAATAACAGATTTCAAACCGGAAATAAAAGACTTTAAACTATAAATAAAAGGTTTTAAGCTATAAATAGAAGGTTTCAAATAGGTAATAAAAGATTTTAAATATAATAGGAAATCTAAATATAATAAAATATTTAAGTTAAGTAATTATATAGTAAAAATAATATCTAGATTATATTAATTTATTTTTTATTTGAATTATTTATTTGATTTTCATTTAAAATATCTGGCTTAGAAAGATATTATAAGTATTACTATAAGTATTAGCTGATTTATAACTGCCTAAACTGGATATAGGTAAATAATATATTATATATTTAATATTTAATATATCTGTTTTTCTCTCTTTTCGAATTATTTTTTTTTTTAAGTAAATAGACAAGATATAAATAATATAGATAATATAAATTCTCTAATAGGGCAGATAATTAATATGGCAATATTAGTAAAATGAGGCTAAAATAAAAAACTGCTTATATAGGAATAGGTAAAGTAAAGTTTATTAGACTAGAGCTAGTTAAATAGAATAATTCAATTATTATTTTTATTTATATATATAGGGATTTTTGTATTCCGGCCTTATATTCTTATAACTTTTATTAAAAGCAATATTTGATTTATTAAAGTAAAGCTTTTGGTTATATTAAATTAACTAATATAAAAAAATGTTTATATAATATTAAAATATTACTATTATTTAATCCGGGAAAAGGTTTCTCCGATTATCGGAAGTTTAAAAAAGGAGATTTGAGAAGTCTCTTTCTAAAATTAGAAATCCCTCTTTCCTTTAAATATTCTCGATTATATTCTTATATTCTTTTTTTAAAAGAGATTTAGGAAGTCTCTTTCTAAGATTAATAACTCTTTCTTTTAAGGATTTAAAATAATACTCTTTTTTATATATTTTTATATACTGGGGAATTTAGGGAAAAGGGTTTCTTTTAATATATTAAATAGCTCTAAAAGCAAAGAAATCTGGCTTTTATTCTTTATATTTATATTTATTTATATGGCCTCTAGTTTATAACTTATATTAGTAGTTTTAATTCATATAATAAGCAATTAGTACGAATTAATTATTTGCCTAATTTAATGTTTTTTTAGAATAATAGAGTTTAATACTATATAATTTGGCTAGTAAACCCTGCTATTTGAGTTCTAGTATATATCTTTTAAACTATAAATAATAAAAACATATCTTTTATTATAACCCGGGCTTTCTATTAATAGAAATAGACTAGTATAGCCTCAAAAAGATATAAATAGGCTTTATAGCTTAAAGGTATTAAATTAGATTATATAATACTATTTAATATAATTATTCCGGCTATAGCTATAAAATATTATATTCTATTATTAAAGATTTACTTTTATAATTCCGGACTAGTTTATATTACAATTTATTATTAAGATATAATAGAAAAATATAACCGGAATATTATAGGCTTATATTCATATTAACTTTATTAAGCTATTAATTTATACTAGCTTCCAATCTAATTATATATAGAAAAACCTATATAAATCGAATATATTTCCTAAATTATAATATAAAAATAAAGATAAGTAATTTACTTATATTATTTAAACTATAAGTTTACTAATACCTTATTATTGGCCGTTAAATACTATTATATATACCTTATTAATCTATAAATTTATTATATTATATTTAATTTTTTAATTTTATAGGCTTATTAAAGTATAATAAAGGAAGCTTTATATTATAGAATTTATATTATAAATATTTATACTAGAATAGCCGATTCTAAAAAATATAAGATATTTATTCTAATAGAAGTTATTCTTTATAATAATATCTTTATTATCCGTAATAGCTTTATTATAAACTTTTAGTAATTTTCTATATCTGGTTTTAAAAAAAGATATAATATTATTATTAGATATTTTAAATAAGGAATTTGAAACAATTAGAATTCTTTATTTTACTAAATATAAGTAAAATAAAACAAGTTATAAGTTTAGTTTAAAGATACTAGAAAAACAAGCTAGTAAATATTACAAATCATATCTCGAGAATAAAAAGAATATAGAGTTTATATATATTATTATAATAGCTAGTACTTATATTAGGCTATAAATATATCGGTATTATAAAGATTATTTAATACTATTCTGGAATAATAATATTACTAGAAAATGGAATAAATATAAAGATATTAGAAATAATTAAAATAAATAAAATTTTAAATATTAATTTAGGCAAATAAAATAATTTTTATCTATATTATATACTAGCTAGTCTAGCCACAGCTATAGTATATCTAGTACTGTTTTCTTAGGCTATTAAGCTTCCCTATTAGGGTAATTTCCCGAACCGAATTATTAAAATCCTATATTAAATTATTAGACTTCTATAATTTCCGGACTAAGTTATAAAGCCTCTATATTAAGCTATTAGGCTTTATAATTAGGGCTTCAAATTCCTATAATAGGCTATTATATATTGCTTTTATTTCCTAATACTAAAATAGTAGAAGCTAATAAATATAACTAGCTAATAAATAGAAATATTAATAATAATAAAAACGATTAGAGAAAGAAAAAGATTAAAATATAACAAGCTACTAAATCGAATAGAAAATACCAGATTATTAGAATTAGAATAATATATAATAGATTCTCGAAAGATAATATTATTTTTAAAAATAATAAAAGAAAATCGAGATTAATTATATAAGATAATTGGAATAAAATTATATATAATAAAGAAATTACTTGGAAATATTATAAGTATATTTATTTTAATAATATTTTGAATTATTAAATAGAAATAATTAAAGGAAAAATTAAGATTTTTTTTTTCTTTTAATATTTTTTTAAGTTCTATTAAATATTAATACTATTTATTATACTTTCTTCTAGAATATAAAAAAGATTTCCCGTTCAGTTTATGATTTTATTATAGTATTTTAAGAACTATTAGGTAATATATTATATAAAAGTTAGAAATATTATATTCTAAATTATTCTATAATTTTGCCTAATTTATAATAGAGATTTAATAATAGAAATCTAATATTATTTTAAATATATCGGGAAAGAAGCTAATAGTAGTAATAATTTAATAGTTTCTAGATTTTAATATTCTGAAATAGATTTTAGTAATATCCGGTTTATTATTATTATAAATATAAAAATATTACAAATAAGTATTTTATTATCTAAGAATAATAATATAGCTATTTAGGTAATATATTAATATAGCAAATATTAATTCTTTCTAGATTACTTAAAATAGTAACTAATAAGAAAAGTTCTATATTTGGAATTTTAATTAGAAAAAAAAGCAATTATAATTATAATATTAAAGCGGGAAAAGTATAGCTTTTATATAAATACTATTACTAATAATTCCAAGTTTTATAATAGTTATATTAAAGGTTATATTTTTGTAATAAAATCCTATAATATATTCTTTTTATTCTAGAAGAATTCATTTATATCTATTATTAGCTATTAGAGATAAATAAATATATAATTTAAAGATATGAGTTTTTTTATATATTATTTGAATCTGGCAAATAGTATTAGTAATAATATAAATAAATTAATAGAAACTAACTATTAATACTAATATAGCAAATATAGAACTCGGGGAATTAATAATATAAAGCCAAATATAAGCTATCTATTCTTTTAGTTAAAGTAAAAAGTATAACTCGCAACTATTATAATATTCAGATAATTATAAGATTCGAATAAAATAAGTTTCTAAATCAATTATATTATATCCGGAAATATAAATAAAAAAGCTCTTTATATATTTATCTTTATTATATAAAGATAAATATCTGAAAAAGTATTATTCGGAAGTTATAGAATTAGAATATATAATATTTCAATTAAAATCGAATAATATAATATTTAAATTATCTAAAATAAACGGGAAATTAAATTAATCCCAAACCACCTATTTCTTTAAAAAAGGCTCAATAAATAAGATTATAATACAGTTCAGGTTCTTTCTATTTTAGTCGGATTAGATAATAAAGAAATTTATTAATATATATTATAGTTATATTAGAAATTAGAAACCTTTATTTTATTATTTTATACCAGATATAGTTTATACTAGAAATCTTTCTAATTCATCCAGTCTCCTAATTAATATCAAGTACCCGAATTATATATATTCTATTAAGGCTTGAAATATATTTTACTTTAATCGGATTCCTATTAATATTATTCCTTTTATAATCTTGATTTATAATTAAGTCTTAGATATATTTTATATTAAAGGCCGAAATCGTTTTTGCAAATAAATATAATTTTTATTATAATATTATAAGGCGAATTAAAAAAATAATATAGATTACAAATAAAATAAGCTATTTCCTTTAAAAGACAAAAAATGCTATATGGTATTAATAGCCCAATATACTACCAGATATAGATTTATAGCTTAATAGGTAGTTCCGATAATAAAAGCATATTGTATTAAATGCGGTTGTATTATAATATATTCAGATATCGGAGAAAGAGAGGTATAATACGGATAGCCAGAGCTAAATATAGTATATATAGTTATATGAGTAACTATGCCTGCAGTTGCTATATAACAAAGCGGTTAAGATTTATTATTTGCAAATATTTGGAATCTGTTTATTAAATCAAGATTATAAAATCTCTTGTAAATATTCTCCTATAGTATAGGGTCAAATATAAGGGTTCGAGCAAGTTTGAAAATTGCTAGCTTATAATATTCTTTCCATTTCAGTTTTAAGATTGAATAGTACTATATATAGAAGTAAAATACAAATTAATTACTCTAATATCGGCTGGATTATAGATTATATAAAATCGTAAGTATTTGCAGATAGCCAGTTAGAGAAATATTAATATTATTATTAATATCTGAAAGGCGGAAGATTTCGGTAAGGTCGATACTTCTGTTATTATCTGGGTCTAGATATAATATTTCCAGGAATATTAGAAGTGTAATTTGATAAATAATAGAAGGGAGTCTACCAGTTCGGATATTGAACTGCCAGGTATTAAAGCCTGGGAGCCTTTATAAAAGGAACGGCCTATAGCAGAATATATAGTATTCGGTTATAATAATTGAATCTTTTATAAGGGCTTGTAGATGGGTCGGATAAGGAAGTGCCTTTAAAAGTTTGAATCGCTCTCTACTTGCTTTCTATAGAAACTCGAAACAGGTTAAAGAAATATTTACCGCCTTGGGCAGAATATTCCGTAATCGGAATAGTATATAAAGGGGAGGTATGAAAGAAGTATAATAGGTGCCTGGCGAGAAATGAGTAAGAGAGTAAGGGTATAGGGTTTGTTATTTGCGGTACCTTTCAAAAAGGTATAGAGTATTTAGAAGAGAGGAGAGAATGCCGTTACTATAAGCAAAGGATCTCGAAAGGCTTTGAGAGCCCAGCTATATATAGTAATTGATTACTTACTTGAAAAGGGAGTCGGTGTATAATCTGCCTTTGCTTAATCGCCCTTATATAATCAAATTTGCCTGCGCTTCTACCGGTATACAACCTGCCTGCGCCGAACCTGTAATCGCCCCCGTATAGTTATATTTGCCTGTACTTCTACCGGTATACAACCTGCCTGTACCGAATCTTCTTTACCCAATCGCCCTTATATAATCAAATTTGCTTATATATATATACCGGTACCAAGTCTATTTTTGCTCAATCTAATAATCAGATACGGCGAAT
This sequence comes from Hyaloscypha bicolor E, assembly GCF_002865645.1. Taxonomy (NCBI): domain Eukaryota; kingdom Fungi; phylum Ascomycota; class Leotiomycetes; order Helotiales; family Hyaloscyphaceae; genus Hyaloscypha; species Hyaloscypha bicolor. The sequence goes on along the minus strand of NW_020194691.1, from coordinate 262,186 downwards.
CTTGTAACCTCTTACAGAAATTTCCTTATACCGAAAGGAAAGGTGGTACTACTTGGGAGATATAATATAAGAACTCAATATTCACTTTACAAATATTAACTGTATTGGCAAACGGATTTGAGCCTTTATCCTTTGAGTTTGTATATTAAATCAAAGCTGGAGCTATATAACTGACCTCTTGTTCGTATACGACCGTTGAAGCCCCCCTACTCCCTCTAGCCAGTAGAGCACCATATTCTACAAGACCAAGTATACTCGTATTGTAACAGGCATCAGCGGTTTTGCCCTCCAAGGATAGGACAAGTATTATATTAATATATATCTGGCCTAACTACTCTGGGCGCCGTATTACAGATATATATATCTCCTAGAGGACCTCTTAATAACCCTAATCCTTTACTCCTTTTGCTAGTACCGTTTGAGTACCAGTACCGATATAGTTCTGCCTTGCTAGGACTTATATGAATCTCCCCAAAGCCACTGGACCGCAGAGTGACTCCTTATTGAGACGGTATCGCCGATATAATTCTGCCTTTGCTAGGATCTGCATAAATCTCTCAAAGCCACTGGGCCTGGCCGACTCCTTATTGAGACGGTATCGCCGTTGTATATCTTTCCCCTACTCAGCTGATCCTTTACTCCTTATTACTACTATGGTTTGGGTATTAATACCGATATAATTCTGACTTTGCTAGGATCTGTATAAATCTCCCAAGCCACTACCACCTGTAACGCGACTCCTGCTTGATACGGTACCGAATAAACCTTACGATAGTTAGCAGGCGTAATAGAGTCTTCCTTGTCTTCCCTTACAGATCCTAGAGTCTCGAGGTCCGAACCTTTCGTACTCTGTCTAGAAGCATAGGCTAGTGGAAGGAGTCGAGTGCCTCAGATATTAACGGGATTTCAGAATTTTCAATACCGATTTTTGTACCTTTTGAGATAACTATAAAAAATCATCTATTATTCGCAAGTTCTTGTAGTATTCAAGTTAAATAAGCTCTCGGAAATTAAAGCCGTATATTCGTATATAAATTGGGTTGTTTGAAGAGAGTTGAGGAACTCTCAAAGGCTATTTAAGCAAGACTATTTCGAGTCGCGAATTTTCGGCTAAAAAGGGGACCCAACTCGGCTCCCGTAAGGACCCTTGATAAGTGTAACAAGGGAGCGAGAACGGCCACTATTATAATATCTTAATAGGTTTAAAGAGGTGGCTATGTTACAGGTAATAAGATATACAAAATTCTATATTTAGATAATATGGAAAGTATAACCGATTTGCGAGGGTACCAGAAAAGGATCCCCTGAGTATAATCCAGCTGATTTATTAGCGTACTCAGGACTCAGGGCTTAATTCAGGTTAGAGCAGTAACTTCTCAGGTCCAAAGATGGAAATGGAAAAGCCTTATATCGATATTCTAGTATAGGATTACCTATATCAAGGCTTGCAAATAGGTATCGATATATCAAACAGGCTCTATTTTAGACTTTACTATACCGGCTATAATCGCAATATAGAGAGATATAGTTAATAGGGGTTAAGATTAATTAACTTAATAAAGATACTTGGGAATAGCTTCATTTCAGATTCGGAGAAAGGCCGGCGAAAGGTGAAACTCGTCTACTTTAAAGTAAGGATACATGGATCGAGACAGAGAATAAGCAAGACGTTACGAAGGCGGATAAAAAGCGGTTTACTAATCCGATTTGGAAAAAGAAACCCCTCAGAAACCGGAGGCCCAAACCTCAAGTTTTTGAAGGGTTTCTTTCCGTGTCGATAGACATAGATGCAGATGGCGTCAACCCATAGAGTTCGTTGTTGATTTTCACTCCGGAGGTTGACCAGTGCATCGAAAAGGTTCTCTCGGACATCACAACTCTGACTATCCAAGCTGATGGATTTCATCTCTGTTGGGCCCCACACATAAGACAAGGCTTCATATTGAGGGCGGTGGTGAGCTGTTTCGGGGCGGTGCACGTCGACCGAGCGATTACACAATGGTAAGGAGGCGGGAGGCTTGGTTTGAAAGTTTTCAGAAAGCTTGACGTGGGTCGTCGTACAAATTATTCTCTCGCCGAAGACGCCAGGCAGCAAGCACAGGAGGCGAATCTCGTCTGGATCAGCAACTGGAGGGAGAGTGGTCCTCTCTGGGGAGTTTCGTTTAGCGGTCGATGGCATTGCTGAAAGATGAATGTCGAGACTGGGGGGCGAGGATTTGAGGTTTTGTGCGCAAAATTAGTGGTGGAGGCTGTGCAAAGAGCACCTGCACGAAAGCTCACATGACTGATGTCCAGCTTCGTGAAAGGTACATTGCAACAATAGCACATAGCGGCACGTGCACTCCTCTATCGTCAGGAGATACTTACTGATAATATTAAGGTTCCCTTGATCCGATTTCTCAAGTGATATCTCTACACAATATACTTCAGCAGATCCCTAGAGAACCGCTGAAACAGTCAGACTTAAACGGCACTAGACTCTCTGCTGGGATACTGACACCTGAAGTCGACGGAAAATTTCACGCAACCAGCGGCAGGAAATCAGGTAGCTCATGAGAACTATAAAGGTGCATTTGATGTTTCACTTACTTGAAAATGCGATCAAATGACAAGTCAACAGGCGGCCGTCCATCCCAGCCAAACACCTTCAATTTTATTATTTCCTCCCGAGCTCGCCATGGTGGTGGATGAGGACGGAGGATAACTGCTCGCAATGGAGGCCCCTGCGGAAGGTGTAGAGTTAGAGGTGTCAACGAACGTGAGAATTGCGTTTGTCAGAACGGCAGCTAGAAGAAACGGGTGGTTCTGCATTTTAAATGCGAAGAATTATTCTTGGTGGAGTTTTTGGTTTAAGAGCGTTTATGAAGGTGGGGTCTTAGAGGAGTGTTACATAGCTTTATGTACCCAGGTCGGAAGTGGCTAGCTTCCATCACTTCACCATGAAGTGACTCAAACTCCTGCTCTTTACCACTTGATCGGGGGATAGCTGTTATGCATCAAACCGAAGGGGGAGAACTCGTGTGCTATCCGCAGCCCGCAACGAGCTTCATCCAAGTCCAAGGAGTCTACTCCTTTGGGGTTACATTGGCTTGGCATTCCTTGACTGAGCCTCTGTACGAGCCATCATCAGATGAACATGGGTTGAGCAGCAGGGGCAACGGCGAAGTAGAAGAGGCCAGTGCCAGAGAATTGTTTGATGGTGCATCGACTGATACATGAAACCAGTATTGATCTTAGAACCAACAGTGAAGGAAAATACAAGTGCCACGTATCGCGTGGCTTGCTATTTACCTTGAAGCATGTTGATGGTCTGATAAAATGCTCTGCCGCGAAGCCAAAGGGCAGATTATGGCCACATGAGCTGCAACATTATGTCTATCGATTGTTTGGCAGGGTTTATTTCCAGGATTCTGTTGAAATCGTTCCAAAACGCTGATCGAAATGATTACGTTCTAGAGCGGAATTCGTATTTATCACACAAGAGATAATGGACAGAATGTGTTAAAACGAAACAGCTTTTCATAAATTGAGAAATTCTGCTTTATTGAGCCCTAAGACTAATAATTTTGGTGGCATACTCTAAGGCAATTAACGTTGTATTCACTAGTTGGTTGTTCTTCACCTCACAACAACCTCATGGTCTACGCCTAACTCGAATTTCATCTCGTACGCTTCTCCTTGAAATGCCGAGCTCACAATCTCTTTGTAGATCTTATCACAATCCCGACCGGAAGTCCTCTCATTCCACAAAAACCGCCTCAAGATGTGCTTCATCCGATTGAGTCCAGGCTTGGGAATAAATATCTTCCGGACACGCTTAAACAAGTCCACAAACCAAACTCTTGCACCGCCCTCAACAGCTGCCGCAGTAACCAAAACCCACAACAGAAGCTCGATGTCGTCTCCCCAGCAAGTACCAAGATCCGTTGTGCGTAACGGCTGTTTTAGTTTGCCGAGTAACAAGCTTTGCACGCCCGTCAAGAAGGTGTACGGTTTAAAGTGCATCTGGTGATATACGTAGGCGGCCAGACAACAGCATTGTTCGTACGCCCCGCTGGGAGCACGAGAGGCCTCGGCAATCAGCTCGATCAGGCAACATGCAATCCATCCTCGCTGCTGGTCAAAATGGCCTACCATAGCAAGGGGGACAATCTGACCCCTACATGACTCCTTGAGCTGCACTAGATCCCTGATCTCCTTCACTTCTTCTAAGAATTTATCGCTAAGAGCACCTCTTAAAGACCAAGGTTCAGCTTCACCTCTCGATGAGGAGAGAGTTCGAGTCTTCCAAGCGAATTTGAGTGGACTAGGACACAGGCGGAAGCGTGGTGGTGTACTTGTGTAAAGACTACGAAACTGATCGGCACTTTCGTTTTCTTAGTAACGAGATCTGAGAAAAGGACGTATGTTTAGGACTGTACAAGATTACTCGCCAATACATCAGCGGCATTGTCGCATGTAGTCTGTCAATGCCCCCACGTAAGGTTACAATCCGGTAAATGCCATACATGTGGACCCGGTGGCCGCTATGATCTTTGAACATGCACTCCTCCGAAGTCAGTAAATAGACTCGGAAGCTTTATTTTTGGAAGTGATTCGCCGACCTACATCACTTCCGCTCACAAACATTATACTGGCCAAGGCTTTATCACTTGTAGCGGCCTGGATATCATTCATAGACTAGTTGATCAACCTGATGGCATTAACACGGTGAATAAGAGTAGCAGTACTCCCTGTCTTGCGTCCGGAGCGGGCGTCTATGAGACTCGAGGAGAATGCCAAAAGAGCATGAAACATAGCTGCATCATTTAAGGCTAACGGGACCAGGACTTCTGCTACAGGATTTGGCGTTTTTTTTGAAGCATGTTCGAGGGTGCAAAGAACAGGACTCAATTCGCTAATCCCTAACAGGCAATAGACGTGAGCAAGGGTTGACTTTGCTATGCCTGGTGACTAAACGATGCCCGATGCTGCAACGGCTCTCACTTACAATGACGAAGAAGCATCTGAAGCATGCCACTATCTTGCCCTGTTGAGACAGGGAGACTTGAGAACGGATCTCTGTCACCATCCCCAAGCCTGTCGCGAGGATATCTCCGCTCTAATAAAGTCGACAGTTCATTCGTCCCATTGTAAGTACCAGTTATTGTTGCCGTGCGCTTTCCTGGATTTCTTTGCATCTCCAAACGAGGTAAAACTCACCTTTCAATACTGCGCAAAGAAAGGCCTCCCCCACACAGTCGACAGGATTTCCTGGCTTCTCTGTTCTCAGTGGATCCGAGTCCGTGGCACACGCACCTAGGGGATGTTTGAAGGAGGCGCAATTGGCGATCTTCAGAAAGAGTAAATGGACGGGCGTGAATTTTCCGCGTCTGCCAATATCGATTCATGACATGCTTCCGCACCCTCTTTCGGTGAGACGCTTCCATCTGCTGCACTGGGTATATAGCATTGAGGAATTCGAGCTCAATGTACTTGTTCGGCTGTTGCGATGCCATTTTGCCCTGGCCTCGAGCAAACCCAGGGTGACGGGGCCTGCCTGGCTATATAATGGCGTATCTCTGGTTATTGGTAACTGATTTCTTTGCACTTGATTGGTTAGGACGAGATATTCCGTGCCCGAGACGTAATATCGAGCATATAATTAAAACAAATTCAGCTCCGCGGCGATTATACGAAGGACTTTGTGGAGTAATTTTCTCAGAGACATTCGGGCAGGCTGAGACAATAAACACCGTGCGGGACGGTCGGAAGTTTGCATGGGGCTTTGAATAATCAACATGCAGTCGCACAATTTGACAGTGACAATTTATGTAAGTCCACTGCCATAGCGATTGGAAAGACAAGTTTAGCTTACAGACCGGAGTTTTTTGCTGAATTCGGCATAGTTCGGCTGCAGGCTGAGTTTACTGTTACTTCCCTCTCTCCTTCTTTCTTCGCTTCTCGTTTCTACTTACATCTCCCATCACTTTTCATTACCTATTATCTTCTTACTCTCATTATCTCATTATCGTGAAGCCTTGTGCCCCTGCAGAGCTACCCCACAAACTGCAATATGTAGCCTGGTAGAGCTGACAGAAACACACGCAACAGATCGCCTTTTCACAGTATTTGCAAAGATCTCGAGTGGCACAGCTACTCTCACTTCACGGCAGTACACGACCGCTCAACCCAACATGAACGGAATGTGGGATCCTACGAAGTGTGGATTGCGAGATCATTACCTCTTGCTTCTCTTTGGCGCCACGTTGGGAAATTTCTGGGTCGAGCTCCTGCTCATTTCGATAGAATTATGGGCCGGATACCAGAAACTAAAGGATACAGGACAGCCGATGGTTGGAAGTTGCGATGTTGCTATTTCAGCGGCTTGCCATCCGGCAGAGGATATGAAAACGGATGAATTTTCCGAGGAAGAACTGCAATGAGAGGAGATTTCAATTTGGAAGAAACAAAGATACTAACTGATAACAATACACAAGGGGCTCATCGTTGTTTGGGCCGTACTCCCAGAGCGACCTTTCTCATAACCTGTCGCATGGTTTCCGTGTTTTGTTGACATGAGGGCACGTGATCCAGGGGTCAGAGGAACTGCGCATTGTGCTTCTGCGCTTACCCGAAGTGACCAACTAATAAATGAAAGCCAACCTCAGCCACCAGAGACTCACATTCCACAAAATCTTGCAACAAGAAAGCCACGAACCGTCGCATACGACGCTTCCTTGACGCTTCCTTGACGCCTCCGCAGAATGTCGCCCTCTGTGGTGAACGAAACGCACACAAGCGACGCACCAACCTCCAAAGCAGCACCAGATCGCTATGTTTACGAGCCGTACAGCGATATCCCAGTTGAGGAGAACTTCGTGTCGCCCACATTCGATGAATCCGTGATCGGATTCCCCGAGGATAGGCGCCCTACCAGATCAGGTATTGTTGAAATGCTGGCAGTCGTTCACCTCTTGGAGGCCGCAGGGATCCCATGCTGTGCCGTTGCAGAGTCAGCACTTATATATTACGGCACTGGTCGATTGAGAAATGTGAGTTGTATCATTTATTGAATGCAATTGCGTTAACGGGCGCTCCAGGACTGGGTGATCTGTGTACCAAATGCAGACCTTGATAAAGCTTCCGCTCTTATTCGCTCCCATGACACAGCTTATTCTCCCTTTCGCCCCTCGGCTATGAAGGCATTGAGAGGCATGCATCACCTTTATCCGCGGTTTAAATTCATTGGTGTCGCCTTGTTCTTCGTTTTGACCACGGCGCAAGAGTGTCACATTCGCTGCTCCCCAGAAAACTTTGAGCGAAGCAAGACTGGCATGCCTTACCCAAAATTGTCCATCTATGCACAAAGCCTCCTGGACACAAATAACCTCGTAGACCTGGATGATCTGGTTGACGGCATGAATCTTTCGGTCGAATGGGGTCTGGAGAATTTACAACTGGATGGTTCGTTTGATGCCGGATGGGGCCGCTGGAAAATTGAGACTCTTCGACAGGCAGGAGCCTCTGGGCTGGAATTACCGCTCAATCTCGAATCACCTCGATCTCGGCGTGAGACCTGGGAGCACACTGCATCTGCCGAGCAGAAAAAGAAGCGTCAAGGTTGGAAGCTTCTTGTGAATCGTTCCACAAGGTTCTGGCATGAGGGGCAGAAGGATCCAAGATTACAGGATAGAGACTTCTGTTGATGCGATGTCATCCGCTGTGCGTAATTCGCTGTGAAATAGACTTTCTATTTCGATGAATTCTCGTGAAGAAAAAGCTGACACCCAGAAAGACCAAAACGAATGGAGATCTTCTGCCGTGCGGTAGATATGGCACAATAATATACATGCTTTTGGTCAACCCAAAACACTAACCAACACGCCTCCCCAAGACCTCTGCTGCAAGTGCTTTTTCCGGACCAGAAACCAGCTCCACAAATTGGTCACATTCATCAGGATCTAGACTCGCTCTGATAGCCCTGACTTGGCCTGCGAACGTAGTCACAAGCCAAATCACATCCGTGATATCTCTGGGCGCTCCTCTTGATGAACAAGCTCCCAACTTGCTACGCAAAGCATAAAGGAGATCCAGTGCCGGAATCTGGACTTGTTGGCCCGACAGCGATGTGACTGGAAGCAGTCGACGATGATTAGCCAGAGATCGAGGGCTCCCATTTGATCCTGCATAACGTCAATCCCTGTCATCGCCAGATTTAGTCTGAATTCTACCTACCACAGAGAATCAAATCCAGTTCTATGTTCCGCACTTCTTGGCACTGGTCCTGGCCAGGTCCTGTCCTAACAAATACTTTCATGATCGCCTCTATCATTCGGGTATCAGGAATGATCAACCTAAGCAAATTCAGCATTATGTACAAATTTACAAGAGGGGTAGTAGTCGAACCTGGATTGCGGCTCTACTACTGGCCAGAGTTGAGCCATCCGTGCTTCTACTGCAACATCCACATCTCTGGTCGGGCGAGGGCTTCCTCGTAGGTTCAGTCCAAAACCCCCCATGACGGCATGATTTATATTGGACCTCTGTAGAATATCGAAGACAAATAAACACGCTGACAGCAGATTCTCCCTTGGTGGGGCATTGGGATTTTGAGCTCGGTCTTCGTCGGAATCATAGTTTATGAGACTATATTTAGACGCCATTGTCGAGGAACCAAAATTGAAGTGGAGATTCTCCTATTAGGGAGTGGACGAACATTTCAAGATAACGAAGGGGAGCTCGAAGCCCCGATTTATACAATTTCTCTCCGCGGTTCTCTATTTTCTCCAGCGGCAGCCCAAACGCCAACATCTTTATTTTCCCTGATCGTGGAAGAAATCAGGACTCGAAGTGTGTCCCTTGGATTTTTGATTGGCTCTGATCTTCTCCGAGGTCGACCTCGGAGCAAGCCCAGGCCCGAAAAGGGGGCCGTCCAGCGCTTATTAACGACGTTGGTATCAACAAGGCGGTTCACACGGGGATCGACGTTACGGCGGACGAAGTATGATATACACAGTTTTGAAATATATACAAATGCAAGACAACCATTTAGGGGAAACTTATTGACATCCCAGGATCCCGGTTTTCATCGATATTCAAGGCATGCTCTTCGCCTCATCTACGGACCCTGGACCATGGCACGACACAGACGATTACGGAAAGCCGAAGGGTCACGTGTGCCAGCGCCAAATCACAAATCGCAAATTACGACATACCCCACCAAAAATTTCCCGCGCCTGTGACGGCGGAGTGAGGTGTGGTAGATAAGAACATTGGAACGCCGAGTGCCTGGAGCTTAGCCTGAAACCTTAGCTAAAACCAACCATGTGACACCAGCTGTCACAGCGACCACATAACGGCCCCCTCCCTGAGCCTCTACTACTTAAAATATTTACTCTCTATAATCTTTGTCTCTCTCTCTCTCGCCCTCTCTATATATAAGTATAGGGGTAGGGGGGATGGGGTGGGGGGCTGTGCTAAAAACCTATGTCGCCCCCACGAAAAAGTCAAGTACTAAATTTTTAGTACGCCTATAATTTAGCGACCGTGGCCCTATAATTTAGCGACAAGCAGCCTATAATTATAGGGCTTCCTTTTCCTCGCAACACAACTCACAAATCTCGAAAGTTCACTTATCGCCTTTTACTTTGTACTTTTACTTGCTCGCCCTCCTAACCCCCCCACACCCTCTCTCTTCTACCCCTATACTTATATATATAGAGATAAAAATTAAAGAGAGAGAGTAAATATTTTAAGTAGTAGTAGAGGCTTAGGGAAAGGGGGGGGGGCGTTATGTGGGCGCGGGCAATTTTTGGTGTGGAATATCGTGATTTGCGATTTGCGATTTGGCGCTGGCACATGTGATCCTTACGGCTTTCCGTAATCTACAAATCATATTGTTAGACTCCTTAATTAAAAGCCTCTAATTCGCTACAATTTTACGGTACATTTGATCACGGAAGGGCACACCCGGTGGCAGCCGAACGGAATAGCGCAAGAAAAGTGCCTCAATCGAATCGTCAGGTGTAACTATCTGCATTACAGCATTATTGTAGGTTTGACTTCGCCATGTCTCAGCCATTGGCACAGGAATGGCCAGATGCGCAAGGCTTTGCGAACTAGCTGATTGATTTTCCTGTCAACGGAAGTCGACGTGGTGACACAATGGTAATCGCCTTGTCCCGGGACCAATCAAGAATAAGCGTTCCAGCCGTGTAAAGCCTCCAAGTTCAGCTGCTGGCAGTTCCTCGAGTAGCAGACTTGAACTGCGAAGACGATAAGAAAATGTCTGGTAACGATGATATATTTCTTTTAGTGCAAAATGTAGACTTGAGGTGCGAACTGTTTCCCCCGTTCGTCAATACGAGCAGTTGATTAATCGGGGTGGATTACGATTCCGGCTCCACAGTGAGTCCCGATTGGTCAATCGCTCGTAACCGGGGGGGATCAGGTGCATAGAAGCGTGTGCCGACGGTATTCCTTACTGCGCAATACAACACAGCACACCATTCACTATTAGCCCGGGCTGTGCTGCGGTTGGAGCGCATAGATGATATCTCAACTTTGATATCGGTTTGTACTTTGATCAAGTTTTTGTTTGCCGCAGAAGCACGCTTTCATTCGTGGAAATCCATCTTATCCAAGAACCCCGCACCGCCGCTTGCAGATCGTAGACTTGCTCCTTGACCATTAGTGGCTCTCAATTTTGTCTCCCACGACTCTTTGCATGAACAGTTATTCAATATGCTAATCCCATTTCCCCGAGAAGGTATCTGCAACGAAGGTTGCATGGGTATTGATCTAGTCAGTTCTAAACCAAGGCACTGGAGAATACATATGTGTGGCTGCATCTATACCGAGAACTTTCCATATTGCGGGGAATCTCCTTCACCCCGCCACGGTACTGTGCTGCCTTCCTGAACAAGCACCGTCAACGGAAATAGGCCTCTGGAACTCGACACCGATGATAGAAATCCACTTGTTCCGAGGTGGAAGATATTAGAAGGTCTTTAAATCCTACAAATCGCATCTTCTGATCAAAGATATTGCGTTCTGTGCTGGGATGGTTGAACCTTCATTCCACGAATCAGGAACCGCTCTCGCTCATCTTTATCCGCCTCATCCTCTCTACGGGGGGAAACTGTGGCCCTCCACGTTTTCTCTTCTCCATCTGCATTCGTCATACCTTTTGTAAATGTTTCAGTTCTCAAAGTCTATCTGGGTCACTGTCCTCGTTGCAGCGGCTGCAGTTCAAGCTTATTCTGATCCCGGAGCTTGTTCTGGATACTGTTTGGCCCACGACCCGGCTGTTATTCAGCGCACGAGTGATGGTACCTATTTCAAATTCAATACTGGAACGGGTATTCAGTACGCAACTGCGTCCTCTTTAGCGGGACCATGGTTTATCCAAGGATACGTTCTTCCTGATGGAAGCTCCATCGCCAATTCTGGCAGCGACGATCCATGGGTAAGACCGCTCGAGAGTTCTGACTAAATGTGACTGCATACTGACCGAGTTGCTGTGCCAAGGCGCCGGATGTTCACCTTGTTGGTGGTATATACTATCTCTACTACGCAGTTTCGACCTTCGGTAGCCAGACCAGTGCCATTGGTGTGGCTACCAGCACCACGATGGACGTTGGCAGCTGGTGAGCAACAAATTTCTTTGTTTCTGCTCTCTCGGAACATGCTCGTTGGGAGTATGTTTCATGGCTTTGGTCTCCTTTTCTTTAGCGAGAATTAAGTAATGATTCGTTGTCAGGACCGACCATGGATCAACCGGGGTAGCAAGTACATCTGCGAAGCCATATAATGCTATCGACCCTAACTTGATTATTGTCGGAAGCAGCCCCTATCTCAATTTTGGCTCCTTTTGGGGTGATATTTTCCAGGTCAAGATGAGCTCTTCTCTGACGTCAACTGCTGGAGGCTCTTCTTATAATATTGAGTATAATGCAGCTGGAGACCACGCTTGCGAGGGCTCGTATATGTTCTACTATAGTGGATACTACTATCTGTTGTGGAGTCATGGAATCTGCTGTGGCTATGAAAAGTACGTTGACTCTTATCTTCTATCCGGAACTAAGCTATTAAACGTGAACTAGCACACTACCTGCTACTGGTAATGAATATATGATTATGATGGCCCGTTCTACATCTGCCACGAGCGGTTTCGTTGACAAGAATGGCGTTGCAGCCACCAGTGGTGGTGGATCAATTTTGCTCGAAAGCCATGGTTACGTCTACGGTCCTGGTGGACAGTCAGTCTTCCTCATCCTCTATTCTTGACGGACTGCCTACTAACATAAATGAGGGGCGTGTTCTCAAGTACCACCCAAGGATTGGTACTCTACTACCACTACGCGGATACTAATGTTGGACTCGCTGATGCCGACTATCAGTTTGGATGGAACGTGTTGTCCTGGGATAACGGATGGCCAATAGTGTAAACCAGTAACTTTAGGTGTGAGAAGGAAATGAAAAGCTCGTAGGGTGCAAGACTTGTGTAATTAAATAACATTGCTGCTGTGATAATACACTTGCTCTATCTGCGACACGCTTTGGCGGCATTACCCACCAGACCTTTCCTGGAAGAAGATAGTAATAAGAAGACTTTTTGAACTTTGTCTCGCGCTCCGAACCCATATCTCTGAGAATTACCATGAGTTTTGCAATCGCAAGTTCCCCACATATTTCTTGAGCTCTTTAGAAATATGAAATAAGAATATAATTATAAAGCATGAATTTTTATATATAAGCTATATATATATAATATTAAATCAAAACGTTTTATAATATAAGAAAAATATTAAATTAAAAACATTAAAGTTTAGAAGTTATTAAATACAAATTATAATTAATATATTATAAAGTAAAATTAAATAGTATTTCTTTCTTAAAATAAGGCTTCAAGAAACCAAATAACTCAAAAATAAAAGGATTATAATTAATAAAATAACATAATAACTAATATTAAAAAGTACTTAACCTATAACTAATATTTTTAAGAGTAAAGATTAATTCTTAATCGGCCTAAAGTTGTCAGATTTGGTACTTCTCGGATGGCCAATAATAAGAAGATACAGGGTAGAGTGCGAGGCTGATCTGCTCCTCACACGGCCACCCGCGGAACCGGCTGGGAAAGCGTCTTTGTGTTACCACAGGAATTTGAAATTCTCCAGAAATAAGTTGCTCCTTTGAGGTCATGCTTACGAGTGATTGGCAGAAATAACTTTCATTGCGTTTCGGGTCGTAATGCCTGTTTCGTGAGGCCACAAAATTGAAGCATTTCTTGACCTCTGTGGGTTCGCAGCGTCCACTTCTGCACCTGGACAGCTCATCTCTATGTCCTGTCGGCTCCAAGTTCGGCACCAGGTGGGTATTGAGCCAGCCTAAATTTTCCTCTTTGTGTCTATGGCTTGACGATATTGGCACAACGCCAGTGAGCCTTTAATCAATGGCTCATGAGTACCAAAGTCTAAGTGAAACCTATGAGAGCTCGTTTGGGTGGTTTAACCGTTTGAATAATGCGAATGAAAGAGCAGTTCTCAGAGCCTAGAAAAGGTTAATGTCAATAAGGAATTATTCGGCCTCGATGGTTCTTGGGCAATCCATTGCACGGAAACGCTCAAAAGTTTCAATAAATAACTAGAAATTAAACGAAAGCGCGACCATGACAATATCTAGCAACCATTTAATATTTGAAAGTACTTGTACAGCATAATAATGTTACTCAAAGGAAGCTTGGATCTTGAGAAGTGTTTTGATTTTATTCTGAGTGACGTCCGGAAAAAGAATGACCGAAACGTTCCGGGGACATGCCCTCCCATCTTCGCTCTCTCGCGAATGAGACTCCTCCAGAGCTTTGAACATCACATGGTGCTGAGAAGTCGCTCAATCACATTAATTCACTAGCATCTTAGTGCGTTCCTTTTTGCATAGATGCCTCAAGCTCGTGCAGTCTCGATTCTCTAGTGAGTTCCGATGGCCATCCCAATCGTCCATGTTGCTCGAGTTCGCTGGCTGGGAATGCGGGGTGCTTCAGCTCTCTGCCCGTGCCTCCCTCTTTTCTCGCACTGGCCGGTACACAGACCTGCGCCAGCGACGAGAAGGACCCCGAGAGCAGCGCCAACTCCTATCCCAGCAAGATGCGCCCCGGTTTAGACCCTCACCACCACTAGTCCTGCTGGGTGTAGATGAAGTGGTAGACGTGGTGGAGGTGGAGGTGGTCGTTAGCGATGGCGATTGGGTTGTCGACGACTATGCGGTCAGGTCTCAGTAAGTTGATGAACAGTGTTAGATACCCACGCACCGAAGTTACGCCAGCTATATCAGAAGACTGGAATCTAACTTGCACGCCAAAGGCGTTAAAGTCACCACTATTGTTGTAGGTGAATGTAAAAGTGTCTCCATTAGAAGCCCAAGTTGGGTCGGCGGAGAGGCTACTGAAAGCAGACGCGCACCCTCTGTAGGAATTCTTCCATATGACTGGTGGCCCTGTGTATGTAGGGGCATAGAAATACAAAAGGCCAAAGTCAAGACAGCAAGCCACTGTGGTCTCAGTAAGAGAAGTAATCACATTCGAGGTCCAGCAGGCCGTAGTATGTCCACTTGGGCAAATTCTAGGTGAATAATGGTAGAAACGAATGTCTTGATAATTACTTGGAAAACACCTATCGGTGCCAACGGGGCCACCGAAACCCCCCGTTCCTCCCGGATCTGTGGTGATATAAACGTTTGCGAAAGACGAGGCGCAGGATGGGGGAGGAATTAAAGTCGTTGTTAAGGGACCAAGGCCGGTCATCCTGAGCAAGCGTTGGCAGTTGTCCGTAATAAACTGGGAAGCTTATTGAGAAAGACGATCCGGAGGTGGGATTAACATGCATGCTTGAAATTACACGGTGCTGAGACTTCTCTCTTTCTGTGAGGGTTCTTCTTTGTCGGCGGGATGATAGGTGTACGTCGCGGGTGAAGTTTTCGTGCAAGCCACTTTCATCGCATATCGTCACCCAATAGGAACCCGCTATAGGCCCAATCAGAGTTCTCATGATGCAGCGTGATATGAGAATCCAATCCCAAGAACCCCGCCGTAAATCCTGGATCCATGATCTCTTGCTCAAGCGGGTAGTCAGCACCGACGTTGAAATTCTGCCCGGGAAAGGCAGGGAGACCTTCGAGATTGAAGCCTGAATATGGTTGTTGGTAATTGCCAGCTATCTGAGAACCATTTGATGCCCCCGCGCCTGTTTGCAATGGTAGGTACTGGTTAGATTGTTGAAGCGAGGAAGGCGGCTGTGTCGGCTCGGGAATTCCGTTTCTCACGAAGCCATCTAATGGATCGGGAAACAGGGATTCCAAGTATCGCTTTGCGCGACGATCGAAGATGGTTTGCATATGCCGCTTGACAATCTCAACGCTCCTGACTAGACCAGGCATGGTCGTGGCAGACTTTTGCAAGACGCCGAGAAAGAACTTCAGGCCGAGCTTTTCACTTGGCACTTCCGACGTTGGAACGGAAACCGATTCTTCTTGCAGCTGGAAATGCAACACAGCAATAGTTGCTGCAATGTATGTGCTGTAGCAATTGAGGTATGTGGTGTGAACGTAGCCAAATGTGTTTGTGAGAAGTTCCAGAAGATCGTGGATAGACGCGCATGATGCGATGCAGATTTGATATGAACGGGAGATTGCTGGACTTTCGAACTCTGTCGCGCCTATGATGAAGGGTCGGTGAAGCAGAACGGATGTCGTATGATAGAGGAGATTCAAAGACACGATATGAAGAGGTGGGCTGGAGTCCGGGAGGTTCTTGATGTTGAGGCGGAGGTGTTCTGGTAAATCTATCCACCATTTTTGGATTGATGAGGAGATTCTGATAAACGCCAAGTTCTTCGTGCTTTGCGATGATTGTTGATCTCCGTCAGGCCGGGGTTCTTGAGAAGAACCATATATCTCAAGCATGATAGTGCTCAGGATCATGGAAAGTTTACATAGGGCGGTGAAACATGATATCATGTAACCTTTCTGCGGAGAATAGAAAGGTCTCGTCTGGAGGTCTTCGGATCCATAATATGGCTGCCACGGGTCATTTTCCGTAAAGTCGTCCACTTTGTAGCAATCAGATTAAGATCAAGAATGAACTGGCGGAAAAGGCAATCTTTGCCAGAACAACTCACTGAAAACAGGATCATTCGACTCCACTGCGGGTGTGAACGCCGGCATACGGCCAAGGTAGAGACTGATAGCTTTGTCCCACGTGTAGCAGCCCCAAAACAATCTCTTCCGTATTTCGATGTCTTCAGCTGCCAGGTTCTTAACGTAGCCTCGCAACCGCTCTGGAGGAAGATGGATCCCAAGGTCTATGGCAATCCTGAATGCCATGCCAGAATAAAGCCAGGCTACTACAGTGAGTTGAAGTCCTATAGGCGATTATTTGACCTACCTTGAGATGAGTTTCCGAATGCCACCTCTCGAGCTGATTGTTGTAGAAGCGCCTGGATGGTAGGGATCGAGCTTGGGCTAGCAATTTTCATCGCGAGTGACAAGTGTGCTTGATGGGAGAGCGCACCCATTACGGTACTTGCCGAGTCTTGATCGGGGCGATCTTGAACTCGAAAGCGTGCGCAATGTGCAAGTAATACTTTCAATAAAGTCTCCGAGAAGTACGAAGTTTCGGGCTGGTTTGGGGAGCTGAGTGCCATGCCTCCTACTAAAGTTTAGCACAGTGTCCCCAAAGGAAAGTATCCCCAGACTTACTTGTGAATGCTGGACGATACACGAATTGAAACATTGGATGTATCCAACACCAGTGGAACTTCAACAGCTCACTTGCTACTTCGCTGGAGACCTCATTTTGAACAGCAGCCATCTTCTCGACAGCCATGGCTTCAAACCGTCTCTGAGCTGCTGCATTCGAGACCAGGGAGAGCTTGATTTTATCGTTCTGCTGAACGCTGCTTTCTTGACCGGCAAGCTGTATTTCGTGCGACGGGTTGCACTCTGAATTCGAACGGCCAGTATTCAATGCAGTGTGGGCTCCGATAAGCTCGATAAGCGACGATTAGATAATCGCGCTAATTTTTCGATAATCGATAATCGACCATCGATTACGATAATTATCGAACTAAGGCCTTGGCAATACTACAGGGCCACTACAGGGCCAATGCGCTAGGGCCAATACGCTATATTTATAGGCCTCATACCACCTTTTCTTTACTATAGCAGAATTCCGATTTAGTAAAGGCGGTATAAGGCCTATAAATATAGCGCATTAGCCCTGTAGTAGCCCTGTAGTACTACCAAGGCCCTGGACCCACTATTATTAATAGATTTAGTACTGTAAAGGCGGTCTAAGGCCTGTAAATATAGCGTATTGGCCCTGTAGCGGCCCTGTAGTGGCCCTGTAGTATTGCCAAGGCCCTGGGACCCACTATTATCGATGGAATTATCGATGGGCTCGCTCAATGGCTGGCGGGCCCACTTTTATCGATGGAATTATCGATGGGCTCGCTTAATGGCTGGCTGGGCCCACTTTTATCGATGATTATCGAGGTGATGGGGCTCGCTTAAGGGCTGGCTGGGCCCACTTTTATCGATGGAATTATCGATAACTGGATTAAATACTAGCTAGTCTACGTTATATAATAGACTATTAAATAAAAAGTTAAAAAGTCTAATAGTATAGTAATAATAGTATACTTTTATACTAATCTTAATACTAATCGGTTTATAATTGAACTAGAAAGCCGTAATAGGGCTCGTTTAATGGCTGGGCCCACTTTTATCGACGATAATTATCGATATCGATCGTTTATCGATCGCTTAGCCGATAACGATTACTAATCGATAATTTCGATCGATAATTTATCGGAGCCCACACTGATTCAATGGAGCCTCGTGGAATAAAGATGTAGGGTTATGATAGCAGACGCTCCCATGCTTGTCAACAGATATTTCCGATACCCAGCGGTCGCAGTCTCTCTTCCGCTCATGGCTTGCTTCGAGGTTCTGATACGATGGGCTACTCAAGTCGCTGATGTCCTCCAATGAATGGCCTTCGTGAGGGGATACGACAGTCATGCTGTCAGATTTTCTCGGGGTATCCTCGCCATCCTTTGGGTTCGAGGTTAGGGACGAAGAGACAAAGATATTTCATGTTTGTTCAATACATACTTCATTTGTTTGCCAGCTCCTTCCTGTGCTGCTTGCACTTCTCTCCTGCAATAACTTTTCAATCTTGGACTCAAGCGACCTCACATATGCTAAAGAGGGAGGTTTATCATAATGACAATGGCTATTGTGGGCTATACAGGTTGAACACTGAGGTTGCCGACTGTCACATTTGCTCTGAAGATGCTTCAGTCAGCTCCAGTTTCGAGGACTACGCAGGGCAGAGACAATGGGCAAGGAAAGGGACGGGCCCGACAGGTTACCTTGCGTCGCCGGCAGTTACTACAGATTGCCCGTCTCCTGCTAGGTGTAGATCCATGACCTTTGGTGCTTTTCTTTGCCTCGTCCATTGGTCACAGAAGGATCGAAGCGCGTGTGACGCCCGTCCGCAGCGTGGCGTCCAAGTACCGGCGTAATGCCGGGCGTGAGAAGTCGTTTCGACAATGTAAAGGTCGGCGCGGTGCATGCCCTTGATTGAGATTATAGGTGTTTGAAGAAAAAATAGACTCGTGGCGACTTGATCTAATGTTGAAGTTGGACGCCGCGGGTGAGAGTTTCCTTGAAATTAGTCCCCGCAGAAAGTGGAGTGCGGAGAATCTCACGCACGTGACTTAGACCGTTAGACAACCCTAAACCCGGGTTGCTTTCCGGAAATAATTTCCAGTCAAATATTGGAATACCCTTGCTGATTACAGGGTAGGGATTTTGGAATGACCTGGGTTTGGTTTCCGGGATCCGTCCAGTTGGATTCGGAAACCCTCTTGCTGATGGCCCCACGAGGCGATTCGCCGCGGAGAGTGAGGGAAGGCGACTTTTTGAAATTTTTCATTTCGTAGTTATCGAGAATTGTTAAAGTGTTCCACGTGAACACGGCGCAATTGAAACCACACCTCAGGAATGGCAGAGGATGACAACCAATAGATATGCCTTCACCGCTGTGCAATTTTCTACGCTTCGCCATTCAACACGCCGGTGTTCTGTTCTGCCAGTGTATCTGCCTTCAGAGCGGGGCGGTCTGTTTTCCCTGCAGTTGTCTGCGCCGGACAAACGTTAGCACAGTTTCTAAAAGCCAGTCGAGCAATCGAAACTTACACCTCCATCAACCGGCATTATCAGGCCCGTAATCCATCTGGCTTCTTTACTGCACAGAAATAAAATAGCTAGAAACTGTCAAAATATTTCCCTCGTGGTTTGCTTCTAGACATACCATAACCAACATCCCACCCAGTCCCTTCTTGCTTGAGTAGACTCTGGTTAATTCTCGCCTGACGCATCGCATCTGTCATTCCTCGCCCTCTTACCATAGGAGTGAAGACCATCCCTGGGCAGACGCAGTTTACTCTAATGTTTTCAGGTCCGTGTTGGGCGGCCATAGCTCGAGTCATCTGAACAATTGCGCCCTTCGTAGTAGGATATAGGAGGCTTGGATTGCCACCCAGAACTACGTCGTGTCAACTTTGAGGAAAACGAAAATACGTGAGACTTACGACCGCTCACGGAAGACATGTTGACGATTACACCTCTGCCATTCTTCCGCATTTCTGGAATTGTATGACGAGCCATCAGCACCATGCTCGTGACATTGATCCTGAAGTCACGGTCCCAGGCATCCATATCGATCTTCGTCGCATCTCCCATGGCTCCACCAACGCCAACTGTTCACTACTTAGCACTTTTCACTCGACCCGGTCAAGGCCGGCTCACCAATGTTAACCAGAATATGAACAGCTCCGAAAATCTCGACAGTTTTCGCAACTGCATTCTTACATGATTCTTCGTCCGTGACATCCGTTTGAATCACTTCTGAGATTCCGCCCTCAGCATCAATCATTCCTTTTGTCTCGGCAGCCCACTCGGCGCTGAAATCTACCAGAGCTACCTTAGCTCCTTGTCGAGCGAGGAGGATTGCTGTTGCTCGACCATTGCCAATTTCGCCTATGAAGGTTGAGAAAATCTGAGAACTGAGAGAGTAAGAGGACAATTGGAAACTCACCTACCATTCGAGACCCGGCACCAGTGACGATTGCTACTTCGCCGGTGAAGTCAAAGGCTGTCTTTGGAGGCACCATTCTCCAGTTAAAAATTCTGTTTGGGAAGGAGGAGTTGAGAGGACAATGAAAATAATTTTATTAGTGTATAATTCGACAAATTGTAAGTGTGGAGGTTGAAGTTTGAAAGAGGCAGTGTCGTCGCGGTCTCCTGCATTTGACAGTGAGATACCATTTTGTCATCATTTTGCCGTCAACTGATCAGCATTCAGCAAGTTCGATCCCGTTCTGCCTATCCCGAAGTGTACTTTGATGAGTCGGCCAGTTTCCGCGGCGTCCTTTAGGGGAGCCCCCGGTACCCCACACGCACTTGGAAGTGGCGTCTTGTGAAGTCGAGGAGTTACCGCGGGGTACAACAAACTACTGGTAGCGTTGCAGTCAACCCGTTCCTCATTTTTGACCAGGTACTTGTACATACCGAGGATAGAGAGGAATGAGTTCAAGCCATGTCTGAAGTAACTATTTGCCAACTGGGAAATTTCCTTTCTCGGGGTTTGAAGCAGTTCGGGTGCACAATCAGAAATGTTCTCTGGCCTTTAGGCACCAATGTATCTGCACAAAATTGTATTCTAGCTTTCTAGAATGACATTTATTTATTTACGCCAGTCGTCTCCCTAAATTACTTTCTCTGTGACAGCCAAAAATCGAACCACTCTATGATGCCCTTCAAACTCTGCTCTTTAACATAACCTGATAAGCTATTAGCATCCAGAACCAGCTTAAAAATCACAATGACTCACGCTCATACGGGTTCTCCATATTCCCCCTCAATGCAAATCCATGCTCGACATTTGCGAATAACTGCAACTGGTATGGCGTATTGCCAGTATGAAGAAGGTCCAAGGCTCTTCTCCGTGACTCGGTATCAAAAGTGTGGTCAATATCTGAACAGGAGAGGAATAATGGTTCTGAATACTCGTCAGAAATTCCCAGAAATGGTTGCATCAACAGGGGATATTACTCTTCAAGTTCATAAAGTGGTGCTCCTTGAGAAATGCAGGATGGCCAAAAGCACCAGCGGCGACTTCATCGCCAGCAAGCTCATTACATACATAAGGCGCACCGAAACAGTATCTATGCCAAGTCAGTCCACCGGAATAGTACAGCTCTAGACTAGTTTCATAACTTACCCGACGCAAGCGTACTTGGTTTTCGGTTGGCCATACTGTTGCTTGACTTCTCTAATCCATTTCGGAACGTTCTCATCTGCAAAAGCAGTGTGTTTTCGTTTCCAAGCTTCATAATCAAAATTTGGATCAGATTGATCATGTCTATTCTTTCTGTGCTTCCAAACGGGGTCCTACAACCACACTTTAGAATAGATATCTTGACGAAAGTGGATTCTCAAGAGGACTCACTCCTTGAAAATAATCCAAACCAAAAACGAGATATCCAGCATCAGCAAACCCATCCATTATCAATAGCCCATTGTTAAATAAGCCCCAGACATCGGGAAAATAGAGTAAGATGTTGCCATTGACCTTCCCCTCCGGTGCCGTCGAGATATATGTTTCGATGCCTGAAATGGTGGTCAGACGGCCCCGAGGTTCTCCTTCATGAATTGTGCCTTTCAGGCAGCAAGCCCCAGAAGGTTTTGCCAGATATAAATCTGCGTCTCCCATGGTATAGAAGGTCCCCTCTTCGGAGAATTCAAGATACGAAAACCTGATGCTATGGAAGGCAGTCAAAAACCGAGTTCCAAATAGGTGAAAGCAGAAATCAAGAGCGAGCCTGTTTAAATCTACGGAACTTTCGCAAGTACACTTTTGAGATCGATGGATCATCCTCCCCTGTGCTCGCCAGTTGCCACTAAGAAAGCAGACTCCTCCACCCCTGTGGTCGCCGACGGCCTCTTCCCGATTCAGTGCTTACCTGTCGTGCAGAGTGGGGTCATCGGCGAACGGCCGCGGGCTTCGACGCTGCCCAGCCCCCTTTGTGCTAATGCCCTTGGCATATGCATCCCCACAACTTTTCATGCCAGACTAATTTACCCCGTCCTCATTCTCCAGGTTGTCGGGTCCAAGTTTATTTAAGCTGGGGACGATCTTCATCCGAGTTTCCCTGATCACTCCGCTACCTCGCACCGCCTGTCTATCTGGTGTGCCTTTCAGATCAAAGTTTTCGCAGCTCTTGACATTGAAATTCTTCACCTCCAACCGACATCATGGCGGAAGTTAAGCCAGAGATCGGCCAGCTCGAATCGCACCAGAACAATGCTGCAAATGATATCGAGAAACGTCTGGAGCCCGTCGAGAGTAACGTCGATGTTCAAAAACCTGGAATTGTCAACGAGGTGGGAAGCTCAAGGTTACTCTAATGCTATATCTAACTGATTTACTTTTCTAGGATGCTGCCGTTGGTTACCGACAATATCACGAAGCTCTGCAGCTGGAATTCTCTCCGGAGGAAGTAAGCTATCTGAAACTCTCCAAACATTGCAAATGCACGAGTCTGACTTCAACCCCACAGGTAAAACGAGTGCGCTGGAAAATTGATTTCATCGTTCTGCCTATCTTCTTGGTTACCCAAGCTCTGCAGTTCATGGACCGGACTGCGTTGAACTATGCGAACTTATTCAACTACCAAAAGGCATTGGGCCTCAAGGGCCAACAGTTCAACTACCTCTCAGCCAGCAAGTGTCCCCAAGTAGCGCAAGCTATAACCCAACTAACACGCAGCAGTGATCTATGCAGGATACTTCTTCGGCCAATATCCATGCGGTTGGCTCATCGGTCGTTACCCTGCACAGAGAGTTGTTGGCGTCAGTTGTCTTCTTTGGGGGGTAATGGTTCTCGCCCTGACCGCCTGCCGAACATACCAAAGTGCTCTCGCAGTCCGATTCATCATGGGCATATTCGAGGCGGCTGTAACCCCTGGCCTTACTTTGATGACTGGATTCTGGTACACGAGGCGAGAGATCCCACTCCGTCAATGCATTTGGTATTCATCTCTTGGCTGGGGCGGTATTGTTGGTTCATATATCTCGATGGGTGTCTCGAAGCTTCCGGCGAACTTGAAACCGGAACGTTGGGAATTGATATTCTTTATTGTAAGGCTGTTTCTACTCGATTTATATCAACGCTAACGTGATTTACTCCAGCTTGGCGGGGCGACTTGTCTTTGGTCATTCGTGATCTTCTTCTTACTCTCTGACTCGCCAGCAAATTCCTTCTTTTTGACTGAACGAGAACGGCTCATTGCAGTCAGGCGAGTAGCTGGCAATGAAACCGGAATCAAGAACAAGAAGTTCGTGCCGAAGCAAGCTCTTGTTGCTTTCAAAGACCCGAAGGCATTGCTCCTCTTCACTTCAGTCTTCGCTGCGTAAGTATAACTCCGAGGGACTGATCAATCCGAGACTGATTGTGTTTGCAGAGCCATTCCAAACGGTGTCGTGAACTCCTTCTCCACAGTCATCATCCGTGATATGGTAAGCCCCGGCCCAAAAAGTCTATTGCAAGAGCTGACATGTGTCAAGGGGTTTTCAACGACTCGAACAACGGAACTCAAATCCGTTGGCGACGCAGTCCAGATCATCGCCCTCATTATCGGAGGAGCGATCACCCTCAATGTCCCAAACTGTCAGCACCCCCGCTCTCCCCCTTCTCCTAAAATGAGCTCACATGTTTCACGCAGCTCGCCTCTTAACTGCAACAGCAGCAAATATTCTCTGTGTAGTAGCAGCGGGCTGCATGGCTTACCTCCCGCGCTCGAACACTTGGGGCCGTCTCGTCAGTTTCTGGCTCGTGAACGCACAATCCGTCGGTTTTACCATCTCGCTCATTACAGTGTCCTCGAATATGGGTGGATATACCCATCGTTCAATGGCTAGTGCTATGGTTTTGTATGTCTCTCTTCCATTCTCTCCCCGTACTTCCACCTTCACTAATACTTGCATGAACAGTACGGCGTACTGTTGGGGCAACTTCGCCGGCCCCTTCGTCGTAAAAGCCTCCGAGGCACCCACTTACCACGGTGCAACGATCGGTCTCTTGGTAGGGTATAGCATCAAGATGGGCTGTCATCTGACGATGCTGGCATATATGTTCTTCACGAATCGGTATAGGGATCGGACGTATGGACCTGCCGATAAGGAGCAGAGTGAGGAGGCGGGGATGCAGGATCAGACGGAGTTTCAGAATAAGGACTTCAGATATGTGCTTTGAGGTGGGGAATGAGAAGTTGTAATGTTTTTCTTCTGTTTTTTGGAAATAGTTGCCGACTTCCTGGAGAGGCTCGCTTAATTTACGAACACTGTTCATTGCTGCTCCTTCCTCCTAAGAACGCCACCATTAAATGCAAACACGAACCAAAGCGCGAACATAACTGCGTCCCTTTGGGAGTGCCCAGTAGAGCAACGAAGACACAACGATGGAATTGTGGACAAAAAGAAACGCGTCTCAAAGTGACGAGCCCTCCAAGATATTCATAGCCCTCTTCAGAGCTTCGATGTCTAAATCAATCTCTGCTCGGAGCGCCAAAAGTTCCCTCAACTTCTCCTGGACCTTTCCATTGCCAGTAACGGTCAAGTCGCTAGTGATCGTCATCTCCGGTGAAGACGCTTCCTCGTCCTGAACTTGCACCTCCTCCATACCTTCGCCCTCAAGGTTAATGCGTGCTTCAGATGTTCGAATTACGGCAAGAGCAGAGTTTGGTGATTGACCGGGATGCCAAAGTTTCTGGTGCTTGAATAGATTGTATTTGCGAGGGAAGCCTTTGATGTGACGTCTGCATGAGGGGATGGGGCAGCAATGCGTCTTGTCTCCGTGAACTTCGCGCCTGTGCCTGTCGAGGCCACCCTTGTCGCCAAATCGAGGGTGCTTGCAGCCTAGCACATTGCAGGTGTAAGGCTTATTGTGTTTGCCCTCATGTTTCCTGACGACCGTGAGTTGGTTTGCTGACGTGGTAAAGGAGCTGACGTTAAGCTTACCGTAGAGCAGACTCCGTGAAAAATTCGCGGTCCTCTGGGCAATCAGGAAACCGGCACCGAAGTGGCGTTTTCGTGTTGGCCTCAACAACTTCAGCCAATTCGTTACGGGGGTCAATGTCTGCGTTTCTAGTGCTCATGTCAAGGTTCTCAAATTGATCGTCATGAGATTGAAAGCTAGCAGAGTCTGTTAGTCTTTTGAATGGTTTTGCGCCAGAGGTTAACTCCAGCTCACGGTTAGGTGTAATACTTTGCATTGGTATTTTGAAAGGAATTTTGGTATTTGAACAGTTCTGCAGCTCCAGAGTCGAGATAGTTTGGGTCTGTGTATACGGTTAGCGATAGCAATTTGTTTGATGGCTTCAACCGCTCACAATTTTGATCAGGTGCAATGCCAGGCAGTGAAGAATAATTCAATCTTGAATCTAACAGTTGTAAGCAGAGAACGATATTTTGTTCCGGAACTTCAAAAAGCCAATGCCGCTGGTCTGAACCGGTGGCTGACAATAAGAGATGCTGGCGGACAACCAAAATGTATTAGAAGGCTGGGTGGAGGTTCCCACGTACTGTTTGTATCGTTCTGTGAAGCGATAGATTGCTGGGCGAGAAACGAGGAACCAGCACCAGCTTTACTCATCAGCAAGAGCAACCGACTCCTGAGAATAAGAAACGTCGTACCTGCGACATTGAATTCCTGCAGGAAAATGGGGGAGGGCAAAGACGTCAAATCACGGGCGTGGCTGTGACTCGGTAGAGTGGAGTTGGTGATGTGGCAAACGTCGTTGCTTCGAGTGAGTTCCAACCAGTCATCATCATACTGGTTGATGCTAGAGAAGTCAGTCCAGTTCTCCATAGTGGATACGGTTTATAGACTTACATCACGCCGTGGGACCCGAACCTTTTCAAGCAAAAATTTGGCAGCACTTCGACATATACAGAATTGTCTTCGGGGAAGTTCCTCCATATATATTTCATTTCAGTATTTCTCGATTTTGAACATGCATGTATGCCCAGCTGAAAGTCCCAACAGAACGCGTAAGCCTAACATCATAAGCCAATTATGATTGAGCAAGATGACTCTTCTTTAGCCCTATTATTTCAATATCTCCCAATGCGGAGCGCATCGCCAGTGAAGGAGTGCCTTGGTGACTGCCCTGGGCAGAAACGCCCAGATTCTGAGGCCAGTGGCGTCCCAGACCGCCATTTGGCAAGCCGAAATTAGGTTCCTAGTGTTACACAGGGCAGACTTGCCCTGATTCTGGGGCAGTTCGGGGCGAGGCTGACTGCATCACAGCACACCGCTGGGCGCCCTTGCCCCGATTCTGAGGCATGAGGCAAGCTTGCCCAATTTTTAATCGAAGAAGAAGAAAACGCAATAACCAATTAACGAGATCATTCTCTGTTGGTTTTGTCCACCCATCAATTGCAGCAATCAGAGGTGAAGAGCGTTCAACTCAATGCCCCGCACAATTTTCACATCTCAAACCACGAAGCGTACCAGAGTAGATTTTCTTCCCCATTATGCTATTCACTAAGAAGGGAGATCGATCTATGAGTCCCCTTCCCATGCCTGCAAAATGAAGAAAACTCAACGGTATGATGTGCAAAAAACGCCAGCAAAATGTATATATGCCTGAAACGCCGAATTCAAAAGCCTGCCACTCCTCATTGATTCATGATCCATAATACCATCAATGCTCATTATTCACCCTTTCACCCAATCCCGCTCAACTGATATCGAGGAGCACATAATTCAAATCCGATTTCGAGAGCAGTTGCATCACGCAACAATCGCCTTCGCAGCTCCCCCCATACCCCACTTGAATCGTCGTAGACTGCCTGTACTTCGTGCTACTTCACGACCACAGGAACCGCCATCAATGATCGTCGAGCCATTCAGCCCACCTAACACTTCCTGCCTGCCAACTTCGCGTCCAATAACATATCCCGCTCCAAAGCCCACCACAGAGACCAGAACCACGACACCGGCAGACACAACCCACGTCAACAATGTGGGAGAAATCAAGGCCTCCTCCTCTACCGCTTGCATACGCTTCTTCTTCAATGCTCGGGTCTTCTCTCCTGGTTTGGAGGCGGCGGCCTTTCGTTTACCCTTCTCGACTGCTTCTTGGCTTGATATCGAGGGGCTGCTGCGAGCACGGGTAGAGGGACTCATGTGCCTGCTTGTGTTCGCTGTTGGGGTCGTGGGAGCCATTAATTCTGATTCGGGCACAAATCTTAGACCCATCGGCTCATTGCCCATTGTAGTAGGTTGCTGACCTCGTTTCGGCAGACCCCTCGCGGCAGCTGCCCCAATCGATAGCAGTGTTGTAAGAGAAGCTCGGAGCGCTGCATCGTGGTCTGCTTGTGGGTTGTAGGAGGAGCGTTGTCGTGATACGTTTCGGGATGGGTATGGTGGTCTCGTGCTCGAGCCGGCATGCGGAGGGAAGTAGGAACTGGGGAGAGAGGATCGGTGGGATGGCGGAGGGTGTGAGAACGCGTTCGGTTGGGGTGTAAAAGCCGGCTCTCCAGCATCTGTTCTCTTTCCCAAGGCTGTGGCATTTTCGTCATCGTCATCTGAATCGGATCCAGCATCGTATTCTGTCCTCGAAACTGTAGATAATCGCGTGGTCGGGATTGGGATAACGTGTTCGTTGGAGCTGGTCATCACTTGGTCGTCCTCGCTCTCGCTCTCTTCGTATTCTTCCTGGCTGCTTGTATTCTGTCGTGGGTGGAGGCTGGTTTGAGGAGCTCCTGCTTGGACCCGCCGCCGCCTTCGCACATTGGAATCCTGCTGTACTCGAAGACCAGTAATCACAATCTCGTCGCCGATGGAGGAGAGGGAGGAGGATGATGGTTGCGAGGCTATCTCGACCCAGGATTCTGGGAGATTTAGCTGATGGTCTGGATTTGCAGAGGGAATTCTACCTTCACTGCGCAGCCGCGGAGGAACTCCTGATGATTGTGCCATAGATTCTGCATTTTTTGACCGGTTGCTTTGGGCCATGGTATCTTGTCGAGGCGGGTTGTTGTTTTGTAGAGGAGGCATGATGGTGAAGGCGGGGTTGGAGAGCGGTGAGGTTATACGAGGAATGTTGGCAGATGGGGCCCAATATTATGCCAAGTCAATCGAGACTGTCCCGTGGGCTTTGGATACCCACGATGCTATCTGCAAACGCAGACAGACCGCTCTTCTGGCTGCAGCGCTTCGTCGTCGTCGAGGTGGTGAATCGAGGAATGGGGGTAGTTGGCGCTTGGCAGTTCTCTGAGCGGGGACAAGCCGAGTACCGGTCGTTTGAGAGCTCGAGGAAAAAAGAAAGCGATTGTCGACGAAGCTCAAGATCAAAAGAAGAATTGTATCCTGAAGCTTGAAAGTTGAAGGTTGAAGGTTGAAAGTTGCGAAAAGAATAGGTCAGATGGTCCCGCGCAACGGCGCAGGTGGTTGCGTGCTGACGATGATCGCTCAGCCCCGTGTGGAATGTCTTGGGTTTGGCGCTCCAGAGTCTCAGCAGAACAGGTTCGAGGCGGGCAGTGACGATAACGATAAGCCTGAGACGGTGAGCCGAAGAGGCGTGCAGATCTCGGGGATCCACATTACCGAAGTAATTCCCAGTGATTCCGTATCTTCTTCTGAGAAGATATTTGAACATTCAAATGGAGTGCACAAAGAGAAGTAAGAGAAGTTGAAGTACTCTTGTCTTCTCAGCTGGCCCGCAAGCAGCCACCAAGCCAGGAGGGGGGAGGACAGCGCAAGGTACGGATTCTCAGGCGTGTCAGGGTCCCGTGCTCTAAATCCGTTGCATCACGCTGTGAACTTCGAGGTGCGGAGTTGTCGAATCAGAGAATTAATTCCCCGTGTTAATTCATGATTGGTTTGGATGTGCGATCGTCCCCTTTTCAAGGAACACCGGAGTTTGGTCATGTGGTTTCATGTCACATGAAATGAACATCAATCCCAGGTTTTCTTTATTTGAAACGTCTCGCTAGAACTCTATTTCATCCTGCACATCTCTCTTGAATGGCCAGGAAACCTCAACTGATATGATTTGATTAGGGAATATATGGCTTAATCCGGTTTGATTCGTACGCTCTAATGAAATCAAATCAAATCATTTAACACACTGCCACTTGACTAAGCTGTGTCTTAGAAGGGCTTCCGACGGAGGCAGATGCCTGCCTGCGCTGTCACACGGTGTATCTTCAATCATTCCAGATTTGTACTCAGTCCACACATCTCCTCGCTGTCACGAAGCAATTTCCATTTCTTTCAACACCCCTTCTGATAATAACGCGGAATTTTAAGATCTTGCCTGGGCCAAGTGGTGGACAGGCATGCATTTCCAATTCCCATGCCGGGATTTTTTGATTGATCTTGAAGTCAATTGACCACCCAGTCCCGGCTCAAGTATATTAGGCAATGCAATAACGATCGTAACTAACACCAGCACCACCACCACAATGAAGATTGCGCTCGTAAATCGCGTCGATCTGAGCATATAAAGACTTCTTCTACCCCATACTCAATTCCAATTTCTCATTCGACTGCACTCAAGATGTTGACCTCAATTGGGCTCACAGCTCTCTTGACTCTCCTAGCTGCTGCATCCCCACTTCGAGTCCGCACTCCGTATGCTGTGAGGGAATCTCATCTAGTCCCTAGAAATGGTCCTGAGTTGGCCCCGCACCTGCAAACCATATATTCAATCTCCAAATCGGTCTAAAGCAAGGGAATTTCAACGAACTCGAGAGGCACCTATATCAGGGTATGTATACCACAAAGCATTGCAACGCAACTAAGATTCTCAGTCTCCAACCCGTCACACGAGCAATATGGCCAGCATCTCAGCACACACGAGGTGAACGCCCTCGTCAAACCTATGGATGAAGCATTAGACTTGGTACACTCGTGGGTCGAAGACAATGGCATCAAAACCTCAAACTGCGAGTATAGCCCCGCCAAAGATTGGATCAAGCTCTCACCCCCCATAAACGCCATCGAGAATCTGCTCTCCACAGAATACTCCGTCTTCCAGTACTCCGAAGGCGGGTACACCAAAATGGTCACTCCCCCAGCACCTCCACGACCACATCACCGCAATCCAACCCACAACCTCCTTCTCCCCCGGAAAGCTCGGCTGGACATTCAAAGAAGTTCTCGACATCTCCTCCGCGATCCCTCCACAGTCAACAAATGGGACCCCTAGGAACACAAACCCGGCCATTGCAACAGCCTGCAACGCTGCACTCGTGACACCCCTCTGCCTCCGCGCCTTATACGGAACAGTGAAGTATACCGTGCAATCCACAAACACCAACAAAATCGCATTGAACGATTTCCTTGGCGAGTCTAACAACAGATCAGACACCAAGATCTTCCTGCAGAAATATCGACCAGATGCAGTTTCCGGCGTAGATACATTCAAAGTGGAGATCATAGCCGGCCGAAAAGATGAGCAGACGCAGGACACCGCTGCTGAGCTAGCAGCAGGGAAGGACACGGAAGGGAACCTTGATTCCGAAACACTTATTTCGATGGCCTACCCGATCCCTCTCATTCCTTACCGTACCGGAGGACATCAGCCTTTTACACCAGATTTGTTCCGTATCTCGACTGGTTGAATTACGTTCTGAATCAGGCGAGCTTGCCCCATGTTATAAGCACGAGTTACGCAGACGACGAGCAAACCGTCCCCCTCTCCTACGCCCTCAGCGTCTGCTCTAGCTTTGCGCAGCTCGGCGCCAGAGGAGTCTCCCTCTTTTCGGGATCAGGGGACTTCGGCGTTGGGCCACCAGGTGACTGCCTCGCCAACGACGAATACCATGCCTCGACCTTCTTGGCCCGGTTTCCCACTTCTTGCCCGTATATCACGAGTGTGGGAGCAACAAAATTCATACCGGAAATTGTGGCCACGGATGGGAAGAACAAGTTTGCTTCTGGCGGTGGTTTAGTCGGTACTTTGCACGGCCGGCGTATCAGGATGCTGTGGATTCTCCCTATGTAAAGGCGTTGGGAAACAAATTTTGGGACTTTATAATCCTTCGGGAAGGGCGTATCCGGATCTCGCGGCACAGGGGTATCACTACTCTACGATTTGGAACGGCACGCTTCTCCCCTTGGATGGAACGAGTGCGAGCACACCTACTGCTGCTGCGATCTTTAGTTTGGTGAATGATGATTTGATTGCAAAGGGGAAGCCTCCGATGGGGTTCCTGAATCCGTGGTTGTATAGTGTAGGGTATAAAGGGTTTATGGATGTCGTTCATGGGAGTGCTGTTGGTTGTGGCACGCATGGCTTTCCGGCGAAGAAGGGGCGGGATGCTGTGACGGGTTTTGGGACGCCGTGGTTCCCTAGTATTGGGGAGTTGGCTGCGAATGCGAGTGCTATTGTTCTCAAGAGATGATTTGCGGAGGGCCGGAGATGATCGTAGAGGTGGAAGTGAATAAGCAAGAGAAGACATATTTGGTGTCAATAATAGGTACTACTACTCGAATAATCTTCCTTCGTCCCTGGGAATGCACCGACTGGCTCCTGCCTCTCATCTTCTTCGCCTGAGCTGCCGTCTCCGTAATCATCTGACCGATCCGGGGGTGCTCGCATACTCTCCAAGATCGAGGCATCGAGAACTGGTAGAATGAGTGGTTTCAAAGCGTGAATTTCGCGTCCAGAAGGCATGGTTGCCACCAAAGGTCCAATGGGAGGGATAGCCTGCGTGTTGATCTGCAGCAAAGTTAATACAAGACTCAGGTTCCAAGGGAGAATGGCTTACAGTATCATTCATCTTCACCCACTTCTTCTCCAACATCTCCAGCACCCTCTGCTCTTCTGCCCTCCCCGCATCAGCGCCCCAATGAGAACTCTTCTCAACCCTCCTGTCCTCCCTCTTCTCCTCCCACCCCTTCTTCAGCCTCCCAAAGCTCAACCCCTTCTTCGCCTCTCCCTCTCCGCTCTTAAAGCCCAACTCATGCATTCCAGCATGCAACCACGCAATCCCCTCCCCATTCTTCCCACCCAACTCGGCATCAATCCCAAAGAAGCGACACGCTTTCCCCCTCCCTGTCCTTCTCAAATCGTCCACATAGCCCACCAAACCACTATCCATTTTCCCCACGCCCTTCCCAGCACTAGCACCCAGCAGCGCCAACGCATTAGCAGCGTGCTCCGCAGCCGCTAAACACAACCTCGCAAATAAATGCGCTCGCACCTTGGGGATTTCGGGCGCTTTGATCATCCATTCTTTGTCATTCTTGTTGCGATCCTGTGCAACGGCTGCCGGGTAAGGGTCGTCTTTTGATACAGCGAGAAGTGTGGCTTCTGCAAGTGCGAGCGAGGAGAGCGCGGAAAAGGTGGATTTTGTGATGTCGATGCAAGGTGGTGATGAAGCTACGGAATCAGAGCGGTGAGAGAGGTAGGCGTGGATTGAGGCTGCTGAGAGCAGATGCTTTGTTGCTGTTTGGATGGCGAGAGTTCGGGCTTCCGTTGACGGGGATGAAGCGGCTGATGAGTAGAGGGGTTGCAGTGAAGACCGAGAGAGTAGGGTATAGGTGTATGCTAGAGTTGATAGGACGAAGTATATCTCAAATTCCAGGGACTGGATCTTCAGACGCCCTTTTTCCCGTCCGGGGAGAGTGGAGTCTGACAGTGTGGGCCGCCATTCGACTGTTGGTGTTGACTTGAGGACGACGTCGAGCTCTTCTCCTGCTATGGGCTGACTTCCTAATCCAGAGTCTACTGCGAGAAGATATGGGACGTAGTTGTTTAGAGATAGGAGAATGGATGCTAGATGTGGTGATTGCTCAGATGGAGGGAGCCGTTTGTGCTTCTTGAGAGCATCTCTAAGGACACCACGGTAGGTGCTGGCTGAAAGGGGAAGAGAGGGATGCGAGTCGCTTCCGAAGTAAGTGGAGAATGAAAATGAGGATGTCGTCGGAAGTGTAAATGGGAAAGGCATGTTGACCTGAGCTGGCAGACCAAGAGCAGCTCAAGTGTAGCCTCGATGGCGGGCCTGGAGGGGTAATTTTGAGAGCTCTGGTGCTGCTCCAGGGCCGGTTTAAGTTGGATAAGACAGAAATTTATTGAAGCCTTTATGAACTGCTTGAATGTATTCCGAAAGTGACAATCAAGTAAGCCGCATTGAGATTTGTGGATGGAGACGTAGTGGATGAAACTGAGGGGTTTTGGCAGTTGTTGTCTTCTGCAAGGCTGTGAAGGTCGAAATTAGCGAGGTGCGGGTGAGAATAGTGAGAAACCATCGACGTCACCCCCCCTGGCGGGGATCTACTAACACATGAAAACATAATGGTCATGATTTTGTTGCTCGCAAATCTTTTTTGAATACTACAAGTTCACGTGCTTCCGAAGTTTCAGAGTTCCTTGGCATAAAATCACACGAAAATACTCACATCAACCATGTCTGCCTCCCAAAACCAGTCCAGTCTCAACGAAGCACGAGGTGCTGGAACAACCTTCGGCCCCGACGATGTCAATCCCTCCTCCGAAGCGACTCCTGGAATGTCAGTAGGCTCCGCCACAGTAGCTGGCCATGGTCAACACCCTCGGGACCTCGGAGACGACAGCAATGCAACAATGCCAGGATCAAAAATCGGACCACAGAACGAAGATCTCGACGGAGAGCAAATGCGCGCTTCTGGTGAAGGAGAAGTCATGGATGCCCAGTTCAACAAGAAGAATGCGGGATGGGGAGAGCAGGAGAGTATGACAAGTGATCTGGATAGACAGAAGGCAGAGCAAAAGGGTGCTAGGGAGGAGATAAAAGCTGCGAGAAACGAAGGAGCAAACGTAGATGGAGGAGCGGGAAACAGGGTGGAGAATGAAGGGATGAACTCTGTCTGAGATATTTGGGGTCCATAAAAGCATCTTTTTGGGTATTGTCAAATCTTGTATAGTACATACCAAGCCTTAACGCCGTCGCAATGCATCAAATCATCCCACCCAATACCTAGAATTCCATTTCTTCCACGGTATCGTCCCCCAAAGAACTCAAAGCTGAAGACTGTCGCCGTGACGATGGCATCGTAGATTCTGAGTTTAGGGGGTTCTTGAGCCTCTCTGCCCATTCCTTTAGACTTGTGACCTCGCTGCCCTCGACCTTGATAACCCTCGGTTCTGCAGGCTTCCCAAGTACGGTCCCAATGTATCTCGTCTCTGCGTCCGTCGTGCTGTGCTTCTTCTTGAGAACTGGACCTTGTTAGACCTATGATCTCCATCTGCCGAGGAGACAAACCAGTCAAATAATCCTCCTTTGCGCCATCACTTCCCTCCAACGCAACGCGCCTGATTTCGGAGTTGACCTTTCCCATTGCCCATGCTACGAACGCATCCACGCCTCGAGTATCTTCTTGCCCATAAAACTCCTGCTCCTCCATCACTTTCTCCGGAATCAGCGCCCCGCAATCCTGCATAGCCATCCTGATATCTTGGATCGAAATTTCTAGCGAAAGCTCGGGTTCGTTGTGATTGACGGAAGCGTGTCTCGCGGTGGTTTGCGCAAGAAGGAAAATGTACCTAGCCGCAAGATCTGTGAGGGTGTCAAGCACAGATGGACGCGTCGAGTGGTAGCCTGCGGCCCGCAGAATTTGGAGAATGCAGGGCCGCAGAAGGGAATGGTGAAGCGCTTGAGGAGTTGTCATTTTGGATTGTGTTATCACAGGAGGGACAACTCAAGGTCAAGGGATGGGTGATGTGGGAAGCTTCATGGCCAGCGTGTCAAAGCCACTTGAGCTGTAGATGTTTGACAAGCACTGAGAATTTGTGTGAGAAAGTGAATGTGATGCAAGGTTTTCCTTTGAGGGAAATGGGAATATTTCGGCACTAGTTGTCTTAGTGGCTACCGTATCAAATTTCCATATCATCATCAGCCTTGCCTTCCCCACAACTTCGACATCCAAGAGCATTCAACTCCATGCCGCACCACTTCTGGATCCGAACGTCAACAAGAACGTAAGGACCGCGCATACAGCCCTGACTGTACTTGCGCGAACATATGCCTTCATCAAGATGTCGTTCAAGCTCAAGTTGAATGTCAACACCGCTGTCCCTTCCACCACCTCGCTCGCAACTCCTGCTCTCGCCACGCCTTTAGCAACACCTGGCGGACGACCGAAACTGAAGATCACGAATAAATCTGTGCCCCCTACACCTGCTACTGGAGAAGAGCTGGTAAAGGGCAAGAAGACCAAGGCAGGCAGAGCCCCGAAGCCGAGCGCGAAGGTCGTTGAGAGTCGAAAGCGCGTCAAGGAAGAAAGCGATACCGAGGGAGAGGGGTCTACAATCCAGGTTGCAGCACCTGCAGCCACCCAGGTCTCGGCACCGCCATCGAAGAAGATCAAGCTCAGCATTGGAGGTCCGAAGACACCTGCTACTCCCGTTGTACTCAAGGCCAAACTCAAGGGCAAGCCGCCGGTTCGACCTTTGGGAGAGGGATATGATTCAGAAGCTAGCGACCGCGAGGAGGACCCAGCGATCGAGGAGGAGTTCGTTTTGCGAATGGCTCCAGGAGACGATTGCGACTACTTGAGAGAAATGATCAATAAGAAGCTGATTGGTACAGCGAAGTCACAAGGTGGACCAGATATTCACATGAAGTTCTTCCTCGACGGACGCCGGGCAGCTATCACGATTCGAAAGAACGTTTATGCGGCTACACTAGTTGACCTACCGACTGTCATTGAGGGGATGAAGAGTTGGGACAAGAGAAATTGGTTGAAGAGTGCGGATATTTGCCAAATGCTTTGGGTGTTTGCGCCGATCAAGAAGGAAGAAGAAGCTAAGACTATCCCATTACCAGCCGCCGTTGATGAAAAGACACACCAATTCCCCCACGGTCTGACACCTCCTATGCAATATGCTCGTCGAAACCGATTCCGACATCGCCTCCACAAGACACAAATCGAAGAAGTCGAGGATGAGGTGAACAGGCTTCTGGCGGCTGACTTAGACGCCTCCGAGACCTACGCTACGTTTATTGATCCGGACGTGGACGATAGACGCGCGAGTCAAGCATTGAGTCCTGGTAGCAGTGGTGGAGACTATGATATGGGCGAGCAGCTATACTCAGAAGATGAAGATGCGGAAGGAGAGGCGGATGAGACTGAGTACTTTACCGGCAATCATCACGGGAATAATCTTGAGGAAACTCAGGAAGAGGAGCCTGAGGGGGATATCTTTGATCTGGATGCTGCCCTGGCTGATCATGTTGAACCTGACACACCCATGTCGACTGCAGAAGCAACACCTTCCCAGGCGAACGGAGCCGCAGGTACTCCCATAGAGGATAGCGGGGATGAATCACCGGAGGATGATGGTGATGATGACGACGAAGACGAAGAAGAGGAGATTGATGAAGAGGAGAAGGCAAGGTTGGCACAGATTGAAGGCACGAGGGAAGACATTGCCGATCTGGAGAAGCAGATTGCCAATGTGCAGGTTCAGTGGACTGCCCAGTCGAATCAACTTCTGCGAAGGCGCTTGGAGGATAATTTGAGAAAGCTCAAGCAAGAATTGCAGCTGAAGAAGTCCTCGATTGGAGAGGGCGAGGAGAATGAATGATTATGGGAAGGCTTTGTGTGGTTGGGAAGGCGTTTGTTTTGCAGCATTAACGCATATCCCCGGCGTTGAATTTTCAGAGCCTCCATATTTGGGAAGTTCTCATTGACCACAAAGTCCCTATGTACGATATTCAGATAAAGGGAGGCTTCGATGGCTTCGATTGGCAAGCTGCCAGTCTATGATGTAGATACCAAAATTCTACAACATGTTCCATGCATCCATATTATATACAGTCATCCCTCTCCCATCTCCACTACATCCCCAAAACCACGCCTATTATACACCCTCCCTCCCAAGTCCTCTTTCGTGCCAAGCTCTCTTACATGCTCTTCAGATAATTTGCCTCTTTAATCGACTTCCTTCTCTCCTCCCTCAGTGCAGCCCTCAATTCTTGCCTTCTACTATCCGCTTCCAACGCACCCTCAATTGTCCCCTCTTCATTCCCCGGAAGGTCAATACTCTGCTGCGTCAATGGGATCTTCGGTTGCAACGCCGACATATCACCCGATGCTAACATTTGCGCCTCTAGCTTCCTCTGTTGCTTTGCTGCTTTTCGGCGGAGCTTCTTGGACTTGGCTATTCAAATTGCCCAATTAGCAAAGGTAATATGGTAACGGAGGAGGAAACTAGAAGAGGCATACAAAACAAATCCCCCACAGCACCCTCCTCATCGCTTCCCTTCTTCTTCACATCCAGACACCGCCATAACCACTCAGGATACTCCTCATCTTCAAGTGCGACTGGATCATTTCTCCCCTTCAAATAATTCAATCCCTTCAATCTCGTGCCTGCTTTGCAATTAGATATCGGGAATTGTAGACTACTCTTTGGTTTTGTTGGTAGGGGGGTGGAGGAGGGCGAGGGTGTGAGAGGATTTGTGAAGGGTTGCGCGAGGCCGGTGGATGTCGCTGCTGCTGGGGACGTGGACTCGAGAAATGGTCGGGAAGTCGAGAAGAGGCGGGGGATGGAAGATTGAGGAATGCGGGAGGCCGCCCGTCGCAGGCAGCGCGTGCAGATCATGGTGCTGGTGAGGTTGGACCTGGATGGTGTTTGATGGTTTAGTTCTGGGGATATTTTTTGGAAGTTGTACGGTTGGCGAGAAGGACAATTTGCGTCTGCAATATCAAGCTGCACTCATGCTGAGAGGCAGGAGTCTGACCATGATTAATTTTTGCAAAAAGAGAAAGGGATTTTGTGAAATGTCTCGTAGGTACAATTCAGGCCCTAAGATTAATGCCGGCTTTCAATTGAGCAACGTGAAAGATGAAATTAGTCAGGAACTCCGGCTGCTGCGCCTCTGTGAAGCTTCTGCGGTCTTTCAGGTCAAGGAACGAGATGATCACAATTGATGGATGGACAATCGATGTTTGCACAATATATCCTATTTACAATTGTACAGAATTGAAGTACTGCTGAGCTCCAATCGTACGATTCATGAGTGGGCAGAGGAGGATGCCAACATCCAGCTCGAGCAGTGATCCCCAAGCTCCAGTCCACATCTTCGGCTTTCAAAGATGATCATCTAAGTTACAACTCTGGCCACGGACTGTAGTCTACTGCCAGACATCGTCCACCTATTCCTTCGGCACGTAGTTTTGTTGCTGAAACAGATATCCCTTGACCTTCGACTCCTTCAATAGCTCAAAGTAACGCTCTGTAGAAGCACACCACGTTAGCAAATTGTGCCGTAGACCTTCCCCAGCATGCAGAACCACTTCGGCCGCCCCATCAGTCCTCAATCACATCCAAAGCTTACCTCTTAGGGCTCCGCACTTCTCCAAATGGTTCACCCCTTCTCGGTAATAGCACTTCCCTAGTTCCTCTCTGACTAATCTCGCCATCATGCTCTTGACCCATTGCTCTCGTATAATCGCGTCTTGTGCTTGTTTCAATCGAGGTGTATCGTCGTAGTCAACTCCGTCGAAGGTCGGAGGAACCTTTGGCTTTTTCGCAAGGAACGCCTCGGACTCAGGGGTAGGCATTGTGAGGGGAGGTTGTGCTCTCTGGACAGGAGAGGTTCGGAGAGAGCAATTGATGGGTTGGTACGGAGAACAAGCAGTTGACGAGCAGTCGTCGCAATGAGGAGGTGGTGATGCTTCAAATCGCAAGTCACGTTTCCGAAAATGTTAACGCCTCATGCTACCAGGCCACAATTTGCGGGCTACACCGCCTACACCGCTTAGCGCCGCACTACGATAGGCTAGCGCAAAGAAAAATTCGTTCTGATAAGAGCTTCTTTTCCCCACCGCCTCGATCTTTTCCTCTTCCCAACCTCTCCCCAAAAACATCCATCTCGAACATCTTCTCGAATCTCCCATCCCCCCATCTTCTTGTATCCGTTTTCTTACGAACATCCATACAGCCGACGCAATGGCAAAGACCAAGGAACCCAAGACTGGCAGCAAGTCCAAGTCGGAGGTCAAATCTCTCTCAGCTGTCAAAAACGCGTCTGTCACTAAACCCTCTCAGACTCCCATCGCCAAGTCCAAGCAAATCGCCAAGAATGTTGCATCCAAGGTGAACGGCAAGAAGGAGAAGAAACCAGTCGTTAAGGCTGCCACTCCCTCCTCTGACGACGAGTCCGACTCGGTCTCTTCTGCGTCCGAAGACTCGGCCAGCGACTCTGAAGTTGAGGTCCCTGTCAAGGCTGCCCCAGTCACAAACGGCAAGGCCAACGGCAAGCTCAATGGCAAGACGAACGGTGCTGCGAAGAAAGAGGTAGATACCTCTTCTGAATCCTCTTCCTCCTCTGATTCATCCGACGATGATTCCGAGGAGTCCGATTCCGATTCTGAAGCTGAACCTGCAAAGCCCGAAGCCGCTTCCGACAGCGAGAATGACGATAGCGACAGTGACGACTCTGCTTCCGACTCTGAGGAGACGAAACCCGTCGTTGCAAAGCCTGTTGAGAAGAAGATTGCGGCACCAAAGGCTGCTACAAATGGCGCTGCAAAGCCGGCTGTCAAGGCTGTAAGTTCTTCTGTGGAGAAAATATCATTCAATAACTAACATCGCAGGAGGAATCCGAGGAGGAGGAAGACAGTGATGATTCTGCTTCGTCTGTTTCCAGCGACGACGACGATGATGCATCCGATTCCAGCGATAGCGAGAGTGAGACCGAGGCACCAAGCAAGAAGCGCAAGGCCGAAGAGGAGCCAGTTGAATCCACAAAGAAGACCAAGACCGAGACCGCCGTCGAAGACAATGGATCCAAGAACCTGTTCGTTGGCAACTTGAGCTGGAACATCGATGATGAGTGGCTGTACCGCGAGTTCGAGGAGTTCGGTGAGATCACACGCGCCAATGTCTTGACTGACAGAGAGTCCGGTCGCTCCAAGGGTTTCGGATATGTTGAGTTCGCCAGTTCAGCATCTGCTGCTGCTGCTCTCGAAGCTAAAAAGGGCTCACTAATTGATGGTCGTGAAGCAAATGTCGACTTCTCCACTCCCCGTGACAAGGCCGCACCAAAGGACCGCGCACAGAACAGAGCTCAGCAGTTCGGCGATTCCAAGAACCCTCCTTCCGACACTCTCTTCTGTGGTAACCTCTCATTCGACGCTACCGAAGATGTTGTTGGAGAGGCTTTCGGCGAGCACGGTACAGTTGTCAATGTTAGACTTCCAACTGACATGTGAGTTTATTTGCCCTAAACACATACACATGTTACTAATTATTTGATAGGGATTCTGGAAACCCTAAGGGCTTTGGCTATGTTACCTTCAGTTCCGTCCAAGATGCCGAGAAGGCATATGAACAAATGATGGGCGCAGAAATTGCTGGCCGACCAGTCCGACTTGATTTCGCGACTCCACGCCCTGAACGATCCGAGGGAGGATTTTCTCGAGGGGGCGGCCGAG
Source organism: Hyaloscypha bicolor E (assembly GCF_002865645.1). Lineage (NCBI taxonomy): Eukaryota > Fungi > Ascomycota > Leotiomycetes > Helotiales > Hyaloscyphaceae > Hyaloscypha > Hyaloscypha bicolor. The sequence goes on along the minus strand of NW_020194691.1, from coordinate 221,640 downwards.
GTGGCGGACGAGGATTTGGCGGAGACAGAGGACGTGGTGGTCGTGGAGGTAAGCCTTACTACTCATTTCTTTTCCGGTTTTGATCGCTCATCTCCTGGGCCCTCTCATGTCTCTTGCCTCAGAAATAACCGGTACTAATTGATCTATAGGTGGACGAGGTGGCGGACGCGGCGGTTTCAATGACAGAGGACGTGGCGGATCGAGAGGTGGCCGTGGAGCTTCGACCAACCGTGGAGGTTTCGGAGACTTCAAAGGCAAGAAGCAGACTTTTTAAGTCTAGAGGCATCGCTTGAGGACTGCATGCCCGTCAACACTGCCGCACAATTCTTCTTCGGAAGATAAGTGTTGACTTGTGGGTCGTTGGCTTTGTGGGTTGTGGGCTCTTGACTATACTGCTTCGGCAGCTGTGGGCTTTGAGATCATACTTGTGGGCTTGAGACATTACACAGTGGGCGTTGGCTTGTGGCTGTCCCTTTGGCCTGTCTGCACGCAGCAGAAACTGGCCTGGCTTTTTGACTTTACACATATCATATGGGCGTTTGGGATTCATGACCGTTCTGTGGGCTTTGGCTACGAAGTCGAGATGAACCTTCTTATATCTTCCTCCCTTTTGGGATGGGTATCTTGGAGCGGATCGAGCTTCATGTGGGCTTCTCGAAGATCAATCATCCTGTGGGGCGTGGAAAAGTTCTTGTTTGTTTCCTTGGCTAGCTGTACGTTTCGATAATGTTGTGCGTAGTCTCGCACGTCTCTGTACCATATGGTGAGTATACCTTGCTCTCTGGATTGGTTGCTGCTTGCATTTCCTCCCCCGCAAACCATTCATTTCTGCTTATGAATTGAAACATCAAAACTCAACAATCTTGCTCCGCTTGACGTGATATTCATGCTTGCATTTTGTGAATCCCGCCATTAGCAATGTTTGGTGTCAAGACCCATATTATCATTGATTGCGACTGCCTCCACTTAGGTGCTTACCAGGACTGCGAGTTGGAAGCCAATAAACTTCAGGGTCATTTTGAAGGGATAGGTTCGCGGATATCCCGAGGCGACCTAGTTGTTTCCGAAATTACGACATCTCCATCTCTGTTATCCCAGCTTAAAAGACATTCCACGATTGATTTCGCTTTCGGGTTTTTGGGCTCGCTGGCGATAATCGACGATCAGCACTCAACCTAGACAAAAAATACCACGCCAGTATCGTGAGAGCTGTAGTTGGCAGACCCAGCAATCGCAGCAACCAAAAGCCACCAGATGCCTTCAATTTCCCTTTCACGCTATCTAAAAAGTCGGCATTGAAGAATTGAGTTCCGAAGAGTGACTGCAGGATATCAGCAGAGAGAAAAACTCAAGCGAAAAGGGTCAACATACCGCAACTCAGTCAGTGGAAGGAAAATCAGAGTCATGATTGCGATTGTCTTCATCGAATGGCTATCCTGCTGGAGTATGATGCTGTCTCTCTAGGTCGTCTGATGGAATGCCTCGCTAATATTAGCTTTAGGAGAAAATACTTACAAGATTGATCACATTTTTTCAATTGATCGAACTCGAAGGCCCAACGAGTTGAACGCACTGAGCATATATTGCGAGTCCTTTTTTGTGGCCGGGATAGCAGGATGCGGTGCAAGATCACGAAATTGAGAAGGATTGAACATCTCCCTGTGTGCTTTCCGTATCGCTTTTGCAGTGTCGATAATAGCATCGCAGGCTTCCTTCAAGTGTATGGCGATCTTTTCCAGATTGTGAAGAATCACAAAGTTCGCCTCGTACTCTTGTCATTTCCTGCTTTTGTGCGTCCGCGTATCTGAATATTTGCTGTCAACAGTCAGCAGAATTACCTGCTCGGATAGAATACAACCCTCCTCCTGGTGGTTAAACACTGAGATCAAATCCCAAATAACCGAATCCATTCGTGAGTATAGTTCATCCAAGATGGTAACAAATAGAGCATACGGGTCGTAAAGCGCGCTCTGCACATTGTCTGCATTCTCTATGAGCCTTCTCAGCCGCCCCTGAATTCTCGGGTACGATCCGACGCAGCAGAGGAAATGTCACCTCCTGCTTCATTCCACTTCACGAAAAGGCCTCCCTGGATCCAGCTTGGGCCGCCGGCTGCCAAGTGGTGTTGCGATCCAGAACCGCAGATATCAGAATTGCTATTAGCAGTGAGATTTAACACAATGTTTTGGCACGGGGAATGCAACCATGAATCTAGCCCCAGTCAGAAAAACACAACAACAGGTTAGGTGGTTCTTGCCTTGGGTGTTGTGATTTGCATCTCTTATACCAAAAGAATTTGTCACGCCGACAACTCGCTCTTCTAGAAAGACACTAGGGACGGAGAACCCCTCGAAGATTTCCTTCAACTCTAATATATTGTTTTTATCAGGCTCGTCGACTCCGGGGAATCTGTAGCTTGTTAGTTCTTGCATATGTGAAGCCCGGTGTTAAACATTTTGAGTTTCTAGTTTGGTGGGACTAGCGCTTGGAATCTTGCTCCGTTTTCTTCGATTTCTTCTCACACCGCCTGAATGTCGTGTTTCCCCTATTTCTCTGAGATGCTCCCTTAGCTTAAGTTTTTTCGTTGCAGCTCGTTTCTAGGATTTGGATTAGCAAACGCAAGTTACTTTGTTAGAGCGTTTCTTCACCTGTGTCACTTGGTTTAAATACTATTTGTTTTGATGGACTAATGATCTTTGATGTCGTAAGCACACCACCACCAGAGGAAAATTAAGCGAATAGATGGCCGCAAAAGGGGGTGGATATATATTTGACTATGTTCGTTATGTAAGAGATTGAAGGCGCCTTATCGATCGATCTCTTCGTTTGGAAGTAGGGTGATGACGAAGACACGCCTTCTTTGTCAAAAAGAGGAAATTCAGTGGAGCAAAGCGTTGATGGGGCCACCCACGCTCGATGCGTTTCAATGTCTAGGATAGCTCGTGCTCAGACCCAGGCCGAGAACGTTTCCAAGGCTTCTCCTAAACAATCTATAAACCGAAGTCGCACAGAGGTCTGTTCATGCATCTTACCACGGCCCGGCATTGAAAACAAGTCAGTGTACAATTGGAGATCAGACCCCTCGCTTGGATTCAAGGACAATTGCGAAGCTCATGTGAAATCTAGCTCGGAGCTTGATTATACTATAACTCCACAATCTCTCCAACACTGTATTCTTTTTCTTTCTCGCAAATCCTCATGAAGATGGCAGAATTCTCCACCAACGATCTCTATACCTGCAACGGCTGCCGCTCAGCAATCCTCGCCGACCGAGCTCGCGTATCCTGCCATGGCTGCCCAAACTACCATCTCTGCGCAAATTGTTCCGTCATAAAGCAGTTCAATAGCCCGCATGCCGAGTCCCATTCAACAATGGTCTTCAAAGTTTCTGGGTTCGTCGGTCCCCCACCGCCTGGATTTAACCGCCGAACTCCTCCTCCGTTGCCACCGAGAACGATGTCCAGCACGAGCACGAAGCAAACCAACAGGCTTTCTGAGATCCCAACTGCGAATTGGGGTGCAATATGGAACGTTATTAAGGCTCCACTGGAAAAGAAAGACAAGAAAATTCGCAAAGAGGGCATAGACGGAACTGCCAGAGACCAAGGGACCGAATTGAGGCCAGCCAGCGAATCACCGCCTCAAGACGGGTTCGAAATTGCGCCCTTGAACAGGCACCCAATGAATCAATTCCCACCTTCACCACCAAAATCCGTGCGGCAAAGAATCGAAAAAGTTGACAGTACAGCACCGTCTTATCCCCGGCCAGCGAAATGGGAGCTCTTGTTTGAGGCTGACCATACGCCAACGCCGATTTTCGTGGCGTTGATGAGCACAGTGTTCAGCCATTTAGATCCGCAGCACACCGGATATTTGAGCCCAGAGGTATATTCTGGGTTCTTGGATATTCAGGGATATCCTCTTCCTGGAAATATCTGTAGGTTGCATCTTCTCTACTCAGCTACAATTGCATGGCTGATATCAATCAGGGAAAAACGCGCTCGACAACGACGCGGGTGACGCCTCCTTAGACGTCGCTGACTTAGAACTCGGCCTCCACTTCTCGGGCCTCGCCATCTCTCATACCCTCGCTACGCGGCACAAGTCTTCTCTTTCATACGACCAAGATAATATGAAGGAGCCTACCTCTGCAGTAGAAGAAAGAATCAAGGAGTCAATGCGTTTTGGGGCAAACATGCCGATGATTTCTAGACAGGGGTTTATTGACCTTGGCAAAAGGGAGTACTTAAGGGACCCGGATGTAGGGTACAAGTATTTAAAGAGAGTGGTGTGTGAGTATGGGATATGGGGTGAGTTGGGGGAGATCCGGAGGAACATTTTGCCGGCCAGCGGGGCGGGCGAGGAAGAAGAAGACAGACCCCCATTGCCCCCCCGAGGCAACTCTCTGAGCCATATGAAGGTTGATGGGGGAGAGAAGAAGGTTGAGACATTGCTTAACGGGGATGGCTGGGAGCAATCTTCACCTGGAACCATCTCTGAAAACCCGGTCGAGATCATGGATGCGGGACAAAAGGTTACAATGCTACAACAAAACGAGGAGATCATAAAATCGGAGGGGGAACGGGAAACGAGCAAGAACACAGCAGGGTCGACCGAACAATGCGATGAGATGCCCAAGGACCAGGAACATAAAACATGGTGCGCAAATCTACAAGAGACGGATGCGGCTGAAGCAACAAGCGAGAGGGATGATGATGAAAGGCTCTCACAGTTTGTAAAAATTTGAATCGAGCCTAGGGAATGCAAGCTTTTTCCGGCGGCCGCTGGCTGTCTTCTTTTGTTCGGGGCGCTCCTACGGCTAGCTCTCCGGTGTATCTACAAACCTCAAAGCAGAGAATAAAATTTCATCCCCTCATTCCACAATTTCCACTCCTGCCAGCAGCAAGCATTGTATTAATCCGAGCCTCATTCAACAATGTGCTTACTAATATTAGAGCTAACGGGAAAAACTTGCCGTCTTCGGAATACCTGCAGATGGTACTGGGGCTGGTGCTGCTGGTGTAGCGGGAGCAAATACGGACCGTAAGAGAGAAGACATTCTACGGACTGTAAGGAGCGTTACGGGCCAGGGGCAGGCCCGTACAGCGATATTAGTAACAATCGTCTAAATCGCATTTTAAGCGCGAGCGCAAAAAGGGTCAGGAACACCAAACCCATAATATTAATTATATCGACTGCATCACCATTTATTAATAGAACTCCATAATTTTAATTAAAATAGATGGGGGCATTAGTGCGATTAATTTAAGGTACTATAGTTCTCTCCTGGACTTATAATTATTAAATTATTTGAGATCGGGCAAAAATGCGATTTTATAGCCTCGCGCGCCAAGCTTCGCCAAGCCCAGCCCCTCGATTTTCGATTTTCGTACCCCTCCAACCTCTTTCCTAAATAACTTTCAGACTACGCTTCTAGACTTAGTACTCTCGGGCTTAAATAGTTTATATAAGTGTCCCCTTACTCTCTTTAAGAGCTTATATTATTATAATAAGATTTGGGACTATGGCCGGCAAATTAATACTATTTTATACCAAAATTAAGAGTAAAAACTGCCCTTTATTAAATTATATAATTAATCTGCTTCTAGCTAAAGAGCCCTCTTATCTAAAGAAAGACCCTAATATTCCCTTACTCTCTCTAAGAGCTTAGACTATTTTAATAAGGTTTGGAACCGTGCCCGGCGAATTAATACTATTTTATACCAAAATTAAGAGTAAAATCGCTATTTACTAAACTATATAATTAATTCGCTTCTAGCCAAATAAATCTCTTACCTAAAGAAAGCCCCAAATGCCCCCATTAATTTGAGCCTATTGCTGTTTTAATTAAGGCTATCATTATTGAGAAGTCATAGAAAATAATTTCGTGGTTTTGGTGTTCTCGACCCTTTTTGCGCTCTCGCTTAAAATGCGATTTAGACGATTGTTACTAATATCGCTGTAGCGGGTACAGGGGTTGACTTACGTGCTTAGTAAAGGTAGTTGTTAAAAGAAAGAAATTTTAAAATTCGAAATTAAAGCCTACCTTATTTAACTTACCTGGAAAAAATCGCTAGCCTTTTAAGAGTGAATTTAAAGTCAAAATAAAGGTAAAATCTCTCAAACTAGTGCCTAAGCCAGAGTTAGTCATGTGACCTCGTCCGAGCGTAATGGAAAATCAAACAAAACCAACGGCATTCGAACTTCTCACAAACATGCAAACGCCTTCTCCAGCGAATCCAATCCTGCTTTTATTATGCTTTACCTCCTCCCTCGGGCATGAATTTCTGCTCGAACTTTCAACAAGTTAACATTCTACCGCGGCCATCACAGCACAACAGGGAGATTCATCACGATCGGTCCCCAAGGGACTCCAGTCACCCGTGAGATCGAGGTCTGGCTGGGAGGCCTGGGGAGTGCGTATGTCATGTTCGGCCCTGAGATTAGCCGGGCTTTCCAAACAGGGACTATACTGCAGGGCGGCTGTTCCTGGCACAAGACCAGGAGTTCTATCCGCTGAACTTCCACCGCAATACCCGACACTTCTCTTATAGTATTTTGCACCTAAGATAGTTACTTTGGAGCTAAATACATATTATCCAGAATCGTCCCCTTATCCTCGACTCGAGATACCCCAAGATCTTCCACAACAATCGAATGCCCGCAGCAGCCCAGCAACTCTTCATGCGTATGGAATGATACATGCGATTACGCTTGATGGGGCGCCCGATGGTAAGCTTGCGCATTGTGATATCTATCCTCTGCTAATGGTGGACAGCGGAATTTCAACTGAATATGAGAGAGACAGTCCAGCGGTTGCAGCCGGTCTTGGATAAGGTCAAGGATACATAGAATATCCCCAAAGACAGCTAGCAACTCTTTGGTGGGTTCTGCAACTGTATCACATCGAACAGCGCTTGGCTCGGAAGCGCCATGGGGCCCATTTGTCAGAAGCAGCATCAAGCGTGGCGTCTTTTCTGTCTCTCGGGTGTCTCTCGGATGTTGCATTTTTACCTGATATCAAGGCGGATTCTATCGCAAGATCATGGTATAATTCGCCCACTGTTACACGAAAGTTTTCTTGAGCACTTGAGAGATCCATCAGGTTTGATTCACGTACGAGCGTATTCACGTACGAAGCGTATTTAAGTGTGGAGCGCATTTGCGTACGGAGCACATTGATATACGGAGCGCATTTATACGAGCGCATTTACGTACGGAGTATATACGCATACCTTGAGCATACGTGATTTGTTGGTTTTGAACGAGCAGGGATGACACGGCGATCACATGATGTCTCGACATATCAGGACATCCCATCCGTCGTTCCTCTCGCCCAAAAATATCTATCAACTTCCGACCTCATGCCTCTAAATTCACGGAGACTACCGCATCTATTCCGAATCTCCCAGTTTCGACCCATTCATCAAAGTATGTCTTTAAATCTAAGACAACGTTCAGTGGTCTCCTCTTTTATCTGCACGTCACCCTCCTCTCCAAACGGACTCACCTTCGCGCTGTTCAAGCGCAGCAATGATGTCAATTCATACCAGTAAGTGCCCATATCACTTCACTGATGTCTTTAATCCTTCCTTCATTTTGAAGGAAACCCCGTGTGGAGTCGGTGGACAATGTTTCACCGGGACATGACGCTGATCACCTGACCAGGGGCAAATGGGCTGTCTGCTCCGGCTCCATCGACGCGGATGATCCCAGTCCCGAAGCAGCAGCAAAACGAGAAATTCAAGAGGAGACAACGCTCTCAGATGTCGACATCACTCTCCTCCGAAAAGGAAAGCCGTTTAGTCTTACAGATGAACGCTTGAACACGAGATGGACCATCCATCCGTTTGCGTGGCAGCTGAAGGACGGCGCTAAAGAGATCAAGTTCGACTGGGAGCATACGGAGTACAAGTTCATCAAGCCTGAAGATATCCATGAGTATGATCATGTACCGCAACTTGAGGTGGGGATGGAGAGGGTGCTTGTTCGCCCAGAGACCGAGGAAGCGCTGGCCGTGTTGAGGAATGATCATGAGAGCGGTGCTCAGGCGTTGGCTGTAAAAGCGTTGGAAATGCTGCTGAAAGCTGTTCGGGGCCGGGAACTTTCGCAGTTGGCGACTTCTGAAGAATTCTGGGCTGAGTTGAGATGGAGAACATGGCATCTTGCAAAGAACGGAAGGCCGAGTATGGGAGCAGCGATCGAGGCCGAACTCTTCAAGACCTTGGACTTTGTTTCAACGCGGGTGTCTTCTTCTGTGTATGAGGGGATCGGCGGTATTCCCTTGTCTGATCTCAAGGGCATCACGGAGACAGCAATTTCCGAGCGAATCTCAGCCACGCAACACAGCTTGGAAAGCCTCGCACAGTACTGTCTTGATTGTATGAGACCAAAGAGCTTCGAGTCAGTCACAAATATCGTGACCCTCTCCTCGTCCGGATCGATAACTCGGACTTTGGCCAGATTCGTGGAAAGCACGACAAAAAATAGAGGATACGTCAAAATCACAGTTCTCGAGTCACGCCCCGGCTTCGAAGGTGTAGCTTTCGTCAACACTCTACTCGACTCACTCCGGGAGGACAAAGACATTCATTCCCACCTTAAGATTGAGATTGTTTCCGATGCCAGCATTGCCACTGTTATTGGAGATGCACAGTACCTGATATTCGGTGGTGACAAAGTCCTACCCAATGGCAACGTGAGCAACAAAATCGGTACCCTCACAGCGGCCATGTTATCAAAGGAGCTGAATCCAGCATGTAAAGTCCTTGCATTGTTCACTACGAATAAGATCACCGGCTCAGGATTTGACTCGGAACATCTGAAGGTTGAGTATAATGATCCGAAAGAATTGACTAGTGCTTGGCCGGAGAGTTACAGGCAGCAGCTGAATGAAAATCAAGAAAACGGATATCAGGTTGAGGTGAAGAATGCATATTTTGAGTGGGTACCCGCGAAGTATATTGATCAGTATATCTCGGACATAGGCGCGCTGGAGAAGGCAGATATTGAACGATTGGCCAGTGAGGGCGAGGAGCTTGAGAAGAGGATATTTGGGGACTTGTGAGTGTCAGTTGCGCATTCACAATCAGGCCCCATTCATACATAGTTCAGGATACGTTACTTTAAAGGGTATTTACACTCGTCGACTAAACCAGGCCAATGAATGCAACCACTTCCAACCAGAAGTTACAAAGGTTCGCTTTAGGGGCTAATCCATGGGCTTCCTCATCTCGTTAGAGTTCTTCTATTATACGCCGTGTTCCATAATCCATCCTCAACAATTTTAGTTGACCCCGCCACCATAAGGCCTCGGTTTCCTACCCTTCGGAAATGGTACCTCTACGACTTGTACTTTCCAACTTTCTTTCATAGTGCGCCTTCTAGCCCATTCACAAGCTTTGCAGTCTCAGCTTGAGTCGTCATGTTGAATTCCTTTACTTTCTCGCCCAATCTTGCAGGTTGTAGCTTGCTTCTCAGCCTCTTCCTGAGAGAGCTTTCCCCGGTCCTTTGGCTTTTCAGTCTTTGTTTTGTCTCTCTCCTCCACCTTGGCCGGGCCTGCCCTCTTCGTTCCCTCTCGTTTTGCGGAATTGATTTTCTCTTCCTTCTTAGTTCCGTCGAGCTCCTTCATCACATCCTTCAACTTCCATTTGGCCGCCTCCAACTTTTCTTCAGCTACAACCAGTCAATGCCTAGTCGCTTCGAGTTCAATATTGAACGCATTCTTAGCTCCCTCTAACGTTTCTTCAGCTGCAACTCGTTGATTCTTGCTTACCTTTAGTTGCCCCTTGAAATCGGCTTTGACAGCATCGAGTTCAGCTTTGGCGGCCCGCAATCCCCCTCTGGTTGCGGTGATTTCAAGCTTACTTGCGCCGAGCTCGTGAATGAAATTCTTGGTTTCCTCCAGTTCTTTATTAATAGCAGCCAATTTGTACTTTGAACGCAGGCTCGCTTCGAGTTCCTCTCTGAACGCAGCTCTAGTTGCCTCCAGTACATCTTTTAGCATCTCTAGTTCATCCTTAGTCGCTTTGAGTTACTTGACTGCATCCTCATTCCTGCCTTGAGCATCCCTCTCAACGTCCTTCTCTGTCTCGACAGTAGCTGTAATGTGTCAATACTCTTCACCTAGAATCGGATTATCTACCTTAACGAGATTTTGTTCTTTAACACCGACATGCTCTGTCCTGGGCGGTGGTGTTTCGGAGCCAATTTCTGCCTCCACACGCGAATTATAGTTGGTGGCCATCCTCAAAGCGTATAACTTGGGGGAAGCTAAGTTGATGGGGGGGGGGTAACTTGTGACCTTTGGTAACTCGATATCTTTGGGACGGAAAGGTATTTGGAAAACTGAAAACCCGAGAAGAGGGAGGAAGTCACGTGAAGGGTATTTAAGCTCGCCGTGTTGGAACTGCTATAATTCATCTGAAGCCCTGTGTTATGATCGAGTGAAGACGAACCTTCCACGTGCCTCAAGTTCACCGAATCACTCAAAATCCAGACGCAAAGCAATGGTTCAAGTTCTTCCTTCAATTGGGAGTGAGAGAAAAGATGGGACCAGAAAATGCAGAATGCACCGCGCAATAACATTCATAGGCTTTTGGGGACGATGTTGCATTGAATAAGTATATTTCTTTGCTAACTTCACGCCTGCTATTCAATGACTTGCCTGTGGGAATCTAGTTATAGGAAGCTCACGGGTTCACTCGACCACTCGTCACTCTCGTGAATCCCCAACTCAGCATTTTGAGCCCTTAGACCAAGCCTCCATACTCTCACGCCGTGGCGCCTAGTACACTCTCCCGCCGTAAGGTCTAGGTGTTCTTCCAACAACAAAGGGAATCTCAACAGCAGGTCCTTCATTACTGTCCTCTTCCTTGTCAATAGCGTTTTCCTTGCCGGTATTCTCCCCGGCTTGAACTTCGCCTTGCCCATCCAAGCTGAGATTTTCCATGGTAGCGGCGACGGATTCCTCTTTCTGGGATGGGGCATCCTTCTCCGTAGAATCTATTGAAGGGGTAGCAAATTTTGTGTTTGCGGGCTCGTTCTCTTTTTTAATATATCTCTCCTTCTCGAGGGAATCCTTTTCATTGATGGCGGCTGGGTCTTCTCTCAAGATTGGTGTCTCGGGAGTGATCTCTGCTTCCCCGCTTGGGTTGATGATGATAGGCATTGTCAAAAGCCTGAAATAGATGTATGAGCGTTTGGTGCTGTACTGTAGTCGATGTGCGATTTAGTAGCCCGATACTGTTTCTTGCTTGGAGAAACTAGGAAATAATAGAAAGCCAGGCTACGGATGAGACGCTTTTGTAGACTCGAATCCGCTGTGAATCACCCAAGGCTCTCTAAACAGGAAGGAAGGACATAAACAAGCAATAAAATCAAACAAAACTCAGCTACAGCTTTTTTGTATTCTCTGAATCAACCTAGATCTACGCGCACAGGAATGATTCAACTTGACTTTAATGTTCGCACTGCCCCCTACCCAGACAATACGGATTTAACAGTCTCCTTTAAATCGCCCTTCGGCAGGCCCAACTCCTTATTCGCAAGCTGCTCCTCCTTAGGAGAAACCCCAATGCCATCTCCAAACAACAGTGGCTTCAAATAATCCCCAAAAGCTGAGTAATCGCCCTTTGCCAACTTCTCATCTGCGAGCTTCTGACTATCCGCTGTATTCTTCTTTACAACCGTCCACTTCTTCCCAGATTCCTCCTCCAGTGCCGCTAGTATAGCATTTTGTGTGGTTACGAAGGAGGCAACCTTGAGGTACTTGTTCGCTGTCTCTTCAGGGTGTTTGAGGACTGAAGCGATTGCTTGGCCAACGAGGGCGAGATTTGATCCCGTGAAGGGCTCGTTGCCGGAATCGTAGATGGTCGCGGTCTCGGTTGGAAGTGAGAAACCCAGTGATCCCACTTTCAGGCCCTAGAAAGATCTCATTAGATAATGCTCAATATATCTCGAAGGGGTATGTACCCAGTCAAAGAACATTCCCGTCGAGATCCCAGTCCACGAGAAATGCTTATTCTCTTCCGCAGCCTTAGCCAACACCCCCTGCAGCGCAATCTTTCCACCTAATATCTTTTTTGCGCCGCCTGTGATGGTTGTAGTATCCATCCCAAACTCGCTCGGTATAAATCTCTTTACGCCTGCCTTGACTGCCGCGTCGACAACCGCCTGCTGCTGTCCCAATGCCGCTGTTGCGATCGTTGATACGACGGCATCTTGTCCCTTGAAGGCTTCTGCAATTGAGTCGGGGGAGGAGTAGTCGGTTTTGTGGACCTTTGCGCCGGGGAGTACTGTCGAGGTGGAGTCGATTCGGGTCAGGGCTGTTACGGTGAAGCCAGCATCGAGGAGGGCTTTCACGACAGCTGGACCGAGATTGCCTGTTGCCTGAAGCTTATTAGCTACTATCTCGTTCTCAATTGGGGTTGGCATACTCCAATGACAGCTACGCTCTTGATTGTGGTCATTGTGTGCTGTTGGCGGAGGAGGTTAGGTGTGTAGAATGTTAGAATTATAGAGAAGAGGGCAATTGATATAGTGATGAAAATTGCTCTTCGACTGCTGCTTTGGGGAACAGGATCTGCCATGCTGGCGCAATCGAAGAGGTTTATAGCATCATTTTTGAGGACTTCGGCCCCACGCCCTTGCAGGAGGATTGCACACTGGATGCGGGGCTCCAATCAAGGCGGCAGATTTTATGGGAGCCGAACGAGAGGGGGTATATTACAAAGCATTGAAGTAAGTCTGGGATGCTTATGAAGCAGTTGCGGGATGAAAAACCTAAATCCCATGGTGTGGGATGCGAGGAAGGGAATCACGGGAGTTCAGGAATCGAAGTTCGGCAAACGCTGAAAGATGTTTCGTGTTGCTTGGCGTTGGAGCGACTTGCTTAGTGACTGGCGGGGTAGATTCAGGGGCTCCGCCCAAGTTTCTCGAGTTTGGAAAACAGCAAGGAATTCTGCTTTCATACTATTTTGCAATCAATACCGAAGAGTCTTCTCTACTTCTGGCCTAAGTACAGGGATCGATTTGTAAATAAGCTTGTATGTCTGAATCTCTATCATACCCCGAAATGTGAACAGGTGCCTCTAACTCCCCGCTATAAAACGCCTGGGTATTCCAAACATGCATATTTCCCCAACCGGGAGCCTGCCACGCCTCCAAAAAAAAAAACAACAACACAAAGATCAACATAGCTCCAGCCCGAGAACGTTGCACCACCTCCAATCCCACCTCGCTGCCTCATCAATCGCATCTGCGTTCAACATCCCAAGCTCCAGCTCTTCAAGTTGATGCCAGATATTGATCCGTCTGCTCACCGGCCACGGTGGAATATCCCAATACCTGCTCACCAATCCCAACTCCGTAGCCTTGCCCACCTGTCCTCGCAGGAAAATCATCTGCTTCTTCGTCAACCCATTCCGAGGAATCTTGCTCTTCCCGCCCAGCACGCCGGTAAGTGAGGTACTCGTGTAATATGAATTCGATAAATTGTAAATATGTGATAGATTGTGCAATGGTGCATCGAAGAACACATCTCGATACGTGCAGTTCGAGTATGAAGAGTTGAGCACCGCTTCGAATGGTGTATTTCCTGTCCCGACGTGTGTGATGGGACCCGGAATGACTGCAGTCCCATTCCAGTACGTGAGCCAACCTTTCTGACGAAATGGTTCAAGCTGTGCTTGCACTGCTGCCAGGGTTGAAAAGCCTTCGGTCTTTAGGTCTGTCATAAGCACGATGCCTCGCGAGGGATGAGTATCCCAGACACCATTGATTCCCGAACTCGAAGTCAAGCTGCTCCCCGCATTTTGATTAGTGAGAATGTCAATCAAAGGATCAAGGTACAGAGATCGTAATGTCAAGTTAGGTCTCAAGGACGAATTCGTATGGCCAACGTATAATTCTCCATCGATGAGATGACAATCAGCTTCCACACCTGTAATTCCCAGGGACAAAGCTTCAAACAGCGGAACTCGGCGCCAATAATCATTGTGCGAATGAATTTCTTTCGGGACGACATCTCGGCTGAAGTTTGGAAGCCAGAAGGTTGAAGTTGAGTTGGCTCCTGGTTGTACCCAATCGGCAACTATTTGGGTGAGGCCGTTGTCTGAAACTCTAGGAGGAGAGAGTCGTCTGACGAGGGCAAGGAGGAGGGAGTGGTAGATTCTGAATTTCTGCCATGAGTACTAGTGGGAGAGAAAGGGTGGGGTGATCCTACATGACAGCGAAGATGCCGAGAAGGAGAGCAGCAGAAAAGAGGCACAGGAGTCTCCGGATGAGTTTAGGCCATGGCGATTGCTCTGATTTATTCCGGAAGTCGAACACTCTTCGAACACTTGAAGCAAACCATTTCCGCCGATTCTTTTGAGAAGGTTTGGGGCGACATTCTTCAATATCGACGACAGTGACCCTCAACTCCTTGACTTCCGGCTCAATTTTATCTTTGCTCTCGTTGCCCATAATTCCGTGTCAGGCCGTTTGCCCAGCAAGGGTGCTCAGCAACAGCACTACGCCAAGGCACCTCCGCTAGAAGCTTGGGAGTCGGTGCTCAACAAGAAAAGGGGAGATGAACTCGAGACAATATAGATTAGGCGAAACCAAAACATCGCGCCAGTCATTGACGGGAGATATCGCCCTCTTTATGTCTGCCATTGAAGTGCAAATTCTCTAGGCTCCAGCTGGATAATCTGGAAGATGTCGCGATTTTCCGAGGCGTTTCGGGAGAGCTAAGGCGAGCCTAGATCCCAGCCCTGACTCGAATCGGGTCTTCCTCCGAGAAACCAATACAGTAGGATACGGTTGGTGGTGGAAGAAGCCATATGGAATCGTTTGTTTGAGTTGAATAGATGATACCTTAGTAGAAGATCGATCTTATGCTTGAAGTCCAGTTGTTTTTTGTTACCCGCAATAAATCAATTTTAAATAAAGTTATGCTCTCCAGAAACCAGTGCGACCGCCTGCAGCGGGGCAATATGGACCTTTAGCGACCCCACCTTCGGGGAGGTCCCTGTTCTGTAGGGGGCTAGAATCTCACGTCAACTTCTGCAGGAGATACGCGAGGACTCTGCTGACTTGCTAAAATATGCTTGGGTAATTCCTTTTCCGTTTCGGGATGCCTCGACTTTCTGGGTTACTATTCACCTCTATGCAGTACATAGTTCTCCAGCTCCCTTTTCCCTACCTTCCAGTCGTCAACCGTCCTCCCACGCCCCATCAATATATATAAATCACTAACAAACCAATATTTACCACGAGTACCTTCTTGGCGCAGGAGAATTGGGGTAGAGAAGCCCAGAGCTAGCACGGTAATATCTCCGGGATTAACTTCAGAGTCTTGCGCAAATGTAAATATGTAAATACTACTAGACTTGCCTCTTTCTTGATTATGCACTGTTAGAAGGATTCGGCTGGTAGAAGGTAGGACTGCCTTCTGTAGAACTAACCAGTGGCGGTCGGATGGGGGTCCTTGTCTTTTGCAGCTCTGGCGGTCACCGACTGCACTACAGGATGGAATATGCGGTTCAGCCCCATCTCTAATTGCGACCCAAGGTCTACCACATGGCTCCACGACTCCTTAGCCTTCTCATAAGTGCTATGTTAAAGCCTAATGTCTAGCCTAACGGGCACCAGCGGTTCTCGTAAGTGTTCTTAGTCCATTCCAGACATTCAAACTTAACTACTTTACTGCTTCGGCGCCTGAGGGAATGTATTTTGAAGGATAGGACTCAACGCAACCGGTTGCTCCATGGTCTCCCACGGCGAGCCTGCAGAGTTTGGAGCAGAATTTATCCTTTTCATGGCCCCCATAATTTTGTATGGTCCGGGGTGGTGAGACTGAATGGCCATGATGCCTCGGCTCCTTCTCCCAGAGAGATCGATCCGATATACAGCTCGTGTTTGGCTGTGCCGAACTGCAATAATGACCGACGGAGTGCTTGCCCAGGGATATCTCACCATATGTCGACCCTTGCGGATACAGTAAGATTTTTGCCCCGAAGAACCTCTCAGGTAAACAATGACATCGATGGTCTGCCCAGGGTAATAAATCGCTGTATTCCATTCATGGCTCGGATATAGATCCGAATCGAGATTTTGGCATGCGAAAGAAGGTTGTAGATGTAAGTGGAATGCTTGTGATGCGGTGAAAATGGGTTGAAAACAAAAATGAAATGAAGAAATGATACGAACCATAGCCACATTTTGTAGCCCTGATTGAAATAAATGGTAGGAGGTCAGACAGGGCTGACCATTCAGAGTCTTAGCCATCTGTACCAAGCCACTAGTGCCACACCAAAGCTAAACTTTGCCAAATGGTCAGATATCCAATGAGAAAGAGTGGAAGTTCTTGGATCCTTGGGCGACAGCTACTGAAACCGAAAGCATGTCTAGAAATCAAAGAAACCAGAGAACGGGAAACAGGAACGGCTCGGCACGAACTCAAGAGTCAGGACACGGTGGTGGCCCAGCTCGACGTGGCGGATTTCCCGAGGGACTAATACGTTATGTTCCTTGGTTGTACGGGTTCAAAATGAGCCCGAGGGATGTAAAACAGGGTTGGACAACCGGCTTCTTTAGAGTTCTAAGTCTTCCCCGACGTATGGGTTCGTGTTGGATAGTTCTCGCGGTAGGCTTGCTCCAACGGGACGTACATCGACGTCAATTGTATATCCATGTCCATCGAGTCCATCAATCTCCTATGCTAGTATTCACGTGAGAGTGTCCCAGCGTTCTTCCTCCCCAGTATGGTTTTAGCGATCGTCGGCGCGTCGGCGGTCTCGAATTCGTGTGTGCTATTTTCCCCATATTCCTACTTAGCTGGCTATGGTTAAATGAGAAGATCACTTGTAGGCCGGTAGTCTGTTGTCGAGAGGGAAGAGGATGGAGAAAATCGTCATACGACTCCTGCAATATATATTAGCAATCTGGTCGTCCATAAATAGTTGCAACTTGCAACGGCCCGTTTTAGAGACTTACTAGTAGCGCTAATTGCATAGTAATTGGCCCATTCACAGGTCTGCAGCGTTGAGATCCTGGGCCATGAATAAGGAGGCATATGATTGATGGAGGAGTTTTAAGTCACCATGGGTCTGGTGGGTTAGGCTGGTGGATGACTCAGCAAGTGAGTCTCTTTTATTGCGACGTCCTGCTTCTATCTCATCCTTCACAATCTTAATTTGAGAGAAAAGGTAGGTCGAACGCGAGGAAACTGAAAGCTTGAGTTCTCACGCGCGAGCCAGCCAGTGAATATTCAAACTGACACCTTGAGCTTGACACCGACTCCTTCGGTTACCGAGATTCCGTTTTCAACCCCGTTCCTCTTCTCATTTTGGTCTTCAAACTCCTGCATCTTACTCCAGAGCAGGCATGGCTTCTTCACAGATCATTGTCCTGATAACAGGTGAGATCCGAGTTGATTTGAGTAAGGTATAAACTGACGAAGAGACATCTAGGCGCCAATCAAGGCATTGGATTTGAAACGGCCAAAAGCCTCCTGTTTTCCTTCCCCAATTACCACATTCTCCTCGGCAGTCGTGATCTTAGCAAGGGATTGGAAGCAGCATCAAATCTCCAGCAACTTCCTATCAAGGGCACGGTGACCGCAATTCAAATCGATGTCACCGACGATGCTTCGGTAGATGCTGCCGCGAGACACGTCAATGATACCCTCGGACGCCTCGACGTGCTTGTCAACAATGCTGGGATCGGGGCACGACACAATGAGACAGCGCGAGATGCCATGAGAGAAGTTCTAGCTGTCAATGTTGTCGGTGTAGTCAGTGTCACAGAAGCCTTCTTACCGTTGCTTGGGAAGTCCTCAGCCCCTCGTTTGATCTTTGTCTCTTCTACTACCGGCTCGATCGCCATTGCAGCAGACCCAAATGGGCCTTTACACGGCGGCGGTGCCATGGACTATAGATCTTCAAAGGCGGCGCTGAACATGTTGATGATTTTATACTGGAATCGCTTGGGGCGGGAGGGATTCAAAGTATTTGGTGCAAACCCAGGCTTGATTGCAACGAACTTCCATGGAGGCGGAAGACCTGGATCCGAGCCGGAAGTTGGAGGCGAAAGAATTGCTGCTGTCATCAGAGGAGATAGGGATGCGGATGTTGGGAAGGTCTGTAATGCAAACGGTGTTCTCCCCTGGTGATGGGGAAAAGCCATAAAATGATCGATAATAGTTCCATACGGCTACTTGCTTCGCTCGTCCTAGTCTCGAAGTCTTTATGTTAAAGCTGAGGGGCTTTCAACGATGAATCTTGTTTCTCACTCGTTCCTTGATGACCCGAAGCCGAATCTCTGGATGACGATCCATTCCCATTTCTGAACGTATGAAGCCGCCGTCATGTTGACGTTGACTGCAAATCTTTCCCCCCATTTTGAGTAGATACCAATGCGGGGAGGAGTAAGTCTAAGTTTGGAGCAAATTTCCCGGTGTCCGGGTATTTGCCTCTACCGTTATGTGACACCTCAGCCCTCTCTCTTCTCTTCTCTGCAGCAGCCTATCTTGATCAAACTTTGGTGTGAAGTTGTTAGGAAAGTATAATAAAGTGAGGAACCAACTCAACTATTCCGAATCATAGAAGAGACAAACTTTAGCAGAGGAACACACTCTCTGTGAGAATCTACCAAGGTTTGGTATCTCTGTATTAGTAATTGAACTCTAACCCTTTAATCTTCATTTCATATTCGATTGATAGGCATGGCCGCCCCTACTCAGACGCGAATCACCCTCGGCTCGCCCTCAGCTCAACCAGCTCACCTAAGCTGTCTAAGCAACCTGAGCAGCCCCTGAGTAGCCCCCGAATAGTCCACACGAAACTAATAAGGCCAGATGCTCGCTTAGGGCGCATTATGTCTTTTTTTATTAAGTCTTGGCGTTTATTCCTTGGAGCCTCTTTAGGCTCCTAAGGATCCTGAACAGGACCGCCTCGGACTCTGCAAGACCGTAGACACCCTGGAAACTGGCACATAGATAATATATCCCTATCCCAACTATGAAAAGTAACATCCTAGGATGTTGAACCGATTTTCTAGTTGCCTATCCTGTAATTCAAAAAATAAACCATAAGGAAATCATACCTAAAACCTGTCATCGTACTTTCGAAATTGAAGCTTTCATACATTATTGATCATCCGCATCCGCCATAAAGGTATCTTCCGCCGGCGCCTCTATCGCCTTCTGGCCAACCAACATCTCCAACCGCTCCGATTGCTCCGACTCTCCAGAAAAAGCCTTCAACCTCTTGTTTCCAATCCTATAATCCTCCTCTACAGCCAAAATGCTCTCAGTCTTCCTATCAAATATAGCTGGGAGGCTGAAATCAGCCTTGTCTTCCACAGAATACGTTTCTTGCGCTGCCATATTAAGCACCAATCGCAAGTTCTCGTTGTCGCCCGTATTTACTAGCGTTGAATAACTCTTTTCTAGGGTGGATGACTTGGGGAGGCGCATGAGGTTGGAATTAGTTACTACGCCCCCTGGACCGACGTTATGGAGGATAATGGCGCTCGAGTCATCACAGTTTTGATTGAGGGCTGAGAAGCTAAGTCCTGCTGCTGAGGCACTGAATACGGGTGTACCGGCGGATTGTATAGCGCTAGACGTGGAACTCTCTGAACTGATGTTCTGTCCAATCGTAATAATTTGCATGCTCTCGTGGTTTGAATTAACTATTGGAGCTATCACCGTTGTGGGTGTGGTTAAAGACGACGCCTGGGGAGCTTCGAGGGGTTTCGCCCGTGGTGGTAGGTGCTTGGTCAAGTCGATGAAAACCATTTGGTTGGAAGAAGGATCGGTTCCTTGAAGGTAGTTGCCACAGACAGACCAGCAGATGTTATCCAGCAGAGTATCGTGAACTGTAACGAGCTCTTTGTCTAGGTTTCATATAGTTATTACAGAATCACCATTAACAACATGAGTGAGTTTCACTTACCTTTCTCCATGAAGTGCCAAAGCGAAATCGTAGCAAGCCTGCAAACCGCAATAATCGGCAAAAACGGATGAAACCATAGAAATCTCTCGACCGTTTTATCCTTTGTACTCGACCGTCTGAACTGAATGCCCACGCTTGCTACAAGACGAAAAGATGGTACCCAATTATTGAATTGCGTATCACTGTACGCGCTTACTATCCAGCGCCTAGTATGAGCCGTCGATGGTGGCCCACTACCATTGATTTGTATCAAATACTTCTCATTCGGGGATATGAAGTATTGAGCCCAGGAATGGCATTTGTGGTCGGCGGGGACGATTTTGAACCCCCTTGTAAAAGAGAATCGCTTTCGTCCTGTATGTAACGGGCGTGCCATGGTAAAAGCATCCATGTCGAGGGTGTGTTCACACCCAGGGGGTGGCAGGACCTGAAAATGGCCTCGGTCGTCTATTTTCTCCAGCACTGAAGCCGGAGCGATCTTGAGCAAAATCCCGTGAACGACCAGAAGAGATAAGGATGAGGAAAAAGCAACCGGGAAGCGGAAATGAGTGCGTGTTTGTTTGGTATATTCCAGTGATTTGTCGTCTTGATTCTGAAGGTTTAGATCCAGCAGCTGCTCTTGCGGAATCTCAAACCTGATGCATTCGGTTTGAGACATCGTCTTTAACGACCATATTTGGTATGCTACTTTCCAGTATTCAGAGCCAGCCGATGCCTCACCTTTCATGCATTTTGACCTATTCCCCGAGTTAGTACAAGTATCATTCTGATGACTATTAGCCAACTCACGCTGACGTCCATATCTTAAACATGCCCACACTTCCACCATCGGCCGACACTTGGGAAGTTATCAGTATAGAACCTTCATCTTGCTTAGGGTTTAAGAAAGTCATCTTCGCAGTGCCACTGTTTGCCCAAAGATCGAATCTTCCAACCGCGTTGATGCTAGGCATCCAAATCTCGTTTGGCTCCTTCCGCAAAATATGACACCAGTCCGCATTCAGTCGACTCAGCTCTGGTGATAGGCGATTCAATCTGCTGACTACAGACTCGACTTGTAGCTTCCAGATTTCGGGATACTTTCTTTGAAATGCGCCTACGTAGCTTCCCACCATATTTAGAGAGGGCACGTTATGGAATGTATAGGAGGTTTCTATCCAGCAACTCAAGAGTTCCTTGTTCCATACCGCCTCGGCCAAGGCTTTGAAGAATATCCCATAAGATTCAGCGGAGTATCTAGATGACCCTAGGTCATTCAATGGTAGGCTTTGGCATGCGTGAGTAGGCCACCACTTTGTTGCGTAGGAAAGCAGAGGATATGTTGCTTTTAGATCAGTGGCCTCAGCCTTCTCTGCAGCAGCAATTGGCTTATGGGGAATATTGTAGATTATGTACGAGAGACAAAGGGTCGCTATAGAGCAATGTGCAAGTTCTTTTTGGATATGGAAGGTCCGCGAGAGCTCGGGGTTGTGTAATTCCGGGTTAGGGTCAACCAAAAATTCCTGGACAGACAGATGAATGAATCTCAAGGTTCCATCGGAATAGACCTCAACAAATGAGCCGCAAGTCTCTAGTAAACATTCTTGAAAGTCGGAAATGTAGTCATCAGATGTTATGGCTCGATCGATTTGAACCGCAAGTGCTGTATGGAGCGTTTCAAGCTTTCAAGGTGTTTGTGCAACAACAAGCCACTGAAACATCCTCTTAGTTATCGACCACAGCGATTTAGGAAGCCGTCTTTTCAAATCTTCAAGGATTTGCTTGTACATGGCGTCCAGCCCTTCGAGTATATGGATGTCGTTAATGGCTTGTAGTCGATTGTTCGGCGTTAGCAATGGGGAAGAAAGATAGCCGATCATCAACACCACCCACAAGAACATGGAATCTGCCCGGCTGACAATCTTTTCGACCGTTTCTGTGACTGTGAGAGAATCCGGAAACTTTCCTCGTTTGTATAGAGCCTGAATCTTTGGCTCGAGATATCGCTTCATGTCGCCGAGATTTTCCTCCGTTTCGAGTCGGAACTGAGAAGTGTTGCTTCCTACGCTCTTCACAACGCATAAATGAGGCCTCCCTAAACACACAACACTGCATTTGGATCCTCGAGTAACATTATCGAGGGTTTCCAGAAGTTCTTCCCAGTCTCTGCACCCATCGAGCGCGTCGAATATGAGAAAGGATGCACCAAGCCGCCCAAGGAAAATGCGGATTATAGATTGAATTTCCCTCTCAGTCGCAGTGCTCTGACCACTGCCCATATCGTCCATGAGGAGAACTGCTAAATCAATGAAGTCTGTGTCATCTTTGTTATCGTGCAACAGTTGGGTGGCAATTGCTCGTAGAGCACTCTCGTTTGACGTCGAATCATGATGCTGAGCGTTGAAGTAAAAAAAGGCGATAGCCCCTTTATCTGTGGGTTCATCTCTTCCAATACATCTCCGAATATCTGAAATAATACGCGTAGAGAGCACAGTTTTACCGTACCCGGGCTTTCCTTCAAAATGGTCAGCAATCTTGAAGTTAGTCAAAAATTGAGATGCTGAGTACCTGAGATGAAAAGGAGACGTTCCGAAAATTCAACGTCGTTGAGCTCACGTTTAAACTGATTCTCTATCCATGATTTGTATTTGTGATGCCGTATGAACCAATTCCCAGTATTCTCGGTCCGGTGTTTCTCGGCAGCATTAAACGATGTCGTCCAGTCCGAAGCTGCCATCCAAGCCCGTAGGCCTCGAACCTTCTCAGCTACACAATGTCAAAATGGACCAAAGATTCTATAAAGTAATATGAAAACGCACCCATTGACTCTTTCATGTTCCTTTCGGCCCTTTCTGCCTCATCTGCAGCCTTTCTAGCAAAATAGTCTTCGAGCCTGGCTCGCTGTCCTTCGTCTTGCTGAACTCTAGCAACCTCGAATTCATCAAGCCTCTGCTGGGTTTTGTCATGGTAGTATCTGCTTTCCTGCTTTTCCCTATCCATACCATTCTCCTTGGCCCCTGGCCATGGTGTATAGTGCAAATTCGAGCAAGCCTATGCCCTTCCTCCTGCCGTACTCGATTTGTGAAAAAGTCCAAGTCACAATCTTTTTCATCCAGGAACTAATCATATCTGGCCCGTACATTGGGCACACTCTCAAGATATTACAACCCGAAGGAATCATTAGAGAAGGCATCTCGAGAAGTCATGGCCCATCTCGTCCATATCAACGCCATCATTGCCTTCCTTGATCTCACCATCCTCGACCTCGAATACTCGGGCTTGTACGACATCCAGACCGCATACAAAGCTTTGGTATACAGGGTGAAATTCAAACTCGAATTCAGCATTCTCAGCCGCCGCGTCGACTTCACCAAGAACAGCAGCATTGCATCTCAGAGCAGTGAGCGTGGTCTGTTCAAATGGACACATTTGATAATGGAAGGCAAAGGAGGCAGACGAAGGAGACGGGCAGGGAGCTGGATACAAGGCATACATCCATTCGGCCGGAACTCAAGATCCTAATGGAGGGGATGAAATCAAGCAAACCAAATGCGTGGTCATGACGACACAAGTGTCGGTTCACAGAGATATGGACCGAAACGAACAGGACAGTGAGGAGTAGCTTGAGAATATTGACAGTAAATCGGGAGTGACTTCTGGAGTAAATGAGATCGGCAATGATATCATATCGCCATCGTCTTCGCAGATCCGTTTTGTGAATGGTGGATTTAGATTCGTGGTGGGCAAGCTGGCTTTGGTGGGATCTGAATTGTGGGACTGCCGTAGATTCTGATAAAAAGCTTTTTAAATTGGGAAATTCGTTAGAAATAGAGATACCACTTCAGCACCGACTCCCACGTTCTCGTTTTCCAGGCGGAAGTAGTCGCTGTTTACTCTCTGCCTTGAACGTGGGGCACTTCTGGCGTGCTTCCTTTGACTCGATTCGTGACTTGGGATCCCAACGAAGCATTTCTTTGATTAGGGCAAAGGCCCACTTCACTTCGTCACTACCAAGTGCTGATGTGACGCCGATTGTTGAGAGCAACTCTTCATCATAAAACTTCCATGATATTCTTTGGAACCTAGCTCGGGAACCACGCAGCAATTCGTACGCAGTCAAACCCATGCTCCAAACATCAGCGGATATGTTATAAGTAGTATCCAGAGGAGCGGTATTCTCCTTGAGGGCAATAATCTCGGGCGCCAAGTAACGAATCGTGCCTTTCATGTGGTCTTTGGAAGAAGTTTCCCACGTGGCACAACCAAAATCGATGATTACCGCACGAATAGGGGAAGGCGAAGCGAGAATGTTGTCGGGTTTTATATCTCGATGCATACAACCTTCTGCATGAAGAAATGCAAGTCCGTCGAGCATTTGTTCGAAAAGCAAGAGGCGAGAGGTCATTGGAAGCGATTGAGATGGAAGCAATTGACCAAGCGTTCCACTGATAAGTGGCTGAGATATGATGAAGCATTCAGTGGCACCAGAGGAGGTGCTGGGTTCGATTATGACGGAATCGATCAGCGAGCTTACAGTGATCTGATGGATTTGTCAACAATGAGTACACTTTAGGCCCGGAGACAATAGGAAGGGGATAAATGGAATTCATACAGGCGGGCGTTCCGATAATAGCCTTTTCATTGCATCGATCTCGCGACGGGCATGACGCAGACTACTAGAAGATACTGCAATAATCTTCTTCACCGCAACACTGGCGCCTGTATCCTTGTCCACTGCGGCACACATCCAACAGGTCGATCCTTGTGTGAATGAGCTTCTAATGAAGTATTTGTTCATAATCATGTAATCAGTTTCCGCGGGGGTTGGATCCACAAATATTCCCGGCCGGTCCCCCTGGTAGTTGAGGAACTGCGAGAGCTGATCAAGTTGAGCTCGGTATAATGACTGGTCGATGTTCGTGAAGGAGAGCTCGTACTCCAGATCACCAAATGCAACGACTGTCCTTCTCTGACCAAACGCAGCAACGTTGGTTGGACTTAGATGCCTCTCGCCAACTCGCAACTTCTTATCCGCGATTAATAAAAGAATATGGGATTCTAATGAATGTAACAAGCGCGCATGCCGCCCCCTGAGAAGTGGCTCCTTGATATTGGCTGTGAGGAGGATATCTACACCACCGCCCGTGACAGAGCTTGAATAATTATCACGAGTGTTCCAGCGTCCCTTCCCTAGCACCCATCCAAGCTGCCGGTTCCCCGGGTGGAGATCCATATTCAGTCTCCAAAATCCACTGTGGACCGAACCCGGGTCCTGAGGTCTTGTGGATCGAGCAAGCTCATCACTAGTTGACTGTTCGTCTATTTCTGGTTCTAGATCTTCCAACCTTCGGCGAACGTAGACAAACTTCCGATGCCAGAGGTATTTTTCAGGAGACTCCTCCATTGCAAGATGCAGGTAGTGAAAGGCGATTCGGGCGGATCTTGAGATGGGAATAAGCCTTGCAAAGTCGCCACTTGGGATATCTTCATCTTCAGCATTTATCTGAGTTGGTTCGGGGGTATTTGGTTCTGTGGTTGACTCGCTGGTGATGGAAGGATGGAAAGACATGGTGGGAGGAAGCGGAACGCACGCCGGAGGTAACCAAGCTGGGCTGGACAGTGTGGGGACGTGTCTGGAGGTGTCGGACCCAAATTTGTAAGGCTTCCGACATTTGATTATGGTGAATATGAATGAGCTTCGTTACAGGTTTGCTGCGCTCGCAGGGGAACTCTGTTCGTTATGAGTCAATGCTGTTCTGTTTCGAGAGATTGGGCTGGTGTGGGTGGTGGGCTTGAGAGCTGATTAGTCATCTAGCGCTCAGGGTTCCGGGGCAAAACCAACCTCATCTCATCCATTCTCGACATCTCCGTCCGAAAATACACAACGTTTTCAACATCAGAGCTCAGTGCTTACGATGGCGCGTAGGCATCTCGCATCTCCATCATCGGATGGGATAGATGCGGATCATTGGCCTCACCTCGAACAGCGACAGCGCGAATCTTCAGTTGGCAACTTCAATCTCCAGTACGAGTCACCCGTCATCGTGCAGATGAATGCAGACTATCTACGATGTAAACTCGCCCAAATCGACACTCTTCCTCGAAAATGGATGACTCAGGACGAGCTCTACTATATGGCAAAGGCGCCAGACCTTTGGCCATGGCAGCGCACCGATGTCTTGACTCCAACACCACCCGACACACCCGACAGCATGCGGGAAGCGTCGAGTTCGGATACATTTGCTGAGGGAAGCAGCTGGATCCGTAACTGCAAAGAACCGCGGACTTCTTTACAGCAGAAGACGCTTCCCTCCAAACCTATTCCACCGAGACACGATTTGCGCAACAGACGGCCGAGCAAGAAGCGAACAAATGATGGGATACGGAAGAAGCGGACCAGCAAACGGAAGCACACGATGGTCACAAGGTCGAGATGTCGAGGTCGATGCTGTCGAGAGCAAGTCGCTGGCTAAGAGCCAATAACATACATTCAGAAACATCAATAATGTGCAGTGTACCGGCGAGTCGAGGTATCTTGGTGACGTATTGAATGGAACCCATTAGCTAGATGGGTCACATGCCAAATCCAAAGACCTGGACTATGAGGTTCTTGTCCCTTATCCACCTTGTGGTGGTGGAGCTGCTCGAAAGTCAACTGGCCGAGCATAATTTATCGAAATTGATCTGCTATTGGGGTAAGCTCTGCACTAAAAGCCTCTACAGAATGCCTGCTAATAATTATAGAGTGCGAACGACCTGGTCCGAGTTTTTGCCGGGGGGGCACAGTTGCAACAATATGTGGTTGAGATGAGATGTTCTGGTCATGGAAGGTGAGATACAGGATTCATGATAGATTGGCTCTACCCCGGGTATTCATGTGGAAGGGGAAGAGGATCCCGGCCAAAGCAATACGAGTGCTTGAAGAAGTGCATCTCGGTACTTGTCTGCCTAATCAGCCACGGTTTCTTGCGCCAAAAATTCCGAGACGCTCTCTACGCTTTTGCATCGTATTGGCATCTTGAATCCTGTCATCTATCATTTTATTATTCTTCGTGTTTGTTGCATACTGCCTTCCTGACTTCGTGTACTGCCCTCTCCATATCCTTTGAATTCGGCATTGTAGAACTTCTCCCGCTCCATAAGCATGCGTTGTTCTGGATCAAGCAAAGCCACAAGAGCGGAAGCACCAAATGGAGAGTGAGCAGACAAACAAGACATCGATGTAAAGCTGCTGGATGTCTACATACATGCCTTTCGAAGGTTTCAGGGCTACTAGGAATGCTCCCACGAAAAGTTCTGAGTGCTCGATGTGTATTCAGAGGAGAGCTGCGGGATATGAAGCGGCGTGCTTCATCTTTTCTTCGACGAGGGCGATCAGGATTTTGTAACTAGCTAGTAATTGCATGAGGGACGAGGCGTTGGAATTGCTAGGATAATTGCAGATTCGCTTGCAAAGGCTTCCCTCCATCAACGCCGACCTTTTTCTCCTACTTCCTCCACTCTCCTCCCCACCCAACCTCCAAATCCTCCAACCTGCTCTCCCGCTCTCGCAACCACCGACAACGCCCTTATGATTCTGTAAGTTGCTCCCATCATCACTCCACTTTACGGTTGAATCTCCTCGATCTGCCTGTCGCAAGCTCCTTCCGCCTCCCGACTGCGCTCCTCGACCAAAGTTGATGCACTTCTGACCACCTCAACAGTGAATAATTTCGCATCCAATCTCCTCCGCGATAACGGCGCAGCGCCCTCCTCCGATAACATCTAACCTGCTCCATAACACGAGCGCACTCAATCTCCGTGACAGCAGTAATTATCAGGATTTTTGTAACTATTCGGTAGAGGGAAGGGGCGTTGGAATTGCTAGTATAATTGAAGCGGCCGAAGACCGCCTCCCCCGCGGCAAGGACAATACTACGTGGTTAAAGAAGCTCGCGCAAGTAATGTTCCATTACGAAGGCAAGATGGACATTCAAACTACCAAGGGCCTCCTTCCAAACATCTTTCAGGAGGACCACGAAACCCCAGGAACGGCCGAACTTGCCAAACAGATCATCAAGGTACCTGACGAAATCAAGAATAAGGTCATCCCCAACATCGGCATCGCGATCCTCATATAAGTCCCTTTCAAGGCTTCAAATCACCTTTTTCTCGAATGCATTCTCATCTTCTGTAAATACATGTTAGACCGGCCAGATTTGCATGATCCAGACCTCAAATTCGGCAACTTCACCGACAGATTGGCCTCCTACCAAGGGATCCTCTACCAAGGGCCATTATTAATGATTATTTAGTATTACGAGGCGTTCCCTATACTGGATATGAAGTTCATATTCTCGGTCACCCTATAATATCCGGTACGGGATCTACTATATCTGGATATTAACGTTATTAAGACGAAGATACAGAAAACCATATCTTTTGGGGATACTCGATTTTATCTTAGAAGGGTTTCTTAATATAGATCCGGCAGATAATAAGTCATAGTTTAATACCTATCCAGAATAGATACATTCCGTACCTCTTATTATCCTTACATACACCAACAATACCTACAGGTTAATATCCAATTTGCAGTCGTCAATAGTAGTATCTATTAAAGAAATTACGTTATTTATATTAATAATTGACCAGTCCGTTTAACTATTAACAAAATCTGGTACAGAAAGCTATAGGATAAAGACATTTATATACTACTCCCTCCTTGCGAACTACCAGGCCATAATAATAATTTCTAGCCTATAGGGGAATACCGCCAATATAACCCAAGCTAATAAATATTAAGGCCAATAACCTCTAGCTAATAGTGAATAGTACAGACTTCCCGACTCTAATAAGGAAGAGGAAGAGGAAGAGCAAGAGCAAGAGCAAGAGCAGCCTCATTAGCCTTTAGCCAAAGCTCTTGGCAAGTAATTAGTTTATCCTTCTTATATAAAGAAAGAAAATAAAGAGGAAAAGGAAAATACTAGCCAAGATACTAATCTTATATAAGCCCTTTATTAATATAGCTCCTCTTACTAGTATATTTTAATATTTATCTTATAAGCAAATTGTAACAACTAGTGTCATACAAGTACTACGGGTTGGCTTCAGCTAATGTTTCAGCTAAGATATCAAGCTAAGGTTCAAACCAAGCTCGATATTTCAGTGGTCTTGGCTATACCTACTTATCCACTGCCACACCTCACTTCTCCTCTCCCTAGCTTTAGACTTTGTAAGACAGTGGAATCTTAGATCTTTAAGCCTTGTTCCATTGCTTTGTTTCTGCTATTACATAATCTAAAGCTCTTACCCTACGGACAGTAATATTATTGTTTATTAGAGCTATTACTTACTTATTGGAACTCCTGTCTACCTAGCCTGCTCGCATGAAGTGTGTCCTTATTATTATTGTCATTGTTTACGTAGCACTGTCTATAGTTTTTTTTACCTGCAAGACATCAAAAAGCTCGATTTTGGCTAGCTCACTACCTCATTATTTATTGGAACCCTTACCCTCATAGGATTTTTACTTTTGTTTATACCAACTCTACTAACATTCCCTTAAGAATGGACACCTTCCAAACCCAGGTCCAACACGAATTCGATAGCTTACGGGCCAAAATTGCTGCCTTGAAAGCTACACTTGCTTGTACCAAAGCCCAGTTAATGGCATCTACGGCAAAACCTAGTTAAAAAAACAAAGCTCCCAGACCCCGAGACGTTCACTGGATTAATATACAGATTTAATATCTGGCTCCTTTCAATCAAGGCCAAGCTCTCTGTCGATGGATTAGCAATTGGAGACTCCACTGCCCAGTTTTACTACATTCACCTCAATCTGGAATCCCTTGTCCAATTAATGGTTTTGCTATAGCTTCCTATATAAAGCACACTTAATCGTGAGATTACTATACAGTTCTAGATTAACTTGCACGGGTTTACGATAATTCAAACAAGTAAACCGAAGCCAAAGACAAGCTATATTTGCCTTGCCAAGGCAATGATTTTCTCCCTGCTTATATTGCCAAGTTTGAATATACCTTATATAAAGCAAATGGGTAAAGCTGGCAAGATGTCAATAAAATATCCAGTTTTCGCAATGGCCTTAACACTGCGATTTGCTCTTGTCTGGCCCAATAGCTTGTTTTACCCCGGGTTTATACTAATTTCCTGCGAACTATCCAATAGCTTTTGTCAAAAACAGCTGCCCTGCCATATGTCACTGCTTCCAAAATTGCTAGCGATCCCATGGACATCAGTGAACTGACAATCGGTACTCTTATGTTATTTGATCTACCCTTACTGGCTATGCTAGTTTGT
Source organism: Hyaloscypha bicolor E (assembly GCF_002865645.1). Classification (NCBI taxonomy): domain Eukaryota; kingdom Fungi; phylum Ascomycota; class Leotiomycetes; order Helotiales; family Hyaloscyphaceae; genus Hyaloscypha; species Hyaloscypha bicolor. Next base: position 191,416 of record NW_020194691.1, on the reverse strand, counting down.
TTAATCTCAAAGGAGCTTTGCTAACTATACTATCAAACTGGCAGATGTGTCAGATGCGGGTCCCAGGATTACTTTATAAGGAACTGCTCCCTAGCTCCTGCAAGCTCTTCTTCTGGCAAACGGGTTATAATTGCTATAGTCAACAACAATAATTCTGGTACGGAAAGCAATTCTGATAAGTCTGGTGAAGTATGCCCGGATATAGACTAGAGAAGGGGCATTACTACTAGTATTTAGAAATAAGGTCCTTTTCCTTTGTTTTGTTGTTTTTAATATACTTGCTTTAGCTTTCCCTTTGTTTACTAGTGCTCGGGGTCAAGCTTTTTGGAGAGGGGTAATGTGACATCTGGTATGGAGTAATTAGAGGTAGTCTAAGATTTAATGCATTCTCGCATTGCTAGTAATCGTTTCGGTTGCAGCATTTAATTTAAGTCCTAAAATCCAATGAATAATCCAGATTGTGACTTCTAATTCCACTTTCCCCTCCTCTTTATTGGAGATTTATCCTTAATTAAAGCGCAGAATACTTCTGCGAGCATGCATGCAGATGTTTCCCTCCTTTTGCGGCATTTAACTCAGGCAACGGCTGCGAAGTAAACAACAGCCGTGCACGCGTCCCACGCTCGTGCATTACTGTGGATTATATTTATTAGAGCAAATCAAAGCAATTGAAGTTATTTTTAGACAAAAACGATCAAGAAATGCTATCAATGCAAATACTATCTCTATTGTTCCCCTTTGGCGATTGCTAAGCCTTTCCCAAAACGGCATAGAAAACTCGGAGTCAACAACGTTCTAATTTCGTCTCCTTACTCTCCTTCCTCCCTCACCGTCAATGGGACCCTTCAATTGTCCCATATTGAAGGCTTCCTTGTGTCTGTGGCTTTGGAATTAAATCGCTATCGCGGGAGTTGTATGGTGTCACCAGGTCTTGCCACTTGGTATCTCTCAAAACTACGTTCTTCCATTTCGTGTGGTTTATTGAACCTATAGCCTCGTCTCGGAAAGGCCATTTCTTTCTTAAAGTCTAGCTCAGCAGATAGCAACCCCCTTCTTTGGTACAGGTCTCAGTTGACTTTGCATCCTTTCTTCGCTACTTAATGGCGCAATACTCCTTCTCGGTCTTTAATCGCGGTAAGAAGCAAAAGCCCCACGGCGATTTTGATGCATTCGCTCTAAACTATGCGCTACTATACGCAATGGACAAGGTGAAGCATCAGTACTCCACTGCAAGTAGCGAAGTCGTTCGCGTTTTGGATATTATGCAATCATATAGTAGCAAGGTTAACGAGGAGTCGACTAGGCCTTGTCAAATAATAGACTCAGATCATTCGAATTTAGCCAAGGCATAGGCAGGCTTGATATTCCTGGATATTTGGACAACATGTTTTCAATCTAACCTTTTCAACGCAGATTCATCACCCCTCGGCTCTTACACTGAGCATTGTGTGCTCGAGGAAAGTATTCATTGGATAATCGTGGTTTCGGTCCTGCTTAGATGTCTGCACAAGGCGATGCGGAATGGAGTTGCCGATTTGGTACCGCTTTTGGCGCTTTTACTTGTTCCGAAGAATGCTTTGAGATGGGAGGAAGATGTTTATTCGGACGGAAGTTGGCGCAAGGGGGGAGATGAGAAGGTTACGTATTTGCTTTATATTGAAGAGTGGAACAGGGGAAATGTTGGCTCTATTAGGGAATATGAATATTTGTTATCAAGCGCATGGGGGCATAACACGCAACGCGGTGTACAGCTTTGAAGGTAAAGAGCATCAGAAGGTTGCTATTATCTATTCCAAGTCCACTACTTCTTATTTTTATAGCGAGAAGATTCAGTCAAGAGATGCGTGCTGTAGAGATGAAGCTTCGATATAAGCATCGGTCCCATCGCCGGTGTTCTGCTTCTTCCTCGAAAACGCTTGAGTTGTGACTTTATCTAACGTTCTTTTCACACCTCGAATGCTCATATGAAATTTCCCGGGCAATTCAGAAACTGCTCCGGAGGGTTCGTTGACGCCTAACTCAACTCCGCTTGCATTCTCCAACGTCGGTTGCTTATTGTGAATGTCATCTTCCTCCCGTGAACGTTCCGAGGGCGTTCTATCTGGTTGCGAGTCTTCCAAGGGCTCTTCAACGGGTGAGGGCTTAAGACTTGATGAGCCATCAAGTCCAGAAGTGGAAGAGTTGCTCCCCCCCAGCCCGCTGTCGAGAAACTCGCTCCCTTCCTCCTCTTCTGAGTCTGACTCTGCCTCTTCAACAGGCTCTCCTTTGCTCGGCCAGCGTAATCGGTATTTCCTATTTTTTCCAAAGATGACTGCTCCGAACCGGTAGTCGAATACTCTGGATTGATCCCTGGAGCTCGGAGAAGACGAAAAAGCTTGTACTCTGTCACAACCCGTCTTCCAACTGCCACGCTTACATTCACACGACTCGTAGAGTTTGTCCGGTATATGGCAATATATTCCACTTGCAAGTTGCAAAACATCATCATCGCAATCCCCGTACTGTCTGCGGATGTCCTCTAACGTAGACACGCATGCAACAAGATGATCTCTTCCCACGGGGACATGTTTCCAGTGCTTGCAGAGCTGGTTTGATTCTTGCGCCGGCCGAATGAGTTCCCCAAATCCCTTTCCGAGGAGGGTGATAGTATGTGTACTTCTGATGAAGTCCACCCATCCCCAACCACTCTTGCTCAATTTTGCAACTCGAGGGCGTAATATATTTTGGCCATTGACAATATCCATAAAACCAAAGCCGAGCAACTTCTCGCGAGCCATGAAGCCTAGGCCTATAGACGGCGAAATTATCATCTGTGTCTGTCGGTCTTCGATCTGCTCCAGAATGTGATATGTTTCCTGAACCAGGTCTTCGTAGGTCCATCCAGTCGTTTCCTCTCGTAATATTTCTGATACTCCTTCCTTGCTTGTCTTTCGGACTGTTGAGATCTTGGTATCTTGAAGAAGGATGAGCTTCCGATTTCGAGGGTCCAATAATGCCTTTTTTGCACCAGAAGCCCTGTCCTTTGGATTGGCGTAGCGGAAGTCGTCGAGATTGAAAAACTCACTCTCTGAATATGGACTCGAGGAGAGTTGCGTACGTGTAAGATGCAGAAGTGCGCTTGTGCCATCTACCAACCAGCCTCGGCGATCTCTCACATCATAGATTACGACCTTGATACTGTGTGCGTGGAGAATCTGGAGTTGATATAGACGTGCATGAGAGAGGTGGATTGGAATGTTCTGGGTGCCTTTGGTGAACGAGGCCTTGCCCGTTATTATCTTGCCTGCACCAATAGAGAATTCGTCCAAAGTAACTCCAGCTGAGGCAAAATTGGATCCAGCCCAATCTATTTCGTCGTACTTCGCTTCCTTCGTTCCTAGCTATATATCAGCTTTGAAATGGGGAGATGATTTGAACACAACTTACCAATATGAACCTCGACAGAAGAAGCCCAGCCAAGAAAATTCCTTGATTGTTCCAAACACCCTATATCAACCTCTTTGATTCGGGCACGCCCTCCGCAAAGGATATCAGCTGAAAGATATGACATCCTCTTTCCATCGTGACTAAAAAGATAGTGCCATAAAACAGAATCTTTAATCCGTTTGGTCGGACAGAACATTGTCGAGAAACCTTTAATTACAAGTCCGCCGCCAAAATTTGTTACCCGAGATGCTTGACTTAGTCCTGCCATCATGTCGAGAGCTATTTCCAAGCCTTTCTCTCCGTGGGCTCTAGCTAGAATTGGATAGCCTTCGACAATGATAGGGTTCTTGAAGAGGGGACGCCAGCAGGACCCATTTGTCTGCGCTAATGGGTGAGCGGGCTCAATTTCCCTAATTTGAAAATTGAAAGTGAAAGTTGGCGTATTGCCAGTTGATAAAGTGACTGACGGGGTCGAATATGCCATCCTATGATCAGAAGGTGAGGAACGTAAGGCAGCAGCTAGCCATGCCAACTGCTGTCCGATCTCTGCTATTGCCGGTTCTGTAGCTACTACCAATGCAATGGTGACTGAATCTCGGACCTCGATGGTAAGTTTCGTCTTGTCGGTCATTATCGCTACGCAAGAGTGATCAGCATGGATTTTACATAAACCCCAAGTGCCACTCACCTTTGAAAGCTTGCCCCTCGCCCTTATCCAGAGCTCCTTGCAAGGCAAGTAAAGTCTCCATTCCTGTCACTGGCCAAACTTGGTCCATGTATTGGGCACAGGTCATTGCCTGTACATTATCTCCGGATCCAACCACTGTGATGAGAGATTCAAGCTGTGCTTCATGCTCATCGGGATATTTCGCCTGAAGGAACCCACGCAAGTCCCAGGAGAGTTCGAACCGAGCTTTATGTGCAGCTTGACCATACTTAGATTTCACGGATGCTGAGGCCAGACCGTTGAGTATTCGTTTCTTGATCGTATCCGCCGGGGTTCCGGCTATCTTAGTGAGTAGCACCTCAGTTCTTATTCTACTTAGAAGCCATTGATAGGAATGGCTGTCAGTAAGAAATTTCCAAGCTTCGGGAAATTGAGTAATAGCGTAGAGCCCCTCGACTTCTTCGATATCCTGAATATCCTCAAGCCCCTCCTTCTCTTCGATGATAGTCGGATCCGATACTTCAGCAGCGAGCGCGGCTTGAGGTTCGTCGATGAGAGGCTTTTCAACATTCCATAGGAGAATTTTTTCAGCCAGGCTGACTTCGTCTTGGTTTTTCACCTTTGTGCTTTCTTCTTCGATCTCTTCGGGCTCTTCGATCTCTGCCTTTTCCGAAACAAGAGAAGCTTCTGCCAGGCCGGCAATCAAATTTGCAATACGGCTTAAGAAAATTTTGTTAGTCTGATATTCGTAAAAGAGAGTTTTCTTGCTTTTTCGGCAATGAGCTCTCCTGACTATCGCAAAGAGAGTCGAGGAAGAAGAGGCTCACTGTCTATAGTGGCGAATAAAAGTAACTGCATTCTTCTGCTCCCCTGCGTATGCTCCCATCCCGAGTCTAAGAGAAAAGTCTTTCAGCAACTCAACAAGGGTGTTCCGCATTGAGGTTTTGTTGTCAACTTTGGACAAAACTCCTTGAAGTCTTTGGGTTATTTCGCGAGAAAAGGCGGCTACAAGTTGCTCTTTGACATCTTTAGGAACATCAAAGTCTTGATTGTCAGTACAAACTGTACGGGCATCGTCTTGCTCTTCATCTTTAGCATCTTTGGCAGTGTCTTCATTCTTGCCTGTTGAAGCGTAACCAGAATCCGTGGCTGGTGGGCCAGTATTTAATGCCCCCAACTCTGTTTGTGAGTTAATGCAATCAGATAATTGAGTATCTGAGCTGATGTTCTGTATATATTGGTCGTCATCCATACTCTCGGTTTCACGCGGGGAATCCGATACGCCGATGGCTCCTTCGGTATATTCTATATCTTCTTCAAATGGAGGATTTCGTGGTTCTTCTGGAACAAGCAAATTTGGAGATAGATAATTCCCTGATTCAAAGCGAACGTGTGGTGTGCTGTACCCTGAGCCCTGGTGTAAGCTGGGGAAGGCGGGAGGGAACGTGGATGCTGCGAAATCTCTATGTTTAGTCCTCGGAGGAACAGACTCGAATGATAAGTCGGGAACAGACTCGAATGATAAGTCGGCTTCCATACGTGGATAAGTTTTAGGTGCTTCACGCCGCCATCTTATCCCTGTCGAAGGCCGTTGAGGACGCTGTGATAGCACTTCCCTCAACTGGGGGTCATCTTTGTCTCTGTCCACGTGATGAACTCTCACATGTCTAGCGTGCAAGTCAGCAATAGTCCCGTAAAGTATCTGGGCCTATGGAGATATTGACCTTTGTAAGATATCCGGCCTGGGGTATTTGTGCTCCCTGTCAGGGCAAAAAGGGCAAATATATCCAGGAGAATCGTGGACGAGTCCATGTCGAATCATCTCATTCTTTCTCTTAAAACCCTTGCCATCTTTACTACGCGGGCAACCTTTTACGCTACAATAATGAGGACGATTTGATGAATGAATATTGGCATGGGAGTTTAAGAGATACTATAAGCAGTTAGATGTTGCAAAAGAGTAACAAAGGACACTACATACCTGGGTTTGAAAAGGCAGGGCAGTGCAGCCTGGGTATGTACATTGGAAACCACCGATTTGTGGATTGATGATACCGTCAATACTCATCCGGTCAATGGCCATTGTCGTAGGGGTGGAGCCCCCCTGATCCGTACTTGGGGTCTCCGTGTTGCTACTGCTATAATCGCCATAGCCAGAGTATTGTGGACCATCAGTCTGAGACAATCTTCGATGGCTATTTGCATTGAAGTAGAAGTGGTCTCGGCCCGGTGAAGGTGGTCGCGCTGGAGGGGACCGTGAAAAGGCCGAGTCCCCAGCTGCAGCGGCCTCGGCGAGGTAATTAATATCTCCCAGTTGGGCAGAAATGGATGGCCGAGTAATATTGCGAGTAATATTGCCTGTACCATTGAACATTGACAAGGCTAATTGTTGGGCGTATTGACGATTGGGTGACAGTTCCCCGGCCGCAGGAGAGCCGGACATCTCGCACTTGATTGCTGGGTCCCGCGAAGACTGCGATCCTGGCTCGTCCATGTATAAAGTTGATAGTGGAGGTATAGTTGGCTGCCTCAATGCATCTGAGGTCAGGGCAGCAAGATCGTTTCCGAGAGACGGAGACGTCTTACGTGTTACCTGTTCGATAACTCGTTCCTCTTCGTTGGACTCATAGTCGCTTCCAGCGAGTTCCTGTCCAAAATCCCATCCACCTGGGTCAGGCTCATCGTAGAATAGGTCATATCGACCATCGGACACTCTATTTGGACCAGTGTGGTCTCCTCCTTCGTAATATTGACCATCCGTGAGGGGAGCGAAAGGGGGTGGAGATGGACTCGGTTGGATATTTACTTTTACCGGCCTCAAAGGAGGGCTATTAGTAAGACTGATATTATCAGGGTCCAGGTACTCATAGGGGCCTGGATCGTATAATCCATCCGTCATTGTGCAGGGTTGGGATCGAAATTGTGATGTGTATTTGTCAAATTCCTCACTTACCGTTCTTCCTTGTTTTTGGCTTGGCTTAGATTAGGAGAGCAGCAATGGGATGCATCGACAGACGTAGAGCCGAGATGTCGTTGGAATTGAAAACGTGGTGGAATTTAGCCTATTAGTCAGCCTGTGGCGGCGTAGCGGTGCATGCGAGCTTGTATGTTCGCCTCGTTTTTGCGAACCTGCTGTCTAAATCTCCTCAAGGCAATCGAGGACTAGGCAGCCTATTAACGAGATTCGCGGGATAATTCCTCGCATGATCACGAGTTGGACTCGTACATGAAACGAGAGAAGCCAAAGCATGACCCTGCCTTGGAAGTTCAGACTTCGAGGTTCACGGGCTGAATGTGTAGAAGGACGGATTCCTCTTATTTTAACGACTATCTTGCTGCCACAATTAGATTGAGTAATACCCCGTGGATTTTATATCTCTTTCCCCTCAAAATTAGAGCCTGGAAATTAGTTTACTAGAGTATTAAATTATAAGTAATATTCTATATATTCTTCTTGTAAGATTACTTATATTTCCTTTAAATAAAGACAGTTATATTATTATAGTAATTTCTTTTAATAATTTTATAAAAACGAGATATTTAATTTTAAATTAAACCAGACTTTTAAAAGTTGTAATAGCAGAATTAATATATATAATAGTTAAAGGCTCAAAGCTCAATAAATCTCATATATTGAAAATACTAAGCTAGAGAGCAAAGAAGGAAGAAATGCCTCGACCTTTAATATTACTTTGCCCATGCCTTCTGGCTTAATTCCTGACGCAATGCAAAATGCGCTCTCTGAGGAGCATAAATTGAGTACTCCAGAGGAGCTTATATAGGGGTGAAACATGCCTAGGAGCTAAACCCCTGAACACATGATATATGCACGCACAGGGCACTGAGGAGGGGGCCTCAGTGCCATGTAACAAATATTATTTAACTTAGCTTCCTTGGTTTTCACCGTTTTATCTACACCTGTTCTTTCAGTCTCCTTACCTCGTCAATCTCAAGATAGCCCAGCAGTACAAGTGCTGTATGGCACATATTATGGTGTACACAGCCCTGAATACAACCAAGATTTCTTTCTCGGCATACCCTATGCGGAACCTCCGGTTAGTGATCTTCGATTCCGGCAAGCTAAATCTCTGAACATGTCCTGGTCTGGAACAAAGAATGCCACTAGAGTGCATGCGACTAGTGATTGTTGCGAGAGCGAGGGGTCGCAGCGCTGTGCTCGGGCCAAGCTGCCTTGCTTTGCCAGCTACTGGCTCGCATCTAGATACGGAGATCGCGGCATAAAGTATCGGGAATACAGGGCATTATTTTATGAAGGCCACTAAATGCCCTGTAAGGTCTTACTTTAATCTCCCTGTAGCTAGTCCCAGTCCCCTGTAAGCCCCTATAAGCTTACTAAAAGTGCCCTGAAGGCTTAATATGGGCTTATGCAGCTTGACAGGTGCTGAACGCCCCCAAACGCCCATAAATATAGGCGAGTCCACTAATTAATAGCGAGTAAAGGGGGGGTAATTAGCCCTAATGCACACCTCTTCACACACACTTGGTTCTGAATTCTAATTCTAATTTATTAAACACACTTCATTGCTTTTCACTTTTAGTTTGATTATTATTATGGCTACTTTTGGAGGTCTATTTGACTTCCCTGACTTATCAGATGGCCAATCAGAGCTCTCCTCTCCTCCCAATTCGTCAGATGACGAACATACCGAAGATGAAGAGGATGCGTAGTATAATTTACCGTCAGATTCGGACGATTCAGACGATGATTCAGCTGAACCAGCCCTTCCATTACCCGCTTCGTCAACTGCTTTTGTACTTGCTACTCTTGGGCCCAAAGAGTACTCCACTGGTGCCAGAATCAAGGCTATTTATATGCTTGAGGACAAGAAGTCTTTGGGACAAATCAAAGAAGCTACAGGAGTACCCAAAACAGCTCTTTATCGACTCGCAGCTGTGGCTAGGGAGCGTGGATGGGTAGAGAACAAGAATATGCCTTTGGAGGTCTCCCATGTACTCAATGCACCAAGATCTGGTCGACCTGCAATCTTCTCCGAGGCAATTAAGTGTGTTTTGAAAGTTGTTCTTCAAAATTCTACTACGAGAGGCTTTTCTTGTATAACGATTGCAAAAGAAGTAAGAAAGCGGGGTCATGAGATTGCACCAAGAACAATTTGGAAGGTTCTTACGCATGCAGGCTACTCTCAATGTAAATTAACGGTCAAACCTGGTTTAAACGAGCTAAATATGGCGGAGCGATTGGCTTGGTGTTTGGAGAGAGAGCATTAGATACTTGAGGAATGGAAGGATGTCATTTTTACGGACGAAACTGCGGTGTAATTGGGAAGTACGAGAGGAAAGAGAAGAGTATGGAGATTACCTGGAGAAGCGTATAATAAGCATTATATAAAACGATATTGGAAAGGCTTTTCTGAATTTATGTTCTGGGGATCGTTTTCATATGACAAGAAGGGGCCTTGCTATGTATGGGAGAAGGAGACTCCTCAAGAGAAGAAAGAGAGAAAGGCTGATTTGGATGCGAGGAATTCGTTAATTGAGAAGGCGAATAAACAGAAGTGGGAAAAGGAGCAAAGGAAGTGGCTAAGGGATTGGATAAAGGCATATGGACGGGCTCCTGGAGGGATACGAAAAACTTGGAAGTACAATGAGGCTACTGGTGCATTTGTGGTAAAGAATGGTCGAGGCGGGATTAATTAGTACAGATATCAAAAGAAGATCCTCATTGAGAAGCTTTTGCCCTTTGCAAGGGAATGCCAAAAGGATCGACCCAATATGATCGTTCAGGAGGACAATGTACCAGTATACAAATCTCATTACCAAGGAGCAGTTTATAGCTTGTAGAGGATTATGAAAATGCTCTGGCCAGCAAACTCACCTGATCTCAATATAATTGAGAAGGCTTGGTTTTATATGAAAAAGGAAATAACGAAGCGGGGGCCAACGACTGATAGAAAGAAGCTCAAAGCAAGGTGGGAGAAGTGCTGGCAAGACTTACCCCAAAGTAAGATTCAGGAGTGGATTGAGGCAATTCCTCATTACGTGAAAGAGATAATTCGTTTAGAAGGGGGTAATGAGTATAAAGAAGGGAGGAAAAAGGGGGAAGAGAAAATTACTATATATTAGAATCAAAGTTATCAAAAAACAATCAAAATCAGAGGCTTATCAAGCAATAGCGGGGTAAGCCACACTTTCAGGGGACCCTTACAGGGCTTACAGGGAACCAGGAATAGCTACAGGGAGATTAAAGTAAGACCTTACAGGGCATTTAGTGGCCTTCATAAAATAATGCCCTGTATTCCCGATACTTTATGCCGCTATCTACGTACTTGCCCTGTATTCGGGTGGCATCATATACTCACCAATTACCAACTGGCCAGAATTTAGCAATTATCAAACGTATTAATCCAATACGAACTTACTAGATGTCCATTCTCGCAGTTATACCAATGGCAATGACCTGAATGAGTCGTAATGCCCTGAGAACCACTAATTATCGCAGCCTTGATCGCGTTAATCTGCCTATGACTTCGGACCCTGGGCAGCCTCGCTTACGTGGCCGCTGAACGGCACGTAGACTCTAGGCAACAATATCACGTCAGTTAAAGCGCATTATATGATCGCTTTCTATTCCGCTCTTCTGATTATAACCCTAAAATATCAACCGTAACCTGTATACACACCAAATTATATCGACACTTCTATTCTATAGCTTCTACGGTCACAGTGTACCCTGGAATGCGTCACACACCTAACAGTTGTCTACGCACGGCGTCCGACGTGCGCAGGGGGATACGCAGCAAAACTGCCTAATCAATCCTACAGATGAGTCGGTCCTGGATGGTATTGGGACCTAATATCGCAAACCCTTATTCCAAAGGGTCGGGGTTGCTGGGGCCAACACGATTAACGTCCAAACGGCTTTCAACGAGCACATCAAGCGCCATTTCTTCTCCTGCCGATGCTGTTTGCGGTAACTGCTCCGACCTGGATCTCCCTGGCATCTTCGCGGGTGGTTTTGTGATTGAAAATGGATTCATATCACGAAAAAGTCAACCTTTCGCTAGATGGCTCTGGCAAAAAGCGGAGAACTGTCAGTTTTGCAACTTCTTGGAAAGAGCCAGTGCATTGCGCCGCACTTCTCCTTGGTTTCAACGAGATAACGCGCACCTCAAATTGAGATGGTTGAAGAGAGAGCCGAGTGAATTGTTCAATTTTGACGAGGAGGAAGTGATTCTTCGTTTGGCCTGGGACCCTTCTATTTCAGAGGACTCGGGTCATCTTCACAGGAATATCTCGTATTGGGATCAAGTCCTGCTTGGCTGCTCAGCATCAGACGATTATCTTGGGCTCCAGCAGCGGGATTGTTCGATCGGGGTGGTAACACCATATATAGAGTCACTCGAGACTCTGAGAAACAGTATTACAATATGTGAGAAAAGCCATTCGTGTCTAACTAGCTCCAAAGATATGCGAGAGATCCCATCCGTTCCAGCCCGAGTCATTGATTGCACGAGTCGTCAGGTGGTCACGGCTCCACGGGCCTGTCGGTATCTGGCTCTAAGCTATGTTTGGGGAGACTCGAAGAAGCCTCCATCCGTAAAGATTGGTGAGACTCTTCCTGTTTTGCCTCAGACTATTGAAGACGCGATCGCAGTTACTTCAAGTCTTGGCTTTCAGTACTTGTGGGTCGACATGTACTGTATCCTTCAAGACAATGACGAGGACGTTGGCAATCAAATTCGACACATGGACCTTGTCTACCGCAGAGCTCAGGCAACCATAATTGCAGCGGCTGGGAGTGACCCTACTTTCGGTCTCCCAGGCGTGAGCTCTGTCCGAGGAATCCACCAGGCTAGCGTCAAAATGGAAGGAATCTCACTCGCTACCTTTCCGTACGATCCTTGGATGCCCGTGAGGAATTCCAATTGGGAAAACCGAGCGTGGACCTTTCAGGAAGGCCTATTCTCCCCTCGGCGAATATTCTTCACAGCAGAGCAGATTATCTTCAACTGTTCTGTTGGATGGCACTGCAAAACGATCCGCCCGACTCAACGAATTAAGGTCACGGGCGCAATCAATTCTCTGAATTTCTGGCCGTCGTTCTGGAGTCCCCAGTGTCCGGATTGGGCGATCTTTGATCTGATTGAGAAGTACAGCTCTCGTCAGCTGACTTTTACCGGGGACATTTTGAATGCATTCTTGGGAGTTTTACGTGCCGCTGAGAACCTCCCTTCCCCTGTCAGACATCATTGGGGCATACCAATACTGTCCCCTGAAAGAGGTGCCTTAGGAAGTTTTATCTTCGGTTTATTATGGACATTTACTCAATGGAAACCACAAAAAATGCGCCGACGAGATGATTTCCCCAGTTGGTCTTGGCTTGGATGGGAACGTCCCGTAATTTATAGGGAGCGGTACACTGAACCCACGAGATACCTACCACCCCCCGACTTCTGCGTTAGTATCGAGCTCCTTAATGGATCCACAATCTCATGGGCAGAATTTGAGAGGGCATTAACAAGCGACCGATCCCCTTTGCCAACGACAAAATTCCTCACCATTGAGGGATGGACTGTACCCGTCAAGCTGAAATTTTTGAAGCGGAGACATTTCAAACCGACCATGGGCTCATTCTTTACCGTCTACGCCGATTTTGGAGCAGAAAGCCAGAGTGGCTCGTGTTTTGATATACATGTCAACAATGTCAACAATGGTCCTAATGATGCAGAATATCCCGAAGTTGAAGGGGTGGCGAAGGTTTATAACGGAATCGGCATCCCACTACACTGCCATAGCAAGGTGAACCACAGATACCCAATCCTGATTCTTGTGCAAAGAGATTCATTCTGGGAACGAGTGGGTGTATCTTTTCTGGACTCTTGGCAAGCGGGTCAGTCTTTAATAAAATTAGAGCAACGGAAAATTCGCCTTGGATAAAAATCGAATGCAATATATCAAAATACTGGATATCTAGAATCGTTGCTCAGCGGTTATGACTCGTCCGTGCGAGAGACGTTGTTATTGCTGGACGTTTCCCAAATACCAGGGTTTGCGGGTAGCTCCACTCGACCAACTACGGGCTGATTTAAAAAAAAATGACCCATGAATCCTGGGGCTGGACCTTCATTCTCCTTCCGCTGTTCATTATAAACCTCCTTACAACGTTGCTTGAGCCACCCTCGATCCGCTATGACATTGTCATACATATAGATGCAATTCGAAGGGGACATTCTTGCTAGCATGCTAAAGCATGGCTCGCTGATATCTGGCGAGAATATCACACTATCTCAAGCTGCTCTTGTCTGACTTGGGACACCTTTGAGTCTTGAAATCAACTCCTAATTGATCTAGCTTGTTCTATGTCGTTTGAACATAATTCCAGAGATGTGTAGCCCTTCGGGGTACACCTTAATGGCTTCTAAAACTCGGTGGAGATGCCGCGAGGTTGAGGACGATCCGTCCTCTCTCATCCTTTACTTGCCCGAAGCTTTGCTAAATGCTATCTAACCGTGGTGTCTTCTTTTCCTAATACCTCCTCGCACTCGACCAAACGTTCTGAGTTCTATTTGGCCTTGAAATCATCCAAGTCGTTATCTATACAGCTTGACTAAGCTGCTCCCCTATCCAAGGACTTCGCAGCTTCCGTGAATTCCTTTTCCGATTTTTCACGAGTTGGCAAGAGCATAATGGGGTTTCGGACCGTCGAGAGTATTACCCAATCTGGAGATGCATCAGCTGGGACTGGAGCTGCGGAAAGCGTCTTCATGTATTCTTGAGCCATATTATTGATGGTTTTGGCTCCACCCCTCTAGCCACATCAGGCTAAAATCATCATCTGCTGGGGGTCCAAACAGCTATATCATTGCACATTCATACATCCAAGAGACTAACACCCTCCCGTGACCCAATCAACGCAATTCACGCCCTCTTCACTGAGCCTCACATTTCCCATCTTCACCAAGTCTCGCATTTCTCATATTCTTTCTCATACTTCTCTGTTTTAATTTACACTTGGCAAAATCTTGTTTCTGGCGTCTAGAGATGCTCAAATTCGGAAAGCAGAAGGTTTCTTCACGCCTCGAAATTCGAGACAGTGATTGTTTTCTCCTTTGCAATCGCCTGGGGCTATGTCTCGGATCCTTTGGTTTGGAGAGAAGGCTAGCTTCCAGTACTTCTATCGTCAATCGAACTTCATAGGCGTCACAACCCAACGATTACATCGAGACCTACAGGATCTTGAAATCTCACAACGTTTTGTGCATATCTTCACATTGCGGAATTGTATGGCCTCAATTCGTCTTGGCAGGCTCTTCTTTACGCTTCTGGAGTGTCAAGCGCCAGCTAAGATGCACTTTCAAAAGTTGGCTTGCTAAGATGCCGGAGACCGGGGATTCTTACAAGACGGGAAATCTCACAAGGCGCTTGACAGCAGCAAAGCATCACGCAATACCTCTCGCACCCTTTAATACTCTTCTACACTTCAAATCGATACTGTCATGATATTTATAGCTGCACTCCCATGAGTTCCGTATAACTCATTCCTTTCACATGCGGCGCCAGGGGAACCTGCGCGCCATCGACCAAGGCAGTATTTCGTGAGCAATGACTACAATCTGAACATGCAAGCTCAACGCCGCCATATTAACATTGGGCTTCAATTCTAAACAGTTCTTTCTCGCAGAATCTTTGAATGCCACAGCCTCGCGTTGCATTTACCATAATGGCTAGGAAGCACATTCACGGCAAGATACTTCTCAATATGAACTCGTCGTCTATTTTATCCAGAGTTCATTCTCCTCTACTCGCATCGGCCTTCTCCAGGGCCTGTTCAGGTTGCATTAATCCGGAATATATGTTAGTCGTTATTACCAGCCAAAGCAAGTCCACTTTACCTCCAAACATCTGCATCTTGCAGGTGCATTGCCTGCACTTTCCGCATTTGGTTTATACATTTATTTACAGCGTTTGGGTATAGTTTTAGACGCTCCGCTCGCCAAATACGCACAACGTTCCACAAAGACCAGAGCAAGTTCTATGCTACATCAACGCCCATATCTTTTGGGGGTCAAGAGTGCAGTTGTTGTTTCAGCGACATCACGTTTGAACGGCAAATTACAGCCCTGACCCAAAGTTTCAAAGATGTCCGTGACCCCATGCGTAAGGCTGCTACCGGGACGTTAATCCGGACCCGATTCCCGTGACCATAATATATCTGATTCAAAGGTGCAGCCCCTCAAAGTTTCGCAAGATGTCTCAAACCTAAAAGTTAGCGTTTCCTCTTGCTTTCAGCGGCTGCACTCGCTGCGAAAGAGGTGCAGCCTGTTTTGGCATAAATACTATTCAATGTCAATACCCACATCTCCTTGAGATTGCAAGTTCATCTTTTCTACGTCCTGCCGTAAAGTTTAGTGACCGATGTCGTCATTTGATTCTAATTACAGAGGCAGCACTCGACCTTGAGATATAGCTGTCACTAAAGCAGCTAAACCCGCCACGGTATTAATATTAATATCTTTTCAAACTTACGAGTGCAGCCATCCTGAATCTCAAATTACATTTGGTGAGCTAATAACTAAAAATGTACGAAATTTAAAGGGCTGCACTTTCTCTAAAGGTATAGCTGCCACTCATAGCTACTAAATCGCCACGATATTAATGTTAATATCTTCTGGAACTTATAAGTATTACTCTCGTATTTCTCAAATTATGTTTTATAAGCTAATAGCTAAAAATGCAAGAAATTTAAAGGGCTGCACTTTCCCCAAAGGTATAGCTGCCACTAAAGCAGCTAACCCGCCACGGTATTAATATTAATATCTTCTGGAACTTACGAGTATAGCTATCCTGAATCTCAAATTATATTTTACAACCTAATAACTAAAAATGCACGAAATTTGAAGGGCTGCACTTTCCCCAAAGGTATAGCTGCCACTAAAGCAGCTAAACCCGCCACGGTATTAATATTAATATCTTTTCAAACTTATGAGTGCAGCCATCCTGAATCTCAAATTATATTTTGTGAGCTAATAGCTAAAAATGCATGGAATTTGAAGGGCTGCACTTTCTCTAAAGGTATAGCTACTACTAATAGCTACTAAACCGCCATGATATTAATATTAATATTTACCGGAACTTATAACTATAGACCTTGCATTTCTCAAATTGTATTTTGCAAGCTAATAGCTAAAAATGCATAGAATTTGAAGGGCTGTACTTTCTCTAAAGGTATAGCTACTACTAATAGCTACTAAACCGCTACGATATTAATATTAATATTTACCGGAACTTATAACTATAGACCTTGCATTTCTCAAATTATATTTTGCAAGCTAATAACTAAAAATGCACGAAATTTAAAGGGCTGCACTTTCCCTAAAGGTATAGCTACTACTAATAGCTACTAAACCGCCACAATACTAATATTAATATTTACTAGAACTTGCAAGTATAGCCCTCTCAAATCTCAAATTATATTTTACAAGTTAATAACTAAAAATGCATGGAATTTAAAGGGCTGCACTCTTTGCAGAAGTATAGCTCCTACTAATAAGAGCTAAACCGCTATAATATTAATATTAATATTTACTGGAACTTAAGAGTATAGCCCTCCCAAATCTCAAATCATGTTTTCTAAGCTAATAGCTAAAAATGCATGGAATTTAAAGGGCTGCACTTTCCCCAATGGTATAGCTACCACTAATAGCTACTAAACCGCTGCAATATTAATATTAATATTTACTAGAACTTAAAAGTGCACCCTCCCAAATCTGAAATCATGTTTTGCAAGCTAATAACTAAAAATGCATGGAATTTGAAGGGCTGCACTTTCCCCAAACACATGGCTCCTACTAATAGTATTACAAGCTGGCCTAGTATTAATATTATTATTTACCGGAACTTAAGAATATAGCCCCTTCAAATCTCAAATTATGTTTTGCAAGTTAATAACTAAAAATGCATGGAATTTGAAGGGCTGCACTTCCCCAAAGATATGGCTGCTACTAATAGTATTGGGAGCTAGCCTAGTATTAATACTTCCACGCTTCACTGCCTCAACCACATCTCTAATCTGCGAGTGCAGCTTCTCACCGCATTATCAGATTATCGCTATACCAGGACTAATATCTTCTTATAATTCCGGGAGGTATGCTCTAGTATTTCTCATTGCTCTCATATATCTCCTTGCCCCGCCCCAGGTTCATTACTTCCCAATTACATCCCCAACCTGCAAGTGCAGCCTTCAAGCGACCCTTTGCAGCTTTCTGAACTCTCAGGGACTGCGTTTTTAATATTTCCCGTTATCTCTAATAATTCCCATGGGCTGCGTTCACGATTCAAGAGTAGCCATTACCAAGTCCGCGGCTTACAGCCAGCTTGCAGTTAATTACAGCCGCATTCTTCTAGTGCAGCCTTTCTAACTTTTAGGTATTGCATTTTAGATGTTCTTGATTGTCTCTAGCAATTCTTATAGGCTATATTCACGATTTAAGAGTAGTTGCCTACAAATTCTGCCCGCATTATTGACCGACTCATGGCTAATTACAACCGTACCGGAAGTGCAGCCCTTGAATACTCTCGCAAACTTTACTTTACTCACGAAATAGCCATACTATAAAATCTCAGAGGCTGCACTTCTCAGTTATAGTCTCTCTTCGCTAGGACAAGAACAAGTAGCAATAGTATATTAGCGGGAACATTACTCAACCATGCAACTATAGGACCCTAAAACCAGTAAGAAACATTAAGAGACACTGGGGAAACTCTTATATAAATGCCAGAGCTTGCACTACTCATAAAAAGTCTGTATGCTTTCTTTTATAATAAAGACAAGCAGTATAGTAACCTAGCAATTACATTACTTATTTATGAGAGTATAAGACCCAAATCCCGTGAGAAGCATTATTAGGCTTTGGGAATATTTTACTACAAACGGTAGCACCTGCACTACTCACATGAAGTTTATAATCCCTTGCCTCTAGCATGAAAATTTGCGCATATAAAATGCCAGTAATATTAATACTCGATTATACAAGTACAGGACCCCAAATCTTGTAAGAAGCTTTATTAGGCATTAAGATAATCTTAATATAAATGTTAAGGCCTGCACTACTTATATAAAATCTGCATTCTCTTGTCTTGAGTGTGAAAATTTGCGTATATAAAATGCCAGTAATATTAATACTCGATTATACAAGTACAGGACCCCAAATCTTGTGAGAAGCTGTATTCGGCATTGAAATAATATTAATATAAGTATTAAGGCCTGCACTAGTCAAATAAAGTATATATCCTCTCATTGCATGTGTGAAAACTGGCGGGTATAAATTTTGGTAATGTTCTCACTCGATAAAAGGAGTGCAGGACCCTAAATCCCATCAAAATCTTTATTGCGTATCGGGGAGTCTTTGATATAAGTTGCAAGACCTATACTATTTATAAAGAGTAAATATTCTCTTTTGTCGCGGGTGTAAATATAGGCGAATGCGCATATCAGTGGCATTGTCACCCACTTGTCTTACTATAAAGTGCCAAACCCTGCGGAAGGCATTATTGGGCAATGGAAATATTCCAGTATCAATGCCAGCACCTGCACTACTCAAATATAGGCTGCACTCAAGTCGCAAATGTTATCCAAATATGCTATAAAGATGATACGTAGGCTAAAAAGAAACTGGGATTAGCCAGAAACATTAATCCATTCCCCTAAGCGAGGAAATAAGTCTTGGGTCTCGGATTTACATGCTTGGGAACTTCTAATATTGCACTGGCTCTCAGCCACAATCTTTCTCACAAACATTAGCACGGTCTAATACCATTACACCGAAACATAACTTTCCTGCATTTTATTCCATCTCATCTAATGGATCTGGAAGCATTCGTAGGTGATAACAGCTCTGCATTAGCCGCATTGCAAGTCAGCATTCTGTCTGGTATTGCGTGCTCGTTACACCCTCGAAGACCGCCATGCAGACAGCTGCATTCAAGAGCAGCGCTTTTAAATATTAGTACCATACTCATTAATAATGTTTACCTTATCCCTATTAAGACTGGCTCCAAGGGTTCGAGTCTATTAGTCGCTCAATCTGTAATGACTCCCAGCGCTTCCACTTAATATACACGCGCGATTAAGGTAACATTTATGCATTTCAGCCTAAAGCCAGTGTGGGCTCTGATAAGCTCGATAAGCGATGATTAGATAATCGCGCTAATTTGTCGATAATCGATAATTATCAATAATTAGCGATAATTATCGTTCTAGGCGGTGAGGGACCCGGCAGAATCTGCCCCTCCTGCTCTCTGTTCCAATTAATTAATTAATTAATTAATTAATCTTTATACTAGTTCTTTAAAGAATATAACTAATTTGAGATATATTAAAAAAGTAATAATTTGAGTTATTGCTTTATTAATCTAATGGCTAGCTAACTGCTTTGCCTTAGATATAAAGGTTAATTTCCTAACGCCTAACCTGGTTACTTTGCCAGTAACTCAAGTAAACTAACTATCCTATAGTACTACTATAAGGCGTTCGCTAACCTTACTAATGCCTATTATTCCTAATCTCATTCGTTAGACTAGCTTTATATTCTTTTTCTGGATAGTAATCCGCTTTATATAAATAGTTATAAGGTTTATTACTAGAATTAGATTAGTATAAAAATTAGTATAATTAAGAAAAATGACTTATATTCAAACTCTGTAATAAGAAGCATCTCCGCAGACTTTTATAAAGTATATAAAGCCAAAGCTTGGATATATATATTTTATTTACTTTCCTGAGCTAAAATCTCCTTTACTAATTAATAAAATAGTATCTTTGGAATTAATAAATTAGTACTTCTCTAATATTTTCTGATTTCTTAAAAGGCCTTGGCTATAAATCCAGTTAGTAGATATACTAATATTTTTACTAATTAACTAATTACTAGATCTGAACCTATATTTTCTCTTCTTTTATATAATAGCAGAAATACGGCCTTTTCCGCCAAGTGTCTTTCTTAAAGCCTTGCCTATAAAAGCTTTCCTAGAAGTAATATACTTACTATTAGTTTGCTTAGTTCGTACTATAATTAAATAATTAACTAGAGATTATAATTACTATATCTTAATTAGTATAGTAATTAATATAAATCAAGAGATATACTATAGAAGGAGTTAATTAAGGAGTTAATTAAGAGATTAATTAAGGAATTAAAGTAGTATAATTAAAAGAAAGGTATTAGCTAAGATAAAGTAATAGGAAAAAATAAGATAATAGCTTAAAAAAAATTTCATATATCTTAAAAGTAAATTATTTTATATTATAAAGTTAATTTTATTTTACCTTATCTTGCTTACTTTTTAATCTCTTCTTAACTACTTAACTATATTACTATATAACTTTATACTATAACTTATAAATTAGTATTCTAATATATTAATTAATTTACTAATCTCTATATAAATTATTCTTATAGTATATTCTATAGTAATAAACTATAATTAGTATACTAAATATATTAGTAATTGCAAAATATTACTAATTATTATTAAATTATCTCCAGAACCTAAAATAAGTCTATACTTATATTATATTAATCTTTATACTAATTATAATATTATAGGATAATAGCTATATTAATATAGTATCTTAACTAGCTTCTTTTATTAGATCTGTCTATATTACTACTTATAAGAGAAAAGTACTAATAGATCTATCTTAAAACCCAAATATTATAAAAGTATATAAGTATAATAAAGCTCTTATAAAAGACCCTATTTATATTAAGATTAAAAAG
The DNA here is from genome assembly GCF_002865645.1 of Hyaloscypha bicolor E. Classification (NCBI taxonomy): domain Eukaryota; kingdom Fungi; phylum Ascomycota; class Leotiomycetes; order Helotiales; family Hyaloscyphaceae; genus Hyaloscypha; species Hyaloscypha bicolor. The sequence continues at coordinate 170,566 of NW_020194691.1, read as the reverse complement.
ACAAAGATAATAGATTAAGATATAATTATAGTAATAAAATATAAGGTAATAAGCTCGGTAGTATATAAGAGTACTTTACTATTAAGATAGCAGGAAATAGTATAGGAGTCTATTACAAGTATTAAATTAAGGAAATATTTTTAGAATATTCCTATACTAATCTTTATACTAATCTGGCTTTAGAAAATAATAAAGAAAGAATTAGAAAGTAGTTAAATAATTACTTGGCTATAGTAAGTATAATGGCTTATATATAGCTTGGGATAATAATAACCCGGTATAGGAAAATATTAAATATAATTCCGAGAATAATATATAGTTTAAGAAAATATAGAAAACTAAGGAAAAGCTTAATTAAGAAAAAAAGATTAAGCGAGTTTTAGAGAATAAAATAAAAGAAAAGACTAATAGTATATAAAGAGCTTTAGCTAAAATATATAACCTCTTTTTAGATTAGTATAAAGATTAGTATAAAACTAACTAAAATAGAAATATAAATATATTAAATTTATAATATAGCAAGAAACTTAGTAAAAGAAAAAGAGATTCTTATTTTATAAGATTAGATTATTATATAGTAGGTATAAATTTTACTTATTTTTATATTAATTACTAATTATTATATAATAACTATATTATATTTATTAGTCTTACTAAATTCTTTATATTAGGCAAAAAGGCTATTTAGAGAAACTTGGCTAGTTAGGTATAGAAAGATAATAAATAGATTAATCTTCCTAGTTCTATTACTTAGTAGCCAGAATCCGAGGCTGAGTTAAATACTACTAGCTTTTACTTCTTTACTAAATCTCGAAAAGGCCATAAAGTAATACTACTACTAGTATATATTAGAAAGAAGCCAAAGAATAGCTTATACTAATATGTTTTCTTATCTAATTCTAAGTTATAGGTTATAGAAAATACTATAGCTACTTAATAATATTTAAGAAACTTCTTTAGTAAAAATAGTAGTTAGCTAAATACTATATCTTTAAGATACTAAGAGTTATAAATTATAAAGAAAATAATTATAATTATACTAATTTTTATACTAATCTTATTATTTCTTACTAGTATTAATAAAAATATTTAAAATCCTACTTCTTTTCTAATACTTTAAGTATTCTATTATCTCTAAAGTCTTAGCTATTATTTAGGTCCTATTTCATAATACTATATAGCAAGTACCTAAAAAGATTTACTTTACTTTAGTACTTATTACTAGAATTAAGAGAATATTAATTATTATAAGTAAGAGCTTTGGCTAGTACCTTCTTTATATATCTTAATATTACTATTAAAATATAAATAAGTTCCTAATATTATATAGCTTTTTCTAATAATAATTCTCGTATTTATCTTAACTTACCGGCTATATATATTTCTCTAATATCTGAGTAATCTTATTAAAATTATCTAGTTTTCTTTTTACTAGCTATTTAATTTCCTTAACTAGTACTAAACTATTAGGGGCAGATATCTAATCTTAATATTTCTTCTAAAGCTTTTTAACTTTAGTTAAGATAGGCTAAACTCATCTTTTTTCCTAATTAGCCCTAATATACTTCATATAGTAATTCAGATAAAGTATAAAAGTAATAATATAAAGAGGTATATTATTAGACTTATAGTAATATATATTAAAAATTTCTTATTTTTTCTGGATTTGAATATAAAAGTCTTTATTATTTATATATATATTCTATTATATTATAGTTAGTATTATTAATTCAAGTAATAAAAATTATTACTTACTAGTAATCTATTAAATACTTAAATTAAAATATTTATTATAAAAAGTACCCGATTAATAGTTATAGTATTTCCTTAAGTCTTAAAAGTAATTTTATAGAATAGTTTAAGAAAAATAGAAATTATCTAAAGCCTTCCCTAGTTTTCCGGACTAAGGTAATCTGATTTTAGATCTATAAAATACTTCTTATAATAAGTATTAAGATAAATATATTACTAAAAAATAATATTAAGTATTATATACTAGCTATTCTATTATATCTAATTATTAAGAGAAATTATTTTTCTAGTAAGAACTTTAAATCTAGTAATCTAACTAGAAAAGTAACAAATATATATAATAATATTATAAAGCTAGCCTAATAGTCCTAAAAATCAAAATTTCATTTATTTTTCCTTATTACTTAATAGGGCTTCTAAATCTCCTAAATTCTTTTACTTATTAAGCGCCTCTAATTCTTTATTTATAAAAATATTATAAAATAAAAAGGCTTATATAAAAAGATTAATAATATATTCTAAATAATAAACCCGCTATTATAAAGTATCCTATTCTAATTCTTCTTCTCTTAGTAAATAAGCCTGAATAGTTTAATATAATATACTATTTATACTAGTATTATTACTAATAATAGCTCTAAGTTATTTAGTAATACTATAGTCTTAAAATATAGGTTATAAAACCGTAAATTGGTTTTCTCTTAAATAACCTAGTATTATATAAAGAGCTAGAAAGGCCTTTATATAATTCTTATCTTATTATTTAATAAAATATATAATAATATCTAAAAGAAAATATTCTTATAAAAAAGTCTAGATATTAAAAGTAAGATAAATACTTGAAACTATAGACTAGAGTTTTTATTATATAATATTCTTTAAGCTAACCTAGTATTTTCTAAGCTTTTTTCTTATATAAGAGTAAGTTATAGAAAGAAAGAACTAAGATTCTAGATTAAGTACTTAATAAAAGATATGAAATTCGGGCTATTTAATTACTTAAAAAGATAGATTATAGATAATAATTAATAAAATTAAAGCTTTATAAATTACTATCTAATTAAGGTATTATTAAAAGATATATATATTAATTTTAGTTATTTAACTAGATAACTCTACTTATAAATAAAGCTATTATAGCTAGTTAATTACTTTTAATTAAAGTAAACTAATTTCCGATCTGCTTTTAATAGTAATATTATATACTAACTTGAGATAATTATATTAATTAGTAAAAACTAAAGTCGAATAAATATTTAGTAGATTTTCCTTTTTATAAAGAAAATAATAGTAGTATTTGGGTAGTTCTCCTATATCTGGATATCTAAAACAAATATAAGCCCAAATAGCTCTTATAAGTTTTTCTCATTTGGAATTAGATTTAGATCGAATTGAGTCTATATTAGTAGAGGCTTAATAAATTAATAAGACAGATTTAGAAGCCATATTTAAATAATAGAAGATAAAGTACTATTATATATTAAAGAAAGAATAAAAGAAAATATAAAAATTTTAATTTTTTTTAAAAGAAATAGTAATATAAATCTTAGTATTATATATTAAATACTAGCTAGTCTATATTATATAATAGACTATTAAATAGAAAGTATAATAGTATATTTATAATAGTCTACTTTTATATTAATCTTTATACTAATTAGTTTATAATTAAACTAGAAAGCGAGATATTTATATAATAGAACTTGCTTAATAGCTAGCTAGGCCTATTTTTATTAATAATTATTAAGGCAATAGGGCTTGCTTAAGAGCTAGCTAGACCTATTTTTATTAATAATTATTAAGATAATAGGGCTCGCTTAAGGGCTAGCTAGGCCTACTTTTATTAATGGAATTATTAATAACTAGATTAGATACTAGCTAGTCTATATTATATAATAGACTATTAAATAAAAAGTTAAAAAATCTAATAATATAATAATAATAGTATACTTTTATACTAATCTTAATACTAATTAGTTTATAATTAAACTAGAAAGCCGTAATAGGGCTCGTTTAATGGCTAGGCCTACTTTTATTAATAATTATTAAGGTAATAGGGCTCGCTTAATAGCTAGCTGGGCCCACTTTTATTAATAATTATTGAGGTAATAGGGCTCGCTTAAGGGCTAGCTAGGCCTACTTTTATTAATGGAATTATTAATAACTAGATTAGATACTAGCTAGTTTATATTATATAATAGACTATTAAATAGAAAGTTAAAAAGTCTAATAGTATAATAATAATAGTCTATTTTTATACTAATCTTAATACTAATTGGTTTATAATTGAACTAGAAAGTAAGATGTTTATATAATAGGGCTTACTGGCTGGCTGGGCCCACTTTTATTAATAATATTATCGAGGCAATAGGGCTCGCTTAAGGGCTGGCTGGGCCCACTTTTATTAATAATTATCGAGGTAATAGGGCTCGCTTAATGGCTAGCTGGGCTCACTTTTATTAATGGAATTATTAATAACTGGATTAGATACTAGCTAGTCTATATTATATAATAGACTATTAAATAAAAAGTTAAAAAGTCTAATAGTATAGTAATAATAGTATACTTTTATACTAATCTTAATACTAATCGGTTTATAATTGAACTAGAAAGCCGTAATGGGGCTCGTTTAATGGCTGGGCCCACTTTTATCGATAATAATTATCGATATCAATCGTTTATCGATCGCTTAGCCGATAACGATTACTAATCGATAATCCCGATCGATAATTTATCGGAGCCCACACTGCCTAAAGCTACGAAGAGAGCGCCAAATGATTGAGCGGACACTATTACACACCATGGAAAGTAGTATAGAAAGACTTCTAGCTCAATATCCATCTCCTCCGCCGAGCTTGTTACTCTCTTCATCGCCTGATACCCAGCCCCCATGTGCCTGGTCGGAAGCGTAGCATCAATAAATTCTATCGAAGGTACTGTTCAGCAATCCCTGCCATTGATGTTTCCCCGGGTGATCGCGCGGGTTCTTTGTGGGGAGCGCCGGTCTATCAACCAAGCCCTCTTCACACCACTAAGGAATCTGAGGTCCCCTCTATTAGCTCAGATCAATAGACCTTCCATCTCGACCTATCTCTGACGTCGGTATTGATGTATAAACCCCTGTATAACTCAATCCCGTTGAGTCTGGGCCGGGAAGGAAGTACCTGCTGTTAATATGTAGCCTATGCTATTTGCAAACATGTGGGTACGCTTTCGCCACTCCGCTACCAGGCAGATGCACTGCAAAAATCTGCCAAGTTGCCCGGAATCCATCCCTCTTTAGGATAGCCTCATTTGTCTATTCTCTGTGAAATTTATTAGATCCGGTTCAGGTAGACATCTAAGGTATAACTGTATTACCGGATAATAGACCACAACTCTGTCAAGCGCTTTGCGGGAAGTTGAACTCGGAGATCCCGCACTCCACGACCAGCTTTATTAATACCATCTCCGTCTCGTTCCATGCCAATCATGTCCAGGATAATGGAGTTCAAGATATCGAAGGTGATGAGGTCTGAGCCGGTCAGCTGCGAGCGGAAGATACAGTGTATGCAGAAGCCAAAAAGTCCATTGACCTCTTGAAAGCTCAGGCCTTTCGGTTGTCCGTTCAATAGTCTTGTTTCATGTCTGACAACAGTCGGATTATTTGGAACTCGCGTGTAGATGAGGAACGTAAATTTGGGACCAGCTACAATACCGCTCAAAGCTCTTACTCGAAGATTGTAGGCTGTTTACCCTTTAATTCGCAAGAATATACAGCAACAGATTCAGTTCCTTGAGGGTTCGTGTATGCCTTGAGCGGCTCCCCTTCGTTCTCGGGATCTACCCACCTGCCATCGGCCAGGGAATATGCGGCAACAGGGAGGTGATTCATACAGGAGAAGTACCACATGTTGCGCTGATTGTTAATGCGGCATCCTTAATTCTTCCACTTCGGACCGTTATATAGCCTGTAGCTTGTATCAAGATCTCCTGTCTTGGGAGCCGAGATATCCATACGGTCGAAACACAAACCATGTTAGTAGTTGGGGATCTTGGCCCGGGCCTTGTATGTGCAGGTACCCAGAAGTTTCCGAATTCAAGTCGGCTTGCTTGGTGGCATTGAGCCACTCTATTGAGTCGCCCGAGCTGTGTCTGGAAGCATGCATTCGGACTCTGTGACCACGGGTAAATGCAGAACATGCAAGGGCTTCCGCATTATTTACAAAAACAGGCTATCAATGAATGTCTCGTTGAATCTGGTGCGTATACTATCAAGTAGTCCGATATCAGGTTCAAGCTATCTACATAAAGTTTGTTCATGTATGCATTACCCGGCTCCCCTCCGATCTCAGAATCTGCTTACCTGCCTTCGGCCAAGTAGTGCCTAAAATTGGCCACACCAGGTCACTCCTGCAGTGGTTGTTTCCACCGGGACGAATGGGTTATTGGTACACCACGGTGGTGGTAATTTGGGGGTGGTATTACTCGTTAGTGCCCATCCCTAATACTGGATTTTGTTCCAAGGATACAGAGGCTGTCAAAGATCTTCTTCACTCGCAAGATCTTGGAAGCAGCAAGACTAGAATCCGACTCGAGAACTTTTAGACTGTGTATCGAGACTCGAAGTTATTGATTGTTGTGGGTTCGTATATTGAAATCCTTTTACTAACGGAGGGTGGAGAAGCTCCAACGTTCGAATGTTAGCATGCCCCCCCTCCCCCCCCCCCCCCCCCCCCCCCCCCCCCCCAAAAAGCGATGGCAAGCGGAGTGAGTTATAGTTCAATGTTTATAAAGCAAAGACGAATAATTTCCCGACGGGAGACAAAGAGGTAGCCATGTTGACTATTGGTCTCATGAAGTTGAAGGCGATCTAAGGATCTTGAATCCGTTGTTGTCGCTATATTTAATGTGCCTTTGGCGACCACAGAGTACTACTATTTGTAACATATATATACCAGGCAAGCGGTGCCATCTTCAAACAGAGAGTAGCGAAAGATGGGAAGGGATGAGGGTGGGTTGGGATTGGGGATACATTTTGCAGTTGATCGAACCGAGGGTATCCTCGGGTTTAGCAATAAACGAGCAGAAGCACGAACCAATATTCGCCGCGTTAAGTCTGACATTGATTGTATTACTACCCCCATCCCCCTCCTTGCTACTTGGTTGTTCGACGTTTTGGAACTTGGGCACTTTGTGGTGTTCGTTCTATCTAGGCTCTCGGACGGTAACGCAGTGATCGAGGACACTAAGTCGATCTTGGTAGAGGGTTACTGAACCTCGCTGGACAGTCTCGATCGAGGCGTTGAATATGGTGGCATCTGTCCCCAGCCATTCAATTGAGTCGGTCGAGCCGCGTCCGGAAGCGTGATTTCGTGCATTGGACTCTGCGACCACTGGTGAAGTCATCTCGAAAGAAGAGAGGACCCCCCGAATGACGGTGGAGGATAATGGGCATGGTGGTGGGAGGGTGGCGTTTGCAGAGATAGATGGTCCAAATACTCTTCCAACTCTCAGGCAACACAACCATCACCTTACCCTCCCATTCCATTACCACAATTTATACCTTGGCCTATTGCCTCGTATGTCCTGGTAATCTCTCTCAAGTTCGCGACCTCTGTCTCGACTGTCATCACGCTAACCTTGCCCTCTGTATTCGTCTTGGTATCCACCAAAACCCTCCGATTATCAGAACCATTGCTGGAGGTTCGTGGACATGTCGGAGCGTTAACTAACCCCTCGGGCCTCTTGTGTGTTCGCTGAGGGAAAATCTCGAGTGGACACACGACCGATTGGTCTCGAAATGTTCTCGGTTTGACGCAAACGCGTTGTCGTTGTGGGACAACGTCTTGAGAAATCCAGTCTTTCCAGCCTTGTTGTTTCGCACGGGTGGTGATGCTGTTGCTGCCCTGGCTTCTCCTGTTTAGCCTTTTCCCGGACCACCTTCCGGTCTGCTGTATTGTTCAAATGCCTCGCCCTTGTGTGCTACCAGGAGCCGGCATTTGAGCTTTATGTCCTATAGATCGAGGCCGTCGCGAACTCGCCAATAGATTGTTGGAACGCTGTGTACTTTGGGTCTGTTGGAAAGTTGTGTACTGCGGGTCTGTTGGAAAGTTATGTACTCCCCGGGAGAGCTGAGGATACCCTAGTATTGTCGCGAACTCGCCAGTAGATTGTTGGAACGCTGTGTACTTTGGGTCTGTTGGAAAGTTGTGTACTGCGGGGAAAATTTCCTGTTGACTATAGCAGCAACTTCCTCGAGATCCCTCAAGCGGAGTCCGGAGCTGTTGTCTGTTGATTGACATAGCCTGTTGGTGCCGTTCGCTGTCCGGGCATGTTCCGCGATATTGTTGGTCGTCCTGCTGCGGTCTGGTTGGTTTATCCTCGTCCGTTGGGAATTTGAGAAAGAGGTGGTCGTTGTGGTGCCGTGATCTCAGACCTCTTCGACTATTTAGCGGGCTGAGGTTGGCACAATGCCTTCACACTCTCCTTTTGAGGAGTCCTGAGCTTGTTGTCGGAAGTTCTTGGATCTCTACCCAAGCGACGCTTGGAAGATTCGCCCTCACTGCCATCGACAACAGCATCGCATGGGATAGCGCAAACTTCAGAGGAGCCTCCATTTTGGGGAGAGTCATTCTTGCGCTCCTCTCCAAGTAATTGCGATGAAGTCCTTGAAGCTGGCTGGCCCTTATCTTGTGTTAGCAATCATGTTCCTAGATGGAGCACAAACGAAATGAGAAGTTCTGACATACCTCGAGCGAGAAATCCGTTCTGGTGCCGGTTTGCAGAAACTGTCTGGAGCCGAGTCAAAATCTGCGACGAACAAAGCCACGGTGTCTCTTATACCATTGAGGCTCTTCCTGGAAGATTCTATTTCGCCTAGGTATGCTCGAAGATTGCTTTAAAGACCCCGCAGTGGCATGGGCAAAATCAAGTTTCTTCGTAACTGCCTGCCAATCAGGTCTGTACCCCCCATGATTCCACGCAGAAACGGTAACAGGTCGCTTCATACATAACGAAAACCGGGAGCTAATCTGTTGAGCTGTAGGAAGAGACAAAGGGTAGCTTGCTGCGGCAAGTATTCAGATGCCATCGGACAAGAATCTGTTCAAGAAGGGATTGCTGTAGATTTGTGCAAGTGATGTAGTAAAGGAGACGTCTCTACTGGGTAAGGATGTCTGGGCGTCAAGTCCCATTCTGTGTGGTTACTTGAAGTTGGATTTGAGGTGAAAAGGTGTTGAGGTATATAACTAAGTTTGGAAAGGAAAAAATGCGCTGAAATAAAATGAGGATGAATGCTGGGGAAGGAGTGACTTCTTTTATAAAAGATCCGGGCGTTTGCAATAGAGGGTGTTTCCTCTCTTGCTTGGGTGTGTGAAGGCATGAAATCAAATGATTGCCTTTCTTTGCCGCTTGCCGATGAATTAATGACCTCTTTGGGTCATCTGACATCGAGTGGCTTGTCGGATTGAGATTGTGAGTATCTCAACTCTCCCGTGATTGCAAGATTCCAGGCTCGTGGCAGGATTTCAGTGGCAGCCTTCGACGGACGGGCGTTATTTGATTCGATGTATTAAGAGCCGTGAAAATCTGATGGAGGCGTTTGTTAACTCGACGCTCAAGGCTGACTCATCCTAGAATGCGTGCATGAAGTGAAAAGTTTGCAAATGTCAGGATGTTGGAAGGGACCGTACCGTGGGCGTGGCTACTGAGATGCCACTGTTCAAAACCATCCCGTGGCCTTGCGAAACTCCCAGACGGCCCTTTGCTGCGAAGTGGGTCCGTCCCCTCAAACTCAACTTACACCGACCCCCAAAGCATCCCGTATGAAGGTTGTGCCCGGCCCTCCGATTACTGCCCGCATGTGTTGGCTTTTGGCTTCCTTTCCTGCCCACATATCTCCTCGTGGCCCCTTTGTTGCTTGTGGATAGTAAGTCAAACAAAGCAGAACGGCTCAGGATTTGCGTCAGGCGTTCAGGACCGATGACCATTCAATTGCGCCCATCAAACGTCATGCATGGTATCAAACCCAGCTACGGCGTCGTCCATTGGCTGGGTAGCGATCTTGAATCGTCTTCATCCTGAGATTCCTCGCCCATCAAGAACCAAATAGGTATTGCGCCATGGAGAACCTTTGGGTGGCCAATCGTTGAAGCTAGCCTCATGTAATGAGCAGGTCACGCAACAAGAGAACGCAAACTCGGGGGAGGTTCGTCAGGGAGGGATCTACTCGATATCACCTATCGTCGAAAGACTGTATACCACGTTCAGTCACTCTCTTCCAAGAATTCGGCGTTCTCGACCACGTTCTCGCCGTCTGCTATCTAAGACAAAAGGCCGTGAAGTGCCTAGAGTCTGAAATGCCGAACAACCAAGTGTCAAGGAAGACCAAAAGGTTGTCAATTCCAAGTTCGAACCCCAGGGAATTCCATGGGTGACAATCAAGCCGACTACTCTGAGCTCAAACTCTGTGGATCCATATTCGGTGACAAGGGTTTGCTGTTTCCACGTGTTGTTATCAAAGCGGTCGTATCCTCTCTCTCGTCGATCCAATCCTGCTCGCCCACGTTCCTATTAATGCCGAGATGTTAGCTTGCGCATCAAATCCCATTTTCTATGAGCCAATCCTTGCTAGCAAAAGACAAAGTCTGGTCTTATGATGTGTTGAATTGGAAGTCAGGATGAGTGCAAAACGGTGTTCTGATGAGAGAGAGTTGTTTCGTTGTTGGAGATAAGCGGAAAAGGGTATCGCTAAAGCTGTGCTGAAATTGTGTGAACGGGGAAAGGCGGATGGAGATGTTTTGAGTTCGAGTATCGAAGGGAAGAGTTTTCGAAAAGTGTTGAAGCGAGATTTGAAATGAGGCCAAAGATCTCTTGCCCATGCATGTTGGATGGTTCCTCACAAGAAGTGCTGTAAAAGTGTCCTGAGAAAAGGAAGGGGAAGACAAATGGAAAGTGGTGAAGGGAGGAGTGCTGAGAGTGAGCATTGCTGACTGAATGCGGTTGAAGGAACGCTGCGAAAAAGGGGTTCGTGAGAAGTGACCAGTGTTGGCAATAGGTGCCGGGTGAAAAAAAGGTGACCCGAAAGGCGAGCGCAGAGAAAAGGGAAGTGCTGAGACCTGCATCAGAGGTAGTTCTCTCGATCAGCCTCCATTGTTTAACATCGTCGTCAATGGAGGCTCGGAAGCCTTGCGATAACAACGTTTTCATAACCATATAATACGGTTCGCGTCAGGAAGTATGAAAGGGGATCGCTGATGCTCTCACGAGGAAATTTGGATGACTGCTGTTGAGAATAATCCAAGGAGGGCAAGGAGTGCGTTAATAAATAGGAACCTCACGAGAGCATGAACTCAAGCCTATGGGCCGGCAGCACATCCGGTCAGGGAGAGCTGAGATGAACATCTTTAGATCTTGGGTGCTGAAGCTTTGGAGTTCTGAAGGCCTGGAGGTGAAGGTTCGGAGATCAAAGTCTGAGGGTCGAGGTCTGAAAATGAAGTTCTAACGCTTGAAGCAGTGAAGGTGAAGGTGAGAAGGTTGGGGTTCGAATATCAAGGTCTGAAGATGAAGGGTTCAGGATCTGAAGTTCCGAATGTCTGAAACCGAGGTCTGGAGATGAACGTCTGGAGTTGAACGTCTGGAGATGAACGTCTGGAAATGAACGTCTGGAGTTGAATCTCAGGATCTGAAGATCAAGGGCCGGCGGAGGACGGCGGAACAGAACAAGCAATGGGAGGCCGTTGGGTAACCACTAACGTATGAGGGCGGATAGACGGTGAAGTCACGAAGATGATGTCCTGAAGATGGGCGGTAGAGGGGAGGAGCTAATGAGAAAGCTCCGATGAGAAAGTTAATGAGGCTAAAGATTTGAGGTGGGTGACCAGGAGGGGATGCGCTGATGGAGGCCTTGGGCGAGAAAACCTAACGGTGGGAAAACACCGAAACCTAATGGGGATGCGATTCTGGAGTTGGGGTTGGATTAGCGAGCTCCGGGGTCAACGATATGCGGCTCATTGCATTCAAGTGCCAATGTTCGACGGAGTTGCGGTACAGCATACAAATGTCAATTGTTCCAGCTGTCATTGGAACATTCATAAGGAGATCAATTGACTCTTGGAAAATCTTCAACACATTGATTCCGACAGCGTTCTCCAAGGCCAATAGAATCAGTCTATCGACAAGATCATCCCCGATAACATGCGCAATCAATGGGGTGGCTACAACAGAATTCTCACAGGGTTTTTGGCTCCAAGCTCGTGTCAAGGACTGACGCGGTGCAGGAAACACTCTCTCTTGTAAGGCGAAGAGGTGCTGAAGAGAACAGGATTCCTCATAACCAAAGCCGGATATACGGTTTGATCTGGAAACAGGCAGCGTAATTTCTGGAGCTTACGAGCTTGAGCGAAACCCATGTCTTCTTCTGGACGTTGATAACTTTACCAAAAACGTTGCCGATGCCGTCTTGGAATCACCAGACCACCACCTCATTCCAACTACAGTTACCCAGGAATGACGGATGATCTTGAGAGACATGGATGCGGGGCTGCTTGGCGTGATCGTTGACAGCGTGGTAAAGGCGTACGAATTGCCGCTTCTCATCTTGGGAGGGGAAAGGTAGAGAGATACAGGTGCTCGCAATTGACAATACAAGTTATCCGGTCTTGGATAACCCGCTCGTCCTCATCCGATCTTCCGCTCGTTGGTTCATCGTCGTACTCTAGATCAGAGGATATGGCTAGCAGGAAGGACTGGACGAGTCATTGACCAGACCCATCTACCTCCGTCTACGATATTCCGAGCAAACCCCAGTCCCAGGACATCCAAGTTGCTGTTTTTCCCGCCAGCCATGTTCGGTATGGAGCGTATGGGTCCTCGATCTAAATTTGTAGCTTGCTCGAGGTTGTTCTTCGTTCTGGGCTTCAGGGAGAGAAGGAAGGCAAGAATTGGGGGCGGCTGGAGTCGAACTAGCTCAGTACCATTATCAAAACCACAGCGGCTTTCGGATCCGCCTGCCTTTCGGTGGCACCCTTCCAGTATGCTGTGAATAGTGTATCTAGCGAGCTCTACCGTTAAGCTCCACTCCCTGGTCCTGCATTCCCATCCTGTATGTGTTTTCAATCAACCTTCCCTGAATCCGCAGATTGGTAATTCGAATATGTAGACGCAGGTCAGAGGAGACCGTGGATCGATATTTCTAGAGGATGCAGCGGCATATCTATCAGGGTGTTCGAATCGTGGTAGCGGGGATTCGTTTCCTTGCAAGAACGGAGGGTATTATCTATTGAAAACTGAACCATTAGCCTTGGCAGACGACAGGAAATGTGGATAGAAGAGGGGAGAATACTCGATGTCTTCCAAAATGAAAGATAAACAGACGGCAGCAAGGTATCGCTGATAATTCATCAACGCGTGAACGAACACGAACCGGGGAATAGCCAACAAGCTATTGTGCTCCCGGACAGATGGATCAGGACACCCGATTAACAGAGGTTTTCGGCGAAGTGCAACCTTTCCATCCACAACGCAATTCCGGGGAGAGGTGAAGTGTCTCGGCGCATTGTGCAGTCAGCTATTGCAACGACAGGGAGGGGGTCCAGGGACAGCAAGGCAGGACTGAATTGTTGCGAGTGTTGTGCGAGCTTCCAGAGCAGGCGGTAGACACAGCTCCAAATCCCGAAGACTCCTGGCCTTGCGAGTAGCAACGAAGTGTCTGCAGAGCTCGACGACGTCCATGCAAAACGGCTCTAGATCGTGTTGAAAGATCTGTGATAAGGAGTCTACCATTCAATTCCGGAGAGCAGAGGCTTGAAAGAGAACGCGAAGGTTGGTCCGACAGGATATGCAGTCTGTGCTTGTACCACCTCGCCATCCACTCGCGAATCTTCGGTCTCGAGGTGTACAATTCGAACCTTGGCCGGTCTGCGGCTTCTCTTTGTTTCAGCTACACGCTCGGCGTGGTAGACCGCATTTGTCGAATCAAAGGGGGGCCCGTCATCGAGAGAGATCCGAATTTGCTTGAAAGACATCCATTACTACCTTTCAAGGGTTTTTGGAACCAAACCCCGTTGGAATGGAACAGCTGCTCCTCTACAGATAGGTTCCCCATCCACCGAGCCGCGTTTTTCAGTACACCGTGGGTATTGTTATCGTTGTGGCTGCAGAACCGGCCTTTATAAGCCGCGACTCGGTGGTCGAGGACGCTGGTTCGACTTGTCCAACTGCCTCCTGGAAAGATGTTTCGGCCCAGAAAGGAAGAAACTGCGAAGATTTGTTATTCCCAAGCAATGTGTACCCCGCAAGACTCCAATGCACGGATGAAGTCATAAGAGAGCTTGCACGGTATTATTGTCTCGCAGGGTATGCATTCGCTTTAATTTGACGAACGTCGAAGCGGGAAGGATTGAGGAGCGGATTTCGGTGTGATCGAGTGCATGCCTGTACGCTTTGAGTTAGCATGCGGGCCTGAAGCGTGTTTGTGAGGTTACTCACGATCCTCCCTGACACTTCCATCCCAGCAATATCAATATTACATCCAGCCACCCGCCCCTATCTTCTCCCAATCACCATAAACATCCTCAAGCCGCTCGAGCCTCCGCAGAGTTGTCCCAGCCCAGTTCGATGCATCTTGCTTAATGCTGCGATCTGCCACCTTAACTGCTTCCAGAACTGCCATTCAATTTATCCAAAATGCATGCCCACAGCATAATTTGCAAGCTCCGTGCGTGATTCTCAGTTATTCTCTCCTCGCAACCCTGCAGAGCCTTCGCTCCTGTCTCTCTGAATATCAGTGAAGTCTCTGGGGATATAAAGATGGATTCGTCACTTTGTCGAGCGTCTTTTCGAAAGTAGGCGTCGATTCCCTTTGCAAATCGAGGCTGTCGTCGTTAACTTTACTGCATCAAGTTCTTCCCCTTCCTTCGTCTCCGTATCGAATGTATCGGCGAACTGCGAGCATCGTTTGTAACCAGCAGACAGACATCGACCCCACCAACTCCCAATCAACCCCAATCGAGCCCCGCCCCTTATTATGTAGCTTGCATTTCCTTGCTACGTATGCCATGGTAACATCTGGCTCCGTCGATCATGCGTTGCGGCTGTGAGGCATTAGTGGAAAGGCAAACCATCCGGTGAGCCCGATCTCTCGCGCATGGCGCCGCTGCACTGGCAACTGTCCTCCAGTCTCGGGTGATCTGCGAGTGCGTCGCCCACTAGCTGTGTAATGCCGCAGCCCATCATCCCAAGTCCTCAAGTTGTGTCTTCGTCGCGGCAAGCAGCTTCGTGTTTCTCGGTGGTTCGACCCGTGGAGGCAAAGAGAGGAAGGTCAAAGAACTACGACTATGTTAGATCTTCACATTTTTATTTCACACATTCCATGTCTGGTGTACCTGTCATTCTGTTCGGTGCGGAGCATCTTCGCTATTGGGATGAGGCGTGCTGTTGACTTTTACGGTTGCGAGAGAGTTCAAGGCGAAAAAACGGAGAGTTCCGAGTGCACAAAGTCATCAAATTCATCATCAAATTCATCATAAAAGCCACCATCAAAACAAAACGCCGCAGTCCCAAAGTCTCAAGGCTATTTTGCCCCATTTCATATGCCCAATTCCCATCATTTTGCGCCATCATGTGCTCGTCCATTCTGCAGTGGCGCACCCAAACACCTGTCAATGCAATGTCATCTTCCAGTCCCAAAGTCTCATCTCAACCACCCCGCTGAGAAATGCAACATGATCAAACCACCCATACTCTACTCCCTCCACTCCAGCTGTTGTCTCAGCCCCATATGTGACGATCCATGTGTCCATTTGGAGACCACAGCTCCGGCTTTTACCACTTGAATTTGACATCGTAATATTGTGAGAACCATGGAGTTGGTCCACTTGAGCGCCAATGCCGTTTGCCAGACCGCAGCTCCTTCCAGGAGAGATCGTCCCAAGAGTAGTATTGAGCGGTGGTGGCATTTGGTGGGATTAAGGCCTCTTCGCCCTTTACGCAGGCTGTGATTTGAGCTTGCATTCTGACCTCGGCGCTGGTTGTTGATTCCGAGCTGTTGTCAATGAGCTGATCTTGATCGATGTCGTTTGTCAACCCTTCGTGGCCCTGTCCGATTACGTCGTCGTCTTCTTTTGTCTTCGTGTTTCTCTTTCCCTTGGCAAGCCCAGTTGCCTTCTTCCAAATTTTCTTCACTTTCATCCCTGTCTCGCGGACAGCAATCTGAATTCTTCGAAGTCTGGTTGGCTCGGAAACATCCAAATTATCTTGTTGTTCCGGAGGTCCAGAGGCATTGACAATCTCTTCTGATGCACGAGGTCCAATCGGTGACGCAGCGCGAGACTCAATGTAATGCGTTCCCTCCTTTCTGGTCTCCCATCTGGCAATATCCCTCATGCCTGAATGGCCATTTGAAGCCGCTCCCATCCATGAAAGTTCAAACCGAAGACGGTGCTTGGGACAGCAAGTTCGATGTCTCCGGTCGTCCCACTTGATGAAACCACGGGGGTCATAAGAGCGGATTGCTGTCGCCGGGATTTCTTGATATTCGTGTTGCTGCGGGCCCACTCCTTGGGTGTATAGGAAGTCCCTGATCGACACTTGGTGCTCGTCCGCTGGCTCGTCGTCTCCCACATCCCCACCAGCGCTGCCACTCGCATCAAACTCATCCTCACGCCATTTCTCCGGTGTCCATGGATAATCTGTCTCGGTGTTGCTCGCAGCTTCGTTATTTGAAGGTTCGTTGTTTGAAGGTTCGTTGCTTGTGCCTTCGATGCTTGTAGCTTTGGTGCTTGTGGCTTGGTTGGTTGTAGCTTCAGTTTCAGTCCTGGTATCGCTGCCAACTGTGAGAGCTTGCGCGTCACTGAAATCTACCTCCCCTCTTCTACCTCCAGGCCGTGTCCATGCTTTGACAGAACTGTCCGTGTAGACGGCTACGCGAAAGATGTGATTTTTCTCAACAAAGTCGAAACTGCGCATCATCGCTTCCAGTGGCCTCATGTCCTCAATCCTCTCCAAGTCCCTTCTTTGTTTGCAATACTGGAAGAACCGCCGGAAGTCGCTATCCACTTTCTCCCCGGAATTGGAGTTGTATTCGAGGAAGTTGTGGGGCGCGAGTGGCTCATCACAACAGTAAATGGGTAGGCGCTCCATTTTCTGTTGTGTTTGGGAGTGTATGGCCATATTTTGAGGAGGGAAAGGTCACTAATATATACGATTAAGACGAATCCATAACAAAGACATGCATCACCTCCTGCGAATGTTCCGGCGCCTGCGCCAATGCACACGTTGCGCATATTTCTTTGCTCCTGAATAATGAATATTGAGCTCGGAAACAAGCACTTGCTAGATTTTGGAACCTTTCATTTAGGACCGTTTTGTAAAATAGATTTATTAGGGGCTCACACATTATTCCTCTTTATTACTAGAATTAAAATTCTAAGCTCATAAGATTCTGGTATTGCAAAGTGCATTCTTATATTTGTGTAATAACTAGCTAGTACTTAGACTATTAAAAAGTAAAGGTATTATAATATTATAAAAAGAAATTAATTATTAAATAGTAGCAAAAAAAAATATTTATCAAGCTACCGGGAAGCGGATTCTTACGTACATGGGACTTAATTTAAGTAGGTACTTCTTTGGATTTTTGGATTTTTGGATCTTGATCGGTTTACTGTTTTTGGATTTTTCTTAGTCTCGGTAGATGCTCTTGCAGGTTAACTGCCTGCGCAGGTGGCGAAAGTAAACTTTGCCAGAGAGAAAATCCTCACTAGCTGCTGCTAGCGAGAGCCAAATTTCAACGGGATGAGAAATGGGCCCAAGACTAGGAAACGTTAGTAACGCGCAATTTGATAGGTTAGAGAGGGCTTAGGGGCCCCGGTAGCTTGACGATTTAACGAAAAATCCACTATTTCGATATATGTGCTACAAAATTAAAGTGAATCTGCATTTACGTCATTCTCCGCTCGCATAGCCTGCTCGAGTACTTCCTTTTGATCTCCCCCCCTCGATACTAGTTTATGGATTATTTAAAACCGAGAGGCTTATATCACTAACTTATACTACATGTTAATCTTAATCTTATCTCCTACTATGTGTTATTCCTCTCACCTTGACCTGCGGCCTGGACCTACCCTTGTTCGCTTGAAAAAGGTGCGATTCGAGCTATTTACATGTCACTCGTGGCTTGCCTTAATTCGGGAATCCATGATTGTAACTCTTGCTTCTTAATGTCTCGGATATAGGAAAGAGGGCCCTCAATAAAGACCATGTTCAGTATCCATTTATTAGATAGCTGCCGTTAAAACCACGCTCTCGAAAAGCGGGCAATAAATGGATATGCATGCCTCTTATCCTATTTCGGGCTATATCTTTACCACAAACCCGTCTTGCCCTTTAGTTCTGGCATTCCTCTGAAAGAAAATCGCGAATAACTCGCTCCGGAGCTCGGACTATACAAGGCGCAAACCTCTGCTAGGCCAATCATGGGTATGTTTCTTCTTCTACCCCGTTGCACCCTAGTGCATTGTCCCTTCTGACAACGTTCAAACGCGAGCGTATTGTGCTGCCAGTCGATGGTTGGATTGTGCTTTCGTATCCGTAGCATTCCTACGATGAGGTTATGCTCCCCTGTGTTAGTGACATCAAATTGTATCTGTTTGATGTGTCCCTAGATAATCCCAAAGAACATAACATGTGTCTAGATATTAATGATACCTATCCCCCTATCGATGGTTTCCCCGTTAACCACGGTCAACGTATAGGGTTCCTTCTTAACTTCCGTTCCCAAATTGAGCTAAGTAATCACTCGTCGTGATATGAAGTTTCCTTTCCTATAGCTCCTAAGTCGATTATGGCCATCAAGTCGTGGACTTTTAGTCTGACGGGGATAATCAGCTGCTCTCCGCCTGTCGTGGCCGCCAGCTGTTCCTGATCGCTTTTGTACTCCCATAGCACGTTCAGCCATTGGCGAGTTACTTCTGTTTCTTGGATGAAGACTTCCTTGAGTCTGTAGACTTGTCCAACGGCGAATCCCTCCGTACTTCCTAGTTTGTGTATTTCTCGGAAGTGTTTTTCATCGTTTTCCGTGTGCCTCCAGAGACGCTCCTAGGTCTCTGGGCCACTAGTTCCCTTGTTTCATTGGTTTGAGGAAATTCGGGTTTAAATACTAGCTCAGGCTGAAGGTAGTATACCATGTGCTTGTTTCAACCGCGAAATCCAAAAGGGCAATTTACGCCAACCCGAGTCGTTAGCATGCCAGGCACGATGGGACGTATAGAGTTCCGAGAAGGTGAAAGCTTGACTTAATTAAATTGTCTAATTTTTATAGTACAAAACTCTATATATAGACTTTAGAATCTATATCCAACAAAGTCTCTGCACATTTAGGAATCCAAAGAAGATACAAAAGTGCCGGGGTACTTTCCTTCTCTTTTACAGGGTTGGTATGATTGCCGAGAGAATGTGTTATCACAGCATGGTCAGCGTAGAGTTTCAGTCTCACCCGAGATGTTCACCATGCCTCCTCCAGGTTTTGTTCTGCTCCAAGCTCAATCTTATAATAGCAATAAAACGACACTAGGCTAGTCCATGACATAATTTGGAGAACATGGCCTCGTTCATCGGGAAACTTCTGCCAAAGTCACCCTCGGAAGTATCGGCGGAGAGCGAGGGCCTCGCAAGCAGTGCGAACCCCAGCCTTGCACAGAGACCAAACATCTCCAGAAGTGTTGTCGCCAGCCAACCATCTTTGTTGACTACTCAAGGGCCACAAGATGGATCATCCCCGAGACAACAAGAAGCCGTACCCTCGGACCCGCGAGCCCTACCCACAGAACGGTACGGCCTCTTTGTCTTCAAAGACCAACTGGAAAACGCACCCGGAATCGTGGACATAGTAGCTCTGCATGGTTTAAGTGGCCACTATCGACAAACATGGACCTCCACAGTCACCGGGGCCAACTGGCTCGAGCACGAAGGCTTTCTGCCCAATCAGATCCCCAATGCACGGATTATGTCTTACGGCCACAACTCGAAATTGGAGTTGAGTAAATCCAATGCTGGGATTGGCGCGTTCGCAGAAGGGCTTCTCGCGCAACTCCAAGGCAGGAGAAGAAGAGGCCGATCATATTTGTCCGCCATAGTCTGGGGGCATCGTAGCTAAAGAGGTATGAACACGAGGGCGGAAACTGAGTTGGCTTCTGTGGATGAATAACCCCAACTCTCGTTTGGCGTCAGGCTCTCATCGTTGCGAACGAGCAAGACAAATACTCGGAACTCTTGAAGAAGGTTCATGGTATTGCTTTTATGGGCACTCCCCACCAACGTTCTCGGCCCGCAAATTGGGCGACGATGATAGGTCATATTGTCAGCTTCGCCCAATTTGGGGCGAACACCAATACTAGTCTTCCCAATTCCTTGAAAGTCTCAGCACCTATATTGTTTGAGATTTCAAAGTCGTTTGCAGATCGATCTGGGCTGGCTATCTTGAGTTTTTACGAGTTGGACAATTTGCCCGGTGTCGGATTCGGGGTAGGGTTTCTCGAGCGGGCTTCGCTTGAAGGCATTAGAGCAGATTTCGGATGTTGACGTTTTAAATCGGTTTCAGGATTTGCCTTCTTGGGCAACAGACTAGAGCATAGCAAAATCTCCTAAGAAGTCGCTCCGATTTGGTCTAATAATGACGACGACACGAAACAGTCTAAAGCAATTCCATGTTTTACTCTGGGGACACAAATACCAATGCGACTTATTTTGCCAAGATGGCGGATTCGAACTCTCCCACAGCTGAATGGTATCCTGTCATATGTCGAATGTGGTGAAACCAGTAAGGCATTACCCAAAGTATCGTCTCAAGATCTTCGACAGATACAGAAAACGGAGGTTTTTATACCGAACAAGCCACTATTCAAACTGAACACCTAGCCAAACAACTTCTGACTCTGATAAAGTGTGTCCCTCACATAATCCATGGCAGTAGCACTCGCCCACAAAAGTGAAAGTCGTCTTGCCGATGCCTTCATCCGGGCTTAATATGTAAGGAATTCTCCCACCAGCGAAAAGAAAAACCGAGTCGCCTTCCCGAATGCTCTACGACCTAATGCCATAACGTTTATGTGGCCTCATTCCTCCCGGCTACGCCTTGCTGGGGCCGCTGCCTCACTTGTACTCGAGTAAGTATTGGTCAAACTGTGCCGGGGTCAACACCTAATCGCCCGGACGCCCGATTACTAAATTTAGACATTGCCTTGCCCACTGCTACCCTGACCCCCGCCGTGCATGTGCACGTTCAACCCCTCCAGTGCCCCACACCCTTCTGTAGTAGTAGATTTCTACTGGTCGTGCCGTAACCGCCTTCCTTTTTCCAAGATATATCCAAGACTGGTACAAATCTACTGGTAATACCGAAGCCGCCTTTCCTTCTTCCTAGATATTTCCAAGACCAGTAGAAATCTACTAGTCATACCGAAACGCCTTTCCTTCTTTCTAAAAGATGGGAACTCCAAGGGGCAGGAAAATCATGTGACCGAGAGTTGCACTTTTCAACTGGCCCGGCAAAGGATATAAGGCCGTTACTTAGGTACGTCGGTAATAAATTTTGAAGCTTTACTCAATGCATCATCACGTGAGAAATAAAATCAATCTTTGTTGCATATCCGCATCCCGAGCAGCTGGCACGCTGTTGATGAATGTGAGCAATCAATCAATCTCTTACACTCGTCGTCAACAATGCGAATGCGCCAAGGCTCTTGCCTGGCCATCACTCACTCGAGCGGGTGCCATGAGCCATGAGCCATGAGCCATGAGCCATGCCACTTCGCCTTCGTCGGGTGTATGGCAAACAAAAGACTGGCCAGCAATGATCATGAGTATGAGGCTGAACAGCATCATTGTCATTATCGAGCACAAGTTTCCTGACGTGGGGTGCTCTCATTTGCTGGCAGAGCCCGCTAGCTCACCAGTGCCTGATTGGCCGCCCCCCGTGTGTGCGCAGCGGCGCTGCCACCTGCTACGCATTTTTGGTAGGACATCAAGCCTCAGCGGCGACGAGAGCAACTATTCCTTAACCACTCCTCAACCACCATCTTGGCCAGGCTGTGTACTCGCTCTAGTAGTTCATAGTTTGCCTAAGCCAGAGCCTTAGGTCGTCTCGCGGTCTACATTCCTGAGGCACAGCAGCCTCGCAACTTAAGCTAGGTATTGCGGGAGGTGGAGCGACGTGGAGCGAACGACCTAACCAAGTCCTGTTTCCGATAAACTCGACCAAGAAATTCATGGTAGCCGATATCGTTTCCCAAGCAATTCAATTTATCCTATGGATTACCACTGCTTCTTCAGACGCGACGAGGATGCGTGGTGGAAGAAATCGGGTGATGGCAGAGACGTGTTCGACCCTCAGCTCTGTCATTATGTCGTCTTTCGACGCAACACAGTAAGCCTTCCCTTACGCTCATGATGATTTGATCGGCTCACGCAATATAATTCAGAGAGGCTCGAAAGTTGACATTGAGGAGCGAGAGTTGGACGGGGCAAATCTTGTCACATCGCTGGAAAACGTCGATACTCCAGAGCCACATGAGCAGCTCCGACTAATGTAAGAACTAGGCTGCCGTCATGGCTTGGGTGGCATGAGAAACTTACA
The DNA here is from genome assembly GCF_002865645.1 of Hyaloscypha bicolor E. NCBI lineage: Eukaryota > Fungi > Ascomycota > Leotiomycetes > Helotiales > Hyaloscyphaceae > Hyaloscypha > Hyaloscypha bicolor. The sequence goes on along the minus strand of NW_020194691.1, from coordinate 148,203 downwards.
GCTTGTTCAACTATAGATTACCTCCTCCGCGGAGACCTTTAGATCAAGACGGGGCCTACCGTAAAGACGCTACTTTGCCATTCACCAAAGATGGTTTTCATCAACTCCTTGAAATGTTCCAATTCCATAGAGGGTATTTCGAGGGTTCTCATCCTTCTCAGCTAGCCAGACTACGTACCTCTGGGAAGACAACGTGTAAGAAGTCCCGAAAACAGATAAGATCCCCTCTAACCGATCAAGCGATCTATTTCTCAACCCTCAGTAGCATAGGGACGCCCAACTCAATCGCAAAGATGAAATTGTTTATGGCTTTCGACGAAACGAAGCGAGCTACAACAGTACTTTTACATAATCTAATGCCTGAGCAGCTCCAATCTGTTCAAGAAAGCATCAAGGACGAGGCATTACAGCTATTGTTTATTCATCCAATGCTTGTCCCAACGCTTGTGATGGACATTCTCTTCACAGAAATCGTCGAGAAAGCACAGGTTTTATACGAGGAATGGCGACAAGCGATCAAAAAGGGCGCTCTAGTAGAGGGCCTCTATATGACATCGGAGTTCGAGAATATTGACATCAAGCAAGAGGCTTCAGCAGCTCATCGCTCTAGTTTCAAGATATCGTGGATACAAGAGGTTCTAGAGATTGCCATTGACAGCGGAAACAAACTTAGGATCTGGACTACAGAATTCCACCACGTCAAGTTGAGCGATGAAGAGGCCGATGAATTCTACGCGGCCGAGCAGATCATCTGCAATCGTCTGGAATACCTCGTTGATCGATTGCATATCCAACTTACGTGGATTAAGAGGTTCCAAAGAGACATGCAGGCTCACAGGCAGGCAGTGAGCAACCCGTACCCCTACTGCTCTGTGACGTATGTGCTTACTACTCTCCTACCAAGCTCGAGGTCGGCACCGCAACTCTAGGCAACAAGCTTTCCCTGGAGATTGCAAGAGAAAGCAAGCGCGATGCGTCAGCCATGAAAGCTATTGCTGTACTTACCATGTTTTTCCTGCCTGGAACTTTGGTAGCGGTGCGATAAGAGCCCCAAACCGCTTCCATATAGCATGAACTAATATCCTTCCCCAGTCACTCTTTGCAATGCCGCTTTTCAATTGGGAGGCGCCGACTCTGCGAGAGGTACTAAACCAGAGATTTTGGATCTATTGGGCCGTCGCCATCCCAGCAACTATTCTAGTCTTGATGACGTGGCGGATCTGGTACAAGTTCCAGGAATGGCAGAAAGGGAACAGAACTGGGAATAACTTTGTTGCTGGTTTTAGGCTATGGCTCATGTCCGGACGAGAAAAGAGCGTTGACGGGATTGGAGATGATGAGAAGGGTGATGCTGGTTAGATTTTTAGATTGTGGCTCGAGTGGCGTCCGTACATTGAATTTTTTATTAAAAGTTAGCTCTTATAATGCTTTCCGGGATGACTCGACCGAGAATAAGCAACCACATTTCTTAGAAGCCTTGGTCTTATATTCCCGCAACATTTCTACGCCAAAGTGAAGGAAGACGTCAGGATTGGATTGATAGAGTAGTGATTTTATATGTTTATCTTTACTCGAAAGTCAAAGGAGTTGTGAAAATCGGACTACTATAATATTAAAGGGATTCTGTTATATATATGAGTTTAGGTCTAATAGGGTGGATTCCGCCCGCGGTTATTAAAAGTCTTAGACCAATTGTGCCTGCGCTAATGTTACCCTAACTACTATTAGGCAAGATGAAAGCAGGGAGTTGCCGTAATATTGGTGGAGCTGTGGTTGCATACGGGCATTTAGACCCTTGAGGCACTTCATGGTACATATTATAGAACCACCAATGCATAACGATGACCATCGTCGGGAAAATAGAAGCCAAGTCAGAGCTCCTAGATTTCCAAGCACGTCGACTGCTAGAGGAGAGTTTCAAAGACACCGAGAACCAAGTGCGCACACTGGTTGCTGATTTGGTTGAGGGTATGTGGGCGCAACGACGCTGTGTGATTGGGATAAAACTACGCATTCAGCAATACGGACAGAAGGAGGAGATGGTTGTGGACCACGGCTCCAGCTCTAATAGAGGACCAGAACGCACGTAGAGAGAAGAATAGCAGATAAGGGAATGGTTCCAAGTCTTGACGAGAGTCTCCTCCCAAACTAGAGTAGAATCATGCGGTCTTTAATACATATAAAAATCCAGCTCTTCAACATTGAGAGCCTTGATTGCATGTACTGAACCTTCAGCCAAATCGCGCGCCGTACGTCCATTATAGTCCTCTGTCGTTATTACTGACCATCTGTCAACCAAGAGTTTGGTTGCCGCTCTGTATCCCAAGCAGGCAGAACGGTGTAATGGTATCTGGCCAAGCTTATCCACCAACCCTACTTCAGCTCTATGGTCAATCAGCACGTTGATTATCCCTCGATGGCCTTGATCAGCTACCAGATGGAACGCCATACTTCCTTCCAAGTCCTGAGCAGATATTACAGCTCCTTAATCCGAAAGTACAGCTACTATCTCAGGAGACTTACTCAGCACTGCCAAGCATAAGAACGTCTGCCCCTTCTTATTAATAGGAGATATATCCCCCCCGTATAAGAGAAGATCATTTGCTGCCTTTGCATGCCTGCTTGCCGATGCAAAATTCAATGCCGTTCGTTCATGCTCGTCCTGTTCCGATAAAGAGGCACCATGTTCCAGTAGCAGACATGTGGTCTCCCGCTGGCCATTCTGCGCAGCTTGTAACAGGGGCGTCGTATCGAAAAGGCCTCGTTGAGAATGCTGGATCCCGTTCTCTAATAGCCGTCTGAGCTTCTTTGTATCTTTATTTGCCGCGGCCTGGCATACAAGTCGCTTGCAATCGCACACACACAAGTTCTACTGCAAAAAAAATGCAGGGTTTCCTCAATGTCAAGGAATCTTAATAGCCGCCCAAGCGCGCTTTGAAGCTTGTATCCCAACTATCCAAGGAATGTTTTAATTTGCCAAAAGGTTTCAAGGAAATTATTTCCCGGTTACTTTAATAATGGCATTAAATCCGTTATTAATACTTTTATTATTTTTAGAAATATAAAAGAAATTAAAAGGAAATTTAAAAAGCAAATTTCATAAATAATACTTGACTAAATAAATAACTAAAACTAATAATAATTTTATAAATAATAATTCTTTATTAATTTAAAGAAATCCTCCAGTGAGTTCTACTGTCCCTGAAAGCAGGAACTGAGCCTAAGGTCTCACAGTCACATGATTCGTAACACCTTTCCTGATAGGCCCTTGATTTAGACCTGATATTATTGAACCTGGCGTTTTAATCAGAAGGCCCCACATGAGTTAGTACCAATTCCACCTTGGATTGACATGGACCGGATGGCAGATTCCTGGCTAGCAGAGAAAGGGGACATGATACCCGCGGACAGAGTATAGTCTTGATGGGAGTCGTAAACCTGGAAAGCAATTGCGTTCTCGAAATCGAACGCAAAGTTGAAAAGACCGAGGTAGCAATTGACCGACTTGTAAATGTCGCCAAACTCAATGGCGTCGGAGGTCGACCCCCAGGACCATTCGGTGGACGTCGAGCTCTCCACGGATTGGGCCGCGAAATCAATGCCACCCGTACTGAAGTAGAAGTTGTTGTCGGTGACTTGACTCTGTCGGCGCTCTTTGTTATTTGGCGGGAAGCCGCCATCACCAAGGCCGAGCTTAAAGGAATCCTTGCCCTCAGCATCACGTCCCATATACGTGAAGTGGAAATCTTGGCCACCGCTCTTGACTCCAAACACCTCCCGGGGCACAGCAGGCCCAGAGTCTCGCTTCTGATGAGTCTCGATCCCATCCCACGTCCCGAGATGCCGAACCTCGGTGTTGAGTCCATCCGACAAGTCACGAGCCCTATAGCAGTCCAGCGTTAGTAAGTTTCTTTTCTTTCTTTTTTCGAAGACAGCAACTAGCAGGTCAACTTACATAATACTAGCCCACTCATCCCGCTTATTGATTCCCGGGACGTGCCAGCCGTTGTTTCTCAGCGCGGTCGCAAGCTGGCCGCGCCATATGGCTCCCTGATAAGCAAGGGTCGCAACCGCGATAACTTGAGCAATAGCGCCAAAAACGCATTGGAAGCCATTCCCAGTTTGTTGAGTAAATTGCTGGCAAGACGAGATTAGGCCGAACCAGGTCACTGGGGCGTTGGCGACGGCGTAGATCTTCAGCCCCATAAAAAGATATCTTGCGAAATCACCCGGGTCGTCTCGGGTTGCCACATCGCCGCGGGGCCGAATTGCCAAGTCCCTGCTTTTACTGCTGCTCCTCCACTCCGCTACAGCAGCTTTGGCCTGGTCAGCATGTGGATTGGACTACAAGTGGACATATGAGATGAGCAGGGAGATTCAACATACTTATGTTAGGCCACTCAGCTGGGAGCTCTGGTAGATATTTATCGTATTGAATACTCGAACGCTTCTGTAGTGCTCTATCTGGGGCTTCCAGGTTTCGTGTGGCAAACGTAGATTTCAAATCAGTGCCTAAGCTCCTTGGTTCTGGTGCCTTTGTCCCGAGAACTAAAGCTAGCCCCGGGATAGCGACTGAGCTAAGGAAAAATATATGAGAAATCTTCATATTGGACGAAATTGTTGTTGGAATGGCTCAAAGGTAGGGGTTGCTCGAAGGAGACACGCCTCTCTGGCTTGATGAAGCTGTTGTTGAGATGGAACTTTGAATTCTAATTCATTCGAAAACACAGGCTTCTTATAGCAGGCTACGATGCGCAGTTTGTTTGACACCTGTGAAACCAGAGTCCATTGGCCCCTCCAGGAGACAGAGGAGTAGCCCCCAAATGCAGTAAAGATGCACTGTTTCTAAATGGGTATATCTTCATTGCCTGGTAAATCTCTCGTGCGAATGGGCTGTGTCATTAGTTTCTTTATAAATCTGGCTAATTACATATAAATACCATCTTGCGATCCACATCGGGAGCTGAATATTAGGTAACACTTGTCAAAATCTTAAAAATACGTGTTACGATTGTTGATATTTACTTTGGTCAATTCTCATTGGTCTTCCATGAGCAACTTTGTCGAGTCGTATAGCTTTTAGGATTCATTCAGGATTCCGAGGCTTTTCTCTGTCTAATGCGGCACAGGACATAAATGTGGCTGTGGTAGTCCTGTTAGTTCCGAGCTGGCCAATTGAAAGCCCCCCGCCCCAAGGGGCCGTGCTTATTTATAACAGAGTTTAAGGCGCGGCGCTTATTTTTGGAGAGTGCTTCTTTGAGTCAACTATCTTATTAGGAAAGAGTCCTCACGCAGGCCGTTTATTTTGAGGCTGTTTTTCTAGGTTGATTCGCAGCTCATGGCGTCAACTTCATAAATAAGGTACCATTATTCTGACTGCGCCATGCATAGACCGCCGCATCTTCTTAGACAATTTCATTCGGCAACGACTTTTTTCTCTCTCGCTGTTGATCTAGCTAAAGCTAAAGCTAGGGTCACGTGCTTGCAATGTAAACCAAGTAAAACGTACTGAATTGACTGCTGTTCTACAGTGGTAAGTAGCCCGTATATATAGCCCTGAACCCCCAAGTCACATGCACTAAACCCCTAAACCAGAGAGCCTTATACTGAACCATTCAACCTCAGCTGAACCGATTTAGCCTCACAGGGCATATTATGCCCTGTATCAACCTTACAGGGCATAATCTACTCAGTAATAAGCCTATGGCTAAAGCCCCATTAGTACACAGCCCCTTAAGGCTCTGTTCCAGGGCTTACTAAGCCTATTAGGGGCCTCAGGCCCCTAATTTCAACACTCGCTAGTTACTGTTGTGGTCACGTGGAAAGCTAGCGTTGTGGCTGCACCTCATTCTCACGGAGGCTCCGCCTTCTCTTTCTCTCAGACGTAAATATACCACTGCAACCTACCCTGCGTAGTTTGTGTGTATATAAGTCCCAAAGTTGCCTACCTACCTGCTAATCTAGCTACCTAGCTAGTCATTCTCTTTCCATCTAAATATTGCCGCCAATTACCCTGACCAAGATTTGTCCCTATTATTGAACTCGGTCGTCTGCATCTCGGCGCTATTCACTACTCACCGTGCTTGGGATAGTCCAAACGCGAATCTGGAAATGGCTTCCTCTGATAATGCCAACACGCCTAGCTATCGCGGTGGGGTCCCCAAGCTCAATCCCGATACCAGTGGTGCATTGCTGACACTTTGCAGGAAAGGATGCAGCGAGGATTGTCAGCCCGCCTACCATGAAACAGGACGAGGGGGTGGCTGGTGCGTTTTACCGTCTTATCCGACAATGCCACTGGGGGCTAACTGGAACCAGGAAACATCAGGGGTATACGTCTTTTCTTTGTGTACTGCCTTGTCTGCCAAATCTTCAGCACTTACCGTGCCTACGAGATATACCAAAGCTTTGACAGCTGGGCCGGTCTGAATCGTAAAGACAAATTCTTCCTCGCTTGGGGTGTCGTTTCTATCGTCGCCATGACTTTTTTTACGGCTGCTTATGCGGTCCTGGAATACCGGAGGAGACAGACAGGGAAAAAAGATAAGGTGTGATTCTTTGCTTCAATGGCCAAGGGGCTCGACTGGTATTGTTTGACAGCCTTAGGGAGGAGGCAATGAACAGGGGGTGCGAGTGAACAACTCTTAATGTAGCTTTGACGTTGTCAAGGCACTTATCACTTTTCCAATAATGTCATTATGAGGTCAATCCACTTATTCAAGAGCGATATGACAGGCGCCAGATCAGGAAGCAGGCCTGACCAGTGTGGGCAAAAACTACTCAAGCTACTCAAGCTACTCTAGAGTAGTCTTGAGTAGAGTAGAGTAGAGTTTGAGTAGCGTAATATAGTACTTGAGTAGAGTAGAGTAGAGTACTACTCTAGAGTAACTCAAGAGTAGTCACGTGCAAGTTATATAAATATAGTAAATCGATATTTATTTAATTATTAATAATAAATAAATAAAGTACCTATTAAGTAGTACTATATAATTTAAGCTAGAGGTTATATAAGACTACTTAAATACTATTTTTCTTTTATATAAAACAGATTTCCCTTCTCGAAATCTTTCTTTTCCTTCTTTTTTCTTCTCTTTTTACTTCTTCTAATTCGTCTTTAAATAACTCCCAGCTTTTTAAATAAGAAATTATCTTAATAGTACTCTTATAAAGTCTATTATATAATTTAGATATAATAAAAGTACCTTGAGAGAAGAGTCTGCCCCTAATAACTAAGGAAGCCTAAGAATATATTAAGGTTCTACCTTACTTACTAAGCCTTAATACTACTTAATTGGGTAGTATAGTAGTACTAGACTCGGGCCACCCCGGAGCCTTACCTAATTAGACTAGCGTGTCACGTGCAACATCACGTGCAACATCACGTGCATACTACTTAACTACTCTAGAATATTCTAGAGTAGTTAAGTAAAGTATTAAATAAAGTATAAGTAGTAAGAAATTTATTTAAGTAAAGTATAAATAGGGCCTACTACTTTATTCTACTTTACTTATTTCTTATACTAGGCCTAATAAGATTTCTGGAATGCCTTATTATATAGCTTAGAAGAAGTATCTATAGTTCTTTATTTCAAGTAAAGCCTATATATTATATACTTTACTAGTAGTATTACCTATATTAATACCGTAAAAGAGTTAATTATTATAGTATAGCAGGCTGTACTCGTTAAAAATCATGTTATTTTAGCGGTTTTGAGGTTTAGGTTATATAGTAAAGGCCATGGCCTTTTATATATAACTTGCGGAAATCATATAAGAAAGCTAGTTTTTCTATAGACTTAGAGAATAATTCTTTATATATATTTAATTAATTAAGCTTTTATATACTATATATTATTTATGCTTTACTATTTATACTTTTAATTTATTATTTTACTATTAAGTTACGTTTTATACTCTAGTATACTTTATATAAGTTTTTATTTTATTATAGTTTCTCTTTTATATATTTTATAGTAAGTAATATAGAAAAGAGAGAAACTTTATAATTAAGATAATATTTTTATAAAGTTCTAAGAGATATTTATAAGGCGAATTATTAGCTTAGTAAGTTAGAGAAAAAAAGGGCTATTATAATATCTTAAGCCTAAGGCCAAAATATTAAGAATATAAGAGTATTAATCTTAGTATCTTATATTAATTTCTAATATATCTAATAACTTAAATATAAATTAGCTATAAGATATAATTACTAGTATAATATATAGAAGTAATAGAAATAGAGGCTAATTATAAAAGGAAAAAAAGTAAAGAAAATAAAATAAGAAAAATTATACTAAGATAATACAAGTTAGATTTTAGTTAGAAATAGACTTTAGTATTCGGAAATAAAGTTATATTATTAATTTATATATTATTTTTAGTTATAATAAAAACTAAAATAAAAATAGTATTAGTTTTAGTAAAAATACTTATTTCTAAATTCGGAAAAAATACCTAAAAGAGAAAATACCCTTAATTTTAAATAAAATAGTAAATAGAAATCGGAAATAAATATTAAAAAGAAATTAGAAATAAGAAATTATATAAATAAACTAGAGAAGCTTCTAAAGAAAGAAATAAATATTAAATAGAAAAATAAAAGAGAATTTAGAAAAGTCAGAAAAATTAGTAAAACTATATTTATTATTACTTTTAATAATATTAATAAATATATCTAGTTTAGTAAAATTAAGGAAAAATACTATAGATATTAAGCTAAAGAAATAGAAAAGAAAATATAAGTAATAGAAATAAGATTAGAAAAGCTATTATTTTATTATTACTAATACTAAAACTCAAATCTCAATTATATTTATTATTATTAACTAGTTTTTTTCTAATTTCGGTTCCTAAATTAAAAAACATACTTAAATAGGAAATTAGCTTATTAGGAACCTTATTAGTAAAAGTTTCAGGTATAGAAATTCTATAATTAGTTATAAAAGAAATTATTAAGATTAATATAGCTAAGAATAAGTATATACTAGTACTAGGTCTAAATCTATTACTTATAGGAGCTCCTAAAGTATTATAGTTTTAGGAAAGTAATATCTTTATATTCTTGAAATAATATATAAATATATATAAGAATTCTTATATTTCTAATAATACTAAAAGAAAAAGAATTATTTATTATATTTCTCTTATTTATAAAGATTAGATTAAGGCTATATTAGAGTATTATACTAATAATTTAGGAAATTACTAGGAAACTAAGTTTTTTAAGGCCTTACTGAAAGAATTCCGAGAATATAACTAAGAAATACTTAAAATTAGCTATAACTTTCTTAATTAGATTATTATATAAGCCTAGAATAAAGAAATCTCATATAAGTTTTATATTAATATATTTAATAAAGTATTAAAGGAATTACTAAAAAGAAAAAAAAAAAAAATTATTTAGTACTAAGAATTTATAAGAGAATTATTTATTTTAGTAAGAGATTATATTCTTAAGAATATAAACTTTAAGCCTATAAATATTTCTATTTATAAATATAATAAAATATATAAGAAAATAGTAATATCTTATTAGTATAAAAAGAAAAAATATTATTTTAATATTACTAATAACCTAAATATATCTAGACTTAAATAAAAATATTTAAATATAATAATTTATAATATAATTCCTAAACTAGAAAATAATTATTTCTTATTAGTTCTTCCTATTATATTTCCTAAAACTACTATAAATATAAGTAAGAGAAAAACCTAGCCTATAGCTAATTATATAAAACTTACTAAAAGTAGTAAACCTAAAGAAAATAATATTAATTAGCTAGTAAGAAATCTAGAAAAACTATTTATTATTTTTATAACTTAAGAGAACTTATAAAAATAACTTAATATAGCTACTATTATAATTTGAGAAAAATATTTATAGCCTACTTATATAGCTTAGCTAATTATAATAAATATAATAGTATTAATAGCCTAGTAAATATAATTCGAGTTTTTAGGAAAAATATATTAGAAATTATAATAAAAGTTATAGAGAATATTATAATAGCTATAGTAATTAAGCTAAAATAAATAAAGAGTCTAAATAATTATATTCTAGAAAAGATTAGTCTTAAGTATAATTAGAAAATATTACTTAAGTTAATATAGCTTATAATATAAATCTAGAACCGAGAAAATAAATTTACTATAAGTATTATAATAGAAATAAAAATAAAAATATTAATCTAGAATATATTTATATTTCTTAGTTCTATTACTTATTAATAAAAGAACTTATAAATTATAAATATATTTACTAATTTAATAAATAATAATATAAAGAACTATTTAAGCCTAAATAAAAAAGCATTTCCTTTTTTCTTATTAATAAGTACTAGTAATTTAACTAAATTATTTCCTAAGTTTAAGAAAGAGAATTTAATTATAACTTAAATATTTAATCTAAAAATATCTAGAAATTAATAAGAAATATCTAATTTACTAGATAAGAAAGAAAAAAAGAAACTAGCTAACCGGGATCTATATATAAAAATAAGTAAGTTATATTTAGGGAATCTAAATAACTATTTTACTTTAGAGAAAATTATATTAGAATTACTAATACTTTAGGTTCTAGAATTAATAAATAATATTAAGATTTAGCTATAAATAATATTTCTATTAATACTATAATAGATTTCTTATTAAGAAAAAAGAGAAAAGAAATAAAAATAGCTAAAAAAGTTTTCTAAAAATAAACTAGAATAAAAGAAAAGCTATTTTATATAAGAGGCTAGAAAAATACTATTTTAAGAAATAATAAATAAGAAAATAGCCTAGCTAAAAATATAAATATTAATACTTCTAGAAATAAATAAAATAAATTAGAAACCTAGTATATTCTTAATTATAATAAATATAAAACTCTTGAAATTAATAATATTTTAATAAAATTACTAAAGAAAATAATTATTTTATTTCTAAAAACTTAAAAAGAAATAAAAATACTTATTAATATCTTAAAAATACTAGATCTAGCTATTATATTTTAGAATTAATAAATTAAAAATAATACTTTTTATTTTATTATCTTATAAATAAGAAATACTATTATATTAAATATAATTAAATATACTAGAAAATCTATAGAGCTAGTAGCTATGGCTTATATAATAAATAAAATATTTAAGAAATTAGAAATACTAGTTTAGGTATCTAATACTAATAGAATTATTTAATTTAAAAGTAATAGTATTAATATTTAGATATTACTAGCTTATAAATATATTATATAAGCTTTATATCTTTAATTTATATTTCGAGAATCTTAAGAAAATATTAAATATAAAGAAATAATTAATACTAGAGCTAAAGTTAATATTTTCCCTAAAAAAATCTTTAGAAATATTAATAAAATAATATATAATACTATAGATTATTAAATATTTATTATTACTAGAATAGAATTTGAATTTATAGAAATAATAAAGCTTAAAGCTAAGATTATAAATAAAGTAAAATATAAAAAAAAAAAATTTCTAATTAAAAAAGCTTTAAAAATCTTATTTAGTTAATTATTCTTAGTAAAAATAAAAATAAATATTATATATAGAAGTAATAGTTTATAAAATAAAAGATTTACTAATTCTAAAAATAACTAAAATACTTATATTATTATAATTATTTTACTTTTAAAAAATACCGGGAAATAAAAGAAAGTAATAATTTAAAAATATTAAGCTTCTAGAATTAAGAAATTAAATAATATAAAATAAGAAACTAAAAATAAAAAGAAAAAATAAAGTCTAATATTATAACTAGTAGTAATATTAGAGAAAATAAGAAAATACCGGAATTTCTTATAAATTCTTTTATTTCGGATTTAGGAATTTAGGAAATTAATAATATTTTTAAAGAAACTAAAATAAAAAAGGCTCTAATTAGAGTATTATTAAAAGTAGTTCTAGAATTACTAAAAAAAGAAATAAAAAAAATATTAAATAATAATATTTCTAAAAAAGAAATAAAGTAATATCTCCTAATAATAAAGAAATATATTTCTAAAGCTAAGAAATATTAAACCTAAGACTAAAAAGAATTCTAAAATATATAAGAGTCTAAGAAAAGTATATTAAAATACTAGATAAAAAGATACTTTTTATACCTAACTAGAAAGAAGCTAAGTAAAAAGATTATAAATTCCGGAAATTAGATAAAAAAGGTACTAAAGAAAATAGTTATAGTATTTAAAGAAAAGAATAATAATTATAGTTTATTTCTAATTATAAGAATATATAAAATAAAGAATAAGAAAATTTAATTAGTAAATACTAATAATAGAACTAGAAAAAGCTCTAGTAAATATCCGAACTAGTTTAAGAAATCTAAAACTAGAGAGTATTTATAGAAATATACTAGAAAATATAAGAATTACTTTTTACTAAAAATATTAGCTATTTTAAGAGATTTATAACTTATTTCAGAATACCTTAAATAATTAGATATTAGTAACTAGCTTTAGAAAAAGAAACTAGCTATATTCTAAGAATTAATAATTAATTAAAAAAATATAATTATATTTAATTAAAAAGAAATAGGAAAAGTTTATAAGAATATTAGCTTACTTATTCTAATTAAGACTATTAAATATAAGGCCTAGTAAGAAAAGAATTTCCCGTATTCTAAAGCCTTAGTACTAATAATAATAAAAATACTATTAGAATATCTAGATTATAAAGTTTTTAAGAAATATAATAGACCTTACTAAAATTCATAGTTCTTAGTTATAAAAAAAATTACTAGAACTTATAAACTAATTAATATTACTATAAAAATGAATTTAGTAATCTTATAAGATACTTACTTACTTTTATTTACTAATAAGATTTCGGAGAAATTTATTAAATATATTTATATTTCTCTAATTAATTTCTTTTCCGGATATAATTAATTTATACTAGATATTTATAATAGAGATTTAATTATATTTATAATACTTCTAGGGCTATTAAGAATAATTATACTACTTTAGGAAGCTACTAATTCCGTTATATAGTTTATATAAGTTATTATAATTATTCTAAAGAATTTATTTCCTAAAATTACTATATTATTTATTAATAATATTAGAGTCAAGAAACCCTATATAAACTATAATAAGTAGTTTATTTTACCTGAAATTCGGTATTTTATATTTGAATATTTTTAAAACCTAAATATAACCTTAAATAAAATTAAATAAGCTAGAGCTAGTATTAGAGAAAAATTATAGTTTTATTATAATAATATAATTATTATTAGCTTTATTTATAAAGTACTTAAAAGAAGCCCTTTAAGCTTAGGAATTACTAAGATCTTAAGATAAAAATATTATAATAATATAACTAAAAATAAGGTATTTATTAGAATTATTATTTATTATTATATTTAATTTAAAGGCTTTATAATTATTACTAAATCTATTTACTACTTAATAAGAAAGAATATAATATAGAACTAGAATAATAAATAAAAGTAAGCTATATAAATTCTTTAAGAAAAGCTTATTATTACTTTAATATTTTATAAGTTATATTATAATTTATTAGAAAATTAGGAAATAATTATATTAGTAATAAATATTAGCCTAGATAAATAGAATAGAACTTTTAGTTAATATAATAATAAAGAGAAAAAGAAAGTTATATAATATAAGTCTAGAATTTAAAATAATACTAAATAGAAATATAATACTATTAAGAAAAAATACTAAAAGCTAGTAAAATATTTATAAAAAGTATAATTCTAGCTATATAAAGTTTATTTTATTCTTAAACTAGATATTAATATACTCGTTATATAGCTAAGTAAAATAGTTATAGATTTTCCTAAAGCTTTAATTACTTACTAGCTAGTATAAATTCAATTATTTAACTTTAAAATTAAGTATATTAAAGAAATCAAGTATATTACTACTAATAAATTATTAAGATATTTATAATAAGAAATTAATATTAAAGATAATAAGAATATTAATAAATAATTAGTAATAAAACTTAATATTATTAAAATAATACTTATTAGATAAAAAGTTAAGTTAAAAAAAGCAGTTCTAGTTTAGTTATATAATATTATTTTAAGAAATTCGATTTCTAAAACCTTATTAAATATTTGAATAATAGTATCTAGTTACTAGAAATTAATAATTAAAGTCTTATTATATCTAAAAGCAAATTAGTAATATTAAAAAATAATAAAATCCGGAAGTTATATAATAAAGGCCGCGGCTTTTTATATATAACCTCTAATAAAATAATAAATAATAATACTAACTCTTATACTTTACTTAATAATCTAACTATTTTATTAGATTCCTTAGATAATAGCTATTATAGAAAAGAAATTATAATAAGACAAAAACTTATATAAAGTATACTAGAATATAAAACATAATTTAATAGTAAAATAATAAATTAAAAGTATAAATAGTAAAGTATAAATAGTATATAGTATATAAAAGCTTAATTAATTAAATACTTATAAAGAATTATTTTCTAAATCTATAGAAAAACTAGTTCTTTTATATAATTTCTGCAAGTTATATATAAAAGGCCATGGCCTTTATTATATAACCTAAATTTCAAAACCGCTAAAATAATATAATTTTTAATAAGTATAGCCTATTATATTATATCTAATTCCCTATTTATATATACTTATTTCCTAAATACTAAAAATAATAGAAAAATCCTATTTAAAGTTTAAAATTAAAAATATTTAGGATTTTCTTTTATAATAATCTAATTTCTTTTTTATATTATCTAAAATAAGACTTATTATTCTTAAATAGTCTTATTTCATATTTCTGAACTTGCTTAAAAGTAATCCGAATCCGCTTAGCTATTATCTTATACTAAATCTAATATAGTTCTTTATATTAATTAGTTTGCCTTTAATTATTACTTAATTTCTGGCCTTTATTATAGGATATTAAAAGAGACTTATTATAGAGCGAATATATTATAAATATACTAATATACCTCTAAATAAATAGCTTTTTAAATTTCGGTATTATTTATAAATATTCTAAATTAGCCCTTTAATAAGAAAAGAAAGATCTTAGATAAGAAGCTTTATAATCTTATAAGAGACTTTATTTTTATATATTTTTATTCTTAATAGTAACTAAACTTATTAGAAACTATAATAAAAGCCCTATTTAAGTAGTAAAAATTATTATTAAGCTATTTTTTTACTTATATATTATCCGAGAATAATACTTTTCTATTAATCTAGACTTATAGATTACATTAATTAAAGGTATTTATTTATCTAGTTAAATAGATTATATTGAAGTCTTTTCTCCTATTATCTTTAGTAAATACTCGCCCTATTTTCTTTAGTTATTTCTGGCTTAAATTTATTAGAAATAAAAAAGTAATTAATATTTTTAAAGAACTTTTACTAAAGATAATAGCTTTTATAATTTATAAAAAAAATATAGCTAAATATTCTAATACTTTTTACTAAGGTAAAATTCGTTACTTAAAGCTTTAGTAATAGCTAGATTCTTAGTATTTACCTTTAATACTAACTATAATTAATATTTCTAGAAATAAAGTATTAGGCTAGCTAAGAATAAATAACTAAGTAAATAAGATATTTACTTAATACTTTATAAAATCCGAGCTATATTAATAGATTTATTATTAAAAGTTAAGAGGCTAAAATAAAGTAGTTATTATTAAGATCTTTATATATTAATATATTTTTTTTTTTAGAAATAGAATTATAATATTTTTATTTTCTTTATTAAAAGCTCTCGAATACTAAGTTTTTTAATTTATTTTAGGTAATTTTTCTTATAAATATAGCTATTAGTATTTAGATTAGTAGTACTAGACTTAGAAATAGGAACTATAATATTGAATTAGAGCTATAGATTAAGGCAAAATTAATTAGAAATATAGTACTTGTATTTATATTTCTTAATTTCCTAATTATTAAAAAAGAAATCTTATATTTCCTTATTTATTTAAGTAATAGAAATATACTTCTTGCCTTTAGTAATTTTATAGAACTTAGTAACTAGTTTTAGAGTATTCTTAATTTCTTATATATTAATAGAAAGAATATTAGTAAATTACTAAATATATATTATATAGGGAGCTTTAAGAAATCTATTATTAATCCTATAATATTCTTATTTATAAATAGGTCCTATAATACTATTATATATTTCCTTAAAAATATACTTATTTTACTAAATAAGTATTAATTTCTATTTAGCTAGTATTTTATAAATATTCTAAATGCCTTTATTAAGTTCTTTAAACTTAATATTTCTAGTTTTCTGTTTCTTAGTTCTAGATATAATTATAAAAGTCTTTCTAGATAGTATTTTTTCTTTTAAAATAGAGGATTTCTCTTTACTTTTCTTTAGTTTACTAATCTTATATTTGGTTTAGTATTTAGATCTCTATTATTTATTAGAAGTCTTAGGCTTAGCTTACTTTCTATTCTTACTAGGTTTTTCTTATCTAGTTATACTAGTTCTACTAGCCTTACTAGTAGTTTTCTTACTAGGCTTTATTAAATTAGTTCTATTTTTCTTAGCTAGATCTAGTTATATTAAAACTAAAATTATAATAGGAGCCTATTCTTTAGGCTTATTTCGGAAAGCAAGAAAAGGCTTATTATTATAAACTTCCTTAATTAAAATTCCGGAAATATTAAAGATATATTATCTAGCCTTAAGATTATTAGCTAATAATAGCTTAAATTCTAATTCTCTATATTCCGAAATAGCTTTAGTATACTTAAATGCCTTAGTAATATCTAATTTAGTAAATATACTAGTATTCTAATATTTCTTATTCTTAATATATTCTAAAGTAGCTTTATTAATTAATTAAATAGCTTTATATACTAAAGCTTTTATTTTAAAAAAAGAATATAATTTCTTATAAATATTTTTATTAAGGTTATTATAAATATTATTAATATATTAGCTAAAAGCTTTATTATATAATATAATTTTATTCTAACTCTTAGTATTAAGACTATTTACTATAGCCTTAATTTTATTAAGCTTCTTTTATTTGCCTTTAGAAATATCTTTAATAATATTCTCGAATTTCCTATTATTAGCTTAGTAATTCTTTAGCTTTTCCTTAATTAATTCTAGTCTAGTTCTGTCTTTAATAAAGGTTTTTTATTTTAAGAGCTTATTATATATACTACTTAGCTTATCTAGGATATTTATATTAAATTCAGTAATTATAGTTATCTTTTCTAGTATTAGTAGGCCTTCTATAATTACTTAAGCTTCTTTAATACTCTAAACTTTAATACTATTAATTTATAGGCTTTTAATAATACTGCGGCTTATAAGAACTAGCTATTATACTTTATTAACTTAAGAAATCTGTTTTTTGGCTATTTTATTATTCTTAATAAGTTATAAAAGTATTATTAGTATAATAATTATAGGTTATAAAATTAAAAGTTCTTAAGATTATAAGAATTTCTTTTAAGTATATTCTAAAATAAAAAGTAAATTAGAATAGTCTTAAATTATATAAAGATATTATATATATTTGAGTTTTTTTTTTTCTAATAAGAAAATAAAGCTAAAATAGTAATATATATAATAGGGAAAGTAAGTATAATAATTAGATATATTTAAGGTAATATAATTATAAATTAGGAATAATTATAGAAAGTAAAATATAGAATTAGGCTTTTATTATAAAAAAGAATATAAATATATATATCTAAGGAAATATAATTAAGGAAATAATTAAAATAAGTTAAACTAAATAGTAATAATAAGGAAATAAGAAAGTAATATAATAGAAATATAGATATAGTAATAATATCTAAAATATTAGAATATAGAAAGAAATAATAAAAATTTTATAATATAAATATATCCTGACTTCTTATTTATTTAGAAATATCTTTATTAACTTAAAAAATAGTATAAAAGAAGAAAAATAATATAGGAAATATATAAAAGATAAGATATATAAGTATATTAAAGATATTTGGGAAAATATAAAATAAGTATTAATAGAAAAAAAGTTAGAATAATAGAATTAAGAAATAATTTAGAATAAGGTATTACTTTTTCTAAAACTAATCTGTATTTCTTCTAAAAGCTAATTGCATTTATTTAATACTTATTAAAGTCGATTTTATATAGTATAAGACTATTTAGTTAGTTGGGACTTTAAAGTAATATTTATATTAATAAAGGTAATACTAAAGGTATTAGGATATATAAAAAAAAGAATTATAAGATAATATAAATAAAGTTTAATAATACTATTATTGAGTTTGAAATAATTAATATTAAAATTAATATAGAATATAGAAAGATTAGGTATTTCGAATTAATATTAAGAATATAAGAATTATTTAGATAATATTTAATAATAAGAAATAAATTAATAATAAGAATTAGTAAATTATACTAGCTTTTTAAAAAAGTAATTAATTTCTAGTAATAAAATAGTATCTTAATTAGAGAATGAATTTTATATAGGAGAAGTTCTTTTTATATAGAAATAGAAATATATAATATACTAATTAAGTCTTAGTATATATTTTTAAAATAGCTATAATATATGCCTTAAATATAACTATAATTATATTAAAGAAAAAGCGGGTTTCCTAGTATAAAATAGGCTTTAAATAGGCAAATCTAGTTTATTTAATATTTAAGAAATTTCCAGAATTATATATTATTAAGTATTTTCGGAAATAACTATTAAATTTAATAAGATTTTCCTTTTTTCTTATAGGGCTTCTAGTCTAGCTATTCTATTTATATATAATTCTTAATTAGGAAGTTTATTTAGATATTATAAAGAAACTTATAATAGTAGTTTAAGTTAAAGTCGAGATCTATAAATATTATAGTTAAGCTTTAGACTAATATAAGCTATAAAAATAGCTAGTTAAAAAGGCAAATAAAGCTTTTAAAAGATTTCTAGTTTAGTAAAATATATATAAAAGACCTCTTTTCTTTTTTTCTTTTTTTCCTAATTTTAAATATAATTACTATTTATTATTATAATTCGGAATTAAAAATTTATAAAATAATCTCTTAATTTCTTATTTATTTTTATACTAAAAGAAATATTTCATATTTAATTCTTAAAATCTAGTAATAGAATTTCATATATTAAGAATATTATCTAATAGTAATAATTAGATAATAATAGGAAATAAGTAATAATAAAGCTCGTCTGAATTCCGGAATAATAGTCTAATAATAATATTCTCTAAAGATTATAAATAATAGTTAGAAGAAAAAATTAAAAGATATATAAAGAATTAAAAATAATAAGCTTTATTTCAGGTTAAGAAAAGCTTCTATTATTAAATACTTTCTCCTAATTCTCTATAAAGAAAATATATTTTACTTTCTTTAATTCTAGTAATTCTAGAATATATATAATAATACTAGTAGCTTTCTTAATTTCCTAAATATTATTTTACTTATAATATTCTATAACTGCTTTTTTTTTCTAGTTTTATATTTATTTTAAAATATTTATTTATAGGTATATATTTATTATTAACTTTATTTTTAGGGAAATATTAGAATTTATTCTTTTTAATAAATTACTTAAGTTAATTCCCGGTATATATTTTTTGAAATATAATATTATTAAGCTTTTCTAGTATATAGTATTCTTTTAGTTAATCTATATATCTTATTTTATATAGGCTAAGCTAGTAATATAGTAGCTTTGTATTTCTTAACTTATTTTAATTTATTAATTTAATATTATATATAAAAACCAGATTCTTTTTAGAAATAAGCTTTAAATAAATCTAATAAATAATATTAAATTACTTCTTTTTCTTTTAGTATTATTTATTTTTCTTTATTCTAGTTTCTTTATTATTTTTATTTCTTATTTATATTTACTTTATATATATTTCTAGAAGTATTTCTTTATTATAAACTTTATCTTATTTAAGTATTCTCTAAGTTAAAAAACGTAATTCTATTAGTAATATAGCTTTCCTATTATAAATTATATAAAAAGAAGTAAATCTAGTTAATTTATATATAGTAACTTAATTAGTAAATAGAATATATAATAGTAAATTAACCTAAGGCTTCTTTTTACTTATTATAAATATAATAAGTATTTAAATAATTAGTTAATAACCTCTTTTAATTATACTATTTCCCTTAAAATTATAGACCAAAATAATAATTCTATTAATTCCTAGCTTATTTAGTTCCTGAATTACTATTTCTTTAAATTCCGATCTACTATTTATCTTAAGCTAGCTAAATAAACTATATTTATAAATGATTTCTTCCTAAATAAACTTAGTAATCTTTTTACTAGTTAGGTTCTTTAAAGGTCTAGCTTTAACTTATTCTAAAAAATTATCTCTAGTAATAACTAGTGAATTATATTCTTTATAATCTAGTAATTTAATTATATTAATTCTAAAGTAATAGAAAAAGAATATAGCTTTTATTAGATATAAAGCTTTTTTTTTTTTTTTTTACTCTTATACTAATAGACCTTATAAGTATTAATATATTTCTATATATAGTTATAATAACTTTCTTAGTAATAATAACTAGCTATTAAGTAAAAAGTACTTTTTTTTCTAGTATATCTAATCTTATTATATAGCTCTTTAATAATAATTTTCCTTTATTCTTAATTATTAATAATAAGTTAAGGTAAATATATTTTAGATATAACTCTTTATAGTAATTAATCTCTTATACTATAATTTAGAGCTTCTTTATTTAACTTTTAAAACTCGGCTCTAGATATTTCTTCTAATCTAGAGAATATTATAAGATATTATATAATATTCTAGTATTATTTGAAATAGCTATTATTTAAGGAATCTAATAAAATAGTTAGGTTATTAAGTAAAGTATAAGAATTAGTATTATTATTTACTATTTTACTAAAAATTATATATTAAAGATTACGGCCTTTATTATATAACTTCCGGATTTTATTATTTTTTAATATTACTAATTTACTTCTAAATATAGTAAGGCTTTAATTATTAATCTCTAGTAACTAGATATTATTATCTAAATATCTAATAAAGGGCTTGGGAATTAGATTTCTTAAAATAATATTATATAACCGAACCGGAATTACTTTCTTTAACCGAATTTTCTATCTAATAAATATTATTCTAATAGTATTAAGCTCTATTACTAACTATTTATTAATATCCTTATTATCTTTAGTATTATTTTCTTACTATAAATATCTTAATAATTTATTAGTAATAGTATATTTGGTTTCTTTAATATACTTAACTTTAAAGTCGAATAATTAAATTCATACTAGCTAGTAAATAATTAAAGTTCTAGAAAGATCTATAATTGCTTTATTTAGCTATATAATAAATATATTAGTATTTAGTTTAAAAATAAAGTAAATTTTATATAGCCAGAATTATATTTTCTATAGATATTTTACTAGCCCTTAATATTTTCTTTTAGTAGTATTATATCTTTATTTAGTATTATTTTAGATTCTAGACTTATATTATATAATTCTCTTTTTCTCTTTATTATTATATTAACTAAGAGTTCTGTCTTATTTATTTAGGCTAATATTTATTACTAATATAATTATTCCCTAATTTTCTAATAAATTATAGTATAATTTATAAAGTATTAGAATAGTAATAAGCTTTTCTTATAGAATTCATATAGCTTACTTTTATTTATTATTCTAATTTCATATTATACTTTTTCTTATTAAGTAGTAAATAGGTTTAATAATAATTATAAAGCTTTTAATTCAAATATAATAATAAATAATAATTCTAATAAATGCCTTATCTTTAGTTATATTATTATAATATTTCTATTTTAAAATTTTAGTAATTCCTAAACTTAAGGAGCTTCTTTTAAATACTTTATAAATAAAACTAATAATAATTATACTATTATAATAGAATAATAATTTTTCTCTAATACTAGCTCTAGCTTATTTAATTTTATTTAAGGTTATATTTAGGTTTTAAAGATATTTAAATATAAAATACTAAATTTTAGATAAAATAAGCTACCTATTATAATTTATATAAAGTTTCTTAACTCTAATATTATTAATAAATAGTATTACGGTTATTACGATATATAATACTAGTAGGGGTTAGACTAGAGCTAGAAAGGCATCTGGTATCTAAGCAAGGCATCTATAGTTACCTAATTATTATACGTGACCCCGAGCTTAAGCTAGTATATAGGCCCGTATATAGCTCGCAATTATTTAGATCCGAGGCTTCTTTGGGATTCTCTTCTCTCTTTAGCTTTAAATTATTAAAATAGAGATAGTCTAACTATACTTTCTAGGCCCTAGATCTTATACTCATAATATAATTTAAAGCTTATCTATTTCTTAATTCTATAGAGAATTTAAATAATATCTATTCAATTAGTTTTTAATGAGTATAAATATAATATGCCATAGCTATTCCCGAACCGGTTAACTAATATTAGAATAAAAGAAAGCCCTAGAATAACTAGGTAAGAAAGCCCTGGACTAGCCAGACAAGCGGATAGGCTAGTAACCTTACTACTAAATAAAGATTTATAAGAAAGCAAGTCCCGAAATAACTAGGCAAGTTAGAAGGAGCTATAGTGCGAGATACTACTAGTATACTACTAGAAAATGAACCAGAGCCTCTTATTAAGTCTCCTGAGGAATCCGAGTATCCCGTTAATATTTATAATAGAAAAGATACTTTTTTCCAGAGAGTAAAAGAAGAAGAGAGACCTGCCTTATTAAAGGCAGAGTTCTAAAAGTTACTTTGGAATCCAGAGGCTTTATATAAAGAGATTATTAAGCTAATTCTAAAAACATATAATATCCTTATCTATAATAAGAATTATTAGAATTAGCTAAGAGAAACTAAGCAAGCCCTATAAAAGAATAAAGCTATTATCGAGAAGCTTATTATATAGCCTACCGGGATAACTAGTTCCCTTACTCTAGAAAATAAATACTTAGTTAAACTCCCTAATTCTCCTATTTTCAAAGGCATAACTAAGAATAGTATTACCTTTAATAATTAGTTAGTTCAGATTAAGAATAAGCTCCGTAGTAACTCTAATACCTATTAGATAGAAGACCTTAAGATTATTTATATATCTGGCTATATAAGTAGTTATGCCCTTATATTAATCTTTTCTTGCCTAAACTAGGATAATTAATATATATATGAGACTATTAGGGAACTATATACTTATCTAGAGAAGCTATATAGTAACCTAAATAAGAAATATAATACTCGGCAAGTATTTAAGAAGCTATTTATAAAGAAGAGCTAGACCTTTTAGGAGTTCTATATCCTGTTCCTAAGGCATATAGTAAACGGAAATATTAACCTATAGGACCTTAAGAATAACCTAAATAATAAGCTTACCTGAAAGCTCTAAGAGGCCATAGCTATATACTATAATAACCCGGCCATTCGTACTATAGAGTTCATATAATACTATATTACAAATAACTAGTAGATCCAAGCTTGCTATAAAAAGAAAGAATAGGTATCTAAGAAAGCTAATAAAGATATAAATAAGCCAAGCTCAGGAGGCACCCCTTATATAAAGCCTGCTCCCAAGGCCCTAGTAATAGATAAGCCTATTACCCCGAAGCCCGGATCCTCAGATCTTAAGTATTATAACTATAATAGATTTAGTTATATATCTAGGAACTATCTAGAGCCCAAGACAGAGTATATAAAGCAAGTTTTGGCGGCTAAGCTAGTAGTACTTACTATAAGTAAGCTATTTAAGGATATAGAATAGGGAAATAAGGACCTTTAAAGGAAGTTTCCTTTTTAGGGCTATATTATATAAATATAGCAGAAGTTAATTTGAGCTAGCTACTAAGAAATAAAGCATTTATATTCCCTTATATAGTTAGTAATAATGAATTAGGTATTAAGACTTCTTTTCTTATTAATACTAGAGTAAATAAATATACTTTTATTAATTCTAAATTTATAAGAATAATTAAATAATTTCTAGATATTAAGCCTACTTAATTAGTATTACCCTATAATATAAGGGGGTTTAATAGTAAGTAGGCCGCACCTATTACTTACTATATTAAGCTTATACTCTTAATTAATAAACGGAAGGTCCTAGTACTTATACTAGTTATAGGGCTAGGCAAGTATAATATAATTTTGGAATAATAGTAGTTTATAAGTACTAGTATCCTAATTAATTACAAGAATAGAAGATTAATCTGGCTAGATAATTAGCCTAGGAAGAAGGGTTAGGATAAGATCCTAATTACTATATATAAGAACTTGAAACCTGGGAAAAGTAACTAGTATTAAGAAAATATAAATAGAAGAAATAAAGCTATAGCTATAGATAAGTTCTAGAGACCTTAGCTTATAAAGAGAAAATCCCCTTATTCTTTTCCTAACCCGGGCTCAGAAAGCCATATATAGTAAAAGAATTAAGCTTAATACTATAAAGAAATACAAGTAGCCTTAGGAAATATAGAAGTTTTTCCTAAGCTCGAAATAGGGATATTAAAATTATACTATCTAAAAAAAAGCCATAAGATCTAGTTAAGGCCCTCGGTTAATATTATAGGTATCTCGCCGGCTGCTTTTTAGATAAACTTATAAAAGAAAAAGAATCTTTTCTTTATAATATTATTTTTCGAGATTAATAAAGAGCTAGAATTATAGTAAGAGAATAAGTTTGTCCCGGGCAAGTAATAGCCAGGAGAGATAAAGCTATAGTAGCTAGCAAGAGTCTTACTAGAAAAGTTTAAGGATTTTATAAATATTTTTTTAAAAGAAGTATTAAATATCTTATTTCCGTATTAATTATATAACTATAAGATTTAGATTAATAATCCCGAAGGCCCAGAGAGCCTAGGGTATTTCCCGCTCCGTTAATAGTTAACTTATAAGCTATAGGAAATCAAGTGCTTCCTTAAAGAGAACCTCTAATAGGGCTTTATTAAGCCAAGCTAGTTTCCTTTTATGTCCCTAATCCTTTTTATAAAGAAGGCTAATAGAGCTTTCTAATTCTATATTAATTATTATAAGCTAAATAACTTAATATAGAAGAACTATTATTCTTTTTCCCTTATTTATAAGACTCTCATATAGCTAGCTTAAGCTAAGGTCTATATAAAGCTAGATATTTAGTAAATATTCTATTAAATCCGAATAAATCCAGAATTAGAAGAACTTATAATATTTCATATAAGATATGGGGCCTATAAGTATAAGGTTCTTTGGGAAGGCCTAATTAATAGCCCTATTATATATTAGAGATATATAAATAATATCCTCTTTAATTACCTTAATATCTTTTATATAGCTTACTTAAATAATATCCTAATTTACTTGGATAATTCCCTAGAATATAAAGACTATATATAAAAGATTCTTTAGTAATTACGGAATACTGGCCTCTAAGCAAATATTAAGAAATTAGAGTTTAAGATTACTTATATAAAGTATCTAGACTTTATTATTTCTACTAGAGGTATTAAAGTAGACCTAGATAAAATAGCGGTTATTAAGAACTAGTAACTACTAAAGATAGTTAAAGAAATATAAGGCTTTCTGGGTTTTTATAACTTTTATTAATACTTTATTACGGAATATAGCCATATAGTAAAGCCCCTAATAGCTCTAATATATAAGGGAGTTCCGTTTAAGTAAATAGATTAGTATTAAGAAGGTTTTACTAAGCTAAAGCAAGCTATATTCTCGGTACTAATTTTATATTACTATAACCCGAATTTCCTTACTATAATTAAGATAGATATATTAAATAAAGTTATAGCTAGTATTCTCTTATAATAAGACCTCTAGATAGGACTCTAGTACCTGGTAGCATTCTTTTCTAAGACTATATAGTCGGTAGAGCTAAACTATAATATCTATAATAAAGAGATACTTGCTATTATTCTCTCTTTAACTAAATAATAAGCGGAGCTAGAAGGCCTATAGGAGGTACTCTTTATGATTTATTCAGACTACCGAGCCCTCGAGTACTTTATAATTATAAAGAAGCTCTTAATAAGATAAGCTTACTAGGCAAAGTACCTTTCCTATTACTATTTTAAGCTTATATATTAGATAAGCAAGTCAAATAAATAAGCAAATGCCCTAAATAGGAAATATAAAAATATAACTATCTAGGATAAGGTAATAGTAGCCTACTAAACCCAAATTCTCTTTCTATAATAAAAGATTAATAATAATATTATACGGGATCTCTAATTAGCTCTAATTAAGACCTTTATAAGCCTGGCTCAGGAAGAAACCTAGTATAATAGTATCTAGCTAGTAAATAAGCTATTAAGCAAGAACTAAGAGTTACCGGAGCTAGAAAAGCTATGAGATAAGGCAAGAAATAAGAAGAAAGGCACTTGGATATTATAAGATAGCCTCCTCTTATAATATAGCAAACTATTTATACTTAATAATATAATAATACCCGAGATACCCTTATATACTACCCTTATTTAGAAGACATACACATAGCCCCTAATAGGATATCTAGGATAAGCTAAGCTTTAATAGCTTTTTTAGGCTTACTATTACTAGCTAGGCCAAGATATAGATATTAATTAGTATAGAAATAATTATTATATCTACTAATAATCCCACATTTCTAGAAATAAGAAGCCAGGGCTCTTATATTTATTACTAGTTTCTAACTGCCCCTAGTAATATATATTAGTGGATTTCAAGAAATGCCTAGAAAGTAAGAATAAGTATAATATAATAGTAATCTTTATTAATTACCTAGGCAAGCGCCCTATTATAATTCCTATCCGAGATATAATAATAGCTAAAGAGTTAGTACTCCTATTTCTTACTTATATAGTTTACTAAGTTAGTATCCTAGAGACTATAATATCTAATTAAGGCCTCTAGTTTATATCGGATTTCTAAAGCAAGTTCTATAAGTATATTAGTATAAAGCTCAAGTTATTAACTACTAATTATTCCTAAACTAATAGCTAGATAGAGATTATTAACTAGTATTTCGACTAATAACTATGTCCCTATATGAATTACTACTAGGATAATTGGGACAAATAGGTAATAATAATTAATTACTAGTAAGTAGCTCTAGTCTATAAAACTATAGGCCAATTCCCGTTTCTTATAAAGAAGGGCTATAAATCGCAGATATTATTTAACTAGGAAACCCAAGTATAATTAGGTATTCCAAAAGAAGAGCTAAATAAATAGGAGGCAAAGGCCCTAGTAATACGGCTTTATAAATTATAGTAAAAGATATAGGAAAATATAATACAAGTATAAGAATACTATATTACTTAAGCTAATAAGTACTACTAACTAGTAGATTTCGGAATAAGAAATAAGGTATAAATTACTACTAAGTACTAGAAGAATAATTATCCAAGCTATAAGCTAGCTTACTAAATAGAAGAACTATATAAAATCCTGGAATAAGTAAAATATTTCTTTAGATTTAAGCTTCCGGAATTAATAAGAATATATCCGGTATTTTATATAAAAAAGCTATATAAAGATCTAGGTAATCCCCTTTCCGGATAAGTAAATCCGGAGCCTCTACTATTAGAACTATAAGACGGGGAAACGGAGTATAAAGTTTAAGAAATATAAGTAATAAAACTATTTTATAGGAAGCTAAAGTACCAAGTTTAGTAGAAAGAATAGAACCCAGATCCGGAGTAGTATCTTGCTTCCTTATTAAGTAATAGTACCCTAGCTCTTTAGAGCTTCTATAATAAGAACCCCAAATAGCCAGGACTGCCCCAGAATCTCTCCTATTAGTTGAACTATACTAAGAATAATATACTACCGGAATCATATAATACGGATAGAAATTCTTTAAAGTCACGTATAAAAGGCCCTGGCCTTTAATATATAACCTATAACTTGGAAATTTAATAAGGACTTTCAAAGCTCGGAAACAAGCTTATTTTAAGAGAGGAGAGTAATATTATGGTTATTATAATATATAGTACTAGTAGGGATTAGACTAGAGCTAGAGAGGCATCTAGTATCTGAGTAAGGTATCTGTAGTTACCTAATTATTGCACGTGACCCCGAGCTTAAGCTAGTACATGGGCCCGTATATAGCTCGCAATTATTTAGATCCGAGACTTCTTTGAGATCCTCTTCTCTTTTTAGCTTTGAATTATTAAAATAGAGATAGTCTAATTATGCCTTTTAGGCCCTAGATCTTATACTTATAATAAATAATATAATAATTTTAGGAAATAAATTTTCTAGTATAGTTATAATAACTTATATAAACTATATAACGGAATTAGTAGCTTTCTAAAATAATATAATTATTTTTAATAGCCCTAAAAATATTATAAATATAATTAAATATTTATTATAAGTATCTAGTATAAATTAATTATATCTAGAAAAGAAATTAATTAGAGAAATATAAATATATCTAGTAAATTTCTCCGAGATTTTATTAGTAAATAGAAATAAATTAGTATTTTATAGAATTACTAAATTTATTTTTATAATAGTATTAATTAGTTTATAAGTTCTAGTAATTTTTTTTATAATTAAAAATTATGAATTTTAGTAAGATTTATTATATTTCTTAAGAATTCTATAATCTAGGTATTTTAGTAATATTTTTACTATTACTAGTACTAGAGCTTTAGAATACGGGAAATTTTTCTCTTACTAGGTCTTATATTTAATAGTCTTAATTAGAATAAATAGGCTAATATTCTTATAAACTTTTCCTATTTCTTTCTAATTAAATATAATTATATTTTTTTAATTAATTATTAATTCTTGAAATATAGCTAGTTTCTTTTCCTAGAGCTAGTTACTAATATCTAATTATTTAAGATATTCCGGAATAAGTTATGAATTTTTTAAAATAGCTAATATTTTTAGTAAAAAATAGTTCTTATATTTCCTAATATATTTCTATAAATATTTTCTAGCTTTAGGTTTCTTAAACTAGTTTAGATATTTATTAAGGCCTTTTCTAGTTCTATTATTAGTATTTACTAGTTAAATTTTCTTATTTTTTATTTTATATATTCCTATAACTAGAAATAAATTATAGTTTTTTTTTTTTTTTTTAAGAACTATAATTATTTTCTCTAGTATTCTTTTTATCTAATCACTGAAATTTATAATCTTTTTACTTAGTTCTTTTCTAGTTAAATATAAAAAGTATTTTTTTATCTGGTATTTTAATATATTTTTCTTAAGCTCTTATATATTTTAGAATTTTTTCTAGTTTTAAGTTTTATATTTCTTAGTTTCGGAAATATATTTCTTTATTATTAGAAAATACTACTTTATTTTTTCTTTAGAAATATCTTTACTTAATACTTTTTTTATTTTCTTTTTTATTAAATCCGGAACTACTTTTAATAATACTTTAATTAAAGCCTTTTTTACTTTAGTTTCTCTAAAAATATTATTAATTTCCTAAATTTCTAAATCTAAAATAAAAGAATTTATAAGAAATTCTAGTATTTTTCTATTTTCCCTAATATTATTACTAGTTATAATATCTAGCTTTATTTTTTCTTTTTATTTTTAGTTTCCTGTTTTATATTACTTAATTCTTTAATTTTGGGAATATAATACTTTTAAAGTATTACTTTCTTTTATTTTCTAGTATTTTTTAAAAATAAAATAATTATAATAGTATAAGTATTTTAGTTATTTTTAAGATTAATAAATCTTTTATTTTATAAACTATTACTTTTATATATAATATTTATTTTTATTTTTATTAAGAATAATTAATTAAATAGGATTTTTAAAGCTTTTTTAATTAGAAAAAATATATTTTTATATTTTATTTTATTTATAATTTTAGTTCTAAGTTTTATTATTCTTATAAATCCAAATTCTATTCTAATAATAGTAAATATTTAATAATTTATAATATTATATATTATTTTATTAATATTTCTAGAAATCTTTTCGGGAAAAATATTAACTTTAGCTTTAATATTAATTATTTCTTTATATTTAATACTTTCTTAAGATTCTCGAAATATAAATTAAAGATATAAAGCTTATATAATATATTTATAAGCTAGTAATATCTAAATATTAATACTATTACTTTTAAATTAAATAATTTTATTAGTATTAGATACCTAAACTAGTATTTCTAATTTATTATATAAGCTATAGTTACTAGCTCTATAGATTTTCTAATATATTTAATTATATTTAATATAATAGTATTTCTTATTTATAAGATAATAAAATAAAAAGTATTATTTTTAAGATATTAATAAGTATTTTTATTTCTTTTTAAGTTTTTAGAAATAAAATAATTATTTTCTTTAGTAATTTTATTAAAATATTATTAATTTCAAGAGTTTTATATTTATTATAATTAAGAATATACTAGGTTTCTAATTTATTTTATTTATTTCTAGAAATATTAATATTTATATTTTTAGCTAAGCTATTTTCTTATTTATTATTTCTTAAAGTAGTATTTTTCTAGCCTCTTATATAAGATAGCTTTTCTTTTATTCTAGTTTATTTTTAGAAAACTTTTTTAGCTATTTTTATTTCTTTTTTCTTTTTTCTTAATAAGAAACCTATTATAGTATTAATAGAAATATTATTTATAGCTAAATCTTAATATTATTTATTAATTCTAGAACCTAAAGTATTAGTAATTTTAATATAATTTCCTCTAAAGTAAAGTGGCTATTTAGATTTCCTAAATATAACTTATTTATTTCTATATATAGATTCTAGTTAGCTAGTTTTCTTTTCTTTTTCTTATTTAGTAAACTAGATATTTCTTATTAATTTCTAGATATTTTTAGGTTAAATATTTAAGTTATAATTAAATTCTTTTCTTTAAACTTGGGAAATAATTTAGTTAAATTACTAATACTTACTAGTAAGAAAAAAGGAAATACTTTCTTATTTAGGCTTAAATAGCTTATTATATTATTTTTTATTAAATTAGTAAATATATTTATAATTTATAAGCTTTTTTATTAGTAAGTAATAGAACTAAGAAATATAAGTATATTTTGGATTAATATTATTATTCTTATTTCTATTATAATATCTATAATAAATTTATTTTCTCGGTTCTGAGCTTATATTATAGGCTATATTAACTTAAGTAATATTTTCTAATTATATTTGAAATTAACTTTTTCTAGAATATAATTATTTAGATTCTTTATTTATTCTAGCTTAATTACTATAGCTACTATAGTATTCTCTATATTTTTTACTATAGCTTTTAGTATATTTTTCCTCAAAACCCGAATTATATTTATTAGACTATTAATACTATTATACTAATTATAATTAACTAGATTATATAAATAAACTACAGATATTTTCCCGAATTATAATAATAATTATATTAAGTTATTTTTATAGGTCTTTTTAAGTTATAATAGTAATAAATAGTTTTTCTAGACTTTTTAATAACTAGTTAATATTATTTTCCTTGGGTTTACTATTTTTAGTAGGTTTTATATAATTAGCTATAGGCTGGGTTCTTCTTTTACTTATATTTATAATAGTTTTAGGAAATATAATAAGAGGAACTAGTAAAGAATAATTATTTTCTGGCTTAGGAATTATATTATAGATTATTATATTTAAGTATTTTTATCTAAATCTGGATATATTTGGGTTATTAGTAATATTAAAATAGTATTTCTTTTTTTTATACTAATAGAATATTACTATTTTCTTATATATCTTACTATATTTATAAGTAGAAATATTTATAAGCTTAAAGTTTATATTCTTAAAAATATAATCTCTTACTAAAATAAATAATTTTCTTATAAATTCTTAATATTAAATAATTTTATTTATTTCTTTTTTCTTTAGTAATTTTTTTAATACTTTATTAAATATATTAATATAAAACTTAGAAAAGATTTCTCTATTCTAGGCTTATATAATAATTTAATTAAGAGAATTATAGCTAATTTTAAGTATTTTCTAGTTATATTCTCGGAATTCCTTTAATAAGGCCTTAAAAAACTTGGTTTTTTAATAGTTTTCTGAGTTATTAGTATAGTACTTTAATATAGCCTTAATCTAATTCTTATAAATAAAAGAGATATAATAAATAATTCTTTCTTTTTTAGTATTATTAGAAATATAATAATTCTTATATATATTTATATATTATTTTAAGAATATAGAAATATTACTTTCTTAAAATTATAATATTTCAAAAGCTTTTATAAATAGTAAATTTAAACCTAGTACTAGTATATACTTATTCTTAGCTATATTAATCTTAATAATTTCTTCTATAGCTAATTATAGGATTTCTATACCTAAGACTTTTACTAATAAAGTTCCTAAAAAGCTAACTTTTTATTTAAATATGTTTTTTAATTTAGGAACCGGAATTAAAGAAAAACTAGTTAATAATAATAAATATAATTAAGATTCGAGTTTTAATATTAGTAATAATAAAATAATAGCTTTTCTAGTCTTATTTCTATTACTTATACTTTTTTTTCTATTTTATTAGCTTAATATTTAAAATATTTTCCCTTAATTTACTAAACTAGATATATTTATTAATATTATTAAAGGTAATAATAAAAATAATAAATATAATTTTACTAATTTTTCTTTTTTTTCTTTATTTAGTATTTATTTCTTTTTTTAGAAGCTTTTCTAGTTTATTTATATAATTTCTTATTTCTAATTTCTTTTTAATTCTTATTTCTAATTCTTATTTATTATTTTATTTAAAATTAAGAATATTTTCTTTTTTAGATATCTTTTCCGGATTTAGAAATAAGCTTTTTTACTAAAACTAATATTATCTTTATTCTAGTCTTTATTATAACTAAAAATAATATATAAATTAATAATATAACTTTATTTCTAAATACTAAAGTCTGTTTTTAACTAAGGTCTAACTTATACTATTTTAATATAATTTTTCTTATTTTATTTCTTTTATTTCTTTTTCTTCTATAATTAACCTCTATTTCTATTATCTCTATATATTATACTAGTAATTATATCTTATAGCTAACTTATATTCAAGTTACTAGATATATTAGAAATTAATATAAGATACTAAAATTAATACTTATATATTCTTAATATTTTAGCCTTAAGCTTAAGATATTATAATAGTTCTTTTCTTCTCTAACTTACTAAGCTAATAATTTACTTTATAAATATTTCTCAGAACTTTATAAAAGTATTATCTTAATTATAAAGTTTTTATTTTCCCTATATTACTTATTATAAAATATATAAGAAAGAAATTATAATAAAATAAAACCTTATATAAAGTATATTAGAATATAAAACATAACTTAATAATAAAATAATAAATTAAAAGTATAAATAGTAAAGTATAAATAGTATATAATATATAAAAGCTTAATTAATTAAATACTTATAAAGAATTATTCTCTAAGTTTATAGAAAAACTAGTTCTTTTATATAATTTCTATAAGTTATATATAAAAGGCCGCAGCCTTTACTATATAACCTAAACCTTAAAACTACTAAAATAATATAATTTTTAATAAATATAGCCTGCTATATTATATTATTTCAAATAATACTAGAATATTATATAATACCTTATAATATTCTCTAGACTAGAAGAAATATCTAAAGCCAAGTTTTAAAAATTAAATAAAGAAGCTTTAAATTATAATATGAGAAATTAGTTATTATAGAGAGTTATATCTAAAATATACTTGCCTTAGCTTATTATTAATAACTAAGAATAAAGGGAAATTATTATTAAAAAACTATATAATAAAATTAGATATATAAGAAGGAAAAGTACTTTTTATTTAGTAACTAGTTATTATTACTAGGAAAGTTATTATAATTATATATAGAAATATATTAATATTTATAAGATTTATTAGTATAAAAGTAAAAGAAAATAAGAAAAAGCTCTATATTTAATAAAAGCTATATTTCTTTTCTATTACCTTAAAATTAATATAGTTAAATTACTAGATTATAAAGGATATAACTTACTAGTTTTTATTAGAAATAGCTTCTTAGAATAAATTAAAGCTAAACTTTTAAAGAATCTAACTAGTAAGAAAATTACTAAGTTTATTTAAAAAAAAATTATTTATAAGTATAATTTATTTAGGTAGCTTAAAATAAATAGTAAATTAAAATTTAACGAAATAATAATTCAGGAACTTAATAAGCTAGGAATTAATAGAATTATTATTTTAGCTTATAATTTCAAAGAAAATAATATAATTAAAAGAAAATATTAACTAATTATTTAAGTATTTATAGTATTTATAATAAGTAAAAAGAAGCCTTAAATAAATTTACTATTATATGTTTTATTTATTAACTAAATTATAATATATAAACTAATTAGATTTACTTTTTTTTATATAATTTATAATAAAGAAATAATATTATTTATAAAAATATGCTTTCTAACCTAGAAAATACTTAAATAAGATAAAGTCTATAATAAAGAAATATTTCTAGAAATATATATAAAATAAATATAAATAAGAAATAAAGATATTAAAAAAGCTAAAATAAAGAAAAACAAATAATACCAAGAGAAAAAGAAGTAATTTAATATTACTTACTAGATTTATTTAAAGCCTATTTCCAAAAAAAAAATCTAGTTCTTATATATAATATTAAATTAATAAATTAAAATAAGTTAAGAAATAAGAAATTATTATATTACTAGCTTGGCCTATATAAAATAAGATATATGAATTAACTAAAAGAATACTATATATTAGAAGAACTTAATAGTATTATATTTTAAAAAATATATACCAGAAATTAACTTAAGTAATTTATTAAAAGAAATAAATTCTAGTACTTTTCTAAAAATAAAGTTAATAATAAGTATATATTTATAAATAAATATTTTAAAATAGATATAAAACTAGAAAAGGAAATAATTATAGAATATTATAAGTAAAATAATATTTAGGAAATTAAGAAAGCTACTAGTATTATTATATATATTTTAGAATTACTAGAATTAGAAAAAGTAAAATATATCTCTTTTATAAAGAATTAGGAAAAAGTATCTAATAATAAGAGCTTTTCTTAACCTGAAATAAAGCTTATTATTTTTAATTCTTTATATATCTTTTATTTTTTCTTCTAATTATTATTTATAACTTTTAGAAAATATTATTATTAGACTATTATTCTAGAAATTAAATAAGCTTTACTATTATTTATTTCTTATTATTATCTAATTACTATTACTAGATAATATTCTTAATATATGAAATTCTATTACTAGATCTTAAGAATTAAATATAAAGAATTCTTTTTAGTATAAAAATAAATAAGAAATTAAGAGATTATTTTATAAACTCTTAATTCTAAACTATAATAATAGATAATAATTATATTTAGAATTAGGAAAAAAAAAGAAAAAGAAAAGAAATCTTTTATATATATCTTATTAAACTAGAAATCTTTTAAAAGCTTTACTTACTTTTTTAACTAGTTATTCTTGCAGCTTATACTAGTCTAAAGCTTAACTATAATATTTATAGATCTTGATTTTAACTTAAATTATTATTATAAGTTTCCTTATAATATTTAAATAAACTTCCTAATTAGAAGTTATATATAAATAAAATAGCTAAACTAGAAGCCTTATAAAAGAAAAGAAAAACCTTATTAAACCTAATAATTATTTCCGAAAATACTTAATAATATATAATTCTAGGAATTTCTTAAATATTAGATAAACTAGATTTATTTATTTAAAGCCTATCTTATATTAGAAAACCTATTTTCTTTTTAATATAATTATAGCTATTTTTAAAACTTATACTAAGGCTTAGTTAATATATTATATATTCCTATTTCTATATAAAGAGAACTTCTCTTATATAAAACCTATTCCCTAATTAAGATATTATTTTATTACTAGAAACTAATTACTTTTTTAAGAAACTAGTATAATTTATTAATTCTTATTATTAATCTATTTCTTATTATTAAATATTATCTAAATAATTCTTATATTCTTAATACTAATTCGGAATACCTAATTTTTTTATATTTTATATTAATTTTAATATTAATTATTTTAAACTTAATAATAATACTATAAATATTATTTATATTATTTTATAATTCTTATTTTTATATATTTTAATATTTCTAGTATTACTTTTATAAATATAAATATTATTTTAAAATCCCAAATAACTAAATAGTTTTATACTATTTAAAATTAACTTTAATAAATACTAAATAAATATAATTAGCTTTTGGAAAAGATATAAATTAGTTTTAGAAAAAGTAATATCTTATTCTAAGTTATTACTTAATTCTATTATTCTAATTCTTTTATTATTAATACTTATTTTATATTTTCCTAATATTTTTAGTATACTTATATATCTTATCTTTTATATATTTCTTATATTATTTTCTTTTTTTAATATTATTTTTTGAGTTAATAGAAATATTTCTAAATAAATAAAAAATTAGAATATACCTATATTATAAAATCTTTATTATTTTCTTCTATATTCTAATACTTTAAATATTACTATTATATTTATATTTCTATTATATTACTTTCTTATTTCTTTATTATTATTATTTAGTTTAATTTGCCTTAATTATTTCCTTAATTATATTTCCTTAGGTATATATATTTATATTTTTTTCTATAATAGAAACCTAACTTTATATTTTATCTTCTATAATTATTTCTAATTCATAATTATATTACCTTAAATATATCTAATTATTATACCTATTTTCCCTATTATATATATTACTATTTTAGCTTTATTTTCTTACTAGAAAAAAAGAAAAACTCAAATATATATAATATCTTTATATAATCTAAAATTATTCTAATTTATTTTTTATTTTAAAATATATTTAAAAGAAATTCTTATAACCTCGAGAATTTTTAATTTTATAACTTATAATTATTATATTAATAATATCTTTATAACTTATTAAGAATAATAAAATAGCTAAAAAATAAATTCCTTAAGTTAGTAAAATATAATAGCTAGTCTTATAAGCTATAGTATTATTAAAAGCCTATAGATTAATAGTATTAAAGTTTAGAATATTAAAGAAGCTTAGGTAATTATAAAAGATTTATTAATACTAGAAAAAATAGCTATAATTACTAAATTTAATATAAATATCCTAGATAAACTAAGTAATATATATAATAAGCTCTTAAAATAAAAAACCTTTATTAGAAATAAAACTAGACTAGAATTAATTAAGAAAAAGCTAAAGAACTATTAAGCTAATAATAGGGAATTCGAGAATATTATTAAAGGCATTTCTAAAAGTAAATAAGAAAAGCTTAATAAGATTAAGATTATAGTAAATAGTTTTAATATTAAGAATTAAAATAGAATTATATTATATAATAAAGCTTTTAGCTAATATATTAATAATATCTATAATAATCTTAATAAAAATATTTATAAAAAGTTATATTCTTTCTTTAAAACAAAAGCTTTAGTATATAAAGCTATTTAATTAATTAATAAAGCTATTTTAGAGTATATTAAGAATAAGAAGTATTAGAATACTAGTATATTTACTAAATTAGATATTACTAAAGTACTTAAATATACTAAAGCTATTTCGGAATATAAAGAATTAGAATTTAAGCTATTATTAGCTAATAATCTTAAGGCTAGATAATATATCTTTAATACTTCCGGAATCCTAATTAAGAGAATTTATAATAATAAGCCTTTTTCTACTTTTTGAGATAAGCCTAAAGAATAGACTCCTATTATAATTTTAGCTTTAACTTAACTAAATCTAACTAAGAAAAATAGAGCTAATTTAATAGAACCTAGTAAGAAAACTACTAGTAAAGCTAGTAGAACTAGTATAATTAGATAAGAAGAATCTAGTAAGAATAAAAAATAAGCTAAGCCTAAAACTCCTAATAAATAGTAAAGATCTAAGTACTAAATTAAGTATAAGATTAGTAAACTAGAAAAAAGTAAAAAGAAATCCTTTTTTTTAAAAGAAAAAATACTATCTAAGAAAACTCCTATAATTATACCTAGAACTAAGAAGTAAAAAACTAAAAATATTAAGTTTAGAGAACTTAATAAAAATATCTAGTATATCTATAAAATACTAGCTAAATAGAAATTAATACTTACTTAATAAAATAAGTATACTTTTAAGGAAATATATAGTAGTATTATAAGACTTATTTATAAGCGAGAATATTATAGAATTAATAATGAATTCCTTAAAGCTCTTTATATAATATATACTTAGTAATTTACTAATATTTTTTTTATTAATATATAAGAGATTAAGAATACTCTAAAGCTAGTTATTAAGATCTATAAAGTTACTAAAAGCAAGAAGTATATTTCTATTACTTAGATAAATAAGGAAATACGGGATTTCTTTTTTAAGAACTAGGAAATTAAGAAATATAAATATAAGTACTATATTTCTAATTAATTCCGCTCTAATTTATAGCTCTAATTTAATACTATAGTCCCTATTTCTAAGTCTAGTATTACTAATCTAGATACTAATAGCTATATTTATAAGAAGAATTACCTAAAGTAAATTAAGAAGCTTAGTATTTAAGAGCTCTTAATAAAAGAGATAGAAATACTATAGTTTTATCTCTAAAAAAAATAATATATTAATATATAAAGATCTTAATAATAGCTACTTTACCTTAGCCTCTTAACTTTTAATAGTAGATTTATTAATATAGCTCAGATTTTATAAGGTATTAAATAAGTATTTTATTTACCTAGTTACTTATTCTTAGCTAACCTAATACTTTATTTCCGGAAATATTAATTATAATTAGTATAAAGGTAATATTAAAGAACTAGCTATTACTAAAGCTTTAAGTAGTAAATTCTACCTTAGTAAATAGTATTAGAGTATTAGCTATATTTTCCTTATAAATTATAAGAAGGCTATTATCTTTAATAAGAAGTTCTTTAAAGATATTAATTACTTTTCTATTTCTAATAAATTTGAGCCAGAAGTAACTAAGAAAATAAGCAAGTATTTACTAAAGATAATAGGAGAAAAGACTTTAAGTATAATCTATTTAACTAGATAAATAAATACCTTTAGCTAGGTAATTTATAAGTCTAAAATTATAGGAAAGTATTAATTCTCGAATAATATATAAGTTAAAGAATAGCTTAATAATAATTTGCTACTTAATAGGCCTTTTATTATAGTTCTAATAAATCTAGTTATTATTAAGAATAAAATATACGAAAATAAAGTCTTCTATAAGGTTATTAAAGCCTCTTATCTAGAGCTTTCCTTTTCTATTAAAGATTAATTTAAGAATACTATAAATAATATGAAATTCGAAAAAGTTATTTATTTAAAGTATATTAGTGCGATTTATAATATGATTTGCTATAATAAGCCTCCTTAGTATCCTATAATAAAGGCAGATACTAATTAATATAGAGAACTATATTAGATTTGGTATAAGAATACGGCTAAGCGGGTTTGAATTACCTTTAAGCAAGTTCGGGAATACGAAATAAGACTATTTAAGAATAATAAGTCTTATTTTAGGTATATAGAGAAGAAATTAAATTAACTAATAAAGAAAGATCCTGAATATTTTATTATTTCGGACTCTAAGTAGGATTTTTCTATTATTTTTAGTACTTAGGAGACAAGTACAAATAAATAGGGGATTGGATATAATATAGCAGGCCCTACTTATTAAAAATCATGTTATTTTAGCGGTTTTAAGGTTTAGGTCACATGGCAAAGGCCACAGCCTTTTGCACGTGACTTGCGGAAATTACATAAGAAAGCTGGTTTTTCTATAGACTTAGAGAATAATCCTTCATGCATATTTAATTAATTAAGCTTTTGCACACTATATACTATTTATGCTTTACTATTTACGCTTTTAATTTATTATTTTGCTATCAAGTCACGTTTTGCGCTCTGGTATACTTTATGTGGGTTTTTGTCTTGTCGCAGTTTCCCTCCCACACTGTCCCCTTACTTCCGCTAAATTCGACAGTGTCGGGATATTTCGTGACAAGGACCTCTATGTCTTCCTTTGGTATTATTAGCAGATTGGCTAGACAAGCTGACAAACCAGGCGATGAATACTAAATGAGGTTGGAACTGTGCCGTAAGGGTTGGACGACGGTCGCTTATACCAACCTTGCGGAATCGGTTCTTGCCCGTAGCTTCGTATACGATTATTGTCCTCGCCGGTAAAAGTAAAGAAAGTCTTCGAAATGTCGCGGTTAATATAACCTTAGATATTGTCTGACGAGTGCTATTATTGTTAGCACAGAACGTATTATATAGCAGTGAACATAAGTTGCTTATAAGATTAACTATAAAGCAATGTGGAATTGGCGGAAGGCCTGCAAATGACTAAAATATGTATAAGTAGGTAGTATATAAGCATGTATTTTCCCGTACTACTAAAAAGATATATGGGTTGTTTGCAACGGACTCATTGCGAACTAATCGGTTATAGTTCTAGAGAAATTAAGCATATATCTTATATAAAATCATTTTCATAAAACTTTATAATTTATAGTTTAAATTAAGGCCTTAGTCTTAATAACCTCTTATTATAACATTAATTTATATGAAAAGTAGAGTATAAAAGCTTTAAAATACTAATATATTATATTTTTACTTATATACTAAGAAAGTGATTTGACTACAAATAAATATAAAAATACTTCTTGATTTATAAAAAAAGTAATCTCTCGCTTAATATAATATTAATTAGCTCTTCTAATATTTTAGTAACTTTATTATTATACGGAAAATTGAAGTTATAAGTAATAAAGAAAAAGAATGATTTATTATACTATAGCCAGCCCCTTTATATAGGGAAACCCAGGGGACTAGTAGCCAAGGGCGCTAGATAAGGGGCAGTTAAAGTCTAAGGCATGAAATCCAGTTTAATATTTATATCTTTTTAATACTTCGGATTTTTAAAGAAATATATAAATGTCCTTAATTATAATTCTTATAAAACATAATTTAAATAATTATAAATAAGTAATACAAGCAGGAAATATCCAAGAAATAATATATAATCCCATTATTCTCATGATCCAGCATTTACACATCTAGAGCCTTCTTAGCGGGATAAGCATATATGCCCTGCAATCTCCGCACAACATTATCCGTCAAATATTTATTATAGTCCGTACTTATTAGTATGGAAGCAGCTATAGAGAGACACCCGAATGCAATAGCGACATACCACATATATCTATATTAAACCTCCGTTAGCGGGACAACCCAGATTCGTCGCGTAGCACCAAGGGGAAGAATATAAAGACTGTAACGGCTGGTGTCACATAGTTGGTTTTAGCCAAAGGGGTTAGTTTCAGCTAAGGTTCCAAGCTATGGTTTAAACCAAGCTCGCTTCCAAAGCTCGGCGTTTTAGTGGTCTTGGCTATATCTACTTATCCACTGCTACACCTCACTCCTTCCTCCTTAGCTTTAAATTCTCAAGATATAGGAAATCATTAATCTTTGAGCCTCGTTCTATTGCTCTGTTTCTGCCCTCACAAAGACCTACTGGAATGAGTTTGCGGCAGCTTGAGCCGTCGCTAGTACGATAACTTTAGTAATTTTAGGTATAATACTAATTACGGCAGTGGTATTAGATGGTAAAGCCAATAACCCCGCCAACGAGGATTGAGGGAGACCTGTAGTAAAGGCAGCGGTAAATACCTTTTCGGGTATAATGCTTGGGAATAGTATAAGAAATAAATAGATTAGATTAGATTAATGGCTATTAATCTAATCTATTTATGAATACCTTAATTAATATACACGTGACCGCAGCACGTACAGTACTAGGCAACTCATATTAGGTTACTTTTTAAACCCCACCAAAAATCGCCATTTCGCCTTCTCCCGTACTATATACCACAACGCCTACAACATATAACTTTCTCTACGGATTATAGTCTTTTATAATTAATATATAATCTAACTTTTATACGATTCCATTTAAGCTAGGAATTAAATACATATTGTTTAATTAAGTCGTAATTGCGACGGTCCAATTTTCGCTAAGAAAATAAGCGAATTTGGGTGTAAGGAAGGCATTTTCTATTTATATCGAGAATTACCCCTATATAACTTTACGACAATGTAATTCTAGAATTATTAGAATTGGCAGAATTGAGGGGAATGATCCAATAAACGATTGCATGAGGAGGATTTTACTATAAAAACCTCGTATTGTGGATAGTTTGGAAAGTGTTGTAACCGAGTTTTGGTGTAAAACTTCGCTTGACCTAATATCAGTTGACGGTGACTGTAATAGGCTAGCCTAATTAAGTAAGGATCTGGCTCTAGTACTACCTTGCCTCTAGAGAGAAAAGCTTGCTAAGGCAGTACTGGAGCAAGAACCTTACTTAATTAGGCTAGCCTATCACGTGCCGCGGTTACATATATATTAATTAATATATTTATAAATAATCATAATTAATTATTCTAATCTAATCAAATTATATAAGCATTACGTTAATTAAATTCTATTTACGCTATTTATAAATATTTATGAATTAATTAATTAATCAGATTAATTTTTTCATATACTACTTGGGAGTTTATTAGTGAGGATAGTGGCGTAGATCGCAGCTATATTAGGTATAAGTGAGATTCGGCTCTAGAAATAGAACTAGAAGGGGTAGAAATTTAGCAACGCATATTCAATCAAACCTCCAGTACTACGGATAGATCCTAGCATTCCTAGATCGAGTCCCAGGTCTTCTGGTGGGCAGCTTAGTAATTCCAAGGAGCGAGAAGCAGTCTCGGTAATGCCAAAAGCGAAAGAGGTTTCGAACAGCAGTCCGACGCCTTCCGCCTATTCACCGAATCCAGCTGACCCTATAGCCACGGCGAAAGTAATGAGAGTTATTATAGAGCCTATGAGAATGTATCGAGGTTTGCTTAATATAGTGGACTATTATCCCGCCAACGCCCTGGCCGACGACGTGCCTATTCCTAGAACGCACAGAAAGTGGTCGGTGAGTTATAGTCATTGAAAGGGATTGAAAGGTACATATGCCAAGGAAGCCTTGCTATATAGCGCTCCCACCGAACAGATATTTGAC
Organism: Hyaloscypha bicolor E; assembly: GCF_002865645.1. NCBI lineage: Eukaryota > Fungi > Ascomycota > Leotiomycetes > Helotiales > Hyaloscyphaceae > Hyaloscypha > Hyaloscypha bicolor. The sequence goes on along the minus strand of NW_020194691.1, from coordinate 105,130 downwards.
TACTTGAGGCCAAAGAATAGACATTCCATAATAGACACTACTTGCAACCATAGCTATAAGAACCTAGAGCAAGGGTGTTAACAAAAGATGGAGCCACAAGTGGATTAGAATATATCTCACCATTGCCAAGTACGCGGGTATTGTGAACAAATACATCGGCATAAGTTTATCACCCTTGAAAAAATGATCATATACTCCGAAGGCAACAAGCGTAAGTACAGCAACAATGGTTGCAATATAATTGGCGGATTTCCACGGGATACGACCACCACCCCAGCTAACGCCCATTAAGAGAAGGACGAGGCCAGCGATTCTTTTTGAGAATCCGAATTTGATTTGGCGCAAGATATGTAAGAGATCTAAACAGTTAAATTTCTGGAACTTTGCGACCGAAGCTGAGTGCATTATTTCGGCCTGAAAGGCATTAGAGCCTAAGTGCGCCAGGTTGTTTTAGGTACGATTACTATGGCAAAAAGTCCGCACGTTTGTGTCCTCCTTCTGGTTCTTGGCGAGACTAATCAAAGCGTCCGCTATTCCTTCTGATTTAATCAATCAAAGCATCGTGCAATGTTGCGGGCATTCGGAAATCAAGTCTGCTTTGGTAGAGATGGTGGTTCTATCTGAGATACACTACTATATTAGCATCTTGCGTACCAACGCGTCTGCTTCTTGCAGTGTTGCATTGACAAGGTACTGAATTTTCTCTGCAACGTAAGCCTAAGTTGCCCATCTTGCTTCAGCTCCGGCAAAGCGCCTTGTGCCCCTCACTCCAAAGCCTGTTCCAAATAGCTAAGGCCGAGAGTTTAAGAGAAATTCGGCAAAAACCTCGTCCACGGCGTATTCTCATACTGCCGTCTTTGAAAATGTTCCACGTGCTATAGGACACTGTACCTCATCTCGTTGCTCTAGGAGCTTGGGGGCATTTCGGGAATGGGAATATACTTATAGAGGGGTGGTACTATGCAGAGTAGTCGCTCAAGCTCTTGCGGAGATGGATAACTGGAAGACAAGGGGCTCACGATATCACGATGGGCAAGGATTCGGTTCTCAGGACGAAGGTTAGAAGGATCTCCTCCATTACGACCGCCGCTAACACGCAATCACCATATCGTAACCTAGAAACAGAAATGCACAAACCCGATCTTTTCCATCAATCAACCACTCAAATCCCCGAACCATCCTCCTGCTCTCTAGGGACAGGAGTTCAAAGCACAATTGTTGACTTCTGGCAAGTTCACATAGCTGCTCCAAAATCCAGAGAGGAGCAGTTATGCGGAAGCGAGGCTGAAGAAACATCCTTTGCTAGCATATACTATATTAATGATGAAAGTGGGCGTGCTTATGAACAAAACGTGATTTAATTCAATGAATTATTTTTTGTCTAGTGTCTGGTTAGATAAAAGGCTTCACTTGACAGCGAGAAAGGAACAGTCACGTGATCTCTAAACTATTATGCATCGTATATATCACCGTGGTCTTCTTCGTGTGATTCGCCTTCCTCTGGCATAGGGCCAAGAGACGGCTCTCTATGCCACTCGCCAGGGGCTGTCTCATTCCCGCCAGTTTGCGCAATATTACCCGAATCGTAGAATTCTGCAGAAGAGCCGTAAACCCCAGATGGACTAACTTGCGTGTTCGTGGCAGCCGAAGTGTACGGGTTGGCAGCCGAATAGCCGTAAGTTGTGTGTGACGCCTTTTGGTAGGTAGCGTAGCCGTCTGAAGACCCATAGGTTGCTGGAAAATTGTGATTGAATATATCTGGCTCATCTGAGGGCTTTACACCTTTAATTGCTAATGGAGGATGGACTCGGTTGAAGTCAGTCCGAATTTGCCACTCGGAATCCGCAGACACTTTTCCTATAAACCACTAGATCGTCCACGATATTAGCACTTCCAGAAGAGTAAGGGTATTGGTATGGGAACGAAAGGTCGCGTTGAGAATATTCGAAGAAAGCAGGGAGAGTTAAAGGTAGGCCAAAAAAAATGGAACGTGAATTGCGCACTTACTACTTTCACATTATATTCCACAGTATAGGTCTTGGCGTAGTTCAGTCGAGAAGCATCGTCAAGCTTGTGGCGTGCGTTGTCTGGGGAAACTTTGATTGACCTCATAGTTAGTCCTTTTTCTTTTTCGCCCCTAAAAGCCACCGGCCTTCTCCCGCTATAAATAATAGCATGGTGATCGGCATGTACCCCTTTTTTATTCACGCCTTGACCAGAGTAAGTGTTGATAGGTCTACCATATATTAGCTAGATGTGAGGAGAAATACTGTATAGTTACTTACAAACAAATACAGTGGCCTTCCGCAGCTTTTATTATAACAAAACGGCGGACCTTGGCAAAAATTTCCTCCCCACGGGCGTCTTTCCTTACAGTTACTGATCCACCACTATCCGATCCTTCACCATTTTCATCCTTTGGCTCCGCCCAAAGGACTTTGAAAACCTAATTATAATTAGAAACGGTGTAGTAAGTATAGTAGGGGCTTGCACCTTTCCCCACCTGAAAGCCCAAGGATCATGGACTTTATAATCTGCATAATGTTAGGTAGCACGAAAGAGAGGTAAATCTACTCACGTGGATCAAACTCTTCTCTACTAGTGTCGGGATCTCTTGTACGGATGAGATTCTGCCGGCCGAGGTTTTGCTGTGTATATGACCCAGCACTGGGATCTATCGTGGCCTGAGCAAGATTCAGGGCAATGTTGTCGACATGAAGTGTCGGTATGTCGTTTTGAGAATTCTGAGTCTCCGGTATTGGATTCGAAGAATCATTTTCCTGACCTTTTGTAACGTCTTGGGTGTCGAAGGCATAGGAACCCCAGCCCTCCTCTCCAACCAATCCAGAACTCGTATCTTCCTCACTATTGCCACGGCCTGGCGGATCTTCAAATGGAAGGCTATATTCAGAACCAAGTCCAGAGATAGTGGAGCGTTTTGAGTGCGCCGCTGACGAGGAACTTGCCAACAGCGTCTTGTCCGTATCATCAACCCACCTGAGAGAAATCAAAGCCGAGGATATCAAGTGGTCTGCTACATGCTTCTGGAGTCTATACTCTTCTTCATTCGTTATAAGACCCTCTCCCAGGCTGTCTGACCCTTTCGGCGGCTGGAGACAGAATGGACACTTTGTGAAAAGATGAAAAGTTGATCTCATGGCCATTCGCGTTAAAGTTGGTAGTTCTGCTCCGGAAAAGGTACCAGGATGATCACTTTCCAAATGTCCGGCATACAAATCTTCCGCATTGAAAGTTTTCGGCTCATGAGCGGGTGAGAAACAGACCCAGCTCGATCTTTGATGTGCTTGACGCATGTGCAAAAGCCAGTCGTTGAAGTTGTCAAAGAGTTCAGCGGGTGTGGAACAATCTTCGAAAACACAAAAATATGGCATCAGATCTCTTATTATGTGCTTGCTTTAGGCGAAGGTTAGCATGGGTGATAAATAAACGGGAGTCTTCATGGGATATTTACCGCCAACGCTTTGCGCCAGTCTCCTCGGCAGGGCACAGTTTGCAACAATAATTGCAACTGAAGTGGTCTCCCGGTTTAACATTAGGTGGACGGGGAAATTGCAAAGGCTGCATATGTGAGTCGGTCGATCCGAATGTGGAACTCCCTGTACTTGAGCCGACAGTAGACTGTGAAGCGTATTCAGTCCCTGATTTTAGATCATGCTCTAGCAGATGTAGGTTTGTCTTCGTTGCAGAAGTTGCAGAGTGAGAATCGATGACTATCGGCGATTCCTCAGGTAGATGAGGAACAACCTCAGCACGTTTTTCTCTGTGGCTTCGCCGGTAGAAAATTCGATTCTGTCGTAGGATAATGGTCTTTGCGGTACGCTCTCGGAGCTGCTCGCTGGCCTTTTGGTACTTGAAATCTAAAATAGCTTTCGAAACTGCAAGAAACGATTCTGCTTGGCTTCGCCTTTCCGAGTCCTCATTGACAAATGCTTCCGCTCTCTGGTCCCTATAACGAGATCCAGAATGACGAATTGAAGTTGATATTGTGTACAACCGTGTGATGGCATCTTTAACACTTAGACGGCACAGTGATATAGCATCACTGTCGACGTTGTCATAATTAGTATCGGAAGGCAGCGACGGGACGGTGCATGATGATCCCGAGGAATCGGACAGGTTCTCTTGCTGTTCTTCCTCTTGCCCCTGATCACTCGAAGTCGACAGAGTCTCGCTTGAAGATAGTTTTGCCACTGTAGCCTCATAAGCATTGAACAACAAAAGTCTGGGAAGAGTGAAGTGTACGATGAACCAAATTCGCAGCCACTCCCCTCAGCAACTGATTGATGACCTGCCGGATCACTGGATACTCTCGCAAACGGTGATCAGCAGAAACCCTCATTGGCGCAAAGACACCCAGGTCAGCTGCCCAAAGCTTGCAGCGAGCCTTTTGATCCTCAAACCACGAGTCTTCGCCATGCAGCTTACACAGATGACTGAACGTCTCAAGACAAATGTTGGCATTAGTGCGGATATGCTCTTGTGATGCAATATCCATTGCTTTTGCGTTATGGCGATGGAATCCACGATATGGCTGCAGTTTGGAGAAGAATTGGCATCCCCCAGCCCCGCTGCGGCTGACTGGTCTCTGATCAGTTGATTATTAATAATCACTTTTGCCGCACAGTTTACTGTTCGTGATTCGATGATTAAACGCAGCCGAAAGGAAGCGCGGAGAAAGCAATTTCTGCAGTGAAAGTCACCAGAGTCAAAGTTCTGTCCCGCACCCAGTTTTGAGCAAGGCCGAGTACGAAAAATTTCAATCTTCAATTACCACAAATCGGGTGTCAATATAAAAGGCTTACTCGTGGCATTAGCCAGCTCACGCCCAGCAGAAATGTCGACAAACTCGGATTGGAAACTGCTCACCGGCGTGATTTCAGCTTTCTTGGAACTCGCTGCATTTTGGACGGGCCATGACGACGACGCAATCGCTGCCAGAGCTCGACTTGGCGATAGAGACTCTTTCCATGCGGAATTATACACTGCGCTTTGGTCTGTAGATAGAGATGTTAAGCATTGGAACCCGGAGTTGGAACTTCCAGTACATCAAGTAACATCGCTGGTGACTCTAATGGAGAATCGATGCTGTCTCATCAAGGTGCCTCAAAAAAACAAATCGGGAAATGTAGAACTGCCGCACACTCAGGTAGGTCATAGTCAATTATTCTCACCACTTTTCCCGTGGTGACAACTGACGCCGGCGGTAGTTGCAGACTCAATCAATCCGCAAACATAATCTTGACGGACGCGCAAACCTTGTAAGATTAAAGCAGCAAATTGGCGAAGCCAAGGTGCAAGGGGTAGAATTGACAGTCAAGAAATTGAGGACGATAATAAGGCTCCAGGAGCGAAACCCTTCAGTCCGCAGGCAGATGCTACATCGAGTCACCGAATGCCATATTCACCTGGAAAAACGCATGCGTGCTGCCCGTCCCCTGGACCCTACCAGTGTATCGGGGAATGGAAGGATAGATCTGAGCGGTCCGTCTTCCTTTCGCAAACAGCGCATGTTGGTAGGCTTGGCACATCAATTGCTGAGTAGTCATTGGAAATGCGAGTGCTCTCCATCAATGCCACCACATACTCATGGAAAGCTTCTCTTACGGAAACAACGGAGGCGTAAAACCTCAAACTTGGGTCTCAACATTGATTTAGACATCTGGTTCCAGATAGCCTGTCAGTCAAACTCGAGGTGGCAAGAAGCAGACATTTTTGCGACGTGGGATAATAGGTGAGAGTAAAATCCATATGCACTATCACCTCAAAGCCGGAACTTGACTAATTATCTCTCAATAGCACAATGAAAGATGATGAGAATGCAATGTCAGAAGATGGAAATGAAACGGACAAGGCTGAAGTGCCAGACAATCATGACACTGAACCACATTCGTCGACTAGAAAGGCCAAAGGGCGTTCTGTAAAAATAGTTCTCCCTATAGAGCCAGACCCTTCGGACGACGCAAGTGTCCCTTGGAAACTCACATCAGGACTTTGCAAAGTGGTTCAGGAGACAGCAGAAAGCAACATCGCACGTCTCCAATTGTATATCACAAAGAGTCGGTTGCTGAAACATTACGATGAGAGGGCAATATATGGGCCGCAAGAACAGAAATTCATCTCCTTAGATGAAATTATGCGCGGGATGTCCCCGCCGGTATTACGCAGGGCACAAAACCGATATCTCTCCGCGCTTGCATTAGCCCATGGGTTTATGCAAGTATGTGGAGAGCCATGGTCCCCCGTAATATGGTCAAGTGCTGATATTTGTTTTCGCCGTCACCCTATTATCGACCTCAGCAAACCATACTTGACGACAGAATGGAAGAACCCGAAGAAGATACCGTCGCACAAAGCTAGCAAAAAGCACCAGTCACATAAAATTGAGGAGAAGAACCGCTTTCACCCCTACCCGAATATTCTCGCCCTCGGAATCTTACTCCTTCAACTCTGGCTTGGATCTCCAATCGATTACTTTCGAGATGGAAATAATCCGAACAACAGACGGGACAAACAGTATAACATCGACTCTGATCTTCCAGCTGCCGAGAAAATGCTTGAGAAGTGCGAGGGGGACAGCCTTCCGGAATATAATGATGCTATAAGAGCATGCCTTGACGCTGGGACGTTTGATCGAGGACTCTCTCTCGATAACGAAAATCTTCAACGTCAACTTCATGGCAAGGTTGTGAAGCTCATAGAAAAAGTTATCGATGCTTATCGAGTGGACCCTGATGCCGGGATCAGGCTCTCTCCAGAGGATTATATCAACTGGGAAGCTTCGCGTTTTGGCGAGAATCAACCCTTGGCTCTCGCCAAAACTGTTGATGACTACCGGCAGGACGGCCTCATTGAAAGCTCTCACAATCCACAAAATCTATGGCCCGACGCGTCCCTCCATGATGTAAAGTTCTCTCGGTAAGCAATATTCAGAACATCAAAAGCGCTGTGCAACTAATTACCACATAGTTTATCTGACGGCTGGTTTAGCCTCCTAAATGAAAAGGTTCACCCACTGCTCAAACTTCAGGAAAATGAAGAAAGACATGCCTTCTATAACAAAATCCTCCATCGCCGGGGCCCCGTCAAGATAGCGATTCTAGACACCGGTGTAGATTTGCCAAAACCTCCCTGCGATAAGTTTCAAGACAGAATTGCAGGGTACAAAGATTGGGTTGATCTAGATGACACAATCCAGCAGGATTTGGATGGGCATGGAACGCATTCAACAGCACTACTGATGAAGGTGGCACCAAACGCTACGATATACATCGAAAGGGTTTTCAAGCACGGTGACCATCGCAAAGGAATGATTCCGAAGCAAGAGATCAACCAGAATATTGAGAAGGTTTGTTTCTTAGTGTGTGTCTTGGAAAGTTGAACCTAATCAGACAATAGGCCATCAGACACGCTGTGGACGTTTGGAACGTCGACATCATCACCATGTCCTTTGGATTCGATGAATCTGTCTCAAGCATAGACAAGGCAATATGCTATGCCAAACAAAAGGATACAATCCTGCTATCAGCGGCTTCGAACGAAGGCGGCAACGCAGATGTTTCCTGGCCAGCTCGGATGGATGAAGTGATCTGCATCCATGCCAGCGACGGCGTAGGAAATAAGGCCAAATTTACCCCTGATAGTCATCGAAACAAGGACAATTTCATCATTCTTGGCGAGGATGTCATGTCAAGTTGGCCCATGCACTTGAATCAGGGTCATGAGGTACGGAAATCAGGAACCTCTTGTGCGACTCCCATTGCGGCGGGAATCGCAGCCATTATGCTAGAGTTGGCGGGATTGCATTTGTATAGAAATTCCGCAAGTTTCAGTATTGATGAGGTGGAGCATTTTTGGAAGTTGAAAACAATTGTCGGTATGCGAGAGGTTTTCGCTCTTATGGCGGGTGAGAGAGACACGTACGATTATATACGACCATGGCGATTGCTGCAGGCTAAGAAGGGATATAAAATGGATTCAGTTATGGACATGATACTCCAACGCTTGAGAGATAGAACGTAGGCTAGAGCATGACGAATATATGGGGATCCAATTCAAATGAGACGAACTCTAAGTGCTTTCCCAAGACCAATTATTCAGGTACCACAACAACGCAAGCTTTACCACCATCTTCATCGACAGTGAGGAACGCATTCTTCTCCCCAGCACCTGGACTCTGCTCAGTGCGGTGGGGAATGTCCATATAAACTTCGGCCACGTCCCAGTCCTCACTCAATTGGTCAAGTATGCAGCATCCCTCTTCTTCTTCATCCGTATTCAGTAGTGCCCCCTTATAAAATTCCTCTTCGGTAAACTTATCGTTTCTCTTCGACCGTATCTTAATCAGCTGGTATGCAAACACGCAATCCGTCGATCCCTCACCAGCTCCAAACGACGCCGCCTCGGAACTGGTAAATGAAATCTTGAAGGCGGGTCCAGCCTGCGCTGGAGCCCCAAGACTCGCCGTGTTGACACCCAATTTCACATCCCCGCCTTGTGTCTTGCTGCTCGTCGTTGTAGCCCTGAAACCCCTTGCGATCTTGACTCCGGTTATCATATAGACAGGAAGCCTATGCCCATTATCGATGATATAGCTCTGGACGAATTTGTTCTGAAGGCTTTCGAAGACATACGTATTATCGGGTTGGAAGCAATTCGTCTCGAGTGCTTTACATTTGTAAATCTCGCTCGAATCGTGCTGGCGATTGTAGCCCGCACCAGGCTCAACGCCGACGATGGAAAGGAAGCTAACCCATACTCCTATGCGCACTTCAGTGAGCCGTGCGCGTGTTAATTCCCATTCCTTCTTCACACTTTGATCGATGTTGGCTTGATCAATGGCAACTTGGGATCCTCTATTGAGTGAACGATGAGGCTTTTGGGGGTCCGTGATCAGGCTACCGAGCCGTATGAGGCCGTCAGGAGGGTAGTCCCAATTCGGGGAGAGAAAATAGGTTTTTTGTGTGCTGGACATTATTGTATCGAGACGTACGAGTCGGGAGAAATCTTCTCAGTTGCGAACCTCGAAAAATAAGAACGAAGATTAGAGCAATGAAATTAAAGAAACAAGATTACACAGCCCTTTTAAAGCTGCCTAAGGCTTCATTAGTAAGGCTCTGTATGCGCTGCGCTGCGCTACGGCTAGCGTCGCGGTTTTCGGGTCCGGAAAAACTAATATTCCGAGAAATACTAAACTCTATACTTTATTAATATATAAATAAACAATCTAAATTATTAATTATATTATAATTATAATATTAGAAGATATTATATTTGATTTTATTAGTAAAGAAACTTTATAGTTTTAATAAAAATATATTATTTAAAAAAAATTAAATTAAATATATTAAGTAAAATATAATAATAATTAATAATTAAAATATATATATTAATAGTAATATTAGATTAGATTTAGTAGCCTAATTAGACTAGTACTTATATAAGATTATATTCCCTAATTAGAACTAGTACTTCCGTATATCTAGCGAAATATTAAATAATATATATAGAGAGATACGGAGCTTTAGAAATGGGCATTAATTAGTTTCTTAATTAGAATCAGTTCTTGGAATTAATTATACTTCCACGCTTCACTCTATATTTTACCTTAGATTTTACTTCCTTTACCTTAATTATTTATATAATACCCTGCTATTATATACCTTATAATAATATATAATATTATTATATAATTATAAAATATTATTTGCATTTATTTAATAAAATAATTTCTTTATTAGTTTTTAATAAAGATATTTCTTAGCTTAAAATTTTAACTTTTAAGGATTTCTTTACTAGATTCTAGTAAAAAAAGTTAAGGATCTCTTATAAGGTCCTTATTATTAATTGAATCCTTATAGGGCCAGGTCTGTATTTAAGGACCTAGTTCTCTAGAGCTACTTATTAACTAAGTATATATACTAATAGTATTACCTTGCCAGGTATTAATTACTATAATAACTGCATTACAGGAGTGCTTACCTGCAGGAGAAACAAGTAAATAATTAGTATGGCTGGTAATGCATTAATGGTTCTAATCTATAACTAATGGTTCCAAATTTAAATGCCTAATAGACGACTTTGCTGACAAAGGGCACAGTCACGTGATCATGCCTGTTTTTGCGATATTTTCTTTTTTTGCTGCATATCTAGACGATAGTAGGACCAAGTATTGCGTGGCGCTCCCTAGTTCTGTCTTTCTGCACCCTCCTACGTAATTCCTACATCTTGGTTACACTTGTACGATGGGAACAGGCAGCCACCTGACATGGTGCTTTTTTTGCACGCGGGGATTTCGGCCGCACTGAGCACGTCTACCTACGTAAACGTATCTCGTGCTCTACAGCCTGAGTATTTGGAATGCTCGAGCTTATCCGCCTTCCGCTTCCCTAATAATCTCTCAGACTGAAAGACCTATGAAGTAAATACTATCGACACAACCAAGTATGGCTCAGCCCGACAATACGGATGCTGGTGTCCAGGAGGGTGAGGCTGCTGGGGAAAAGATTCTCGCACTATGTACCAAGATCGCCCCCGAGTATCGCGACCTATCTGATTTTGAGGATGCAATGGTCGACGAATTTTGCGCTGTTGGCACAGGCGCAGACCGCGTGGCCTTCATGCGGTCCGTCATCCAGGGTTTGAAATTCCTACTCAGGAAAGGGCGATATAAGATCGTGCTCGTTCTCCTCCAAAAGCTCAAGGGCCTGAGTTCACCAAGATCTCTAAAAGCTGGAGACGATATTTTACCATTTGCCATCGCCTCGTGTTTTAGGAGAGATACCACCCCGTGCGATAAAGAAGAGATGAAATGGCAAATGTGGGGGCCGTCCGTTCCTGTAGGTGGCAAACTGATCGAGGTTGTTCAGCTACTACTTGAAAATGGAGCTGACGTTAGGGCTTTCGACAACCATGGAAACACGGCTCTCTTCTACGCTTGCATGCTTGGGCATTGCAAGCTATTTCGAATACTTCTTGAAGAAGGTGCCGAAATCTCGACGACACATACCTTTGTCTCGTGGAGGGATGTGACATCGCTAAACCTAGTACAGACAACTCTGGAAGCCATTGTGTGGCAGGAGGTTGAGACGCCTAAGTTCCATGGTCATCCCTGGAATGGGAAGTTGGGAGGTGGTTGGAGACAGATTGTGAGCGACCTTCTGGATGCTGGGATATCGTGTTCACGCGACGAACCTCACATGGTCAAACTCCTACACGCGGCCTGTTTTCGAGGGGAGACCTCGTGGGTGGAGAGGCTGATTGCATATGGCGTCCCAATTGATCACCCTACGGTCCTTGAATACAGCAGAGGGAGGTTCTACGCCTCCGCACTTCATGCTGCGGCCGCGGGGGGGCAAGCACATGTGGTCCAACTCCTCCTTGACCTTGGGGCCCGGCCCCGAGATATGGGCCAGTCGACTTGCGAACAGTTGGATTGGGAAGCGACTCGTTCGCCGCATGAAGATCCGCCGCGCAAGACTCACAACAAACCGGCTCTGGGGATCGCCATATGTGCGACGCATTCTGCCGCGGAGGGTGTCTGGAGCAGTAGACGGCATCGAGGAATCGAGGGTTTAACTTGGGAGAAGTGCTCGAAGCGCTGGGAAACGTGTCGCGTGCTCTTGGAAGTTGAGTCTCGCACAGAGGATCGTGCTCAGATGCTTGAGCTATCTGCTCAATGTGGCCATGTCTCCCTAGTGAAGCACCTGCTTCAAATGGGAAGTAGACTTGACCGCGTCCCCGTTACGAAAAGCTTTGAGACTATTGAGCTCCTCATACAGCACGGTTCCGAGTTCGACGCTGCTCAAGCACAACGGTATGCTGCCCGCAAAAGCGAATGCGCACTGTTGCATGACCTCTTCCAGAAATGGGGCAATCTCGTGCCTCCTGACGAGCTCGGGCAGCTTGCTACGACAGCAATCGGTGAGGGCGATATCGAAATGCTCGACGTCCTCGTGTCTTTCCTCAATATCAACGAAGCATTCCGCGTCCGTACCCGGCGAACCGATAGGGATAAGAAGAACGAGACACTCATACAAATCGCGTGCAGGAGTGGGTCTATGGCGACAATAAATTTTCTCATTGAGAGAGGCGCCAACATGGGCTGCTTGGAAACAGGCATTGGCAATAATGCGTTGACGACTATAGGAAAGAGGCTCAAAACGCAGATACAAAGCACAGATCGACTATGGGAGCTGTGGAATTTCGTCCAGCTACTGGAGCGTCATATGCCGGAGGAAGGGCAAAAGATGCGAGAACAGTGGAGGGTCAAGGCTCAATGCCGTGCGCCCATCCATACTGTGATCACCAACAAGGACCAAGTGCTCGACTTAGGGATTCCAATCGACTCACATAACCCGGAAACCAAATCATTGTTGCCAATCGACAGAATAATTGGCCAGGATTTTGTGCACACGCCTTTGACCGGACGCGATGGGTTCCGCACATTGATCCTCCACGCCGCAACGGACTCCGGATTCCTGATCGAATGTGAGCTCGTTTCGTCCGATCTAAGTCTTGCCCCAGACTATGAAGCACTTTCGTACGTCTGGGGCGACAACTCTGTGCCCAGATACATCAAGCTGGACAGCAAGGTTCTTCAAATTACGCCCAACTTGTACGAAGCGCTGCTCGCATTTCGGCTAGAGTCCAAACCACGACACTTGTGGGTGGATGCCATCTGTATCAACCAGTGCGACATCGGGGAGCGCAACCAGCAAGTCACTCTCATGAGAGATATTTACATGAACGCGAGCAGAGTCCTCGTATGGCTAGGAAAATCAGGTGAAGACTCCCACCTAGTCTTTCAACACCATGCACAATGGCGGCAGGAATATAAACTCCGCGGCTCTCCCGTAGAGGAGTCAAATCCACCAGCGTATAAAGGGTCAACACTCACGGCATTTCATAGGCTCTGTCAGCGACCTTGGTTCTTCCGGACATGGGTGATTCAGGAAAAAGCTCTCAGCAAAGCAGCCATTGTCTGTTGTGGATCCGATTCAGCTGCTTGGAACGATATTTTCAGGCCGTTAATCAGGCACATAGAGCCCGCCTACTACCCTATTCGTGGCCTAGACTACCAAATTCGAGCACGTCAGCTTCACGACTTACACGGATTGAGGGACGCTGGTGGCACCGGCCCGGGCGCGTATCGATCGGTGCTCAAGTACAGCCAGTTCTCTCAAGCTACGGATCCAAAAGATAAGGTCTACGGCATATTCGGTCTACTGAAACGTGGACTTATGTCAGTTGAGTACGGGCTAGACGTCCAAGAAATCTATTGCAAATTCACCCAGGCCATCATCCAGGAGGCTGGCAGCCTCGATCTCTTGAATTTGTGTGGAACAAAGCATACCATACCAGGTCTTCCTTCCTGGGTCCCAGATTTCAGCGCAAGGCGTTCCTCGTGTCACCTTCCCGGTCATACAGAAAGTCTCCACCATGGAAAGTGGGAGTGGCTGGATAGTTGTCTGACCAAGGCCTCACCCGGGCTGAGATTCCGTAATGATGACATGGAGCTCATAATCAAGGGTAAGGCTGTCGACACTGTTCGATTTATTGGTAATGAGCTGCCCGCCAGCAAAGAATACGCGCTCGGTACAGACGCATGCTTGCGACTCCTCTTAGGATGGGAAAGTCTTGCTGCCAGCGCCGTGTCGACGAAGGACTCAGAAATTGGCAGGATGTCGGTCGACCCACGCACCACAGCATCCGATGTGTTCGGGGTACAATAGTTGCTCTCAACATTTCCCTCAACATGGACTACCAGTGGTCACCCATAGGAGGCGTACTATGGTACAAACAATATGGGACGGGTGCGCTCGGTTCGAAAGAGCCTCAATACTTCGAGGATGTGGAATATTGCACGGAACTAGGCCTGGGAGGCGTGGACGAGAGCTCATTACAAAAGACGTGTGAAAGATATTACAGATCGTATGTCAACGAATTTGAGAAGGCTAGTTATGGGAGGAAGCTGTTTGTTACCGAGGGAGGGTCTCTGGGGCTTGCTGATCCGGAAGTGCAGCCAGGGGATAAGATTGTCTACCTTCCTGGTTCCACTTACCCTTTCGCCGTTCGGCTATGTGAAGGGGATACGTCAACTCTTCTAGGAGATTGTTATGTGCATGGCTTAGATGTGATCGCGCTGTTTGGCGATCCTGAGCGGCCTTTGGTAGAGTATATCTTCCGCTAGTAATCGTCTAATCATTCGAACCACACTTACTCGGTTCCGCCTTCATCACTAACCTCCGTATATAATGTCACACTCACGAGTATCTAGCATAGTAAACTGGGCCTTTGCTGCGGTTAGTGCTGCTGTGCTGCTGTGCTGCTGTGCCGCTGTGCCAACTGCGGCTCGTCGGCTCTTCTACCTGGTCTTGCTACAAAATACTGCGGTTAGCACTCTATAAAGCCTCTGGAGAGAGCCTCCCAAACATGACCGTTAAACGTGTTTACCACGGACCACTCTCCAAACCGTGCCCGCGTGCTCAAATCACTCTCGCTCCGATGCGCCTATGCTTCATTTACACCGTCACCACGGGATTACTCCAATGCTGGTATGATCAATCCAATTCTATAATGCCCGATTCGTCCAAGACACTCGCCGTTGTCTTGAGCGACCATGATAAAGGTATTCGGGTTGGAGTAAAGAGGGTAAGACTCTCCTGGAATCACGCCCATGAAGACCTTTCTCGTCAAATCCATGTGATATTCTGAGGTTTTGTCTGTTTCTTGAAGGAGATATAGTCTTCCTTGAATGGAAACATTTTCTTTGATATCAAATGGGGCCCAATACGCAGAACCAAGAGTCGGTTTATCCCCAGACGGTAGATAGTCCGGCTGAGTGTTTGTAGATTCCGGACCGTACTGAAGCCTTACGTGAATGGTGCAGACTGACAAATGGATATACAACGGCACGTTCGGGTTTTGGCCCAAAGAGTTCCAGAATACATCCCATGGTAATAAGGACGAGATCTGGGCCGCTTCGCTAAAATTAAAGCCTGGCGGCCCTACGCAAGCTTCGGGGCCAGTCTTTAATTTTGCCCTGATCTCGATTCGAGATTAAGAGGGTCACGTGACTTACTTATAATAAAGCTCTTTTATTACCTATAGGCCTTCTAAGCCTTATACTTACTCGTAAAGCTCTCTCTTTCTCTTTACGAACTGTAATATCCCCTAATTATACCCGCAAAGCTCTGTCTTTCCTTTTATAAGCCCTTTTAAGCCTTACTTTTACTTATAAAACCTTCTCCTTAAGTATAGCCACATTGCGCTCGCAAGCTCGCACTAATATAACGTATAAGCGTGAGAGAAATTAGTTTTTAAGAGCTTTTATTTAAATATTTAGCTTTTTGCTTTCTATACCGTACTCGCGGGCCCTCCCAAGCCTTACTTCTACTCGCAAAGCTCTTCCTTTCCTCTCGCGAACCCTTCCAAGCCTCACTCCCGCTTATACCCTTACTTATAGGGCTTCCCCTTCCCTCCCAAGCATTACTCATACCCGCAAAGCTCCCTCCCTCTTGCGGGCCCTCTCAAGCCTTACTTGCCCCCGCAAGCCCGTTACCACCCGTACTCTTACCTGTAGCTCCCTTCCAAGCCTCACTCTTACCCGCAAAGCTCTCCCTTCCCTCTCGCGGGCCTCCCCAAGCCTCACTCGCCCTGCAAGCCCCTTACTACCTGTACTCTCACCCGTAACTCCCTCCCAAGCCTTACTTTTACCCGCAAAGCTCTCTTCCTCTCGCGGCCCCTCCTAAGCCTCACTTGCCCTGGAATTAGAGTTAATAATTATCGCAATATTCGTATTCGTCTATATATAACTTTGCTTGCCTCTCTCTCAGCTCGCAAGCCTGCCTCTCCACTAGTCCGCAAGCTTCTCCTTTAGCCTGCCCCTCCCTCTCTCTCTTCTCTTGCTCCTCTCTCTCTGCCCACTCAGCCCACTTCTCTCCATCCTTCTTCATCTTCCTCCTTTCCCTATCTCCCTCCTTTAACCTCTCACTTGCTCTCTGCCACTCCTTCTCCCTCGCCTCCCACCACGCCTCAAACTCCCCCTCCCCTAGGAACTGGCCTCTTTGTGCTTGTGACTTCCTCACTCGCTCCTTCCTCTCTACCTCCCAAACCCTCCTCTCTGCCTTCCCATCCTTACGCCATTGCTACCGGTCCTGGAGCTCCTGCTCCTTCTCTTGGGTTGGCTCTCGCGTATAATCATCGACCGTAATTGCCTGGTATCCGGCAAACCCTCTCTCTATCTTCCCGGTAGCTTGCTGCCGGTGCTAGATATGATCCGCAAGCTCGGCTCGAGTTAGGAGAGGGTTCGGAATACGAGTCATTAGAGCTCAATAACGCTTTGCCTTCAAATTCCGGCGACGATAGGGCTTACAGGTAAGGAAGCGGCCGAGATTGCGGAATTGCAAGCAGCTTGAGCAACGGGTTTGCGGCCCTAGAAGAGTTAGCTTGCCCGTAAATAGGTCCGTTAACTTACCTGTAGCTTGCTCCCCCTCCCCCTCCCTCTCCCCCCCTTCCTCTCCCTCTTCCTCTCCCTCTCTCTCTCGCCCCTGAATCGCTACATAGCGCAAGGCCTATTACTCAAGGCAAGAACCACACGTCGCGGTTCGCCAGCCATCCTTAAGAGGGAACTAGAAGATCGATCGAGGGCAGCAATATCCAGGGTAGTATAATTGATTTAATTCAGACATTGTGGGTATAAGCAAAGCGCAAGTAAAGCGTAGGTAAAACGCGAGTGAAGCCTGTACAGGTTTGGTGTTCCCGCACAGACAAAAACTGGTCACGTGGCAGGGAAAGTTTTCTACAGGTTTAGTACGGCTATTATATAGATTGATCTGTATCCTCAAAGAGAATCTCGATGTTGTTATCTCCTTGTGTCCTGAGAGCGTGCTCGTATTCTTCGGATGTCTCGCTCAAGCAAACTTTCCACCCGGCCCATGACCAGCTCGGGAAGCCAACTCGCCGATATCCAGGCGCCGTGTGCTGCAAGCAGAGTCCAACAACAAAGCCATCACTCCGACTCCTTTGGATTGGAGACGGCCACCCATTGCGGCCTTGAATAACCGGGGGGAGGATCGGTATACCCTAGTGGTAATACGTTAGATATTTTGCCTTCTCATATAATCTCAAAACTCCAAGAATTGCGTTGAGGATGCCGTACTGGTATGTCAGTTTCCGTTTCGAGTATTCTTCTAGATGCTTTAAGATATTCCAAGGAAATCTCTGTCGCTCGTCATTCGAGACGAAAATGTGCCAGCCAGGCCAGTATGGCGCACTTGGGGTTGCTCATTAAAGAGACAAATAGATGCTTTCTGACATGTACTTGTGGCTGACGAATATGCTGCAGGGAGCTAATTGTTACGCGTCACCGCTTCACTAGTAAATTTAGCGTCACGTGATCGCGATGACGCATGCGGCTGGCTAGTATTTAGAACACCAAAGCTCCTGTACATACGAGCTTCCCTCCTTAGTTTAGAATCCTCGGATTAAGAGCCACTCTACCTGCTTTCCAAGCCCAGAGCCCGGTTTCGTGACACTAATACCATCAAGTTAAATTTATTAGCTTATTAATTATTTTATAATAATTAAAAGTGTGACGGCAGGAACAAAGCAATGGAACGATGCTTCAAAGATCTATGACTCCAATGTCCTACAGAATCTAAAGCTAAGGAGAGAAGGAGTGAGTGTGGCAGTAGATAAATAGGTATGGCCAAGACCACTGAAACGCCGAGCTTTGGGAAGCGAGCTTGGTTTGAACCATAGCTTGGAAACCTTAGCTAAAACCAACCCCTTGGCTGAAACCACGTCCGTATCAACATGTGACACCAGCCGTCACATCACCCCCCCCCCCCCTCCAGAAAAGCTCGTCCCGAGCGCTAGTAAACAAAGGGAAAGCTAAAGCGAGTGTAGTAAAAATGACAAAACAAGGGAAAAGGACCCTATTCAAGCCGCAAAATCAGCCCTCCATATACGGTTAAAAACCGGATCCAAGGTTGGCCCTCCTCCAGAATCGCCAGAATCGCCACCAGAATCAGAGTAATAGTCAATTGCGGCAGTCGTAACCCATTTGCAGCCAGAACCAGTAGCAGTACTTGCAGGAGCCAAGCTACAGTTCTTGATAAAGTAATCCTGGGAGCCGCATCTGACACACCTGCCGGTTTGACGATAATGCTGGCGGAGCTCCTTTGAGGTGGAACGAGCTGGTATAGCCGGTGAGATTGGCTCAGAGGACAACGTAAGGGCACTAATTGCCGGTGTAACGACGTCAATTGTCAGTTCGCTGACGTCCATGGGATCGCTGGCAATTCTGGGAGCAGTAACATACGGCGGGGCAGCTGTCTTTGACGAGAGCTACTGAACCGTACGCAGGAAATCAGCGTAAACCCGGGGCAAAGTCAACTATTGGGCCAAACGAGAGCGAATTGCGGAGTTGAGGCCATTGCGAAAGCTGGAAATTTTATTAATATCTGGCCAGCTTTGGCCATTCGCTTCGTATAGGATACGTTCAAACTTGGCAATATAGGCAGGAAGGGAATCGTTGCCTTGGCGGAGGGCATGGAGCTTGTCTTTAGCCTCCGATTACTTATTTGGATTATCATATATCCTTGAAAGCTAATCCAGGATCATTTAGTAATCCCACGATTAAGTATGCTCTGTATAGGAGAGCTATAGCAGGACCATTAATTGGACAGAAGACTCCAGATTGAGGTAAACGTAGTAAAACTGGGCAGTAGAGTCCCCAATTGCCGATCCATTAACAGAGAGCTTGGCCTTGATTAACGGGAGCCAGGTATCGAATCTGTACGTACTTCCAGCGAACTTCTCAGGGTCAGGGAGCTTCGACTTTTGACTGGATTTCACCGTGGCCGTAGAGGCAGTTAACTGGGTTTGGGTACTAGCGAGGGCAGCTCGCAAGGTAGTAATTTCAGCCCGTAAACCATTAAACTCGCATTAAACTTGCGTTTAGAAGATGTTCATTCTCAAGGGAATATCGGTAAAGTTGGTAAAGAGGTAAAAAAATCAATGAGGTAGTGAGCCAGGAGCTCTAATAAATAATAAGGGGTGAGCTGGCCAAAATCGAGCTTTTTGACACCTCGCGGGTAAAAGACTATAGGCAGCGCCACGTAATAATGACAATAATAATAAGGGGGCTCTGCATGAAAGCGGGCTAGTGAACAGAAGTCCTAATAAATAATAATAATGACTACCGTCCGAAAGGTAGGAGCTTTAGATTATGTAATGGCAGGAATAAAGTAATAGAATAATACTTAAAGATCTATAATTCCAATATCCTATAGAATCTAAAGCTAAGGAGAGAAGGAGTGAGGTGTGGCAGTAGATAAGTAGATATGGCCAAGACTACTAAAACGCCAAGCTTTGGAAGCAAGCTTGGTTTAAACTATAGCTTGGAACCTTAGCTAAAACTAATCTCTTAGCTAAAATCACATCTATATTAATTATATAATACTAGCTATTATAAAAAATATACTTTAATAATAATTCTTTATATTAAATAATATATTAATTCCTAAATAAACCTAGAAAATATTAATAAGAATTAAGAATTTATATAAGATATTTTTTATTATTTTAAATAGAAAAAAAAGAAAATTTTATTAAAATATATTTAAAATAATTATTAATATAATATAAATTATTTTTCTAATTAATTAATTTTAATTAAATTAATAAAACTATTTAATTTTAGTTAATAAAAATAAAGAAATCTAATACTTTTAATAATATTATTATTTTAAAATTACTAGAATTTATTAATTAAGTTTATATATATAAGGTATATAATATAGCAGGGTATTATATAAGTAGTTAAGATAAGGGAAATAAAATAGAAAATAAAGTATAAAGTAAAGTATAAAAATATAATTAATTCCAAGAACTAGTTCCTATAAATAAACTAATTAATACTATAAAAGAGAAATTATAATAAGTCAAAAACCCATATAAAGTATACTAGAGTATAAAACGTAACTTAATAGTAAAATAATAAATTAAAAGTATAAATAATAAATTAAAAGTATAAATAATAAAGTATAAATAGTATATAATATATAAAAACTTAATTAATTAAATACTTATAAAGAATTATTCTCTAAATCTATAGAAAAACTAGCTTTTTTATATAATTTCCGTAAGTTATATATAAAAGGCCGCGGCCTTTATTATATAACCTAAACCTTAAAACCGCCAAAATAATATGATTTTTAATAAGTATAGCCTATTATATTATATCTGACTTCTTATTTATATATACTTATTTTCTAAGTACTAAAAATAATAGAAAAATCCTATTTAAAGTCCGAAATAATAAAATATTTAGGATTCTTCTTTATTAGTTAATCTAATTTCTTCTTTATATACCTAAAATAAAACTTATTATTTTTAAATAGTCTTATTTTATATTTCCGAACTTGCTTAAAGATAATCCAAACCCGCTTAGCTATATTCTTATACTAAATCCAATATAGTTCTTTTTATTAATTAGTGTCTGCCTTTAATTATTACTTAATTTCTGACTTTATTACTAGATATTAAGGAAACTTATTATAGTAAATTATATTATAAATTATACTAATATACTTTAAATAAATAGCTTCTTTAAATTTTGTATTATTTATAGTATTTTTAAATTAGTCTTTAATAAGAAAAGAAAGCTCTAGATAAAAGGCTTTAATAATCTTATAAGAGACTTTATTTTTATATATTCTATTCTTAATAGTAACTAGATTTATTAGAACTATAATAAAAGGCTTATTAAGTAATAAATTATTATTAAGCTATTCTTTAACTTATATATTATTCGAGAATTAATACTTTCTTATAATTCTAGACTTATAGATTACTTAATTAAAGGTATTTATTTATCTAGTTAAATAGATTATATTTGAAGTCTTTTCTCCTATTATCTTTAGTAAATACTCGCCTATTTTCTTAGTTATTTCTGGCTTAAATTTATTAGAAATAAAAAAGTAATTAATATTTTTAAAGAACTTTTTACTAAAGATAATAGCTTTTTTATAATTTATAAGAAAAATATAGCTAATATTCTAATACTTTTTACTAAGGTAAAATTCGTTACTTAAAGCTTTAGTAATAGCTAGATTCTTAGTATTACCTTTATACTAACTATAATTAATATTTCTAGAAATAAAGTATTAGGCTAGCTAAGAATAAATAACTAAGTAAATAAGATATTTACTTAATACTTTATAAAATCCGAGCTATATTAATAGATTTATTATTAAAAGTTAAGAGGCTAAAATAAAGTAGTTATTATTAAGATCTTTATATATTAATATATTTTTTTTTTTAGAAATAGAATTATAATATTTTTATTTTCTTTATTAAAAGCTCTCGAATACTAAGTTTTTTAATTTATTTTAGGTAATTCTTTTTATAAATATAGCTATTAGTATTTAGATTAGTAATACTAGACTTAGAAATAGAAACTATAATATTAAATTAGAGCTATAAATTAGGGCGGAATTAATTAGAAATATAGTACTTATATTTATATTTCTTAATATCCTAGTTCTTAAAAAAGAAATCCTATATTTCCTTATTTATTTAAGTAATAGAAATATACTTCTTGCCTTTAGTAACTTTATAGATTTTAATAACTAGCTTTAGAGTATTCTTAATCTCTTATATATTAATAAAGAAAGTATTAGTAAATTACTAAATATATATTATATAGGGAGCTTTAAGAAATCTATTATTAACCCTATAGTATTCTTATTTATAAATAGATTTTAAAATACTATTATATATTTCCTTAAAAATATACTTATCTTATTAAATAAGTATTAATTTCTATTTAGCTAGTATCTTATAAGTATACTAAATGCCTTTATTAAGTTTTCTGAACTTAATATTTTTAGTTTTTTACTTCTTAGTTCTAGATATAATTATAGGAGTTTTTCTAGATAATATCTTTTTTTTTAGAATAAAGAATTTCTTCTTGCTTTTCTTTACTTTACTAATCTTATACTTAATTTAGTACTCAGATCTCTATTATTTATTAGAAGTTTTAGGCTTAGCTTGCTCTTTATTCTTACTAGGTTCTTCTTATCTAGTTATACTAGTTCTACTAGCTTTACTAGTAGTTTTCTTATTAGGCTTTATTAAAATAGCTTTATTTTTCTTAATTAAATCCAGTTAAGTTAAAGCTAAAATTATAATAAGAGCCTATTTTTTAGGCTTATCTCGGAAAGTAGGAAAAGGCTTATTATTATAAACTTCCTTAATTAGAATTCCTGAAGTATTAAAGATATATTATCTAGCCTTGAGATTATTAGTTAATAGTAGCTTAAACTCTAATTCTTTATATTCTAAAATAGCTTTAATATATTTAAATACCTTAGTAATATCTAATTTAGTAAATATACTAGTATTCTAATATTTCTTATTCTTAATATATTCTAAAGTAGCTTTATTAATTAACTAAATAGCTCTATATACTAAAGCTTTTATCTTAAAGAAAAAGTATAACTTCTTATAAATATTTTTATTAAGGTTATTATAAATATTATTAATATATTAGCTAAAAGCTTTATTATATAATATAATTCTATTTTAATCCTTAATATTAAGACTATTTACTGTAGTCTTAATCTTATTAAGCTTCTCTTATTTATTTTTAGAAATGCCTTTAATAATATTCTCGAATTCCCTATTATTAGCTTAGTAATTCTTTAGCTTTTTCTTAGTTAATTCTAGTCTAGTTTTATTTCTAATAAAGGTTTTTTATTTTAAGAGCTTATTATATATATTACTTAGCTTATCTAGGATATTTATATTAAATTTAGTAATTATAGCTATTTTTTCTAGTATTAGTAGGCCTTCTATAATTACTTAAGCTTCTTTAATATTCTAAACTTTAATATTATTAATTTATAGGCTTTTAATAATACTATAGCTTATAAAAACTAGCTATTATATTTTACTAACTTAAGAAATATATTCTTTAGCTATTTTATTATTTTTAATAGATTATAAAAGTATTATTAGTATAATAGTTATAGGTTATAGAATTAAAGGTTCTCGAGATTATAAGAATTTCTTTTAAGTATATTTTAAAATAAAGAATAAATTAGAATAGTTTTAAATTATATAAAAATATTATATATATTCAAGTTTTTCTTTTTTTCTAATAAGAAAATAAAGCTAAAATAGTAATATATATAATAGAGAAAGTAAATATAATAATTAGATATATTTAAGATAATATAATTATAAATTAGAAATAATTATAAAAAGTAAAATATAAAGTTAGGCTTTTATTACAGAAAAAAATATAAATATATATATCTAAGAAAATATAATTAAGAAAATAATTAAGGCAAATTAAACTAAATAGTAATAATAATATCTAAAGTATTAAAATATAAAAAAAAAAAAAAAATTTATAATATAAATATACCCTAATTTCCTATTTATTTAGAAACGTCCCTATTAATTCAAAAAATAATATAAAAGAAAAGAAATAATATAGGAAATATATAAAAGATAAGATATATAAATATATTAAAAATATTAGGAAAATATAAAATAAGTATTAATAATAAAAAAGTCAGAATAATAGAATTAAAAAATAACTTAAAATAAGATATTATTTCTTCTAAAACTAATCTATATCTTTTCTAAAAGCTAATTATATTTATTTAGTACTTATTAGAATTAACTTTAAATAATATAAAACTATTTAGTTATTTAGACCTTTAAAGTAATATTTATATTTATAAAAATAATACTAAAAATATTAGAATATATAGAAATAAAAACTATAAGATAATATAAATAGAATTTATAATATTATTATTAAGTTTAAAATAGTTAATATTAAAATTAATATAAAATATAAAAAGATTAGGTATTCCGAATTAGTATTAAGGATATAGGAATTATTTAGGTAATATTTAATAATAAGAATTAGTAAATTATATTAGCTTTTTAAAGAAATAATTAGTTCCTAGTAATGAAATAGTATTTTAATTAGGAAATAAGTTCTATATAAAAATAGGAATATATAATATACTAACTAAGCCTTAGTATAAGTTTTAAGAATAGTTATAGTTATATTAAAAAGAAAATAAGTTTTCTAATATAAAATAAGCTTTAAATAAGCAAATCTAGTTTATTTAATATTTAAAAGATTTCTAGAATTATATATTATTAAGTATTTTCGGAAATAATTATTAGATTTAATAAGGTTTTTCTTTTCTTTTATAAGGCTTCTAGTTTAGCTATTTTATTTATATATAACTTCTAATTAGAAAGTTTATTTAGATATTATAAGGAAACTTATAATAGTAATTTAAATTAAAGTCGAGATTTATAAATATTATAGTTAAGCTTTAGACTAGTATAAGCTATAAGAATAACTAGTTAAAAAAGTCAATAAAGCTTTTAAAAGATTTCTAGTTTAGTAAAATATATATAAAAGATTCTTTTTCTTTTTCTTTTCTTTTCCTAATTTTAAATATAGTTATTATTTATTATTATAATTCGGAATTAAGAGTTTATAAGATAATTTCTTAATTTCCTATTTATTTTTATATTAAAAAGAATTCTTTATATTTAATTCCTAAGATCTAGTAATAAAATCTCATATATTAAGAATACTATCTAGTAATAATAATTAGATAATAATAAGAAATAAGTAATAATAAAGCTTGTCTAATTTCTAGAATAATAATCTAATAATAATATTTTCTAAAAATTATAAATAATAGTTAGAAAAGAAAAATAAAAGATATATAAAGAATTAAAAGTAATAAGCTTTATTTTAGATTAAGAAAAGCCTCTATTATTAGATACTTTCTTTTAATTTTTTATAAAAAAGACATATTTTACTTTTTCTAATTCTAGTAACTTTAGAATATATATAATAATACTAATAGCTTTCTCGATTTCCTAAATACTATTTTATTTATAATATTCTATAATTATTTCTTTTTCTAGTTCTATATCTGTCTTAAAATATTTATTTATAGATATATATTTATTATTAACTTTATTTTTAGGAAAGTACTAGAATTTATTTCTTTTAATAAATTATTTAAATTAATTCCCGGTATATATTCTTTAAAATATAATATTATTAAGTTCTTCTAATATATAATATTCTTTTAGTTAATCTATATATTTTACTTTATATAGGCTAAGCTAATAATATAGTAGTTTTATATTCCTTAATATATCTTAATTTATTAATTTAATATTATATATAAGAACTAGATTCTTTTCGGAAATAGGCTTTAAATAAATCTAGTAAATAATATTAAATTACTTTTTTCTCTCTTAGTATTATTTATTTTTCTTTATTCTGGCTTTTTTAATATCTTTATTTCTTATTTATATTTGCTTTATATATATTTCTAGAAATATTTCTCTATTATAGACTTTATTTTATTTAAGTATTCTCTAGATTAGAAAGTATATTTCTATAAGTAGTATTATTTCTCTATTATAAACTATATAAAAAAAAGTAAATCTAGTTAATTTATATATAGTAACTTAATTAATAAATAAAATATATAATAGTAAATCTATCTAAGGCTTCTTTCTATTTATTATAAGTATTATAAATACTTAAATAATTAGTTAATATTCTTTTTTAATTATATTATTTCCTTTAGAATTATAGGCCAA
Organism: Hyaloscypha bicolor E; assembly: GCF_002865645.1. NCBI lineage: Eukaryota > Fungi > Ascomycota > Leotiomycetes > Helotiales > Hyaloscyphaceae > Hyaloscypha > Hyaloscypha bicolor. The sequence continues at coordinate 79,441 of NW_020194691.1, read as the reverse complement.
AATAATAATTCTATTAATTCCTAGCTTATTAAGTTCCTAACTTACTACTTCTTTAAATTCTAATTTACTATTTATTTTAAGCTACCTAAATAAATTATATCTATAAATAATTTCTTCTTAAATAAACTTAGTAATTTTCTTACTAATTAGGTTCTTTAAAAATCTAGCTTTAACTTACCCTAAGAAATTATTTCTAGTAATAACTAATAAGTTATATTTTTTATAGTCTAGTAGTTTAATTATATTAATCCTAAGATAATAGAAAAAAGATATAGCTTTTATTAGATATAAAGCTTCTTCTTATTTTCTTTTATTCTTATACTAATGAATCTTATAAGTATTAATATATTTCTATATATAGTTATAATAACCTTCCTAGTAATAGTAGCTAGCTATTAAATAAAAGGTATTTTTTTTTTCTATATATCTAATTTTATTATATAATTCTTTAATAATAATTTTCCTTTATTTTTAATTATTAATAATAAGCTAAGGCAAATATACTTTAGATATAACTTTCTATAGTAATCGATTTCTTATACTATAATTTAAAGCTTCTTTATTTAACTTTTAAAACTTAATTCTAGATATTTTTTCTAGTCTAGAGAATATTATAAGATATTATATAATATTCTAATATTATTTAAAATAGCTATTATTTAAGGAATCTAATAAAATAGTTAGGTTATTAAGTAAAGTATAAAAGTTATTATTATTATTTACTATTTTACTAGAGGTTATATATAAAAGGCTATAGCCTTTATTATATAACTTCCGGATTTTATTATTTTTTAATATTACTAATTTGCTTCTAGATATAATAAGGCTTTAATTATTAATTTCTAGTAACTAGATATTATTATCTAAATATCTAGTAAAGATCTTAGGAATTAGATTTCTTAAAATAATATTATATAACTAAATTAGAACTATTTTCTTTAACTAAACTTTTTATCTAATAAGTATTATTCTAATAGTATTAAGCTCTATTACTAACTATTTATTAATATTCTTATTAATTTTAGTATTGCCTTTTTATTATAAATATCTTAATAATCTATTAGTAATAATATACTTAATTCTTTTAATATACTTAATTTTAAAGTCAAATAATTAAATTCATACTAGCTAGCAAGTAACTAGAGCTCTAAGAAGATCTATAGCCGCTTTACTTAGTTATATAACAAGTATATTAGTATCTAGTTCAAGAATAAAGTAAATCTTATATAGCTAGAATTATATTTTCTATAAATACTTTACTAATTCTTAGTATTTTCTTTTAGTAATATTATATTTTTATTTAGTATTATTTCAGATTTCAGACTCGTATTATATAACTTTCTTTTTTTCTTTATTATTATATTAATTAAGAGTTCTATTCTATTTATTTAGCCTAGTATTTATTACTAATATAATTATTTCTTAATCTTCTAATAAATTATAGTATAACTTATAAAGTATTAGAGTAATAATAAGCTTTTCTTAAAGAATTTATATAGCTTGCTTTTATTTATTATTCTAGTTTCATATTATATTCTTTCTTATTAAATAGTAAATGGGTTTAGTAATAATTATAAAGCCTTTAATCCAAATATAATAATAAATAATAATTCTAATAAATATCTTGCTTTTAGTTATACTATTATAATATTTTTATTTTAAGATCTTAGTAATTCCTAAGCTTAAAGGGCTTTTTCTAAATACTTTATAAATAAAGCTAATAATAATTATACTATTATAATAGAACTATAATTTTTCTCTAATACTAGCTCTAGTTTATTTAATTTTATCTAAGATTATATTTAGGTTTTAAAGATATTTAAATACAAAATACCAAATTTCAGGTAAAATAAGCTACTTATTATAGTCTATATAAGGTTTCTTAACTCTAATATTATTAATAAATAATATAGCAATTTTAGGAAATGAATTCTCTAGAATAATTATAATAATTCATATAAATTATATAATAGAATTAGTAGCTTCCTAAGATAATATAATTATTCTTAATAGCCTTAAAAATATTATAAATATAGTTAAATCTTTACTATAAGTATCTAATATAAATTAATTATATCCGGAAAAGAAATTAATTAAAGAAATATAAATATATCTAGTAAATTCCTTCGAGATCTTATTAGTAAATAGAAATAGATTAATATCTTATAGGATTACTAAATTTATTTTTATAATAGTATTAATTAGTTTATAAGTTCTAGTAACTTTTTTTATAACTAAAAACTATAGATTTTAGTAAGGTCTATTATATTTCTTAAAAATTCTATAATCTAGGTATTTTAATAATATTTTTACTATTACTAATACTAGAGCTTTAGGATATAGGAAATTCTTCTCTTACTAGGCCTTATATTTAATAGTTTTAATTAGAATAAATAAGCTAATATTTTATAGACTTTTCCTATTTCTTTCTAATTAAATATAATTATATTTTCTTAATTAATTATTAATTCTTAGAATATAGCTAGTTCTTTTTTCTAAAGCTAGTTACTAATATCTAATTATTTAAGGTATTCTAAAATAAGTTATAAATCTCTTAAAATAGCTAATATTCTTAATAAAAAGTAATTCTTATATTTCCTAATATATTTTTATAAGTATTCTTTAGCTTTAGATCTTTTAAACTAGTTCGGATATTTACTAGGGCCTTTTCTAGTTCTATTATTAGTATTTACTAGTTAAATCTTCTTATTCTTTATTTTATATATTTCTATAACTAGAAATAGACTATAATTATTATTTTTTTCTTTAAAAGCTATAGCTATTTTCTCTAGTGCTTTTTTTATCTAATCTCCGGAATTTATAACTTTCTTATTTAGCTTTTTCCTAGTTAGATATAAAGAATATCTTTTTATTTAGTATTTTAATATGTCTTTCTTAAGCTCCTATATATTTCAGAATTCTTTCTAGTCTTAAATTTAATATTTCTTAGCTTCGGGAATATATTTCTTTATTATTAGGAAATATTACTTTATTTTTTTTTTTAGAAATATCTTTATTTAATACTCTTTTTATTTCTTTTTCTATTAATTCCGAAATTACTCTTAATAATACTCTAATTAAAATCTTTTCTACTCTAGTTTTTCTAAAAATATTATTAATTTCCTAAATTCCTAAACCCAAAATAAAAAGATCTATAGGAAATCCCGGTATTTTCCTATTTCTTCTAATATTATTACTAGTTATAATACTAGGCTCTATTTTTCCTTTTTATTTTTAGTTTCCTATTTTATATTACTTAATTCTTTAATTCTAGAAGCTTAATACTCTTAAACTATTATTTTCTTTTATTTCCCGGCATTTTTTAAAAGTAAAATAATTATAATAATATAGGTATTCTAGTTATTTCTAGGATTAGTAAATCTTTTATCTTATAAATTATTATTTCTATATATAATATTTATTTTCATTTTTATTAAAAATAATTAACTAAGCAGGATTTTTAAAGCTTCTTTAATTAGGAAAAATATATCTTTATATTTTACTTTATTTATAATTTTAGCTCTAAGCTTTACTATTTCTATAAATTCAAATTCTGTCCTAGTAATAATAAATATTTAATAATTTATAGTATTATATATTATTTTACTAATATTTCTAGAGATCTTTTTAAGAAAAATATTAACTTTAGCTCTAGTATTAATTATTTCTTTATATTTAATACTTTCTTAAGGTTCTTAAAATACGAATTAGAGATATAAAGATTATATAATATACTTATAAGCTAGTAATATCCGAATATTAATACTATTATTTTTAAATTAAATAATTCTATTAGTATTAGATATCTAAGCTAGTATTTCTAATTCCTTAAATATTCTATTTATTATATAAGCTATAATTACTAGTTTCGCAGATTTTCTAGTATATCTAACTATATTTAATATAATAGTATTTCCTATTTATAAAATAGTAAAATAGAAAATATTATACTTAATTTATTAGTTCTAAAATATAATAGCTAGATCTAGTATTTTTAAAATATTAATAAATATTCTTATTTCTTTCTAAGTTCTTAGAAATAAAATAATTACTTTCTTTAATAATCTTATTAGAATATTATTACCTTTAGGAATTCTATACTTATTATAATTAAGAATATACTAGATTCCTAATTTATTTTATTTATTCCCGGAATTATTAATATTTATATTCTTAGCTAGATTATTTCCTTATTTATTATTTCTTAAAATAGTATTTTTCTGGCCTCTTATATAAAATAGCTTTTTTTCTATTTTAGCTTATTTTTAGAAAACCTTTTTAGCTATTTTTATCTTTTTTCTCTTTTTTCTTAATAAGAAACCTATTATAGTATTAATAGAAATACTATTTATAACTAAATCTTAGTATTATTTATTAATTCTAGAACCTAAAATATTAGTAATTCTAATATAATTTCTTTTAAGATAAAGTAGCTATTTAGATTTCCTAGATATAACTTACTTACTTTTATATATAGATCCCGGTTAACTAGTTCTCTTTTCTCTTTCTTGCCTAGTAAACTAGGTATTTCTTATTAATTTCTAGATATTTTTGGGTTAAGTATTTAAGTTATAGTTAAATTCTTTTCCTTAAACTTAGGAAATAATTTAGTTAAATTACTAATACTTATTAGTAAGAAAAAAAAACTTTCTTATTTATATTTAAATAGCTCTTTATATTATCTTCTATTAAATTAGTAAGTATATTTATAGTTTATAAGTTCTTTTATTAATAGGTAATAAAATTAAGAAATATAAATATATTCTAAATTAATATTATTATTCTTGTTTCTATTATAGTATTTATAGTAAATTTATTTTCTTGGTTCTGAATTTATATTATAGGCTATATTAATTTAAGTAATATTTTCTAATTATACTTGAGACTAACTTTCTCTAGAATATAGTTATTTAAATTCTTTACTTATTTTAGCTCAATTACTATAGCTACTATAGTATTCTTTATAACCTTTATTATAACTTCTAGTATATTTTTTCCAAAAACTCGAATTATACTTACTAGGCTATTAATACTATTATACTTATTATAATTAGCTAGGCTATATAAGCAGGCTATAAACATTCTCCCGAATTATAATAATAACTATATTAAGTTATTTTTATAGGTTTTCTTAAGTTATAATAATAATAGATAGTTTTTCTAGACTTCTTACTAGCTAATTAATATTATTTCTTTTAGGTTTATTACTTTTAGTAAGTTTTATATAATTAGCTATAGGCTAGGTCCTTTTCTTATTTATATTTATAATAGCTTTAGGAAATATAATAAAAGAAACTAATAAGAAATAATTATTTTCTCATTTAGGAATTATATTATAAATTATTATATTTAAGTATTCTTATCTAAGTCTAGATATATCTAGGTTATTAATAATATTAAAATAATATTTCTTTTCTTTATACTAATAAAATATTATTACTTTCTTATATATCTTACTATATTTATAAATAGAAATATTTATAGGCTTAAAGTTTATATTCTTAAGAATATAATTTCTTATTAGAATAAATAATTCTCTTATAAATTCTTAGTACTAAGTAATTTCATTTATTTCTTTTCTCTTTAGTAATTTTTTTAATACTTTATTAAATATATTAATATAAAACTTAAACGAGATATCTTTATTTTAGGCTTATATAATAATCTAATTAAGAAAGTTATAGCTAATTTTAAGTATTTCCTAGTTATACTTTCGGAATTTCTTTAGTAAAGCCTTAAAAAACTTAGTCTTCTAATAATTTCCTAGATTATTAGTATAGTACTTTAATATAGCCTTAATCTAATTTTTATAAATAGGAAAAATATAATAAATAATTCTTTCTTTTTTAGTATTATTAGAAATATAATAGTTCTTATATATATTTATATATTATTTTAAGAATATAAAAATATTACTTCCCTAAAATTATAGTATTCTAGAAGCTTCTATAAATAATAGATTTAGATCTAGTATTAGTATATACTTATTCTTAGCTATATTAATCTTAATAATTTCTTTTATAACTAATTATAGAATTTCTATACTTGAAACTTTTACTAATAAGGTTTCTAATAAGCTAATTTCTTATTTAAATATGTCTTTTAATTTAGGAACCGGAATTAGAAAAAAACTAATTAATAATAATAGATATAATTAAGATTCAAATTTTAATATTAGTAATAATAAAATAATAGCTTTTCTAGTCTTATTTCTATTACTTATACTTTCTTTCTTATTTCTTTAGCTTAATATTTATAGTATTTTCCCTTAATTTTACTAAACTAGATATATTTATTAATATTATTAAAAGTAATAATAAAAATAATAAAAATAATTTTACTAATTTTTCTAACTTTTCTAAATTCTCTTTTATTTTTTTATTTAGTATCTATTTCTTTCTCTAGAAGCTTCTCTAGTTTATTTATATAATTTCTTATTTCTAATTTCTTTTTAATATTTTTTTCTAATTCCTATTTACTATTTTATTTAAAATTAAAGGCATTTTCTTTTTTAAGTATTTTTTCCGGATTTAAAAATAAGCTTTTTTACTAAAACTAATACTATTTTTATTCTAGTCTTTATTATAACTTAATATATATAAAGATTACAGAATAGAGAGTTATATTAGATAGTAAAAGAGTTTATTAAACTAGCTAGAAAAGAGCTTGAGTGAAGTATAAAGCTTCAGGAAGTAAGTATATAGATCCTAACTAAGCGGAGTGATTGTACTAGTCCCAATTCAGTAATTCTTACTATAATACACTTCCCAGGAAGGCACGATACCGTATTCTACCTGTTCTACCTAATTAGAAAGCTTTAAAATAGCGAAATTCGTCCGATATATGGATTTTGCAGAGCCGTATTAATATTCCGATCCGAATAGGCTTAGTATATATTATTTCCCCAGATTACCGAATTCCAGGAAAGCCCTATATAAAGGACCTCTTTTTACTAACTCCAGAGCCTTAAATCAAACCGCTCTTCTTTAATACCCTTCCAGAGATTTCTTTCAAGCTTCCGATTATTATAAACATGGCTTCTACCTCTTCTCATACTACTATTAAGTTAATTCCGGCTCGCAAATCTAAGATATTTTCAACCCAAAATATATTCTTGCTTTGCCTTTTACTCATTAAGTAGCTTGCAAGTCCGCCGTAAGTATAGCTCTTGACTATTAATATAAAGCTCACTTTTAATAGAGTATTAAGGTTCAGATCCCTATACCGTCTTCTAATACTTCTAGTACTTTTCTACTAAAGGTAAAGAAGTCTATATCAAAGCCTCGTATTCCTTGTCCTACTTATACTAGTCTCAGAGAGATCCTTTATATAGATTATTATAAGTTCTCTATACTATTCCAAAGCTCGTTTTGACTTAATATAGTCTTATTTACTTTAAAAGGCAAGAGTAATAGTTCTTACTATAATACTATTAGCCGAGATTCTTATTACTAGAAGTATACTTCTGGTTATTCTTATTTAGTTATTCCGATCTCTTATATCCCTGTTATATAGCTCTTTTTTATAAAACTTCCGACTACTAAAGATACTATAAGTTCCCTTTTCTTAATTCTCTTTTATAGATTCTGACTATTTTAAAGTATCTATCTGCTCTTAGATACTCTATTTATACTATATTTAAAATTACTGAATCTAATAAAGAGAATAGTAATAAGAGCTCTTTTACTAAGGTTTAAGAGGCTATTAATAGGAATGAGGAGTAGTCCGATCGGGTAAAGGGCCTTCTATATAAGCTTATTAATACCGTAATAGAACGCCTTTAGATCTCTTGCTATTAGTTCTTAAGCTCTATTATTTTAATAAATTTTATAAATAAAAGATATAAATAAAAGCCTCCTTTTATATTATTTAATTATTTTAATCTTTATTCTAATATTCTAAAGATTTAATAAAGCTCTAAAGTTCTCGAATTTGAATTAGAATAGATTTTTCATAAGTTTATCTATAGATATACTACTTATTTAAAGATATATAACTTGAAATATGCCTTTATTATACTTTTAATATAGCTATATATTCTGGATATTAATATAATAGAGCTTTATAGTAATTCTTTCGTTCTCTCTAATAATTAGTTAAATGATTTACTTATTATTATAGAATATAGTCTAGAGCTTTCCAAAATCTAAATATAGATCTCTAAATAGCCTCTAGAGAGCTATAGTTTCCTTTACTATATAAGCGACTTTATATATTTCTGATTCGGTTAAAGAGGCAGTTATAGAGCTCTATTAAGCAGCTTTCTATAATATTAAACCTCTAAATAAGGAGATTATATACCTATAGCTCGATTATTATATATCTAGGTTATCTATATATAAAGCATTAGATATAATCTATAGCTATATCTCTCTATACTCTCTATTATACTAAATTACTAAAAACCGGATTCCAAACAGATATTAGAGAGCCTAATCTATAGCTATAAAGTATTCTAGAGCAGGGTTTATTAAGAACTAGAAGAGTACTAAAGCGGCAAAAGCTATATCTGGCCTAATTATAATTATAGTATAAAGTAGTAATCTAATCTTCTCCTAATATACCTTGATTTAATATAGATAAGCTTAATTATTATACTTCCGAAAATTAATTCCAGGTAATAGAATACTAGGGCACTTCCTATTTACTACTCTGAACTTCTTAGTAATTTTCTTAATATAGATATTATAAGCTAGCTAGAGCTTTTTAGCCTTCCGATCTCTAATTATATAAATCCCTAGGAACTACTTTATATCCCGTATATTATAAAACTCGTAAACTATTTTAATTTAAATAATAATTAATTAAATATATGCTTTATTATCCTTATAATAGAGTACTTAAAAGTCATTTATATAGAAAATAATAAAGACCTTATAATCTATATCTATATAAATATAGGACTCTTTATTAAATCCAGAAAGTCTAATTCTTTTAAGAATATCTGTCTAGTATTTATACTATAAAGCAGGAGAGTCTTATAGCCTATATAAAGCTTAATCTACTTCTATTATATAGCCTGGTATCTTGAAACCGTCTGGTAGCTTATATACTATTATAGGCCTATTGAAATCTCTTTTTGTATTAATAAATGCATTTATAATATTAAATTATTTTATTTCCAGATTAAAATAAGCTATAATTATACTAGCTACTCGAAAAGACTTTACTATAAGTATAGTAATATATATAGATAAAAGTAATACCTTTTCTTAGAGATCTCTATAAACTACTAGCCTTAAGTAGTACCGAGTAATATATCTATTAGAATTGATTTTATATATAAATACCTATTTTAAAGAAATTAGAGATATACTTACTTTATTACTAGGAATAATTCTTTAGTAATTTCGAGCTTTAAAGTTATTAATCTCTAGTTTAGTATCCGATTTGAAATACTTCCTAGCTAGATACTTCTCTAGATTATTTTATATTTTTGGAGCCTTTAGAAGATTATTAATATGAATTTTTCTTATTATTATATTATCCGGAATACTTTATTCTGGATATGTTCTTAATTAAACTACTATTGCAATTACGGTATATATAGTCTTATAATTGAATCCCTTCTTATAATTCTCTAGCTAATTAGGCTAGAGAGACCCTAAAAGAGACTCTAAATAGTTAATCTAATTCGATTTATTTATTATTTATAGTAGTATACTTACTATAGTAATTATACTACTACTAGCTTTACCTGGATTTCTGTCCTAATTATTTCCCTTATATAAGTATATTTGGATTAGCTTATCTCTGGTTCTAATAATTGGCTTCTTTATCTATTTTCTCTTTGGTTTTACTATTTAATCTTCTATTTTAGCTAAGCTATTTGCTCTTTCTATAGAGAATTCTCTTATTTCTATTAAGCTATCCGCTCGTTCTATAGGTAAGCTTCCTACTTTACTTATAAAAGCTATTAGTAGACCTTATTACTGGTTCTAAGGAGATTCTTTCCCGCTTTTATTAGTTTAATATACTTCCCTAATAGTTCTGGTATATTCTATTATATCTCTCTCTATAATACTAAGCTTTCTTAAGAGCTTAGTATCTTTATTTTTACTACTTCTAGGCTCTGGTATACTTTCTGGCTCTAAAATACTTTATAGAATTATAAGTTCTATTCCTAGTAAGGCTATAGAACTCCCTACTCTCGAGTTATAACTAATTAATATACTTATAGGCTCTTCTAATTATTAGTTCATTTGCTTATTACTTTCTAATTTAGGCTCATTTTCTGTTTACTCTAATAAGCTATTATATTATAATCCCTTATTCTCAAAAATCGATTTAATATCCTGAATCTTATTCTCTAGAAATAGTTCTATTATATTCTTTATAATCTCTATACTATAGCCTTTAGTATATTTATAATTCTTTTTATAGAGAATATTCTTATTAAATATAATATTATATATAATAATTACTTTATTAAGTATAGGAACCCAGATTTTATAAATATTAGATATAATATATCTAACTAAATATCTAATATACCCGTATAATATAACTTTAAATACTTTCTTATTCTGTCCTACTTTATAGTCCTTGATTATTAGATATACCCTAGAACTATATATATAGATTTTATTCTAATTAGGCCTGAGATCGACTATTATTTAAGCTATAAGCTCTGGGTTATACTAACGGAAATAATTATAGAATCACGAATCGAGTACTTCGTTTAATATTCTCTAGTAGTTTATATATAAAGGGCTCCAATTATATAGGTAGATTGCGGCTATAGAGCTTTCCGGCTATAGCTTTTCAAGCAAATTAGCTATTAAATATATTATAATAGCCTTATTTATAATCTCCTGCTCTATTTACTTAGTATTACTATTCGGCTTATATATATATAAAGAAGAAAGCTCGATTTTAATACCTTCTTTCTTTGCCCAGATTTAATAGACTAATATTCCTTAGATTAGAATAACTACTTTCTCCTAATTATATTTAATATAAGTAATTAAAAGGTTATATTACTTATATATCTACTATTCAAAATCCCTAATTATATTAAATACTACTAAATTCCCTTTATTTTATAAAAGGTATCTAAAGAGCTTTTTACTAAATTCGTCCTTAATTATTAGAATCCAGCTTGAACTATTATAGCCATTTGGATAATCGAATAAATCCTATAAGATTCTCTAAAATAGTCGAGCAGATTTCCTTTTAGTTAACCTATACGAGATTACTTACCTAGTATATACCTGAGTATAAAATTTGTATATAATTCTTATTAGTCTATTAATTTTTATATTATATATATAATTAATAAGCTTTTATAGAGCTTTATAGGCTAAATACCTCGCTTTCATATACTATTTTTCTTCTAAATTACTTCTCGGCTTGAAATACTTCCTTAATCTCTTATATTAAGCTCTAATTAAATATTCAAATATTAGAAATATAAATATACTACTAGTACTAATAGGAATTTCAAACGGAATATTAAAGTAAATAGAAAGCGGCTTATATTTAAGGAAAACTAAATTAAATCTATAATTTAATTATATTAATACTATATTCTTTTTATAATCTCCTAATCTAATTATAAGATTATATCTATAATACCAAGCTTTCTTTTTTACTAGGCAAGCTTCGGAAACGATATTTATATAGAATTCTTTAATAACTATAATATTATAGAGAATTAGATCTTTAGTATATGGTCCTATAGGTCTATTAACTATGTTTTTAATTATATAAGTACTATATCTAATAATTAGAAGACTAGTTATTTCTACTTCTATATAATTATTAATTTTCGCCTTAATAAAAATACCAGAATTAATTAGATCCTTACTATTAACCAGATATATAGTACTATAGTTATCTAATAAGGTACTCTAAAAAAGCGGATATCTTAAGAAATCGAGTATTATATAGATTCCCTAACCTGGGCTCTGGATTATAAATATAGGATCTACTAGAATAGTATTAAAGTTCCTAGGAAATTGGATTCCTAATACTTTAGGCTTCTTTTTAGAACTAGTACCGGGTATTGGCTTCTCTATAGCTTATTTACTAGTGATTTTCATACTGTATTTCTCTTCTAGCTAAGGTTTCAGATTCTTCTAATACTCGGTCAAGATCTTTTCCCGGATTTTTCTAATCTGTTCCTTATTAGGCATAAATTTTATTTAAGTTTTACTTAATCTGGTAATCGTAATTTCTATAGTAGTATAGCTAAATAGGTTCTATTTATACTTATAGATTTTGGAACTCTTATAAGGGCATTTATAGTACTTATTCTTATCCGAATCGGGTTTGCCGTCTAATTCTTTACTAGTTTAATTCCCGAATATAATAAAGATTATAGGAGCTCCTAAGTACTTGGTATTCTGATTTTCCAAAATAATCTAATTAAATACCTGGCTATACTATTTAAATATAAAAATCGGAAGCCCTAATTCGTCTTTACTATACAGATTACTAAGCTATTCTATTACCCAGGTTAGTACGAGTTTCTGCTAGAGGGCTATTAAGAACTTAATTACTACTAGAATACCTTTAATTTCGGCGATTTTAAGAGCTCTGGCTCTATTAAATACCTTTTCCTAATTAGTAAACCAGTGCTTTGGGCTTACTTTTCCTTTATTTACTTATAGTAGAACCGAGCTATATACTCTCTAAATAGTAGTAATTTGTACTATATCTATAGAACTATATTTTATTAATAATATCTTAAGAACCTCGCAAATAGAGCTTTACTTACTTTCTTTAAATCCCAGAGTAGAGTTCGTAAGGATCTCTATATTAACCGTTTAATAGAGCTATTACCTAATTATATAATAGTATACTAGCTTATTTGTCTAGTCTAGTTTCTTGATCTTATAGTCCTATAAGAGTACCAAATAATAATCTCTAATATTCCCGAATATTATAGGCTATAAAAATACTGGTTTTAATTCTTTCTTAATTATAAGTCAAATATTTTTATCTCAATTTTCTATATTAACTTGGTATCTAGTATAGTAATTCTCTGTTTCTTTTAGTATAAGCTCATTAATTATAGGAGAAGGCCTGGGAGGAGCTACTATATTCGTTTTAATTACTTTATTATTAAATGAGTTAATCTTATTTCAGATACCCTTATTACTAGCTACTTTATAGAGAGTATTAAACTAGTCTGCCCAGGAACTATAGTTCTTTAGGATAATAATCTTTATCGTGGCTTCTAATATAATTATAATTGAGCTTTGGAAACTATAGGAACTATGGGAATAGTTTCTGTTAATTAGTTAGTAACGGAAATATAAACTGAAATATGATTTTTAAAGAAATAAATTAAATAAGCTCTTGAATACTCTCTGCGGTATATTAATCGGGAAGCTTATTAGCATAAAACCGGACTTATAACTAATATATATAAAGATTACAGAATAGGGAGTTATATTAGATAGTAAAAGAGTTTATTAAACTAGCTAGAAAAGAGCTTAAGTAAAGTATAAAGCTTCAGGAAGTGAGTATATAGATCCTAACTAAGCGGAGTAATTATACTAGCCCCAATTCAGTAATTCTTACTATAATATAACTAAAAATAATATATAAATTAATAATATAACTTTATTTCCAAATACTAAAATCTATTTCTAACTAAAATCTAACTTATATTATCTTAGTATAATTTTTCTTATTTTATTTCCTTTACTTCTTTTTCTTTTATAATTAGCCTCTATTTCTATTATTCCTATATATTATACTAATAACTATATTTTATAACTAACTCGTATTTAAGTTATTAGATATATTAGAAATTAATATAAGATATTAAGATTAATACTTATATATTCTTAATATTTTAGTCTTAGGCTTAAAATATTATAATAGCTCTTTTTTTCTCTAATTTACTAAGCTAATAATTCGCCTTATAGATATTTCTCAGAACTTTATAAAAGTATTACCTTAATTATAAAGTTTTTTTTTTCTTATATTACTTATTATAAAATATATAAAAAAGAAACTATAATAAGATAAAAACCTATATAAAGTATACTAGAGTATAAAACGTAACTTAATAGTAAAATAATAAATTAAAAGTATAAATAGTAAAGTATAAATAGTATATAGTATATAAAAACTTAATTAATTAAATATTTATAAAGAATTATTCTCTAAATTTATAGAAAAACTAGCTTTCTTATATAATTTCTATAAGTTATATATAAAAAGCCACGACTTTTATTATATAACCTAAATCTTAAAACTACTAAAATAATATAATTTTTAATAAGTATAGCCTATTATATTATAATACCTATTTCTAAAGCTTATATATTTTTATATATATTATTTAGTATTTTACTAGATATATATAAATACTAGTTCTAATTAGGAAATATAATCTCATATAAATACTAGCCTAATTAAGCTACTAAATTCACCTAAATACTTACTATTTATAATATATATAGGATTATATATAACTTAAGAGCATATAATAAACCTCGGATATTATAAATATTAGTTAGGGAAATTAGTAATTCTTTAACTTTATAACTAACTATTATTTATATTATAAATATTAGGCTTATAAATTATTAATTATATATATATTATTAAGGCCTCTTATTTAGAAAAGGCTTTTCTAAACCTTATAGAAGAAATAAAGATTAGTTTTATACTAAATTTAATATTATAGTTTTATAATATACTAATTTATTTTATTATTTTATTATTTACTAATAAATATTTTATAAGCTAATTTCTTTACTTTTAAAGAAAGTAGTTTAATAAGTAATTATATCTCGAAATATATAAAATATATAATTTTTTACTAAAGCTATTTCTATAAAAAAAGTTCACTAGATTAACTCTAATACGAGTAATAATAAAGGCTTATCTAATACTTTTAATAGGGCCCTTTAAAAGCCTCCGAGAGCTAGTAATAATAATAGAAATAATTCCGATAATAATTAAGATACCGAGATTAATACCCAAGTTATTATTACTTAAGCTATAAAATTAAAATTATATACTAATATTAAAATACTTTAATAAAAGCAAGAATTAGTAAATATAATTAACTAATATATCCTATAATTAAAGTAATATAAGAGTACTCTTAGAAATACCTTATAATTTACTATATCTTATAGAAACTCTATTTATAAATCTATTTTATCTTTCTTAGTAATTCTTATTAGAGAACTTCCTAAAATAAAATTAGAACTTATCTTTTTTCCTAATATAATAAGCTTTAAAAGTAATCTTAATACTATTTGTTAGGAATTACTATATAATATTCTAAAGATATATTTGAATTAAGAGAAGTTTCTTAAGATCCGAATATCTAACTTATATTATAGAAAGTCTTTTAAAAAATAGAGAATATTTATATTTTCCTAAAAAGCAGTTTTTAGGACCTAATCTTGAATTTATAATAGATACTTTTCTAGAATTAACTCTACTATAAGTATTCTTAGAAATAAATCTTATAATACTTAGGAAGTTATAATAAAGTAAAGCCTACTATTATATAAGATTTATTAGAAGTAATTTAAGGTCTATTTAGCTAATATACTTTAAATACCTCAAATCTATTAATAAGATACTTTTAAGGAGCTCCGAGATCTTTATTTAAAAAATAATAAAATAATTACTAAGTTATATACTCGAATAATTAGTCTTAAAGTTAATTAAAACCTATATTCTAAAAGAGACGGGATCCGGACTCTTAATACTACTTTATCTAATTATAAGACTTATTAGATACTTATATTTATTTTCTTAGGAAATAAGGTAATATCTATTTCTGAATAACTTAAAAAAGCTTAGAAAGTAGAATATATTACTTATTCTAAATTAAGGAAAATAAAAGCAGAGAAGTCTAGTAAAAGTAATTCTATTTCTAAGAACTCTAACTTAGTAAATTCTAATTTATAAGACTATTAAAAAAGAAAAAATAAGTTCCGAAAAATATATAAGAAATTCTTAAATAATATTTTGGCTTCTTTAAGGCCTTAATAAAATACTAGTTCCATTTTAGGTATAGTTTATTAAACTTATAAATAGAAAAAATATTTTTCAGGAAATATAAAGTGTTTTAAGTATACTAAATAGGCTTAGTAAAACCCTAATAAGGCCAAAACTATAGAAGAATTAAGGTATTTATAGAAGCAAATTAATATTATTACTATAAAGAAGTATTCTAAAGGAAATTCTTCTAAGAAATAAGGAAAAGAGAAAACTAAATCTTAAATATTAATAATTTTAGCTATAATAAAAAAGATATATTACTTTATATAACTATTTAAGTAAAATTAATATAGCTAGAAATAGGTACTTTAGAAATATATAATAGACTTAGTAATACTAGGTTAGACTATAACTTCCTTAATAATAATTGGGCTTAAAGCCAGGGCTTTATTATTTTAGCTAAATATAATTAAGAATTTATAATATTTTATAGAAATAAATTCAAGATTTATTAAGCCTATAATCTTAAGATATTTATTATAAATAATTATAATAAAACGTATTCTTTTAAGTTCCGGTTCTATAAATATAAAAATATTAGCTCTTATAGCCTTATTTTTAGTATAAAATTTTATAAAGTAACTTTTATATAATATATAAACTATATTAAGAAATAATAAATATATATACTTATATAACCTAATAATATTAAGATCCTAATACTAAAAGAATTTAGTAAGAAGCTTAACTAGTATCCTGAGCTAGTATCTCAAGTCTTATTCTTAACTAAAAGCAAATATAACTATTTTAAATAATAGGCTTTATATATTTATAATAATTACTAGGCCTTTACTTTATTATATAGTTCTAGTAATACTAAATAAAAGTTTTTAATATAGCAAATTAATATTCTCTAGAAAAAAGCTTTAGAAATATCTATTTATTTCCGGAATAATAAATATAAAAACTTCTTAAAGGTTTTTAATTCTAATAAAGCTTCGGAATTTCCTAATTTTAGTAATATTAAATACTCTATTAATATAAATAATATAGTCTCATATAGGCCTTTATATAATCTATTAGAAACCTAACTAGAAGTATTATATTTATATTTATAAAATATATTTTATAAATATTAGATAAGGCCTAGTAAAAGCCTAGTAAAAATACTTATTCTTTTTATTCCTAAGAAGAATAAAGGGCTATATCTTTATATTAATTATTATAGACTTAATTAAGTTATAATTAAGAATTAATATCTGCTTTCTTTTATTAATAAGACCCTTAACTAGCTCTGAAAAGCCAAGATCTTTATAAAATTAAATCTCAAAAATATATATTATTAGATAAGAATTTATAAAAAATACAAATAAAAAACGGCTTTTAGAACCTATTATAATTATTTTAAATATCTTATAATATCTTTTAAGCTAATTAATATACTAGTTATATTTTAAGTATATATTAATACTATATTTATAGGACTTCTAGATTATTTTATAATTATTTATTTAAATAATATTCTTATTTATTTCCGAAATAAAAATAAATATTATAATTATATTTACTAGATATTTACTAGGCTATATAAAAATAACTTATTTTATAAACTTAATAAATACGAGTTTAATATTAAGGAAATCGAATTTTTAGGCTTTTTTATTAGAATAGAAAATATTTATACGGATCTTAAATAGGTCTATAATATTATTAAATAACCAGAACTAGAATTATTCTATAATATTTAAGTATTTCTTAGATTTACTAATTTCTATTATAGGTTTATTTACTATTACTTTCCGGTAACTATAGGCTTAATAGATTTCTTAAAAGAAATAGAAAAGAGCCAGAAATCTAGTTTCTTTATATAAATAAATAAAGTAGCTAAAAGCTTTAAGACTTTAAAAAAAGCTTTTATTATTATACCTATTCTAGTCTATTTTAATCTTTCTAAAAAGATTTATATTAAAACTAATATATTAAAATTTATAATTACTAGTACTATTTTATAATAAGTTAATTCTAGTAATAGCCCGAAAAAATACTAGTATCTAGTAATATTCTAGTTCCGGAAACTTTCTAAAGCCAAATATAATTATAATACCTATAATAGGAAGCTACTTATAATTATTAAAGCCTTTAAGTATTAGTATTATTATCTTAAAAAGTCCAGGTTTATAATTAAGGTTATTATAGATTATAATAATCTCTAATACTTTATAGAAATAAAATATCTAGAAAGCTATTAAATATATTAGGTAATATATCTTATAATATATAATTTTAATATTATTTATTATAGAGGTACCTCAAACCTAGTAAATAGATCTAGTAAAAGACCTAATTATAAAAAAGGTTCTATTAATATAACTTAGCTTCTAATCTTTTAGAATAAGCTAAAGAAAGATTTTTATAGATATTTAAAGGGTTTTCTCTTTAGAATAAGTATTATTTAATACTTATTATATCTATAATAGCTAAGAAAAAATATTTACTATAAGACAAATAAATAAATTATTTTATAAATTCCTTAATTATAAAATTAGTTAAGAAATAAGATATAAAGAAATACCTTAAAAACTCTGCTATTATAATTAAGATAATAGGAGTATTTATAACTATATTACTTAATAGAACTAAAGATTTCTTAGTTTCTTAAGTTTTTAAATTAAATAATTATAAATACCTAATTCCTTATATATAAATATATATAGCTACTAAAAGAGCTATAGTACTAGCCTTTTTATCTAAATTCTTTCTAGATATTATTTAGGTAACTTAGAGAAATAATTCTTAATATTAGAATATTATAAAATAGAGGCTTAGTAAGAAAGATATTAAAAGAAAAGAAATCTAAAAAAATAATTTAGGCTTATTTAAATACTATTCTAGAATTATTATATTTAATAATTCTATTTTATATTAAAAATTATAAAGCTTTATTATAATAACTTAATAATAGGATACTATAGAATAAAGAAGACTTTTGAGCTTCTTAAAAAGTCTTAGTATTAGGAAAATATAAAAAGAGATATTTATAATTATTATTAAGAATATAATATTTACTAGAAAGTTAAAATAAAAAGGCATTTATTATATAGTTTATTTAGTAGTTTATTATAGCTTAAGAAATCCTAGAGTAAGATTTTTATAGATTTTATTATAGGTTTACTATTATATAAGAACCCGGTAAAAGATCCCGATTTTAATATAATTCTTATAGTTATTAACTAGTACTCTAAAATAATAAAATAAATTATATATTATAAGACTATTAATTCTCTAAAGCTTACTAAAATTATATAGAAATATATTTTCTTGATTTTTAGCTTTTCTAATAGAATTATTTATAATTAAAAAATAGTATTTACTAGCTAGTTCTAGTCTATTTTCTGTTTCTATTTAATATATAAATAGTATTTGAATATAACTTATTATTCTTAAATAAATAATTAAATAAAAAGATAAAACCAGGCCCTAGAATATTACCTGAGATATTATTATAATACCTAAAAAAAATAACTAGTTTAAGAAGTTATTTTTTATGGAATTTATATATAATAACTTAAAATATTAGGTTTTATAAAATATTATTTTTAATTTCTATAGAATCCTGAGAATAGAATTATAGAAAAAATACTAGTTATATATATAAGGCTAGAAACCCTTAAAGCAAGATAGAGAAAGCTTAAGAATTTATAATATTATATATAAAATAACTAGAAAACCTATTATAATAAATAGTAATTAGCTAAATATTACTTTAAAAAAGCCTAAATAATATTATTAATAAAGAATATTAAACTTAAGGTAAAGAAGCTTAAGCTAAAATTTATAGATCTATTTAGAATCCTTAAATATATTAGTAATTTAGTATATAAGTTAGAACTACTAAATATATATACTTATTTATATCTAACTTTTTATATTTCTTTTCTTAAAAAAGAATTAGAAGCTATATTTATATTTTTTTAGAGAACTTCCGGAATTAGTAAATAATAATAAAGAATAAGAATAAGAAATAGAAGCTATTATTAATTACTAATAAGATAATAAAAGCAAGAAATAATAATATTTAATTAAATAAAAAGCTTAGCCTAAAAACTATAATACCTAGTTACTTATTTTCTCTAATCTTAAAAATTTCAAGGAATTTCTGAAATTATATAACTAAAACTATAATTTAAAATCCGAAATTATTTTTTAATAATCTCTTAAGATTAAAAAGAATTCTAAACTATTAAGAAAAAGGCTATTTAAAAGAAAAAGAGAACCTAAATAGCTAAGAAAAGATCCGGAATAATAATAGAAATACTTTTTTTTTAGAGTTTTTTTACTTATAAAAGTTTTCTAGGGTTTTATTAAAACTTATAAGAATTATATTTAAATTATTAGAAAAAGATTTATTATAAATAGATTAGCTATAAGTATTTTAAATAAATAAACTCTAATTTCTATAAATTCCTAATTCCTAAAATAAAAATACTAAATACTAGCCCTATTTAAGACTTAGTAAAAAATTGGCTAATATTTTTTAAAATCTGCTTATTTCTTAATAAGATATAATTATATTATAATAATATTAGTATTAAGAATATTAAAAGAAGTAAATAAGGAATTTATAATAATTATATATATTATATAAAAGGCCCAAACTTCTAAAATCAGGTCCTAAATAGCTATAAATATTATATTATTAGTACTTGAAATACTAGTAATAGATTACTTAGTAATTTCGGTAATAAGCTTAGTAATAAAGTTAATATCTTAAAAATAAATATTATAATATTTTTTTAAGAAATTAGTAAATACCTAAGTATATTAGAAAAAACTTATTTTTAGGATACTAATTCAAATAATATTATTATTTGCCTTATTAAGATAAGAAAAAGAATTCCGAAGCTTATTAGTATTCTTTTAGTCTTTAAAAACCTAATTAATAATATTATTCTTATTAATATAATATTATTTAGAATATATTTTAAGAAATTTCTTAAAAGTTATAATAGTATCTTTTTAGAACTAGTAAGCCTTTAATAAGTAATAAGAAATCTGAAATTATATTAGCTTTAATAAATATTAAAGCTAAAGAACTTACTAATATATAAAACTCAGAACTCTTATTATAATAATTATAATTCTTCTTACTAGATACTATAATATATAAAACAAAGAAATTAATAAATAAATACTTGAAATATTTCAAGTATTTACTAGTAATAGGAAAAAAGGCTATAAGATTACCTTTATACTTATTATTATATAAATAAATAATAAAGCCAGAAAAAGATATTATAAAATTAATTAAAAATAATTAAAGAAAACTTAGAAAAAGGTAAAAGAAGAAATTAGAAAATAATAATAGAAAAAGTTATATATATAATTATTAGAAAAAAAGAGAATATATAGTAATATAAAAAGGTTCTTTTATAGAGATAAAGAACTACCTGAATTAACTACTAGTTTTTATACTAGTTCTAATCGGAAATTAATATAACTAATTAATATATATTTCCAGGAACCTATAAATAATCTCTAGGACCTTAGAAATATTTATATGGGTTTCTTATATAAATATTTATTAAATTCTTTCTATAGCTATTTAGATTATTCTAATACGAGATCTAATATATAATATTAATTTTATAGGATAGTGCCTTAGTATTTTAGATTAAGCTAATTAGAATACTCAGATTTCAAACGAAATCGCGATTACTAGCTAGCCCCTATATCTGGAGTATAATTACTCTTCCTTCTTACTTATTTAGCCCTAATCTAATTAAATGATTTTTATATTTATTATCTAGATTATATTAGTAAACCTACCTTCTAAGATATTAGAAGTTTACCTCAATTAAATAAATAATTAATTAAATATTTACTAGAATAGATTAATAAATTTTGGGAATAAGATCCTAGAAAAGAGGTATAGTTATAATATATATAGGATTATATATAACTTAAGGGCATATAATAAACCTCGGATATTACAGGTATTAGTTAGGGAAATTAGTAATTCTTTAACTTTATAACTAACTACTATTTATATTATAAGTATTAGGCTTATAAATTATTAATTATATATATATTATTAGGGCCTTCTATTTAGAGAGGGCTTTCCTGAATCTTATAGGAAGAACAGAGATTAGTTCTATACTGAATTTAATACTATAGTTTTATAATATACTAATTTATTCTATTATCTTATTACCTACTAATAAATACCTTATATTATTAATATATATATTATAATATAATTATATCTTTTATTATTTATATTATTTATTAAAATTAAAAAAAAATTATATAATAACTTTTTTATATTTTAAAGAATTAATTTTTTATAAATTCAAGTTAATTTAGAAATACAAGCGGCTTATTCTTTATTTCTTAATAATAAGTTATTATTATTATTATTATTATTATTATAAACTAGTTTAAACAAACCTCTTCCCAAACTTCATATAATAATAATATTATAACTTTGCTATAAAAGGACTAATCTTATTATCCCCAAAGAAGATTACTATAACTATAAAGTCATCCCTAAAGCAGGAACAGGTAGTTAGTCGATATTAGAGACCGGGGTGGACTGGGTCATTATGTACCTGAATCGACGGTTATTAGGCGGTGGCATTGCGATTAGACTGCTCATCAAGTCTTCGTTGCGCCCGCCCAATGCATTACGAACAAGATGTGTTGCAATATTGTCGTCTTCCACGACGAATCGGTCATCCTTACGATCGATTTGCCATTGCCGAACCCGTAAAAGGTTAGCTTTCCGTGAGGTTTCAAGTGCTGTTGGGGTTACGGACAGTTTCTGCGCCGACCAGGAAGAACCTCCCGTCGATTCAATTTGCTTCGGTCTTCCATTGGCTCTGTTCTTCTGCAACCAGAGTCCCACGGGTCCGACCACCTCCTCGTTACTCAAACATTCCCACAGTGAGTCAGAGGCCATAACCACAAAGTCGCCTTTAGTTGGCTCGATCTGGGTCGAGGTGATCTCGGGCTCAGCGGTAACGTATGGTGGTGTTAGGAGGCGGTTGGAGGGATTACGGGCGTTGTACTTTTCTCGCAGTCCCAAAGATACCTCACGCGGATACTTGTATTCCGCGTCGCCAAAGACACGGGTGGGCTGCAGATTTCCCAGAACCCGTCCATCGGAAATGACGGACTCCTCGTTGGGGTGGGTAGCATTGATACGGGTAACTTCGTCAGGATTATCACCGGCTTGGTCGACCGACAATGGTACTAAAGTCCAGAGTCCAGTCTTTTCGTCTCGTCTGCCCAGGACGGCTCGAGAATCTCCCGTGCATGCGACGCGAAGAATGCTGGTGCTGTTGTCGTAGAAGGCGAGCAATGCGCATGAACCGGCTATGGCTGGTGCCAGAAGTTGAGCCGCGAGAGACTTTGAGCGGGCTTTCAAGATGCGGTCCTTGGCTCCAAAGGTGATGTCATAGTCGAGTTTGGTAAAAGCAATTTTAATGGCGGAGTCGATGTCTTCTGGGTGCGACGCTTGGTAGACGGACAGTAGGTGGGAGTATACATAGTTACCTAGCTGTGGCTTCAGGGCAAGGGCTCAAGAGGCGAGCTTTCATCGTGGCGTGTTGACCAGCTGCCGCAAGTTCTTATTATGCCATGTTGGGGCCGTAATCGGGGTGTCTTGGAAGTGGAATGCTGAAGACGGCAGCCGAGACACCATTTTTGGCGTTGATGGGTCAACACTTCTACTCGTATCTTCGTACTTGAATACATTTCCTCAAAGCTTACATTTCTTGGAGATTCTATCATTTTCGAAATGGCTCAGTCCAATATATTGCTTCTTGGAGATAACGGATACCGGGAAGGTACACCTCGACTCAAAGGAAAACGACACTGCGGGGGGTTTGAGACAGTTATTGGAGCTCTGGCTATCACGATTTTTTTCAGCTTGTTGCTCTTCATTTCCTCATGGGCAAATGATACAGTTCCCTCTCTACCAAAGGTCACCGCAAGCGATGATATGAAGCTTCAGATAATTATTCCATCTTTCGTGGGTTCTTTTCATTTTCCTTATTCATTCCGGCATCCGCTGACAAGAGTGAGAGTCCTCACTTCCCTCTGCTACTCGACATGCTTCACTCTATGGCATGTTTGGTTTCCGATATCGAGACAATCGACGTTGCGATAATTCTGAGCTCCACAAACGAAGTCAATGAACTCAGGAAACTACTCGATGACTCTTCAGTCACGAAGAACTGTGCGTCCGACTACCTCAATTATAATACGTCCCTAGCGACACATCTTAGGAACCCACCAAGAATCACTTTGCACAACCTCTACGATATCGCTCCGCCAAGCATACAGAATATCACAAACCCGGAAGACACGACAGATCTGCTTAGATTTAAGAAATACAAATATTAGTCTGTGAAGAAACTTGCCGCTGCTGCATACTTCAACTACAATTATGCTATATTGCTTGATAGCGAAGGCTTTGTATTGAGGCCGGTAGCATTTAAAGAGATGGTACAGCAGTGGGCTTCAGGGCCTGTGATCTGGTACGAAACGTGGCCGGTGGATTCCCCACTTCGAAGTGATTGGATAGTGGCTATCAATGAGGCTTGTGCACATACGCTTGGCCGCACAATGGAGAACTTTGGCGTGAGCATGACCTTTTGGGAAGGGTGAGCAGATTCAGTTATGCTAGCAGAAAGATGAAAGCGATCTGACAATGTCATCTGTAGCTATACCTGGATTCTTGAGAAGGAGATCGTCATGGATATGGTCAATAGCCCATCTAGGCTAGAACCGGGCGTCGAGTTCTGGATACGACTCCTGAACGCGCCTAGCGATATATTCGAAAGCTGTCTTTTCAAAATCCACATTGCCGGCAGGAAGCAGGAGCAGTCATCAAGCACTTCTGCACTCTATACCAAGTATAAAGTGCAGAACATGAAAGATGCACTACTTGATTTTGGCCTGGGTATTGCTCACCTCTCCCTAGATGGCCAGTGGATTATTGATAACAAACCCTATAATAGAAGCAGCATATAACCGACTTCCTGCCAAGGCGGATGTGATATACGAATGGTTCTTCTATATGCTCCAGGAAGAGCGCCTACAAGATTTGCTTATAGAATTCCTGAGGCAACACAAAGACTTCTTCGTACACTTCAAACCAGAGTTCATCGATCTAGTGGATAGGAACATTCTGGAAAGTTTTCTGAGAAAAGCGCCACTTGCAATGACGGTGTGTGGAGCCAACACATTGCCTGTTGATGTTATACCGAGTGCACAGTTGAAAGGTGCATGGAACATGACTTATATGTAATTTGTTAGTGCTTATTCTTTAGTTTCATATTGAAATAGAAGTACCATGCCTTTTGCAAGAATTCGTGGCAAAATGTAGTTGACTTGCTTGGATTTCTTGCTCTTCTCCCCTGATTGGTTTCAGTGGTCAGGGGTCATCGCGAGATCGCAGCGCAATGCAGCTTGTTGCAATGTTTTGGAGGTTGACGACTTGATTTCTCAGCTCACGCGGGGTAAGCACTCTACATCCAGTATATAAACTACCGTGTACCAGCGTACACCTAGTTCCAACAGTTGTGGTGGGTAACCAAAAATCAACCAACAAACATCTCGACAACACAATCAACAATTCTTGACGCAGAATGGGATTTGCCACACACGCTCTTACGCTAAATATTACTCTGATATTGTAAGTATATCCGAATGTATCTTGGCCCTGCTAAGTTAATGCTTAGGGTTCTCATGGGGTAGGAGTTCAAATTTTTCTATCTATATCGCCGATAACTAGCTATATATTGAAGGTCTCTTGCAGACAGACAGGGTGATATCCTCCCGCAATTCTATCGATACTTCCAGGCTTTCACTACTACTAGCCATGACTAAGAATTGAACCGTCAACGCCCGTCTGAAGGCTCCGGTAGCGCCCGCGGACAGAATAGTCACCGCTCCATATACAGCCCACATCCCATCCGTGGGGGTACTATCCAGCACCACCTGCAAATCCGTCTACTACCCGCCCGAGAGTCAGTCGAAGAAAGCTCCGTCCTCGATCATCTGACAGAGAAGTTGGCTTTTCGAATGATCCGGATACCAGCGTCCACCGATACCCCGGCCCTAGAATCCACCATCCTAACCCGCCTTCTCATCCCGCGGGGTCTCCCCAAGGCAGCATCCTCCAGTTACGGCTGGACCATAGGGATTGCCTCCAGGAGTTCCACGAGACAGGAGATCCGTCTTTTCTACGGCGGCACGTCCTCCATGAGGTTGAGCGAGGTGACCATCCCCTGAAATCTACCCTCGGCGGGGTCAGTGTTCCAGCTTCTCTCCACCCCTCTCCTAGGTGAGCTCCCTTCCCGCGAATGTCCCCCCCAATGCGCTTCGTCGCCATCCCAACATTCTCCCGATACGATCCCTCGGTTGGGGATTCTCTATCCATCTGCCTGCGGCTCACCGGATACACGATTAAACATGATCTCGGAGCGGAAGTACATTTATCCTAAAGCGCTAGACTTCTCTTAGATTATCGCCTGAGTGCCTGAGGTAACCGAAGCCCCGCAACAAAACACGTCGCTCTAGCAATATTTCAAAATCTCAATAATTAAATAACTACAAATTCTTTTAACTTCATTTTTAAAATATAGAGACTATAGATATAATCGAGTAAATTAAAATAATAAGAATAATCTTCTTATAACTAAAAAGTTATTATTATTATATTAATTTTTTATAAAATTATAAGTTTTTAATATAGTTTTATAATAAATAGATAAAATATTATATAATTATTTAAACTGTGCTTTATTTAATAATATTAGTTATAATATATAAAGAGTTTTTAATAAAAAGCATTATTTATTATTAAAATTTAAGTTTAAATTAAAAAAAATTAAATTTTTATTATTTATAAATAAACTTATTAACTATTTTATAAATATTATATATTGAAAAGTAATTTATAACTATACTTTTTATTAAAAAAGCCTTTATATATAATTCTTTAATCTTTTAAAATTTCTATTATTTACTATAATATAAAATTTAATAAGATTTTAAGTTATTTATAAATATATATAATATCTTTATTATTTTAAGTTTATATTATATATAAAATCTTATTATTAACTATTTTTTAAATAATATTTACATTATAGCTTTATTTAATAATTATATTTTTTAATATATAAATTCTTTTAATTATTATTAATTATTAAAAGGATTTATAAGATTAATATTAATATTTTAATATATATAAGACTATATTATATAACTAAGTTAAGAAAAACTAATAACTTTATATATATATTTATATATTTATTAATTTAAAACTCCTAAATTAAGTATTTTTTAATTTTCAATTCTTAAATCTCTAAATTATAGTTATCTTTTAAAAGTTAAAATTATATAAAATATTAATGTATCTTTTTAGACTATAATAATATTAGAATACTTTTATAATTTTTATATTTTATAATATTATATAATATAAAATTTTAAAAGAATTATTGAAAGCTTATTATATTATAAAATAATAAGTATTCTTATTAAATATTATAAAAAGTAAGTTTCCCCTGCCTCAGTTCCTTCCGCGGCAGTGATTGCTGGCGAAAGCGAATGCTTCCACCAAGATGTTGAAAAGGGAAGCTCAGAAGCCAAAACTCAGCGCAGAACACGCCGATCCAATGCCCTAGACGAGCGTGATAGCCCTCTTCTTCCACTTAGCCTTGATAACCTCATCGTATGCGTTATTCTCCAGCAGGGTTCCACGATACATATCAGCGCCAACAGCATCTTCATCCGGCACTGGAGACTTTCTCAAACCCAATTGCGCAATGCGACGATAAGCGCCACCCTGACCTGTCGACTCTACCAACAAGAGATCGATACCCGGAACAAGGCTCCCTGGCGCCTTTTCCCAACGTACAAGTTCCACTGCCCCAAATTCCTGTTTTGGACAAGGTGAATGTTTCTGAAAATGCTCATAAACCATGCTGTCAACCACGCGCATGTTCGTGTACACCAGCTCTTGGAAAGCAGAGCCAGTGACTGATTTCGGCGTCTCATTGTGGAACTCATGCTCTGTCGAATACACGGGAGGTAGATGTTCGATCTTCCCAAATCGAGTTTGCAGCACTAGTTCTCCTCCACTGACTTGTCCAAACGGGTCAGCACCTTTAGGAAACGTCGGCAAGCTGACAATCTTGGTTACACTGTGAGCAGATACTTGAAGAGCCTCCCGTGTCTGCCAGCTATTGCTCATACTTGACTGCTTTCCCAGAATGCTTGTCCAACTCCACGAAGGTGCGAGATATTCCGAAGGCCGAGCGAGGTCGAAGCGAGTTGACGAATCAGCTGGATATCTTGGTGACCTGTTCCACGTCAAAGTGCTCAAGATATCTTTTTTCCAAAGTCCAGCACAGTATTCATCTTTCAGAAGGTGCTGGAACACCCTGGCGAGACCTGGCAAAGCCGGCAAAGCATCGAAATCTTTCGTGAGAGAACGGCACATGAACTGCTCGGCGATATCATTCCATTTGTCGTACGGATCTGCAACGGCATACGACTTCCACCATTTCTCTGGCTTGCTGGATCGCAGCGTGAGCTTCTCAAGAAGCGAGTGGGGTTTGATATCCTCTGTGTTCTGGATTCGAATGAGATTTTGAATGAATCCCTTCGAACGATAGTCCTCAGTTGCTTGAGTGATTCTCCCGCCCTCATCATCTTGGAAGCATGGACATTCCCAGATCATCTGCTGCGCACCATATGAGACAGTCCGTGGTGACAACAAACCTTCCTGCAACGCCCATCCGCGGGTCATGAGAGGACTTGACGACAGTGCATGATCCCATAATTCGGAACCAGGACGCAAATGCACCTTGTGTGTTCGCGAATGGGTCGAGTCCCTCCATTCCAACGTAGCGCGCTCACCGGATATTCGCTGCGAGAAAAAACCACTGCGCGTTGAAGGCGAATTTGCAGCTACAACAGTGAGGATGGCACCGCTGTAGACATCTCGCATCTTGGCAGCTTCTCTTGCCCAGTCTTCTGCAGAGTCTTGCTTGATGCACAACGCATCGATCCAAACATATTTGATTCCAAGAGACCGAGTGATGATCACAGCATCTCGAAGAGTAGCAGGAAAGTCATCCAGTGGGATGCCGCTCTGCAGGTCATGCATTGTTCCGTCATTGAACACAAACTCCGAATCTCCTCCCCAACAGTAGCTGAGCGCAATCCAAGGTTCAATCTTGCCGTTGCTTGTCACAAGCCTCGGATTGGAGTTCTCACCACCGACATCGATGACTCGAGTAGGCAACGGACTTGCATGCTCAGATAGCGGGCTGCACTCTTTGTGCTCATGGAAGCATGTTTGAAGCCATTCTTCAGCTACCGATATACATGCCTTGGATGCTGAATCTGAATACACGGCTCTGCCTAAGAGAGATCGTCCCTCGGCTGGGACATCATCTGTGAGAAATTAGTCTGTGAGCTCAGGACAGAATTGATGTAACACCTGCCTCGACCTGCGAATGCTTCGAAAGAGCATAGTGTTCGACTGCTGCCTGTTGGGGATTGTTGTGTGAGCGTAACATACGGGAAGCCCTGTCTAGATATTGTCCAGCTACTGCATCCGATATACAGTTGCCCTGGGAAGTATTTCTCAAGAAATTCTTCGGTGATATTGTCCTTGTTCAAAGTCTTCACCCAGGTACTCCAAAACAGACTGCACAATTGACAGCCTTGGTCTCCAAATCTTTTGAGTGCGACAATCCCCTCGCGATGCTTGTAGAAATCTGGCATCGGCGCACGATAATCGTTCGAATCAACCAAGTTCCGATCTGTGTTGCCTGTGGCATCGGGCTTTTGCGCTGCGGATTGGCAGAGGAGCTGCCGAATGTCGAATTCTTGACATAGATTGCAGAGATCCATTGTGCTATTGATGAACTCGAGATGTGGTGCTGTAGAGCTCCAGTTGATACGGCCACTTGTAAATAGAGGAAGTGGGAAAGGAGTCGCACGAAGACGAAACGTCGGTGCTTCTGGCAAAGCAAGGATCAGAAATCAAACGCCACAGACTAGAAGGGCAAATATCATATTAGAGTTAGGATTTTTGACAAGTTTTTAATAAGAAAGGCCTATATAGAGAATTTCGGCTAATAAGCTTAGAGATAGTTATTATAATTTAAGTGAATTTATCTTATTAAAATTCCTTATCTCTTATATTTACCTTTCTCTTACTTTTATTATTTCTTTAATTAATTTTATTATTATTTTAATTAATTATAATTAAAGTTCTAATTAAATAAAACAGAATTTAAATATATATTAAATATTCTTTTCTTAGTAATAAGCCTAGCCTAAGTTTAAATTATTATTTACTTATTTTAATTTTTAAATATTATATAATAATTTATTAGTTATAAATTTTTAGGGCTTTATTTATTTTATAAATTAATACTTTGCTTCTATAAGAATATAAATAAGATATAAGCTATATTTTTTTCTATTATAGTTTGTTTTACTTTTAAATTATACTTTTATAAAAAGAAATTTAAGAAAGTTTTTTTTTAGATCTAAATAAATATTATAAAAAGACATTTATTTAGACTTCTAATTTTATAGCTAGTTAAAATTATAAATATAAGACTAACTAATAAATCTTAGCTATATTATTAAATATTTTATTAATAGCTTATTAATAAACTTAATTAATAAGAAAGTTATTAGTATTCTTATTAAAGTTTTTATTAATAATTTTAGCTAATAAAATTATTATTAATATATTATTAAATACCTAAAGTAATAAATATTATATTATAGAATTAGTATTATAGTAAATATTATATTATAAAGTTTATTTTTTTCTATTTTTTACTATTTTACTTTTTATTTATTAATTTCTTCTTAAATAAACTATTATTATTAAGAGTATAGCCTATAGGCTAGTTCTTTTTCTCTTTGCTCTTATTTTTAAATCTCTTATTATTAAGGCAGGGCTATTCTAGTAAGACTTTAAATTATTATTTTTGAATAAGTTTAGTAATTTTATTTTTTATAGTTTTTTTTATAAATATTTTCTTTTTACTTTTTTTTAGTTTTAGTAGTAATATAAATATATTATTACTAGCCTTTAATATTATATATTAAAGGCTAATACGATTTTTAAAGCTAGTTAAATTAGACTAGATTTGGGAATATTTCTTGCCTATTTATATTAAAAACTATTTTTGAATTTCTTCTATTTTAATATTATTAAAAGTAAATAATAAGTAATTATAAATTAGAGGAACTTTAATATTATTTTCTTTTAGATTATATTTTTCTTAAATAATCTTAACTAATAGCTTTATATTATTAAATAATATAATTATAAGCAGAATTATATTTATATTAGTTCGGATTATTTTTTCGTAATATATAACTATCTTTATTAGACTTAGCTTCTTTATTTTAGAAATAGTTTTTAGAGTTTTTAGTAATATAATTATAAGAATATCTTAGTTATTATTAATAAAGATATTAATTTTATGCTTTTTTCTAGAGTTTTTATTATTAATATTCTTATCTATATTATTATATTTGTTTTTCTCGGGATTTTTAAAAGAAATAGAATATAGCTTTTATTTATAAATTTTTTTAGGTAATTTACTAGAATAATATTTAATTAGAATAAGAATATTATTATTATTATTATTATTTTATTATATATTAGCTTAATTACCTTAAGAATAAATTTATATATTTTCTTAATATATATTATAAAAGTATTTTATTTTTTTAGGTATTTATTTAGTAATATCTAAATTCTTAAATAGTTTTCGGAATTACTAATAATATTAAAGAAATTCTTAAAGTTCTTATTAATAGAAGTATTATTTTTCTCTAGCTTCTTATATACTTAGTAATATACTAGTTATAATAATAGAATACCTTTAGTTAGTATAGGAAATACTATAGTAATAATAATAGTAAGTTATATAATATTTTTCTATATAATAATATAATAATTATAATAACTACTATAGTTATATATATTTTATATTATTTAATATTAAGGAAATACTTTTTTAGTTATAAGAAAAATAAATATTCTAGTTTATACTAATATATAATTATAGAAATATAATAATACTTCTTATATATATATTTAATAATAATAATTATTATTTAGTATTTATTATTAGCTAATTATATTTCTTTATAAGAATTATTTCTAATTACTTTTTATAATCTATTACTAGTTCTAATATATTATTAAGAATCTTTATTAGCTATTAGTTATTATATTTATTTCTTTATCTTATATATTTTACTAAATACTTAATATAATTTTGTCTATTATATTTTATTATTCTTTTATTTATAATATATTCAAGCTCCTAATTTTACTAGTTCTTATTATTATTCTAAATATTTTTTACTAGTTCTTTTTCTTAGATTAATTCTCGTTTATATAAGTTTTTATTTCTTAGTATAAGTTCGAAATAAATAATAGAAATTATAAGATATATCTTTTATTATTAAGAGAATTCTAATTTATATACTAATTTTTTAATCTAATAAAATATTTTAAAAGATTCTATTTATTATTTTATTAGTTTTCTATTTAAGTAACCCGGAAAATAATATTTTTTATATAATTTCAGGTAAATAAAATCTCTAATATCTATTATAATTAGCTTATATTTTATATTATAGTATTATTTAATAATATTATTAATAAAGTTTATAATAATTTATATATTATATTATTATAATTTCCGAATTATATTAAGTAATTTATTCTTAATATTACTTATTAGAAGAAATAAGTTTATAATTAAATAAAAGCTTCTAATAAACTCGTTTAATAATATTTGAATTATAGCTATTTAGGTATTATTTAGGGCTAATTAAAAGGAAATAATTTCTATAAACTAAAATTAGTCTAAATAAAAAAATATATATATATTATAAACTAATTTCTATAATCTAGTTTTTTTTAGAAGTATTATTTATTTATAAATATTATATTATTAATATAAGAAGTTTTATTTTTAAGTAATAAAATATATCTTTTTAGAAATTAGAAATAAATTTATAATTTCTATTAGAAATTATTTCTTATAAAATACCCTAATTAAATAATAGCTAAAGAATTATATAAATTATAGCCTAGTTTTTAGCTAAATATATATTATATTCTAGAATAAATAATATTTTCTTATTTATTTTATAAGATTATATTATTATATAATTAAAAAAGTTATATTTATTAATTTTCTATAAGCTAATTACTAGAATTATTAGTAATACTATTATAAAATCTATAATAATAATATAATATAAAACTAAGATTATTTTAATTAGTTATAATTTATTATATAAATATTTCCTAAATATTTAATTAAGTAAATATATAAGATAATAAAAAATATATTCTTTAAATTATTTTTTAAGCTAAGAAATATAGAATTTATTTAGTTTATAAAATATTCTTTCTATATTAAAATAGAAATAATTATAGGCTATACTAATTACTTTATTAGTAATTATATTAGAAATATATAAATAAAGGCAAGTACTAATAATATAATATAAAAATTTATTTTTAATATAAAATATTATATTATTTTTCTTTACTTATTTCGGGAAAGAATATTTTTCTAGAATATTTAGGAATTAAAATATATATATAAACTTTAGGTTAATTCATAATTCTTTAATTAATTTTATTTTAAAATTAGAATATATAATAGTTTCTATTATAAATAAAATATATTCTAGTTTATTATTTACTAAGATATTTTATTATTCTATAGTTTTTAATTATAAGAATATATCCAGAATAATATTTAGCCTATTTAAGTAATATCTAATATCTAAATTAAATTAAGATAAGTAAATAAAGATATATACTAGTCTTATATTTGCTTTAGAAATATTAGAAGTATTTAAATTTATTTATTTATATATATCTTTTATTAATATATAATTAGTAAAAATAATAACGAAATAATTATTAAATTAGATTATTAAATAGAGCTTCTAATAGGCCTATACTAGTCCTATAACTTCTAGTTTAGTAATATAATAATATTTTTTTATAATATTTAGTAACTTATTTATAAATATTACTAGTTATATATATTTAGCTAATAGCATAGTAATTATTTCTATTAATTAAATACCTAATATAAAATAGAAAACTATAATTATAAAGCCTTATTTTATTAAAATATCTAGATTAAGAAATAAGATCTTTTCTAGAAAAAAGTATATTAGGAATCTTGGCTTTATTAATATTTCTTAAAAAGCTTTAAAGGCTTTTTCTTTTATAAATATAAATATATAAATAATTTTAATAATATAGCTATAATACTTTTTTTTCTATTTTAAATAATATTATTTTTTATTATTATATTAGTTTAATAACCTAAATATAGCTTAGTAAATATAATTATAGCTATTTAGTTATATTAATATATATCTCTAATATTTTTAAGATTATTAGGAACTTAATATTCTTAAATACTATAATTTTATTCTCGGTTATTAATATATTTAGAATATTAATAAAATAACTAAGTAATTTTATTAAGATATATTTAATAAATAACTTTTTTATAAAAAGAAAAAATTAAAGTTTAAAAAATAATTAAAGAATAATTTCTAAATAATAAATATATTATTTTATTATATTTAAGAAAATAATATTATTATTAATAAAGTTTTATATAAAATAAATATATATTTATAGCTATTTATTTATAAAGTATTATATATATTAGATTAAGTTATAGAAACTTATTAAAATAATATTTAATTATTCTAGTTCTTTATAGCTAATTATTATAAAGTAATTATAATACTTTTTAGTAATAAAGAATTAATAAAAGAATTATAAGCTATTTATAATAAATATAGTCTTTTTTCCTCGAAATATATTAATAAAATCGGATTATAGAAATATAAGATAAGTATTTGGGATTATAAGCTTATTTATAACTTATAAATTAATAACTAGATATTTCTTAATAATAATAAATACTAGTATTATAAAAGAAATTAGTTCTATAATATATTTTATTTTATTTATTTCTTATAAATTATTAAAAATATAATTAATAATAGCTTTATATTTAATATTAATAAGAAATTTCTTTTATATAATTTATTTATTTTATTAGCTTTTTATAAATAATATTTTTATATAATCTTCTTATAATATATTAATAGAGCTATAATTTAACTAATACTTTTAGTAATAACTAATAAGATTATATAATACTATTATTATATTAGAGTTAATATTATAAATATAAATATTATTTTTATATATAATTTTAGGAATATTTTTTAGCTTATTAATATTAAAGTTATATTATTATTATTTCTAGAATAGCTTCTTATTATTACTAGAATTATTAAAAAACTTCTTTATTTAATATTTTATATATCTATTATATAAAATATTTATTTTTCTATATTTTTTAATTTCTCGAGTTTTATATCCGGGAATATTATTTTTATTATATTAAAGTTATTAGCTATATTTATAAAGTTTATATAATTAAGAATAGTATTTTATATTTCTATATAATAATTTTTAAAAAAGTATATTTTATTTACTAGAACTAGTTTATAATTAGTAGAAATAAATATTATAAAATATAATAATATAATAACTTTTTATATTACTAATATATTATAATTAATTCTGGAAAAATAATTAATTATTATAATATTTATAATAAGATTTTTATATATTTTAATAATAAGTAGTAAGTTTTAGTAATTAATAATAAATAATATTTATTAAAAAAACTTTATACTAAATAATATACCGGATTCCAGCTAAGTTATTATCTAGACTATAATAAAGATCTTATTAAGTTATTTATTTTTATCTAGCTTACTTATAATATATATAGGAAAAATTATATATTTTATTAATATAAACTTATTTATAATATTCTTAAAAAACATTTTTTATAAGTTATTATATATTATTTCTATATGGCCTTTTAACTAGTTCTCTCTAATAACTAGTCGAATATAGCTAGTATTAATATAGTATAACTTTTCTATTTAATTTAATAAGAATTAGATTAATAGTTTTATATAAATATATATAATATAATTATTTTTATTATTATATTTATATAACTTTATTTTAATAATATTAAAGCTTTTTAGAATTAGTAAAATCTTTATTATTTATTTATTATAAGTATTAGTAAAAATATATTTAAATATTTTTATTTAAGATAAGAAGATTTCTTTATACTTTTTATAAATATATAAATTAATTATATTAGTTATAGCTAAATAACTAGTATTTTATAATTTATTTCTATTATTATTAAAGAAATATAAATATATGAATTTCTTTATTATATTTTATATTATAATTCTCTAGAATATTAATATAATCTAATTTATAATTAGCTTTTTTTCTATACTAGTAATATTTATAATATTACTCTATATATTCTTATTTAAAATATAGCTTTTTAGAATAAGCCCGAGAATTCTCTTAATTATTTCTATAAGATATTATAAATAAGTTATAAAACCGAACTAGTAATAGTAATTTATTCTATTTATTATTAGTATTATTATATACTAGTTCTTATAACTTTTATATTTATTATAACCGAGTCTATTATTATAGTTAGAAAATAAAAAATTAGAAGCCGAAGTTTTAATATTAATTATTATATTTCTGGCCTTTTTAAGAATTAATACCTTTATAATTAAAATATAATAGCCTTTATATATAATAAATATATATTCTTATTACTAATATATTATATTATACTTCCTGTTTTATTACTAGATTCTTTAGCTATTCTAATACTATAGTTTTCTTATTTAAAGCTATAACTTATAATTAGAATTCGAGATTTAGGTTATTATAAATATAAGATAATTACTAGTATAGCTTTTCTATTTCTATTACCTTAATATATCTTATTATTATAGCTATATAAATATATATATCTCGGCTTTTTATAGTATTATTCTATATATAAATCTTTATAAAAAGTTTTTTTATTACTAAACTAGTTAATAAGAGTCTTAGCTTAAACTTTAATATTTTCTAATATAAAGCAAAATACAAATCAAGTAATCTTTTTAATTTCTTTTATATATTACTATTATATAATATTTTAGAAATAGAAATATAAGTTTCTTTAAATAATTATATTTCTTTCTTATATATTAAACTTAAATAAGTTAATAAAAAAATAAATATTTTTTTATATTATAGCCTTATTCTAATATTTGTAATTAATCTTATTTAATAATATAAGATTAAAAAATCTAATATTTTCTAGTAACTAATATTTTCTAGTAACTAATATATAGAAGTATTACTAATATTTACTTAATTAAAGTTATTACTAAATCCAAAAATAAAGTTATTTTAACTAATATTATTTTAACTAAAAGAGCTTTATTTATTTAATCTAAGGCTATTAGCTTCTTTTAAGCCGACTTCTATATTTACTTATTCTTATTATTATTATTTATCTCAAATATCTAAAATAATATTAATTAAACTTATAATCTCAAATATTATTTCAAGTAATAATAAGAATTACTTATCTTATTAAATATTAATATTCTTTTCTATTTATATCTTATCTAATATATTAGTTCTTTATAGTATCTTTTTTATAATATTACTTAGTAATATAGACTTAACTTATTAATTACTAGAATAAATACCCTAAATACTACTTTTGCTTTTAAATAATATTTATAAAATATTTAGTAAATATTTATTATAGAATATACTAAATCTTTATATTATTTCTCTTAATTTTAATTTATTAATTACCTAATTAGATAGATATAAATTAATTAATAAAGAAATATATATAATTAGGTCTATAAATAAGAAATAATTATAATAGCTCTTTAAAGTATATTATATAAATAAGAAATAAAGATATATAATAATAAGTTTATTAATAATATTATTAATAATCTTTATTTTTTTAATATATTTATATTTTATTATTCGGAAGCTATATAACTAATATATAAGCTTAATAAAGTCGTCTAGTAATAACTATATTATTATTAAATACTTCTAGTTATAAATAGACTAGTTAGATAGAAATTAATAATAACTTAATTAAATAATTTTAGATAAGTTTAGATAGCAGAAAACGGGCTCGGGTTTATTAAGGATTTCTAGTTAAATTATTAAATAAATAATAAGATAATTACTATTATTTATTATAATAAAACATTAATATATATAGAAGTTAATTAATTTATAGCCTTATAAATAGGAACTAATTATAAAAATAGTTATATTAGCTTATTATATTAAATAATATAATAATTAGTAATATTAGAATTATATTTAAATATTATAAATAATAGTATCTAAAATACTTATAAAATAGATTTTTATTAATATTTATAAATAAATATCTAGTTCTATTTTATTTGTAATTATTATTTAAAAAAACAAATAGTTATAGGCCTATAGCTTTATTATATGAAATATTTTAGATAAAGACTTTATTAATATTTATTAATAAGAATCTAGTTTTATTTATATTATAAAACTTTTTTAAAAAAATAACTAGTAATAAATTAGACTAAAATATTTTAAGCTATTTATATATATATTACTAATATTCTAGAATAATATATTAATTCTATTATCTTATTAATTAAAAGAGTATTAGCCTTAGTAAAAAATAATAATATAATAGCTTATTAAGGCCTAGTAACTATAAATATTAGAATTATAAACTAATTTAAATAACTAGTTATTTTAAATATAAATAATTAAAAATATTCGAATTTATATTAGTAAATAATTTATATTATTTATATATTTGCTTTTAAAAATTAT
Source organism: Hyaloscypha bicolor E (assembly GCF_002865645.1). Taxonomy (NCBI): domain Eukaryota; kingdom Fungi; phylum Ascomycota; class Leotiomycetes; order Helotiales; family Hyaloscyphaceae; genus Hyaloscypha; species Hyaloscypha bicolor. The sequence goes on along the minus strand of NW_020194691.1, from coordinate 40,644 downwards.
TATAAAATAAATAATATAACTAGAAATATAATATTATTTTTAATTAAAAGAATTAAAAAAAACTTTTATTTTTTATTCTTATTAAAATTTATAAGAAATAGTAATATATAAATTCTAATATAAATAACTATTCTTATAGCTTATATTTTATCTAGTATTATATATATATTTACTTTTAGAAAACTTTCCGAAATTAAGAATACTAATAGAAATATATTATTATATTTAATTAAAAAGATTTTTTATTTTTTATTTCTATTAAATCCTATAAAAAATAGAAATACCTAATTTTTTATTTAAGAAATAAATTATTATTTTAGAGCTATAGTCCTATAATTATATATCTAGAATCTATTATATATAAATAATATATATATTATGTAATGCGTATATTAATAGCGAGCGTTTAGCTGGATTTGGTAGCCTAATTAGGCTAGTACTTATATGGGATCGCACTCCCAAATTGGGACTAGTACTTCCGTATATCTAGCGGAATACTAGATTCTATATATGAAGGCATGCGAGCTTTAGAAATGGGCATTAATTAGTTTATTACTAAGAACTAGTTCTTGGAATTAATTATATTTCCACGCTTCACTCTATACTTTACCCTATATTCCACCCCTTTACCTTAACTACTTGCGTAGCACCCTGCTATATTGGGAGCCTTATATATTATTAGTTTTTATATTAGAAAAAGTAATTTAAATAAAAATTAATTACTTATTTCTTAAGGCTATATAACTAGTTAATTTATTTATAAATATAATTTAATTAAAGTTAGCTTATTTATAATTTATATTTAGATTATATTATATTATTAGAAAGAATTAAGCCTGAACCCCTCAAAAAATACGGTCCCATCCCTACACGCGCTAAGCCCCTTCCCGCCCTAGCCCCCCACCCCCTGCGCCCTCACCAAACCGGCCGCCGGCGCAATCACCCCTCCCGCCCCGCGCCCCGCACCCACCCCAAAAATTATCGTACGGGCCTAAAAATTTGAGATTCTGAAAGCGCGTATGGGGTTTCACGATCCTAGAACCAAAAATCAGTCAAAACGGCCTGTGGGGGCGGCCAAAAAGTGCTGTTCTTTCGCGCGCGCATTGCGCTGGCGGACAGCAGCCCGAGGGCGGGGGCTTCAGGTGCTAAGCGAGCCCTGGAGCGCGTTCTGGCCTTATCCCCGATCATGTGCCTGTATTAAGGGCACCTCAAACTTCTTTTGTTTTTATTTATCTACTCTTTATATATAATTCTTAATTACTTTAAAGTTTATAAACTTATAATACTATATTAAGACTTCAAGTTATGCCTTGAATTGAGCGGGTGCACGTGATTTCTCTCATTGGCTGGACTAAGCGAGCCGCGATTTTAGCGTGTTTTGGGACCGTATTCTTTTAGGAAGAATATATTTTATATTAAGATATAATTTATAAATAGTATAACGGCTAGTATTATATAATTAATACGGATATAGTTTCAGCCAAAGGGGTTAGTTTTAGCTAAGGTTCCAAGCTATAGTTCAAACCAAGCTCGCTTCCAAAGCTCGGCGTTTTAGTAGTCTTGGCCATACCTACTTATTTACTGCCATACCTCACTTCTTCCTCCTTAGCTTTAAATTCTCAAGATATAGGAAATCATTAATCTTTAAGCCTCGTTCTATTACTTTATTCCTGCCATTATAAATAGCTATATAATATTACTAGTAATAATAATAATAATAAGAATCTAGTTAGGCTATAACGGCGGGATTAATATAATAGTCAAAGGCTCAAAGTTTAAAGAATCTCATATATTAGAAAATACTAAGCTATGAAACAAAGTAAAGAGGATGCCTCGACCTTTAGTATTATTCCGTCCAAGTAATTCCGGCTTAGCTTCGTTTGGTATCTATTTCCGATATCCTGTCCTTAGCAGATTATACCCTTATACTAGCTATTATATTATTTTTTTTTTCTAAAGAGAAGTCTAAATACCCTTATTTAGGGAATTATTCAGCCATAATATAGAAAAAAAAAAAGAGAAAATAATAGCTATTAACCCTATTCCGTCTAATTCCTATAGCTTACTTATAATCGAAGTATGGTCTTAATTCCGCCAGAATAACCTAGTTCCTAGTATGTTCCGGCTAGTCCTTAGTATCTATTACTTATATTATACCTTTGCCTATATTAATAATATGGTCTGGGAGTGCTATATAGGCTATAGCTAATATTGGGACCGTTATTATCGGGCGGTCTTCAAATAGGGGTAGTAAATCAAGTCTATTTATTAATACAGGCTTTAATATAGTAGCTTGCTTGCCTTTCTTCTTAGCTAGAATAGCAATATTTAGCTTAATTATACTGTCTCTAAGCTACTTAATTAACTTCTGGGCCTTCTCGAGCTTAATATATATGTTCTTAAGTTATCCTTCTATAATAGAGATTTATTTATTAAGGGTAGCTATTTGAGCTACTTTATTATTAAATCCCCGGGCCTTAAGCTATATGATTTTGGTTTTATAGGAGCTTCTAAGGGGTTTTCCGACTTCCTAAATAGTATTATCTACTAATTTATTAATATCTATAAGGTATTACTTCTTTAATTCGGCCTTTAGGATTATTTACTAGCTCTTGGTTTTAGATTAGTACTTTATATAATAACTACTACTTGGTACTATACATCTTCTGGTTATAATAGGCGTCTTAATACTAGTTTAGCTACCTTTATTATAGTTAGAGTTTTCTTTATTACTAGAAGTCTTTCCGTCCTTAGTCTTTTTATTATCGGAATTCTTACTATTATTTAATACCTTATATTTCTTAGATAAGCTAGCCTTACTCTTTTTTGCCTTTTTAGTATTTGGCTTTATAAGATTAATTAGGTAGCCTTTATTAGTATTATCTATTCTGCCTATTTAACTATTAGACTTATTATTACTAGTAATTAAAACCTCTATTTCATTATTCTCAGAATATTTTACTAAGATATCCTCTATAATAATTTCAGGTATATTCTCAAGAGTAGTACGGGCCATATTCTATATATTAACCTGTTCTTAGGTAAGGGAATTGCCATTTTCGTCTATAAAGGTAATTTAGCTAGTAGTTATATTAATAATAGTAATAGCTATTAAACTTGAGATATTACTACTACTACTCAAGTTATTTAGGATCTGGCAAGTAGCCTTATTTAGTCCGGCCGCAAATAATATATTACCGGGATTTCTTATCTATTTTGTCTTTATTAATAGTTCTATTAAGGCGGTAGTAGTAGTATAAATAGTTAAGGTTATAAAAATTAAAGTAATTAGGAAGATTTCTCTTAATTTTTAATAATATTTCAAACTAATATAAGTAAGTATTTACCTTTAATTTAGCTTTAAGAATTTACTTTTTTTTGCAATTTGCCTAGATAGTAAAGTATAATCTAGTATAGTAAAGAAAGATATTTTACCCAGATTTCTAGAAAAGAGAATAAGTACTAATATAGTAAAATAAAGAAAATATACTGGGATTTAGATAAAACCCGGGAAATATCTAGGTTTTTCTTTTTTTCCTCTAGTTATAAAGGCCTTATTATTAAGGTTTATTATTATCTGGGTAGTTTTTATTAAACTCGTTTTCTTTAGTATACTAAATCCATTTATTTAGTTAGATAAAAGGTCCCGCTTTACTAGGGTTCTACTTATGGAATTTATATAGTTCAAGTACTAAGTTCTTAAAGTTTAATATAAGGTATTATTTATTATCTATATTCTACTTCTTTTATTTAACTTTATAATAAAGCTTACTATAAAGTATTTTAGAAAAGAGAATCTTTTTAATTTCCTATTTGAGTTTGCTATTAACTTTAGTAGAACCAGGCTCTTTATTAGTTTAGCCGGATAGTAGGTTAGTAGGATTCTTATAAAATCTATTTATATAGAAAATTAGCCAAATCTTATATAATAAAAAAAGATCTAATTAATATAAATAGCTAACTATTTTATTAATCTTAAATAGTCTAGTAAGGAAATAGTCTAATTTATTAGATAGATAGTCTGTTTTCTATATCTTTTTAATTATATAGACTATATTTCCTAGACTAAAGTCTAGTTTTTATTATTTCTTATTAGCTTACTTGACTTAATACTCCTAAGCTACTATTATATATTCTCGGATATAATTAATAGTAGTATTAATTCTCTTAGCCTATTATTATACTTCTTCCTAATTAAGTTTCTCTCTTAATATTTTAAACTCTATTATTAGTAATATCTAGTTAAAGCTTAGCCTAGGTTCGTATTTATAATCGACTATTAAGGGAGATTAGCCGGTTAATTCATATAGGCAGGCGGTACCTATAGTATTAAATACTGGAAATAAATCTGCCTAATTATTCTAGAAATAATTAATAAAGGAGCAAAGTCGGGTATTAATAATCTAGTTAATAATTTCTATTTATTTATTAGTTTGAGTATATTCTATAGTCAAAAGCTTTAGCTTAGTTCTAGTTAATCTTAATAGTTTATTTATAAAGTCTGAAATAAACTAGGGTTCTCGATTACTTATAATAGTAAAAAGAGAACCTCGGAATTACCAGATATAGTAATAGAATAGGCCGGTAATAGTCCTGGCTATAGTATTCTTGGTTATTAGTAGGCTTATATATTATTTGGATAACCTATTAACTATAACAAATATATTATTATATCCCTTATTTATAGAACCAGGAATATAGAAGTTTATAGACAAATCGTCCCATATTCTTAGGGAAACCGGTAATAGGTATAATAGACCTGGCGTTTTATTTCTTGGCTTATATAACCTTTAATATTTATAGTAGTTTATTATAAAATAGTTAATATTTATAGAAAAAGTAGACTATTAGTAAAGTCTTTAAACTAGGATTTTTGTTTTATTTTAACCGGAATATATAATAGTTATTATATCGTGAATTTGTTATAGGAGCCTAGTTTATAGATTATTATATCCGTCTGGTATAATAAGTCTTTTATTACAAAATACCTAATTATTTAATATTCTTATAGATTTGTATTTTCCCGGGCTTTCTTATATTTATTCTCTAGGGCTAGATCTATCCGATTAGCTTATAGGACTTCGACTATAACTAATAGTTCGTCTATTTCTTCTACCTTGGCAGGAGCCTAAGCTATATCTTTTATTTTAGTAAAAGCGAGAATTAGGTCTAATAAGATAACTTATCTAGTTCTCTTAGCCTCCTTAGCCTGCTTCTGGGTTAGTATAAGCTCGTCCTTTCGGAATAAGATATTAGTAATAGTATTATCTTTATCTAGCTAATAAGTAATCTAGTAATAGAATTATAATAGAAAACCTATCTATTAGATTTATTACTTATTTAAAAGCCTTTTAGTACCAAAATACTCGAGAGCTTTATAGTTAGTAATAATTAGAAAATTAAATAAGCTAGTTAGTTCTATCTACTATTCCCGGAATCCTTAGATAATAGTAAGGAGTTCCTTATTATGAATTTTATAGTAGCTTTTGGCTTCTTAAAAAGCTTTAAAGTAAAACGAGACTAGGTGCTATTATCCGTTCTCTAGGCTTTTTTAAGAGAGTATACCTATAGTAGCTAGGTCCGAATAGTCAGTTTCCAGGCGGGTTTCCCTATTATATTTGAAATAGAGAAGTATAGGGATAGAGAGAAGCAGATTCTTAAGCTAATTAAAGATATCTAGCTAGGTTTTATTAAGTATAAACTTTAGTAGAGTATTTCTTTTAGTTAGATAATTTAGGGAACGGGAGATATATTTATAGGCTTAGATAAACTTATAATAGAAGTTATAGAAGCCCAAAAATAACTATATCTCTCTTTTTATTATAGGTTAATACTAGTTTTGGATAATAGAGATTTTAGTAAGGTTTACCTATATACCCTAATCCGAAATAATAAATTCTAAGAATATTATCTTAGAGACTTCAAATTTGCATTTATGAATATTAACTTATAATCCGGTATCCTGGAGCTTCTATAGAACTATTCTAATATACTATTAATACTTCTTCTTATTATTAGAGAAGATTAGTATATTATTAATATAAATCAAATAAAAGTCGTCTAAATAGTTTATTAGGATAGTATTAATATATTACTAGAAGATTACTAGACTATTATAGAATCCAAATAGCAGAATTACTAGTTTAAAGGATTTATATTTTGTCTTAAAAGCTGCCTATATTATAGAAACTAGTTCTATACGAATTTGATTAAAAATATATTAAATATCTAATTTAGTAAATACTAATAATTTGGCTAATTAGTTAAAAGTCTCGGTAATAAGTGGCAGGAAGTAGTAGTTCTTTTTTATTATAGTATTTAGTTATTAATAATTAATATAAAATTATAGGCTATTGTCTTTCTTTTTAATAAATAAGACTAGTAATAAGAAAGGGAATTCGGACGGCTTAATAAAACCCTTTTTTAGGTTCTTAATAAGATACTTTCTTATTTTTTCGAATTTACTAGAGCTTATCTTATAGAAATAGGCTATCTTTATTAAAGGATCTAGTTCATTAAAATAGAGCTTATAGTTAAAGGATTAAGACTAGGGAAGCTTATTTACTACTTTCTTAGAGAATATCCTAGTTATATTATATAGCTATATAGAGAGAAATACCCGGAGCTTTTAAAGTTCTTTGGGATTAAAAGATAGTATATTACTAAGAGTATTAGATTTGTCTATATCCAGGAAATATATTAGGTTACTAGTTTAAATATAGTATCCGGCAAACTATAATATTAGTTATCTAATTACTATAGGTAATAGTAGATATCTCTTTAATTTATAACCCTATTTCTCAAGTATATAATTAATCTCATTAATAGTAACTAATCCAATTAAATTACCGAGATCTTTAGTATTTAATTAGAAGGCAGCTACTCTAATAAAATAGTAGGAATAGTCTAGTAGCTCGATTATTTCGAGAGTATTAAAGTCTAGCTCTTTCTTTCTTACCTAGTATTTGGCTTTCCTTATAAGAAGGTCTTATAAAGAGATAAGAAATATATCCTTTTACTTCTCGGGTCTAATTTTACTAGTTCCTTTTAGGATCCTAGTTAGAATATCTTTAGAGTAATTACCTTTTTAATATTTCTTATTAAAATATCGGATTTTCTAAATAAGGTCCGGCTAATTTATCTTGCGGTTCTCTAGCTAATAAAGTTAATTCCGTTAATAGTCTGGCAGAATATTATACTTTACTAGCTATTTCCTTCCCAGAATTATATTATAAGAGCCGAGATTAGTAGTAAGCAGGTATTATCGAGTTTGGGAATACTAATTAATAGCTAGATCTATAGTAGCTAGATATTAAATAGCTTTACTAGATTATTTATTAAAACCTTATAAGGGAACAGGGGTTTTGAGTTTATATAAGGGCATTTATAATACTTTTATTAAGGGGCAAATATACTTTTAGTTAATTAGAATATATATATTTACTCTAGTATTTACTAAATACTAGAAAGTTATAGTTTTGCCTTTTTAGTATACTTAATAATTAATAAGGAACTAGTTCCTGCTAATTAGCTAAGTGAGATCTATAAGCTCTTAGTAAAATTCTTACTCTAGGAAATCTACCTCTATATCTAGAGCTAGACTTTTCCCGACTTATTAATATTATACTTTTTATTAGATAATAGGTAAGAGCTAGTATCCTTATTATTTATCCCTAAATTATTAGCTCTCTCTAAATAATTCTCTTTAATAGGTATAACCTTATTAAAGTTAGAACAGGTACTTTTTATATATCTAGGCTTTCTATAACTATAATAATAAAGACCCTCCGGCTAGTCTAGTCTCTTCTTAAATTCTCGGTAGACTATCTCCTTTAGCTATAAAAATACTAGCTATTAAGGTTAATTTATTAGATATAGAGTTACTATAGTTCCTTGAATCCCGGTAGGCTTTCTAGCCCAAAGTAGTATTTAATAGCGAGTAGTTTCTACTAGTTATTTCTTCTAGAATTACCGATTTTTAATTAAGAGAAGCCTATTCTCTTATTCTATATATTACTTAGTAAGATCCCTGAAAGTATTAAACTTCTTATTACTCAAGCTCTTAAGTAGCTCGAGATTTATTTTATCTATTAAATTATTATATTAATTATCTGGCGACTTTCCTAGCTTTATTATTAAGTAAGTAAACTTTACCCAGAATACCGGAAATAGCTTGTCTTTTTATCTCAGGTACCGGTATACCTCTTTTACTTTCTAGTATTCTATCTCTTTACTTTTACTATAAGCTTACTAGAGGATCTTAAAGATCTATTTAATAGTTAAGATCTATCTAACTAATTCAGGTTCTAGTTAATTACAAATAAAGTTACGGGCGTCTCTAGTAACTAGTTATACTATATAAGTAATTTTTAGTAGTTTGCTATTAAATTCAGAGGAGTTCTATATTAGTTTATTCCTTATATTAAATATCTAATTATTAATCTAGTAATTGTCCTTATTTATAAATAGGGCAGAATCCTTAATTCTAATAAGCTATAATTAATTACTATAAACTAAAAATAGAAGGGAGCCTTAGTATTAGCCCCTAAACGGTTCTCCTAATAGGGATCTGTAGTATTCCTAAATATCTGTCTATTTGGATCTCTACTTTATTACTTCTTCTTATACTAGTCTTTTCCTTATATAAAGTCGACCGGTAATTACCTCTAGCTTATTAACTTTCTTAGTAAGTTAGTTAATATACAAGTGAAATTTCTAGTAATATTCCACTTATTTATTAGTAATAAGACGGTATTTATTAATAATATTATCCCGTATAAGTAATTTCTACTAGGCCTTATTTGTTTTTAGACAGTATATTAAAGGATTATTCAAGTTATTCAAGTTATTCATGAATATTCATGAATAACTTGAATAAAATATGAGTAACGTATATCTTAAATAACTTGAGTAAAATAGAATAATTATTCATGAATAACTTGAATAACCATAAATAAATCACGTGAAAGTCACATGACTATAGTAAATCATTATATATTTAAATAAATAAAAAACAACTAAGGTACCTATTAAGTAGCCTTATATAAACTAAGCTAGAACTGATATAAGGCTACTTAAATACTAATTTTCTATAATAATAAACTAATTATCCTCTTTAGAATCTCGCTTTTTCCCCTTTTCCTCTTCTTCTTTAACCTCTTCTAATTTATCTTTAAATAACCCCCAGCTTTTTAAACAAGATATTAACTCAAAAGTACTCTTATTAAGTCTATTACGTAGTTTAGACATAATAAGGGCACCTTGAGAGAAAAACCTCTCACTAGCTGCCGAGGAAGCTGGAATTCCTAAATATTTCCTAGCTATTAAAGCTAAAACAGGGAATCTAGCGGCATTAGACTTCCAATAGTCTAAGGGCTTAGTCTATATATATATTAGTACTAATATATTAAAAAATATTAAGGAAATATCGGGGGATTATTTAATAGAATTTAAGTGAATTCTATTTACTTTTCTATCTTCTCTCTTCTCCTCTAAATAAATTACTAATTCGTCCTCTATTTTAGAGGTCGAATTAGTAATATATATATCCGAGTCATCGGAATCGGAATCGGAATCGGCCATACTAATATCCGAGGTACTAGATCTAGCTTGAGATATATTATAATCGTATTTATATCTAAATTTAAAAATTAGTTATTAATTTATTAAAAACTAATAAAAGGAATTACTTATACGTTATAATTAGTCTTTAATCTATTATATATATCCGAGGATATACCGCTAGATAAGCCAATACTAGTTAATCCTTCTTGTTTAATTCGAGGATCAAGAATAAGAGCTAAGTATAAAGCTTTACTTTTATTATCTAAAACGCCTGTTTTAGGATAATATTTTCGAAGCTTAGCTATATCCTTATTAATAGCATCTGTAAATGCTTTATCCTATTAAATATTAGTATAATATTATTAATAATATAAGAAGAGTTTAAGAAAAGACTTACTTTGAATTCTTTTTCGAAATTTTCTAATTTATTATATATTTTATATATCTCAGGTATAATATAATATATAGTAGGGTAGTTTTCGGCTTGTAGCTTAGTTATAGCCTTAATAAATATTGAAATTATATTTAAAATATTATTTAAATAAGTAATTTCAATATTAGTTAAAACTAGACTCTTATCTTTAAAAGCCTTTGAATTCGAGCTATTAATAACTACTTTAATAGCTTTATATATATGTAAAAAGTTCTTTAATATATAATAAGTCGAAGACCACCGTGTTTTTTGATCTATATATAATTAGTATTAATTAATAATTTAATAATTAAAGAATTAATTACTTACCGAATTAAGGGAATCAAATATTTTCTATATTAAAAGCTTTAATCTGAGCTTCTAATAACCGTCGGTTTTCTTGGTTATATTTAAGGCCTATAATAGTCTTTCTAACCTTTCTCCAAATCGATAAATCTAGAATATATTAATAAAGTTCTTATAAATTATATTAGAAACTTACTTATTACTTATTCTCTTTCTTCTTCTTCTCTATCTTCAAGTTCTTTTATTTCTTGCTCATATAAATCTGTAGAATAAGAAGTATTATAATCGTTCTTAATAAGAGCTTTTAAAATATCTTAAACTACTAGATTTAATACGTAAGCTATATAAGGGATATCTCCTTGAAATTTAATGCCTTCCTTATTATAATGCTTTATAAAAGCCTTTAATAAGGTATTATTTGAGCTAGTATTATCTCGAGTAATACTAAAAAAAAAATATTAGTAATTATATAATTAAATTTAAATTAAATAACTTACCTAGTAATATTATATTTGATATTATATTGTTTTAAAGCTTCTAATAAGACAGAAAGCATATAAACACCGGAATATATATTATTTAAGTCTTTTATAGCTAATAAATAAGATTTTAATTTAAAATCCTTATTTATAAAGTATCTATAGTATATTAGTATATATTTTACTTAATAATTATTAGAATATATGAACTTATATAGTAATTCCAAGGAAGGCCTTTTGATTTATACCTGTCCAAGCGTCTAAAGTAATAGAGAAGGTTCCTTGAGAATTAATATTCTCTTTTAACTTTTCTTTAATATTTAAACTCTTTTTAATATAGTATAACTTGAGCTTATCTGTAAGAGCCTTCGAGTATATAGCAGGTACTTGACTATTAAATATTAGTATATATATAAATAAAGGATAAGGTAATAAACGCTTACTAATTCAAATAAGATATTAGCTTTTTAAAGCTTGGAGTAATAATAGCCCGAAAAGAGATATTATTATTAATAATAAAATTTAATAATAATCTCTTAAAGTAATTAATAGTAAAGCTTTCTTCTCGTTGTCCAGATTGCTTATTAAAAAGGCTAGTTATAGTTGTTTATAAGACTTGACTAGAAGCTTCACTTTCACCTATTAAATATATTAGTAAATGTTTCTTTTAATTAATAATAAAATAACTTACTATTATTATTACTATCTTTAAGACTCTTAAGGTCTATAAATCTATGGGCGTACCGAAAATGAGAGTAATAATTACTCGTAGGAGCGTATATTCGTTAATTAAGCCACGTTTTACTATTAAATTAATTAGTAAAAAATCTACTAAAAATTAATATATTAACTTATGAATACCCTCTAACCATATACTTAATAGTATACGTACGGAGGTCCTCGATATTCTCTTGTATAGGATTAAGAGTCTTCTTTAAGTAGCCTTTCTTAAAAAGAGAAGCTTGCTTATTAAGTGGTCTTACTTCGAAATCGGGGTGATTTTGACTTATATTAAGCTTGATTGAGGAGTCTTGAGACATTTTCGAGTATATTGAGTATATGTAAGGATATGTGTAGTATAAAGTAATATAATAAGAGTAATGGTTGGTTTTTTGTAATTGATTAAAGTATAAGAAAGAAGTGAAATCGAGGAAAACGACGTATTCTTATAGAAAGTTCTAATATTCTAAAGTCTGCTTTATGATTCTTCTAATTACAAAGATTTGCTTTAGTTCGAAGATTCTAGTCTTTTGATTCCTAATTTTTAGCTCTTATATTAGTAATTTAATATAATTATAATTCACGGAGGTTCTGGAAGTATTATTGAGGTTCGATTCGCTTACCAAGCGCTATTACTACCTGATTGGCTAGCGAGGTGGCGCTAGGTGCGGGACCACCCGAAGCTTTACCTAATTAAGCTAGCCTATTACGTGCACAGATCACGTGCGTTATTCAAGTTATTCATGAATATTCATAAATAACTTGAATAATATATGAATAAAATATAAATAACGAGCTTTTTACTTGAATAAAATAGAATAACAGCCATTATTCTATTTTACTCTATTTATTTGATATACTGTTTTTAGAGTATTTATATTAATTTTGAGTTCCAAATTAGCTAGCTATTCCTTAATATCTTTTTTTAGAATAGTATTATAATAGCTTTTCCGGTAATATAGGTTTGTAATATTAAAGTCTAGCTTTTTTATTTTATTATACTAGGGCCTCTTATCTAATATACTTATAATAATAGTACTTGGTCCCGGGCCGTCTATAGTAGCTTTAGAAGAGATATTAGCTATAAAAGTAAGTATTAAATAAGTTCTTCTTATTTAATATTAGTAAACTATAACTAATTATTATCTTATCTAGTTTTAAGTTAATAAACTAAAACTAACTATTATCTTTTCTTGTTTTAAATTAGTAAACTACTACTAATTCTTCCTATATTAGGAAAGGGAACCGGTTCTTTTACTCTTATTAGTATTAAGGGAATATTGTCTGCTCTAGTTAAGGATCAGGCTCTGAGATTAACCGGGTTATAGAGAATAATATCTTTCTTCTTTTATATTAGTAGAAAACTAATTACTAGAAGGGGAATATCGTCTGTTCTAGTTAAGAGTCAGGCTCCGAGATTAACTAGGTTATAGAGGATATTATATTTCTAGTTAAGCTCTCTAGTTCTTTATAGTTCGAGGAGATTATTAAATATTAAAAGCGGTATTCTGTTTTTGCTTTCTAAGAATAAATACGGGTTCTTTACTAGTAGTATTATATTACTTCTATAGGCTAAGTCGAGTGAGCTTAGTATTATATAACGGCGGGATTAATATAATAGTTAAAGGCTTAAAGTTTAAAGAATCTCATATATTAGAAAATACTAAGCTATAGAATAAAGTAAAGAAAATACCTTAACCTTTAGTATTATTCCGTTCAAGTAATTCCGGCTTAGCTTCATTTTGTACCTATTTCCGATATCCTGTCCTTAGTAGATTATGCCCTTATACTAGCTATTATATAGGCTATATAATTTAATTTATATTAGATTAAATCTAATAATAATATATATTATAATAAGTTATATTATATTTTCTTTTATTTATTTTTTTATTTAATTCTATAAATTATAAGTTATATTATTTTTTTTTAAATATTTTATAATATAAGATCTTTTTATAATTATTATATTAGTTTTTTATTACTTAAATAAAAGTTATATAATTTTCTTTTTACTTTAAATATTTCTTATTATTACTATTATTACTACTTTTATAATTATTATATTAGCCTCTTATTACTCGAATAATAGCTATATAATCTTTTAATTAAATAAACTTACTATTGCCTTTATTATTGCTTTTATAATTATTATATTAGCTCTTTATTATTCAAATAGCAGCTATATAACTTTCTTTCTACTCTAAATATTCCTAGCTATTACTATTACTATTGCTTTTATAATTACTATATTAGTTCCTTATTATTATTCGAGTAATAGCTATATTATCTCTTAATTAAATAAACTCGCTATTATCTTTATTACTGCTTTTATAATTATTATATTAGCCCCTTACTACTCGAGTAGTAATTACATAACCTCCTTCCCACTTCCTTTATTTCCCGCCGCTACTATTATTACCGCTTTTATAATTACCACATTAGCCCCTTACTATTTAAATAAAAGCTATATAACCGCCTTCTTACTCTTCTAATTCCCCGCCGCTACCTTTACTACCGCTTCCGTACTTACTACGTCGGCCCCTCGCTACTCGAGCAGCAGCTATATAACCTTCTTCCTACTCCGAATATTCCCCGCCGCTACTATTACCACCGCTTCTATAATCACCACGTTGTTTTAAATAAACTCCGACATGACTTTGCAACTGCTATAAGTCGCAGCAACCTCCAAAGCTTTCCTACCTCTTTTATTTCTTACATCCCCTCGAAAATCCGCTCGAATACTTGCGATTTCCTGAAAACCGAAGCAAGACGCAACGAAAAGACCCATATCCTGATCAGCCTTTGTGTCCTGTAAGTTCTCTCGTGGTTCATTTCCAATAGAGTAATCATAAAAATACTTTTCAACCTGCGCAGCCCACTCCACAACCGCTGACTGCGTAACTGACTCGTTGGAGAGAAAATAATAGAGCAGTTCCTTAAGTACACCATTAGTCCTTTCAGCAGCAGCTAATTGACAGTGCGAGGCCCAATAGACAGTCGAGTATGGGCTGAATTCACTTGAGCCAAAGGACTCTAGTAAATCGCTTAATAGATTAGCAAGGAATCTTCTTGTCGCGACGCTATCCGCAGCACCCAGAACATGCAACAGGCAACTATCAGCAGCTAGGCTGTTTGTAGCTGCCGTGGTATACTCTGGTCGCTTCTCCAGGAATTCCCTGACTGATAAATGGGCAAATCGAAAGACGTCGAGCGTGCGGTCATAGATAACGAGGTTTGAGCACAAGTGTAAAACTTGTTCTATAGTCAGCTTGCTGACCTTTCCTCGTGGGGTATTTGATAATGCAGCGAGGAACTCGTTAGATGTCAGGGTCCGCTGGGCACAAAGGAGCCAATTGAAAGCACCGGTAGCGATTTTGCGATCAGCTTTTGCCGCCGTTGCAGTCAGTCGTTCATACAGCTCAAGATATAGCTCCTCCAATTTAGGCGGCAGTCGTCCGAGGCGTTCCCGAATTGCTTCATCGGTCTGAAGACTGCATAAGCTCTGCAATTGCAAGCTGGCCCACCGGAACCTAGTCGTCCTATTAGTAAGTTACAATCATGGCCCGCATTACCAACGGTACTCACATGCCATCGGCGTCCTTTGTGGCTTTCTTAATAAACTCGGTCTGCAGACTCTCTCTTTCGGCGCTCCAACGCAGAAGCTTTCCCTTCTGAACAAGGGACACAGTTTCTTTACGGACTTGAGGTCATCCGGGTTGAGGGCGGGAAGAAGCTTGAATTGGCATGCGCTGAGACGTAGGTGGTCAGGCTGATAGTAGGACTGGGTAGAGGCCGTACTACTTTCTCCGCACGATGTATGGATATGATATAGAACCTTTGGAGCTAATCGCAAGCCGCGGTGCCCAAATTGATATTATCGAGCATTTTGTAATGTTCTTTCTCTACATTTCAAGACTATTTAAACAAGATAGAAACGATTCCTTCCTCTTACGTGCAAAAGCAATCATTGATTAGCTCTAGTTCGCTTCCGGTTTCTGGGCGGACCAAGAATTCTGGCGCGATCCTGCACGTCTAAAGAAGGGAGGAATAACTGGAGAGGAATCAAAACTATTGAGAAAGTACCCATGGTTCTGTTTTGCCTCTTGAACAATTTGCCCTAGTGTGTTGTGTAGTGTTTCAGCTTTTGCTCGTAGTGACACTTCGACCTGAAGGAGATCTTTATCAATAACCTTGATAAGATCTCCTATCGCTGTGCCACTTTTGCAAAGTGGATCAAGCTTCAGTATGCTCATTGCCTCAGAGACCTTAGGGTGTATTTCGGCAGAGCCCTCGGAGTTGTGCTGATAGAAACTGCCATTCGCAACCTTTGAGTCCGTTGATGCCCTAGACTCCTGGAACTTCTCCACAGCTTCAACGCCGTACAGGAGCCAGACAGCAAACTCCAAGAATATGCATCCAATCGACCACATGTCGTAGACTCGTGACCTTGCGTCCGTAATGTGGGGCTGGGCTTCGGGTGCTTCATAAGGGGGTGTAGTCGCCCTTGTCTCCGTACCCTCGTATCTCAAGCTCGTCGCTACTCTGTGGAACTTGGACACGCCGACGTCTGCAATCACCAAACGGCTTTTTTTGTTCTTATAGTGAAGAATGTTCTCGGGTTTGAGGTCGCCATGACGACAATTCTCTCTGTGCAGAGCTTTGAGTGCACCGACAAGGTTGTGCATTTCACACAAAGACCATAACATCAGCTCTTCATTTCGCCGTTTGTCCTCACTCTCCCAGAACTGTATAAGATTGCCGCCTTGAGCCCATGGAAAAATGACATAATATTGTTGTCCGCGCTGGCACGTTGCGATCAGTTCGATAATATGCTGGTTATGAAGCTGCTGGATCTTTTGTAGATTCTCCTTCTCTTGAAAAAAGCTTTTTTCGTTTCTGAAGTCCTTGACAGCGACGTGAACCTCGGCAACGTCTCCCTGTTCAATAATGAGCGGTGGACCAATATATATGAGGGCAAAGTTGGAGCAACAAGCAGTACTAACCGTGAGGCCTTGTTGATGACCCATTGCAAGTGTGGCTTTGTAGACAACGCTGTTTTCGTTTCCAGCTATTGAACTGCAATGTAGAAACGGCAAGGCACATTTTATATGAAGAACAATGTGCTTGCCACTTGTGTCCAACACTGGTGCTTGAACTAGCCATTGCCTGTCGATGAAGTCTTGGACTCTTACTTCATTATTCCAAGTAGCAAATGACTTAAATTGTTGACCATCAGTAGATACCAAGACGTTGTATTCTTTGCCCTGC
Organism: Hyaloscypha bicolor E; assembly: GCF_002865645.1. Taxonomy (NCBI): domain Eukaryota; kingdom Fungi; phylum Ascomycota; class Leotiomycetes; order Helotiales; family Hyaloscyphaceae; genus Hyaloscypha; species Hyaloscypha bicolor. The sequence continues at coordinate 23,892 of NW_020194691.1, read as the reverse complement.
TGGTGAGAAAGAGGAAGATGTTTGTCTCTGAGTCCTTCCGAAAGCAGATCGTTAATGCGACCCGGCTCACCTATGAGCACAAGGATCGCAAAAATCTTCTTTGCGTGCCTCGTTACTTCATCGAGTAAGGGAAATACATCTGAACATGTGACAATTGGTCGAATGCTATCTGCAATGATTTTCTCGTCCAATGCGCTCAGCGGGAGAAACTCTTGGTTGCCAATAGGGCAGTTTACCATGCTCTCGCGAATTTGGGCAAACAGGGACGTCATTGCGACTCGGTACCGGTATGTTGATGCGGCTCTCGGGAATTGTTGGCACGAGAAGTATGGTATGAATAGTATTCGCAAGATCAAGTATGGATTTCCACCTCGCGCGACTTTGTTCTGGCTTAGTGGGGCCAATGCTGTCCGATGCGGCTCGAGGACACCATCCGACGTAGGTCGAAGGGTGTCAAGTGCCAATAGGAAGGTTCGAATTATTAGCGGTGGAGAGCCTGACCATAGGCCAGCCTTGTATGACCTGAGCTACCAGCGTCAACAGGAACGATTGCCTCCACTGCATGGTCATATGGTCAGCTCAAGTCGATATTTCATGCATCACGCTCGAAATAGTCAGAGATTGGAATGGAGAATTCCGTGGATTCATCTCAGTGGGTGACTCCTGGGCCGAGTTCCCCGCGAGGCCTCCAACGACAGAGCGCATGAGACCGCGCAAACTTGACCATTGGTCCCCAACGCCGGGCAACGTACTGTGTTGCAGATGCAAGATGCAAGCAAGGTCTGTGAAAATGCGGCCATGGTCTGAAGAGACCATGGCGCTCAAGCCATGCTCCGTGCTGGAGCCGCCCCCTTTCATCTGTTTCCATTCTTAATGGTTGTAGTGGCTGACAATGCATAGTGGGGTTGTTCTTGCAGAGTACTCAAGCTCAACCTACCAATCAACAATAGTGACAGTGGAGTATGGCTTGCATCTATTCACCCTAGCAATTGCGTGCGCACAATGTGTGTATGTGCTAGTGGATGTGTAGTTGTGATGTGCAGTTGCGAGACCAAGCAGGACGTAGTTGAACTCGGATTGTGCTCATAAAGGCCTCAAATTTGCTTATCTGCACTCCGTACACCTAGGACTCATAGCATCTGAAGTCTTTTGCACACTCGCTCCTTTGGTACAGAGGTTAGGCAACCTGCTTCGCTGACTGCCTTCAAGCAACGACTACTTCTGCTGTTACAATCTAGCTTCAGCTACCTGCAACGTTCGATCTCTTCACTTAAACCTCCGCTTGTCAATCAAAATGTCACCGGTGATTGGCCGCAAGCAGAGAGGCCTTATGAACAGAATTTCGGCTTTGAGAGTAGAGCCTGAGGGGTCTGTTGGAGGGTTTGTACCTCGAGACGAGCTTGATCTCCTGCTCGAGAACGACGGCGGGTCTGTTGTGCGCTCGGTACTGGACGAAGAACGACACCGAGAGGGGCTTGATCCATGCAACGATGTTATGGTAAAGTACGTGTTGAACAACGCGAAGGTATTGTTCTGCATGATAGTTCGATACGGAGATATCGCCACGGCTGCCAAACTGATAGACTACGATCTGACGGATGACTATCTTCCCGTCCAATTTGAAAAAGGGCAACACCGAGTTCGGTCCCTCCGCGGTGCCCCCAGGGATGACGGAGCTTTGGAATGGTTCACCGCTGAAGTACAAGGCCTTGATGACGACGAGTACGACACATGGAAGTATACGTTTCGGGATAATCAATGGATGTTCCTCGCGCCCGTTTTTCGCAGCTGCGAGATCGTCTACCCTTTGCATAAGTCTTGTCCTCTGCCCTTCACTGCGCGCAGACCGATTGACTCATCTGGAGCCACATGTAACCTAGCTGAAGCCGACATTCACAGCGGGCATTGCAAAGTACAGATCCACGGTCAGACGGTCGCCGTCAAGAGTATTGTGACAAATGATAAATTGACGGACAAAATCGTGCAGGCGGAGGTGGCAGCACTGGGTCTAGTCAGGAGATTTCAACACGAGCATTTGATCAAATTCATCGCCACTTACAGTCAACTGGGGTACCATCACCTTATCTTCGAGTGGGCAAATGGCGGAAACTTAAGAGAACTTTGGCGCAAGAAGAAGCCCTCTATCCCAAACCATACATATGTGATCAGGTGGGCAGTCGAGCAAATAGCTGGCCTCGCCGAGGCACTCTGCACGTTGCACAACCCCAAGGGCGTGAAAGATCTCAATTGTCGCCATGGAGACTTGAAGCCAGAGAACATAGTGCACTCGACGAAAACCAACGATCCGAAGGAGTTTAGCATCCTTCAAATTACTGACATGGGACTCGCCAAGGTCAACGATCAGAAAACCATGCTTCGACAAACGTCGGGGACCGTGGCGTCCACGATAAGATATCAGCCCCCAGAGTTCAACTTTCGTGAATCCTCCCAAATAGTGCAAACACCAACATCAAGAAGCTTCGATGTATGGTCAATGGGTTGTATCATATTGGAGTTTGTTGTCTGGTTACTTTACGGAAATGAAGAGCTTCACAACTTCGAGGAGGATAGTAAGGAAAGATTCTTTGCAAACGACCGCAAGGTCATCCAGTTGGAGCCTATTCTTCAGGACTGGGTGAAGGATATGGGAAACAATGCTTTTGGTGAGCCTCCGAGCTCAGACGAAGCCGCGAAGCCTGAGAAAGATCCGATGTGCATAAGCCCAGCACTGAGAGATATCTTAAGATTTGTGACAGCGCGGTTACTGGTTGCCAATACACCTCCGCCAACCGAAAACCTAGACTTTCCATCTGTCAACCTTCAACGAGTTGCGACTGATGATAAAGCGTGGCTCGAAAACAAAAAAGTAACAGTCAATCGAGCTAGCTCGACCGAACTTCTGGACGAGATGCAGTCAATATTGAATCACAAAGATTCCACATATTTCTTCGCAGCAAATCTTTCCAACGAGGACGTCAAGCGGTGTTTGAAGGCTCCTTCATTGAGCAATAATTCCCTACAAATCCCCTCACCGGAAGCAAACCGTGTGAGAGGTCAAGTTCGGGGTAAAGACCGGAAAAACACCGTGAGTCGCCCCTGCAAAAAGAACCCTCCATCACCCAACGATTCTAAGCTGATAAACGCGTTCTGGTCACGCAAAACAGTATGCTCTCGAGCCAATGCCTGACTTTTGGGCTTTTTATCCAAACAATGAACTGGCATTCAATGTCTTTCCTGAGATTCAAAAAACTGATGTTGTGCCTCATGACGTCGGTCTCCCACTGTGTAAGGAATGCTCCAGTACAGACTCGGGCATCTTTACATATCAGTTCATTTTCATGAAGAAATTGAATTCGCCCTCATGTGTAAGGAGCAGCAACTGCGGAATTTGCAAGATGTTGCTGGATGACCCACGAGCGGCTAAGGCTGGCTTCGATAGTGATCTTGAAGTCAGATATGTTAGAAGAGGTTCGTATCTGGCGAAAGATGGCAGCAGCCCTCCAGCATTCTCCTTGATTGTTGGTCCAGGCATTTCTGCAGCGCCCAACGACCTCCAGAGAAGTTTCCCGAGGGTGCCAGATCCCGGAAGCGAGGCAGAGTTTGCTCTCATGAAGATGTGGCTCGCAGACTGCGACCAGAACCATAAATGTTCAGCGAAGAAATTAGCTCAGAGAATTCTACTTCCGACGAGACTACTCTTTATTGGCGACGATAGTAATCTGTCCGTGAAGTTGGTCTCGAAGGCTCAAGATTGCGATCTAGACTACGTTGCACTTTCGTACCGGTGGAAATACTTGGGCGACGAGAAACCCCTTCTTCTTACTGACAAGAACAAGGAAGAATTCGAAAGGGCAATTGAGCTCAATAAGATGCCCCAGACATTTCAAGATGCTGTGAAGGTTACAAGAGGACTTGGCGTCCAGTATCTCTGGATCGATTCTTTATGCATCATCCAGGGCAACAAAGATGACTGGAATAAGGAATCTCAACGCATGAAAGATGTGTACAATGGTGCATATTGTACAATCTCGGCCACGTGTGCTCAAAGTACTCATGGAGGATTTCTCCAAAAGCGGCCAGAGAGGCGGTTTATAGGAGTTGATACTATCACACCAAATGGCAAGGAAGCTCGAATCTATATCTGCGAGGCTATCGACAACTTCGAGGAGGAAGTAGAGAAAGCCAAGTTACACAAAAGGGGCTGGATCTTCCAGGAAAGAGCGTTGTCGCGGAGGACTCTGCACTTTGCCAAGAACCAGGCGTATCTTGAATGTGGCGATGGCATCTGCAGTGAAACAATGACCAAGCTGTTCAAGTAGGTCTACTTTCCGTAGCGAGGCATTAGAACTGATCCCTTGTTAGGCGAGAGTCTTTCTTCTTCTCAGACGCGAACTTCCCCGAGCAAGCCTTAGAGTTCCATAAAGGCATGAAGATCAAATACTACGAGACCATTTGCCAGAAGTACTCGAAGCTGAACTTTTCAAACCCTGAAGATCGAGCCGTCGCAATGGAGGGACTAGAAAGCAAAATTTTGGAAGCTTACCAATCGGGCGGCCAATTTGGACTTTTGCACAACCACTTTGAGCGGAGCATCATGTGGCAGAGGCCTGGGAAGGACCCTATGAAGCTAATTGAACATTCCAATATGGAGAAGATTCCGTCCCTGTCGTGGATGAAAGTCAAGGGAGCTATCAAATATCTTCTGCCTATTGACGCCGAAAGAGATGACGTGCCTGCAGAGATTGAATCACCATGGGATAAAAATGATCAGGGTATTATGCGCAACACAGACTGGCATGTAAACGCCAAAGTGAGAGACATAAGCAGTAAGGAGCTCGACTCGGCGAAGAATCACTTCTACTTGGATCGTCCAGAACCACCCCTCGGGGATATTCCAGGGCTCAAATACGTCTTCATCGCTTCACAGACATCGTCCAGCTCTCCGAGCTCCCTAGTCTCAAAGACTTCCTATGTTCTCCTAGTTGCACCCAAGAGCCCAGACGATTCTAAATGCACCGAGTATGAACGGGTCGGAGTGGCGATGCTCTCAGGAAGCGACATGTCACCGAAAGGAGAAGGACATCTGGTGACCATTGTCTAGCTCGGAGATGTTTTGAAGAGTGAAAATCCTCGATGTGGAAAATTTCTTACTCAATTTGCAAGCAAATTTGGGGTAGCGTGGCGAAGTGTCCCTTAACGCTGTCGTGAGTTTCGTTTAAATTCTATCTTTTAATGGAGCAGGAGTACTGCCAAGAGAACTGGTAATGAGGACATGTCTCTCCTAGTAATTTACTATGCAAGCATCATCTCCGCTATCAGATGACCTACATTGCTCCGTTAACCAAGATCCAGTGCCGGTGATCTTTTGAAAGAATATGAGATCCAGATTAATACTGAAAAGCGGATAGAGGTTTGTCTATATACATAATAGGAATTGCAGTTATTATAATCCTGAGTAAACTGCTACTATTAATAAAATATATATTTATAAGAATAGGGAAGTTTGTTATTGCGCCCCCTTTTAGTCGTATACTGAAGCGGACTGGGGCCCGAGAGGCGTGAACCCGTGTTCTTTAATAGAAGGGCAAATATCGTGTTAGAGTTAGGATTTTTGACAAGTTTTTGATAAGAAAGGCCCATACAGAGAATTTTAGCTAATAAGTTTAGAGATAGTTATTATAATTTAAGCGAGTTTATTCTATTAAAATTCCTTGCCCCTTGTATTTACCTTTCCCCTACCTTTATTATTTCTTTAATTAATTTTATTATTTCTTTAATTAATTTATTATTTCTTTTTATTATTTCTTTAATTAATTTTATTATTTCTTTAATTAATTATAATTAAGATTCTAATTAAATAAAATAGAATTTAAATATATATTAAATATTCATTTTTAGTAATAAGCCTGGCCTAAGTTTAAGTTATTATTTACTTATTTTAATTTTTAAATATTATATAATAATCTGCTAGTTATAAACTTTTAGAGCTTTACTTATTCTATAAATTAATATCTTGCTCTTATAAGAATATAAATAAGATATAGGCTATATTCTTTCTTATTATAGTTTATTCTGCCCTCAAAATATATTCTTATAAAAAGAAGTCTAAGAAAGTCTTTTTCTTAAGCCTAAATAAATACTTTCTTATAATATTTACTCTAAATAACTTATAGCTTTATAAGTTATTTAGGGCAAGTAAATATTATAAAAAGGCATTTATTTAGACTTCTAATTTTATAGCTAATTAGAATTATAGATATAAAACTAACTAATAAATCTTAGCTATATTATTAAATGTTTTATTAATAGCTTATTAATAAACTTAATTAATAAAAAGATTATTAGTATTCTTATTAGAGTTCTTATTAATAATCCTAATTAATAAAATTATTATTAGTATATTATTAAAGTTCTTATTAATAATTCTGGCTAATTATTAATTTTATTAGTTCTTATTAAAATGAATTTTTATCTAGTAACTAATATATGAGATTTATTATTAGAGTACCTAAAGCTATAAATATTATATTATAGAATTAGTAATACTAGAATTATATTTAAGTATTATAAATAATAATATCTAGAATACTTATAAAATAGATCTTTATTAATATTTATAAATAAGTATTTAGTTTTATTTTATTTATAATTATTATCTAGAAAAGTAAATAATTATAAGCCTATAATCCTATTATATAAAATACTTTAGATAAAAACTCTTATTAATATTTATTAGTAAGAACCTAGCTTTATTTATATTATAAGACTTTTTTAGAGAAATAATTAGTAATAAATTAGGCCAAAATACTTTAAATTATTTATATATATATTACTAAACTAGAAATAGATATAATAATAGTAATTTCTAAATAATAGTTTTCTATTTATTTAAATATATTATTAATTCTCTAAAATAAAGTATTATTTATAATTATCTAATATATTACTTAAAAAAATTATATTCCTAAATAAATAAAATAAGCTTAATAAATAAAAATAATATATAGCTAATATATATTATTTTAAAGTATTCTAGTAAGGTAAATAAAAATAAATCTATTTCTTAGAATATTATTATTAGATTATAACTAATTTTTATTTAGGTATTATAAGCCAGAAACCTAAGTCTTCTAGCTATAATAAATTTATATATAATTATAAATCTTATTTACTAAAGAAAATACTAGCTAAACTAATATTAAGACTCATTATATATAAATCTTTTATTATAATAAATATAAGATTTCTTTTTCTAAAAATAAATTAAACTATAAATAATTACTTATTCTTAAATATAATAACTAATTCAAACTTTCCTATATTTAATAAAATAATAAAATATTTATATATAAATATATATAAACTTAAGGCCAGATTACTTTTCTAGTCTAAAGCTTAATTATATTTTAGAATAATATATTAATTCTACTATTTTATTAATTAAAAAAGTACTAGCCTTAATAAAAAATAAAAATATAATAGCTTATTAAGGCCTCATAATTATAAATACTAGAATTATAAACTAATTTAAGTTATTAGTTATTTTAGATATAAATAACTAAAAGTATTTGAACTTATATTAATAAATAACTTATATTACTTATATATTTGCTTTTAGAAGCTATTATAAAATAAATAATATAACTAGAAATATAGTATTACTTTTAATTAAAGAAATTAAGAAAAAATAATAATATATAAATTCTAGTATAAATAATTATTCTTATAGCTTATATTTTACCTAATACTATATATATATATGTTTTTAAAAGACTTCCCGAGATTGAGAATACTAATAGAAATATATTATTATATTTAATTAAAGAAAACCTTTATTTTTTATTTTTATTAAATTTTATAAAAAATAGAAATACCTAATCTTTTATCTAAAAAATAAACTATTATTCTAGGGCTATAGTCTTATAACTATATATCTAGAGTTTATTATATATAAGTAATATATATATTATTAATTTTTATATTAAAGAAAATAACTTAAATAGAAATTAATTAATTATTTCTTAAGATTATATAACTAGTTAACTTATTTATAAATATAATTTAGCTAAAGCAAGTTTATTTATAATTTATATTTAGATTATATTATATTATTAGAAAAAATATACTTTATATTAAAATATAACTTATAAATAATTATATAATATTACTAGTAATAGTAATAATAATTAGAATCTAGTTAGATTATATAGCTTAACTTATACTAGGTTAAATCTAATAGTAATATATATTATAATAAGCTATATTATATTTTTATTTATTTATTTTTTAAATATCTTATAATATAAGACCTTATTAATAGCTATTAATAAGGCTCTAATATTTATTTTCTTAGTTTAGAAACTAATATAATTATAGGCTATATAAAATAAATTTACTAGTTCTTAGATAATAATTAATTTAGATTTCTAGAATAAAGTTCTTATAGGTTAGAATAATTTTTTATATTATAATAATAAACTATTTAAAGACTTTTAATTTAATAAACTAGATTCTTTTATATAAAATAGTATTTCTTATAAATTAGATAATACTTAGCTTACTAGTAATAGTTCTATTTCTAAATTCAATATAGAATATTTTATTAAATATTTTAAAAGTAGTTTTTTTTATTCTAATAATAATTGTAATATATAGTTTACTAAATATTATAAAATAGCTTTTTATATTAATTCGAGAATAATATAAAACTATTATATTTCTAATTTTATTAATAAGAAATATATTTATTATAAAAAGAAAGCTTTAATAACTAAGAAATATATAATAAAAGTAATTTCTAATCTTATTATTAAGGTCTATTTCTTCTTATATTTAATAAATAGCTAATATATAAGGGCTATTTCTAGAATAATAAATAATACTAGAAGCTTTATATATTTAATAATAAATATTAGATAAATAATTATATCTTATTTAATATACTAGATATTAATAGTATATATAATAAAATTATAAGTTTTAATAGTTTTAAAAATAATATATTATTTTATTTATATATTAACTTTCTAATATCTAGAAAAATATATAATAATAAGGCTTTAAAAAGCTATTAAATAGTTTTATTAGAGAATATCTCTAGTATTTTTTTATAATATTATTAAACTAAATAGTTTTTAATATTTATATAATTTTTCCTATAATATAACTTAGATATTATAGTTTTAGAAAACAAATAATGTATTTCTTAAATAAGTAATATAAGAAGCTTTATAATTTTATTATTTATTCTATAATTCTATTTATATTTTCTAGTAGTAATATTACTATTATTTTTAGAATATTTGAAATTATAATAAATGAGACTAAGATATTCTTATATAAAAGAAGCTAATAAAGTAAGGCTTTAGGCTCGAGGCTATAAATACTATATTATTATTTATAGCTATATGAATTTTATAAATTTATTAAGAAGTATTACTTTAATATTAATTTTTATAATTTAAGTTAGTTTAAAGGCTTTTAAATCTAGTTTTCTATAAAGAACTTTAAAGATATTTTTAGATATCTTATATATATATAGCTATATTACTAATAAAATAATAAATAAAACTAAGAAATTAATACCTGCTATATTTTTCTTTACTTATACTAGCTTAATTTTAGTTATTAATTATTATCCGAAATATTAAATAATAGTATTAAGAATATTTTTCTTTAGAAATTATATTATATTTTAAAATACTAGATTATATAAATAAAACCCTATAGCTATTTAATTTTTTTACTTTTTATAAGTTTATTTAGCTAGCTATTATAATATTATTTTTATAATACTTATTATTATTTTAGATAATATATTCTTTTATTAAGGCGCTTTCTTTTTATAGTTTTATTTAAGATATAAAAGTAAATAAGCTATTATAATAATTCCTATATTTAAAAATATAAATATTAATATTCTTATATATAAAACTACTTGTATTTAAGCTATTATAAGTACTAATAAAGCGCTTATTACTATAATATAAGGAACTATAACCTTAGTAATTTATAGATATACTAGGGTAAATAAGGCTATTAATTAGCTAATAAAGATTTAAGCTAAGCCCGAGAAAAGTACTAGTTATATAACAATATTTTTAATTAAGTTATAGCCAGAATTAAGAATCTAAAATATAGTAATAATATAAGTATTTTTAGGTATTTAGATAATAATAAAAGTAATAAGCCAGATACTTAGGCCCTAATAAGTATTTAGTAAGAAGATATTATAATATTATTTAAAAGAATAATATAAAATTTAATAATATAAGCTATATAGGAAGTTAGTAATAATCCTATTACTCTTATTTAATATCTAATAAATATTCCGAACATTTTTTTGCTGGTATGCGACCCGCATACCAATTCTCGCACGGGCCAGGTTATCATCGTATTGCTTTAATAAAAAGTATTTAAAATGCCATTCTCTCTCTTAGCTTTGGCAGCTCTTGCTCTTTGTTCTACGGCCTCAGCTCTACAAAAGTTTCAATTCACACAATTCTACCCAGAATATCGCCAAACCTTCACTAAAACAATTACCAACAATTGTTCTACCGTCTTTCAACAATATTTGAGCTCTCCTCCTGGGCTCCTTTTCAATCCTTCGTATACCCTGGTGTTCAATTGCCTTGTGGCTAATACCCAAGAACTCATCAAGTCTGATATGGCAAGTTCTAGCGTTGTCCTTGGTCTCATGCCGACTATTCTAAGCCTTCTTGGAACTACAACGCCCGAGTTAGCTTTATTGTCATCAAGGCGGCCACTCCTTGCATTTTTTCTCCCAATTGGATCGCCACCTGTTAATCCTATCCGTGCCTTTGATTATCATCAACCGATTGAAGCACTCAAGCACGGTAAAAGTCTGCTAGGGGGGAAATTCCAGTCGAAGTACAGCAGACTTATTGTGCTTCTTGAGTTAATCGCTACTGGTGCAGCATTTGCCAATATTTGGACAGTCACTCTGCAACTGGGGCAGTGGACAGTAATTAGTACTGGCTGTGGCTTTATCTGGAAGGAGATGATATGGGTAGGCTCGGCAGTCGTTATCCATTTATTTGGCACTCTTGCCTTTTCTTTCAGGACTAAAGTTGAGCATTCTGGTAGTACCACCAGCGGCACTCTTGTTCAGAGATTGATAGAGAGGCTGAAAAGATGGGCAAAGAGTGAATTTGTCTCTTGTAGGACTCAAACGAAGCATACCTTGATATGGCAGTCGGAGAACGTGTGGTTCTTGGGTCTCTCCTGGTGGGCGTCAATGGCAACTATTGCCCATATTGTCTATGGCACATCAACGTTCTCCTCAGCGACTTTCATAGGTATGTCACTCAAACTGATCTTTCCTTGAAAACAGGTAAGCTGACTCTAACAGGGCAGAATGATGCGGTCGCTGTCTTTGCCAGATATGCTACCTCGGTAGCTGTGTGTAGGATAGTGGTAGCGTATGAGCTTTCAGGATTGAGGGCTACAATACGTGTTGTTGAAGAAACTGAAAGCCCTTCCGAATAAGATTTATATGTATTGATTTCTTTCCAGAAGTGAAATACACAGGATGAAAATATTCTTTTCTGTTAACGTCTTTCTCACTATTTTATTCGTAAATTTTTTATAACATATGGACTAAAGACATAGATTAGAGAAATTAATATAGAGGGGATATAACTAAACAAATGAAGGGAGTAAAAGCTAATGCAATTTGCTAAGGAGGGAAGGATAGCTAAGCTATCCGAGCTGCGCTTTTATCTCGCTTTGCTTAGGGTCTCACGTAATAGCCGTCTCCGTAATCCCCACTATATAGATTAACGAGTATAAGTCTTAATTATTACCTAGCTCGTTCCTAACCTAACCTAACCTAACCTCAATCTAACCTAAACAGTAATCCCAACGGCACCTCTCCCCAGGTTCCCGAAACCCGCCTCTGATTGGTTCCCCGTCTGAATGACCCCTGGACCCCTGCCTTTAATCGCAAGGTTTGCGCCGCGCGACCCGACCTGGGCATGTGCCACGCCCAGACATGGCGTTGTAGGGAATACGCAAGTCTAACTTCTAACAGTTTACGCAGCCCCTTTAGAACTCACCTTATCACGGCGTTGCTATGGACTTCCTCCATCTAGACCGGGACTGGTCTGTCCTGATCTGCACCCGCTGTCAGTATGCCCTGGTCCCAGATGCAATTGCAGCCCATCTGAAAGATCGACACGAGGACGTAGTGACGCGCGCGGCTGTCAAAGACTGCGTCAATGCCTGGAAGTCCATAGCTCTGCAAGAACCAGGCCGGGTACAGCAGCTATATATACCGCCTTGCATACCAGAGGCAGCAGCAAGCGCTACACTACACATTGACTTATCCACAGTCAACAGCGCTCGAGAAGCTGGTAGCAGCGGCGCAGGCGCTGAGCGTCAACCCAGCGGCCGGCCCAGATTACAGACGCGGCGCTTCAGAGCAGCAGCTACAGGCAGAGCTCGACCAGGCTTGTCTATGCTTCTGCATTACGCTGCTCGACCATCGCCTTCTTGGCCCGATCTACGTTAGTGTCGTCGTCGGCTTTCTAGCTGTCGAGGGAATCGACGTGCAGAATAACTGCTTCTATAATGCTTCTTGCTATATAACACATCTATCTGCTCTTGTCAAAATGGCACAGCTGCTCGTGCTGCGGCAAGCAGTCGCTGCAAGGGAGGCCGGGGAGTGCAACCATCCGGCATAAGCGCTTGAGGAGATGCAGGAACGCTTTATGGTCTACGGGACACGCTCGCCTATAAACTGGATTCAAAAGCTACGTACGTATGGGAAGAGGATCACGGATACCACGACCGGGCTCGGGCATATCGTCTGGTCCGAGGATGCAGAGGAGCTTAGATATAAGGGACTTGAGCTAAGTATAATGGGCTTGAAAGCATTCGTCGTCCAACAGGTTAGGATAGCGGAGGCTTAGCTGCACAGCTTGCTCTATATTTGCCCGGAGGAGGAATCACGCATCGTTATTCCTGCATTCGATCTACGCAGCCTCAAGGATAACCCAGCCGTTAGTACGCCGGGCTAGAGCTTTCTTAGAGATCCGCGGAATACCGCCCTACAAGGCTATAAGCGCTGGTTACTAAATCGCATAACAGGCACTAACCGGCTGCGGAAGAACTTCTTTGTAGAGGTCGAGTCGGCGAGGTGGAGGCGGCTGGCTGCAAAGCAGTACCTTAAGCAGGTCAATGCTTTCCTAGAGCCCCTACTTCTAATTGCATATATCGTATCCGGCCAGCCAGTATATGGCAGCGAGCTTGTAAGCCTGTAGTACTATAATACTATAAACAGCTTACGACGGAATATCTTTCTTGAAAATGGCCTGGTTAGCTTTATGACCTTCTACCACAAAGGCTATAGCGTCGAGGGCTGTACGAAGATTATCCACCGTTATCTCCCAGAGGATATAAGCAGGCTCGTCGTCTACTACCTATAGCTTGTCCTCCCGTTCACTAACCATGTCACGGCCTGGACAAGCTGTGGAAGTGGAATGTGGTGTGTTTGGTGTAAATATATGTATGAATGATGGTGCCCTAAGGGCGGTAAAGAAGCTATATATACGCCTGTACGCAGCACGTGACAAACCAGCTGCGGCTGTTAGCCCTCGACCAACCGGCGGTAGCTGTGTCCTCGCCGTTCCTCTGGGCGCAGCCGTGCGGGGACGCGGGCCAGTGCCAGCATAGCCTGTGGCCTAGCAGCCGGCTGAGCTACATGCTCAAGCAGGACTCCCAGACGCACCTGCACACTCAAGCCAACATCCAGATGTGGCGTCATGCCGCCATTGCCATCTCGCGGCAGCACCTGAGGCAGGCCAAGTTCCGGAAGAACTTTGATGTTGGGGCCGGGCCTGCCACGCAGCCGATCTGGCGGCCTCGGTCTATGCTCGCGGGATTGAGGAGGCACCTGGGCATACCGAGCAAGCGCGGGCTGAGTACCGGCAGATTAGCCGCGAGTGGCATGCGTGGCTTGGTCTTGCGCTGTTCCCGGACAACCCCCTTCCCGAGTTTGGGAGGGGGTTCAATGTGGTTAGAGCGAAACCGGCTACGACGTGGATGGACACCCCGGCTGGCCACACAACTGATACGGCTGAACGGATCTATGCTCGTATTGGTAGCTCCGGGTTGTCTTCTAAGCGAAAGGCGGTATCCGATATTTCCGGAAACCAGCCAGGGAAAAAGGCCAAGTTTAGAGTAGAAGACAGAGCTGATAAAGCGGACGGCGTTATTAGAGGGTTCTTGAAACTAGAGGACCAAGAGAGCAGGATGTGTAGGAGTAGAAAAGCCAAATTAGGCTGATTGTTATGTACGAGTACAGACAGAAAAGAATAAAATTAGTTTGAGTGTATATAAGGCTATAAACAAAGGCAAGTTTAGAAGTTCAATTTGGCACTAACTACGCGTGTACCTCTTTTACGCTATAAGATTAAAAGTGTTACAGCTCTAGAGACTGGAACCATGTCTCACGTGACTACAAGCGAGGTTAGCATATGTTGAACTAGCTAAGTAATAAAGCTAGGGTCACGTGCTTGCAATGTAAACCAAGTAAACGATACTGAATTGACTGCTGTTCTACAGTGGTAAGTAGCCCGTATATATAGCCCTGAACCCCCTAAGTCACATGTACTAAATCCCTATGCCAGCTGAACCGATTACAGCTATACAGGGTATTCCAGCCGTACATGGTATTCCAGCCGTACAGGGTATTCCAGCCGTACAGGGTATTCCAGCCGTACAGGGTATTCCAGCCGTACAGGGTATTCCAGCTATACAGGGTATTCTAGCTATACAGGGTATTCCAGCTATACAGGGTATTCCAGCTGGACAGGGTATTCCAGCTGGACAGGGTATTAAGCTAGTGCACAGCCCCATGGCGTTCGGTTCCAGGGCTTACTAAGCCTATTAGGGGCCTCAGGCCCCTAATTTCAACAGCATAAAACCCCTCTTCTTGCCTTAACCTGAGCCTTCTCTCCTTAGCTTTGTATTCTAAGTTACAAATCGACATTACGCTTCTCTCCTGAAGCCTCTGTTCTCGTGCTGTCACAGTAATAATTATCTAAAAGATACAGTAACATGAATGGCGAAAGAATTAATCCATAAACAGGGAGGTGAGGAATCCTTTTTTATTGGCTATGTACAGAATATTCAGCGAGGGTGATCAAAGCTGTCGATGGACTTTTTTCCCCGCCCGACTAGAGAGGGAGAGTGGCAGTTCCCGTTAATGCCCTGTCTAAGCCTCATTCACTTCTCCCGGCCAACCAAAACCACGCACGTGTATTACTTGAAAGGCGCTGCCCAACTATTCGAAGACTGATTATTCAAGTAAGCCAGTAAAAGAATCCCCTCATGTAAGCCGCCACTAAAGGGGAAAGGTCGCAACCAATACTCAGATAAGGCGCCTGCGGGCCGGCTCACTGCCCTCCCTGAGGCGCAGATGAGAAAGGATATGGCGGCACGGGCAGTTACAATCAGCCATCACATTGCCAAATAAGGCGGCTGGTCAGCTGGAGACTTGACGTGGCGTAAGAGGGGCCTTTGTACCCGAGAGGGAGCGGCGCTTGGGCCCGTGCGCGCGCCTTGCCCAATGCGGGCTTGCCGTCTACTCTTTTACTATTTATATTAATTAATTTATTAAAATAAATCGAATCGAATATAAAAAGTAAAAAAAAAGAATAAAAGAAATAATAATAATAAATATAATTTTTCATTATTATTTAAACCTTAAAATCAATAATTATAATATTATAAAATAAGGTATAATAATAAATCTAAGGGTCTATAAATACTTAAAAAATCCTAATATTATTAATATATATCTTTAGTCTTTTTTATAAATATTAATATTAGAATTTTAATCGATTTATATAGTAGCTATACTAAAATACGTTTTCGTTTGGAGACGACTCCTCACTACGTGCCACTATAGGCCGCGCGGTTGGCCCAGGCGCGGCTGACTCAGCGCTTTCAAGTCAGAGTGCATTTAGTCAAAGTGCACTCTGCCGCGCCCGCCTTTAAAGACCTCCGGAACGACTCCGAGCACGTAATGATCATGGCAACCCAATAATTTTGTGCCCTTCTTTGCATGTGTCAGATTTTTGTGATTGTGATTGTGAATGTGGTGCAGCTTAAACTACCCGCGGTAATTGAATGAGTAGTTCTCTTGAGCAAACATAGTGTGGAGTGCAGCGTTATCCAAGTAATGTTCCGCTTCCTATCTTCACACCCTATTAGCGTTAGCCATCGAGAACGGCAGTCGTCTTCTGGGGCAGGTTCTCAATTGGTATTGCACTCTGCCGGGAATGTATTTTGTAGCCTATAGTTCATGGCTAGCACGACTTACTTTTCGAGTCTCTTGAAACTCACGTAGGTTTATACATTGGGGAATGGGGGAGTATAGTCATTATAGTGCCAGAAGGTTAGTTAGATTGTAAGGTAAGGAGCAAGTCTTTATAGACGCAGATCATCTGCTTAATTACTGCTATATTTATGCTCTAGGCAGCAACCCTTGTCTGGCGTCTCTCTATTTAGCAACTATTAACAACTCGCACAAACTGTTGACCTGAACCTCGCCTATAAGCAAGAAACAAGTCTGCAGAGTGAGAGCGTCCGTTATAGAGCCCGACACTTCGAAGAAGAAAGAGCAATAATGAAAGAGAAAATGGCAGCACTCCAGGCCAACTCTAAACGGTCTTAACTCCTGGGTCTATGCAACGGAGGCTACATCAAGAAAATTTGCTCCCTATGGTTTGCCGGTGACTACATACCAGAGCAGTATCAATCCACCCCAATCTGCTGATGCTAGTAGCCTTGAGTCGGGGGAGAAGGTTACAAACCGGAGATCTCTATAAGAGTGGTTTAGCTGCTGCTGTAGCATGCCAGTAGCTGTGTCCCAGAGCTCTATTGTGCCGTCGGTTGGTGCGAAAACTAGCAGCCTCGAGTTAGGTGAGAAAGCTACTAATCTGCCTTCTAGGGCGCGCCTTGGATTGGAAACGCTATTAGGTGACGTGAGCGTTTGTCGTAAGGTGCCAGTAGCCATATCCCAGAGCTGTGCTACCAACGCTCTCGGGGCAGACAGATTTCAAAGACTGTCTGCCCCGTAATATTAACGTAATATAAGGCGGTATAGGGAGGTATAAGCTTACCCTGTATACTGTAACCTTTTCTACCTAGCTATCGCTTAATCAAGTATAGAATCCATGGTATTATTAAAGTATATTAGCCCCATATATAATCTGACTTTATAGGCTCCTATTTCAGGAGTATATCTATATCTGGTAGTAATAATAAGCTAGTAATATCGGGAGAATTATTATAATTATAAGCTATTTGCTCCCACTTATTATTATTAATTGAATTAGACTATTACTAGTATTATTATATACTAATTCTCTATATTTTCCGCTTTATAGTAATGCTTTACTACTAATAATACTAATATAATTAATACCGGACTTTGTTATAAGATTAAAACTATAATTAAGGCTATTCCCGAAGCCTATTAAATTGTCCCTAAAGCTAGTTTTATTATTTTTAATTCAAATTCCGTATTTATATATTTTTAGAACTAGGCCTTTATTTAAGAATATATATTTATTATTTTATTATTAACTAATATTCGGGCTCGATTTCTTTATATTTACTATTTTAAAAGAATTTATAATTTTAGAAAGCTTAGGAAAAATAAATACTAATAGGTCTAAATAAAAATATATTAATAGGGTTATAAAATAAGCTATTATATAAGTAAATAGAAAAGAAAAAGAAAAAATTAAATATTTAGAATTTTATAATATATAATTTATATCTATTTACTTATTTTAGATTTATTTTAGCTAGCTTTATATATATTTTATTATTCTAGTTATTTTAAGGCTATTCGAATTATAATAGTTTATAAAGATATAATTAGATATATAATATTAATAAAGATTTTATAAAAATAAGACTTAGAGCTTAATATAAAAACGTTTTATAATTTTTATTATAAAAAGCAAACTATTAATATTACTAATTAGAAATAAACTCGTTTAATTTTTACTATTTTCTAAAATAAAGGTTTTTATATTATTATTAATAATTTATATATCTATAGCCCTAATAGCTTAAAGCAGAATTAAATTATTTAGGCTATTATTTAAATAAATATAAAATAAATTTATTAAGGCTATTATTTTATTTTTTAATATATTAATTAATTAGATATAATTTTTAGTATAAATAATAAAAGAATACTTTTAATAATATAATTAGAATTAATAATACTAGTTTAATATTTATTAATATATATTTCTGTTATATTAATAAGTTAGCTCGATTTTTCTATTTTTATAAATAAGTATAAATAATCTATTTCTTTTATAATTATTTTAAATCTATTATTTAATATAGTAATTTTACTATAGGCTTTACTATTATAATAATTAAATTAGCTATATTACAAGCTATTATAACTTATAAAGCTCTATAAAAAGAGAAAAAGAAAAACGTTTTTAATAATAAATTAGATAATTTATTTATAAAGCTATTTTTAAATCCTTTATTTCTTGTTTTTATTAAAGATTCTAGAATTAGTAATATTAATTATCTCGGCTAATTCGAGCCTTCTATAACTATTTATAATATAAAAATAATTCTATAGTATTATAAATAGTATACTATTATTACTATTAAAAAGAAGCTAATTTAAAAAAGATATAAGAATATAGTTTATAATAAAATTATAAATTTAATCTAAAAATAAATAAAAAATAATTCTATTAATAAGCTAAATTCGTTATATATTATAATTTTAGTAGTTTTTAAATCTTCTAAATAGTTATATTTATTCAATTATTATTAATTTAAAAAGCCCTTTTTTTATTATATTTATATTTTTTAATATTTAATTTTTAGCTATTATAAATTAATATAAATAAAAAAGGCTTATAATATTATTTCTATTAAATTAAATAAGAACTAGCTTATTAGTTATATAATTGAAATTATTTATAAGTAAGCTAAGGTACTTTTATAAAACTATAATAATAAAATTAATAAGAAATATTTCTTTATATTATAACTAGTTAATTATAAGTTTTTTAAGCTATATTTCTTTAAAATTATATATTTTGCCCTAAAAAAGGCTATAGTAAAATTCATATAAACTAAATTATTTCTCGATTTATTAGAAAAAAAGTAGTATAATTATTTCTTTAATATAAAATATAAGTACTAAAAAAACTATTAATTACTTTTATAATTCAATATTTTATATCTTTTAAATAATTCTTACTTTTAATTTTCTTTAATTTCTACTAGCTTTATAATAGCCCCGAAATTCTTTATAAATTATAGGAAATATAATTAAAGCTTTAGAAAATAGATATACTAATAATTAATTTAGTAATAATCTCTATAACTAAGAAATATGAATCTCTTTTATTTAAAAATACTAAATATTTTACTCTTATATTTAAGAAATTAAATAAAGGCTTATTATATAATAAGATACTTTATTTAAATTAAAAGAAGCTATACTAGCTCGTTTTTCAGATATTTTAATTTCCTCGAAACTAATATTTATACTAGGCCATAAAAAAAATACTTCCTAGTATAAAGCTTGCTCTTATAAAAAAGGCTAATAAAGCTTAATAATACTAGAAAAAGAAAAGAAGAAAAAGCTATAAAAGATAACTAAATTACTAATAAATAAAGATATTATAAAGCAGTTAAATATATAATAGAAATTAATATTAGAATATTTAGAATACTTATAAAATAAGAAAAATAAAAAATAATAAAAATAAAAATAACTTTAATAATATAATAATTAATTCTACTATTATTAAAAGCTTAACTTTAATACTCTTATAATAAATACTATTACTAGTAAAGGTAATACTAGCTTAGAAATTATTTAGAAATTAAAAAAGTATATTAAGTTTATTTATTTTAGATATAGGTACCTCTTTTATTTCGAATTATAATTCTAATTATATTCCAGAAATATAATATCCGGATATTAGCTTATTTATTTCCAATAATAATTTTTACTTTATTTATAAGAATAATATTAATACTAACTAATTAGTTCGGTTATTTTCTTTTTTCTTATTATTTTATAATGAATTTATCTTTTAAACTATAGCTATATAAGCTCTAGAATTTAAAATATCTTTCGAATTCCTTTAATTAAAAATACTTTTACTAAATTAACCAGTTTATTTAAAAAAGCTTATATTAAAGGCTAAATTATAGGAGTATTATAAGATAAAAATAAAAAAAGTAAAGAAATAAAAGCAAAAAAGGAAACCAAAGATATTAAAGACTATTTAATTAATAAATCTTCTAATTAGGAGTCCGTAAAAGTAAATAAATATAATTTTATTTTGATTCAAGTATTAATTATATACTAATTATAGGCGCTCGATTATTTTTTATCTTTCTATTTATATTAATATCCTATAAATAAACTATATATAAAATAGGATAAAGGCTAAATAAAAAGAATAGTAAATTATATATTTCCTGTTTCTTAGTATATAATCTAGTTTTATATTAATTATAATATATGTTTTTATATTAGTATAGTATATGTTTTTATATTAGTATAGTATATGTTTTTATAGTAGTATAGTATATGTTTTTATAGTAGTATAGTATTTGTAAAGTAACTTATAGGAAAGTTAATATATATAGGCTTATCTTGAGATTACGAGGCTTACTATACTAATTAAGATAGCGAGCAGTGCAGAGCGGCAGAATCGAACTATTCGATGATTATACGGGGAAGACAGTCTTTCGGATCTGTCTGCCCCGAGAGCGTTGGGCTGTGCTATCCCGCCACTTAATGTTGTCGCTAGTAGCCTCGAGTCAGGCGAGCAGGCTATCGACCTGGGCGTATTACTGAGCTCGAACTTCTGCTGTACCTTGCTTGTAGTCGTGTCCCAGAGTAACATTTGGTTGTGCGAATCTGATGCTAGTATATTTAAGTTAGGCAAGAAGGCTATCAAGTCGTAATAGCTATTATTCCTAAGCTTCGGCTTCAGTGCACCAGTGGCAGTGTCCCAGAGCCGTACAACGTCGCAGAGCCGTACAACGTCGGGTGAAGATGACGCTATCCGCCTCGAGTCGGACGAGAAAGCTACTAGGAACATATTATTACCGACGTCGTGCTCCTCGAGCGTCTGTTGCAGCACACCCGTGGCCACGTCCCAAAGTTGTATCGCGGACCCCTCCTCACCGTGCCCCCGTAACATGATGCTGATGCTAGCAAGCTCGAGTCAAAGCCGAAGGCCACTGAGTTAATTCTTTTATAATGATAATCAAGCGTCTGCTGTAATATAGTAGCCGTGACGTCCCAAAGCTACATCGTCCCTTTCCCCGTTCCTGTCGCAAGCAGCCTCGAGTCAGACGAGATTCGAGAATGCCATTGACTTGATGCGGGGGAGGGGGCGGGGGCCAAACATATTTTCCTTCCACCACCTGAAGTTGGGCGAGAAACGGTTTGAACAGATACTATTGCCATGCTCCTCGAACGTCTGCTGCCGCGCGCTGGATGGCTTAGCATAAATCGAGACAGCCTCCGAGATTTCATCGAGTCGGAATTTCCATTCGCGGGTCAGTCTTCGGAATGCCTTCTCCTTTTCCTCGCCATAGATAACTGGTATTGAGATGTCGAAGATGCCCAGCATGGAATAAGCAAGGTCTTCTTCGCGCTTGGTATTCCGATTTCGTGCCCACAGCACCCGCTCGTCGAAGCTGAAATCTGAAAGAGGTCTTCTTCCTCGAAGAGCGAGAACAGGAATCCCTGTTATCTGGAAAAGCTGTTCCTCTAATAATTGCTTGTCACCGAGTCGATTGCCATTCGAGGAGAAGAACTCTACTACTGGTGGTGCGAGAAGCTCTTGGAGCGTCCAACCACGGGTAAACCATCGACTGTTCCTAAAAGCTGCCTCCCATGGCTTTGAAGATGGATCTGGTTGTTCTTTTGTCCACACATCTGCCAGATACACATAACATATTGCCGCCTCGCGATACCAGCGAAACATGGAGTTGATTGCTTCCGTGAGCTCACTGTCCCTCGATTTGTTGATATAACAAGTGTCTACCCAGAAGTATTGGAGGCCATCACGAGCGGCTTGCCAGTCGCCTGGGTGTTCTATCGCAAAGCTAGAAGATGTGGGTGCAGCTGCTCAGCTCTCGCGCGCAAGCCTTTGCTATAACCGAGTGGGATACTAAAGTATGCAGGATTTAATA
This sequence comes from Hyaloscypha bicolor E, assembly GCF_002865645.1. Lineage (NCBI taxonomy): Eukaryota > Fungi > Ascomycota > Leotiomycetes > Helotiales > Hyaloscyphaceae > Hyaloscypha > Hyaloscypha bicolor. The sequence continues at coordinate 1,647 of NW_020194691.1, read as the reverse complement.
GACAATAACAGTCTAGCAGAGCCAGCTCATCCAATTTTCTTTCAGGTTGCCAATTAGCGCTTGCGGTTGCAGGAAGTGTGGTTACACAACACGTGCTGACTGTAACCGCTAACCGCTACGAGTTTCCACTGCCTTAAAACCTGAGCCATAGCCTGAAAGTCACTAATTCTCCCTAAGTCAGAGTGAATTACATTAGGAGATTGCTCAAATTATATAAAGATTAAAGATACACTTTAAGTGCGAACAGGAGAGTTGCCTTGATAATGACTAGACTTATTGCTGAGTATCGAACATTCTAATTAAGGGCTTACTTCCCTGCTTCTCCCAGATGGCCAGGGAGATGGATAGAGTCAGGAGTTTGGGGCAGAAGCTTTAATTGTTAGCGTGCGTAGCGCGGTGACAACTGGACAGCTGTTATTAGCTAGGCGCTCTCGTTTAAGGGGCTCTATCTAAATTGTATCCGTCGCCTTGTAAAAGAGAGTTGAGGGACAAGAACGAGGCAATACGGCCTGAAGACGAGAAGAAGAGGGGAGAGAGGCGTGGTTATATTCCTAATCTTTCTTTGAATATCTTGTGATATATGCTTCCGTCGCAAAATAAAAGTGCCATTTATTCCACAAGTTATCGATTAGTTTATTTGGGAAAGGTAAGTAGTAGCAGCGAGGGGTTCAACTAGCATAAGGACAATAGATGAGGAACCTGTTATCGATGGTAATTATACTTGATTGAGTGATTTGGTATGATTTTTAAATGATGGAAGTGGTCGGGGTTCAGCGAGAGCATAGGCAGAGGCATAATAGTGGAGGGGGTGCTCCTGTTTTTGAGGCAGGAATCTGTGATTGAGAAGTCTTTGAGGCTAATTGAGACTATTGAATTAGTACTTAGGAGGAATAAAGTATGAGACGTTTATTAATGTGGATTTTTGAGTTGAGAAGTGGCAGAGAGTGGGAAGTCACTTAATAGTTGGAGGAATGGTCTGTAGCCGCTTAAGAACCAGTTAGAAAATATTTAGCAAACATTTAAGAAGGGAAATTTGGAGCCCCTTAAAAATCAGACATAGTGTGTTTGTTAAAGAGGAAATATTTCTTCTTCGAGAATTGTCTTATTATAGACCCGATTTCTGCCTGTTATACTCGATAAAGTGCTTCCCTCTAAGCCTGACTTTTCCGTCTGCTAAGTTTGATGTTCCTGCACAAGCGCCAAAAAGAGCGCAGGGCGTATGATTACCTCGGTAATTAGAAGAGGAGGCGCTCTCTTGGCCTAAATTGGTGGGAAAAGGAGGTGAGTAGAATGGGCGCTGGACTATCTACCTCCGTTCTTCGCACGTCTTCCGCTTTAACTTCGTACTCCTTTTATCCGGCCAACCTCTATAATCTTTGGCTTCGACTGTTTGAAAGTCTACCTGGGACAATCCAAAAGCTATCAAAGTCTTGTATTGCACGAATCGCCTCTGAAACCCAGAAAGAAACACACTCTTCCACCGGAACATCTATCAACAACTTCTCCAGCACGTCGGCCACAGCCTCTATCATGGATAGTCAGCTCTACATCGGGACTCTCTGCGGCATCAACAAGAAGATCCCTGGGCTCGGCGCACTTGTTATCCACTCCTCGCTCTTTGTAGCAAACCAGAGCGTCCGCCACCAA